>NW_004567107.1:52758283-52855555 GCF_000260355.1 Condylura cristata
TTTTTTAATCTATACTAAAATCTTGACATCTTTTTAGATAAATTTAAGACTTTTGTTCTGTAAAGAATGGCAAATTGTAATTATTACCATAAATTAAAATACATTTCACCCCGGTGTCTCTCAGTTGGCTGCTGTGGGTAAGTGACAGACACAGATTAGACACAGATTTTACCCTTGGGGAAGCTATAAACAATCAAGGCATTTATTTTTTTTTTTAATAACCATGTCACCCTAGAGCCATCTGGTGTATATTTAGAGTAATGTAATTTCTGCTCTTGCTTGATGATACTGATGTTATGCAGCAAATATATTACCATTTTGAAGAATAATTGGGTTAATATCTGCATGTAATCCAACAGTGATTTAATCTTTCATTCTGTGTGAACTGTAATAAATTCTGAATTAGTTCCATTTTTAGAAAAGTTACAGGAAAAAAGACACACTGAAAGGCCAATGTGTATTACCATATGGAAACTCAAAGTGATTTTTAAAATATATTCATGTAGTAGGCTAGTCCTAGGATACCCAAATAAGAGGAAGATGAGAATACCAGACAAAAGAAAAATGATGTTTAAGCAAAGAAAATAATAATTATCATGCGTTGCATGTTTATCTATGTTGGAAAGGCAGTACCAAAAAGTCTTCTTGCTTAATTTATATATAACAAAGCCCTAAGGAAAATGTTTTTCTTTCTGCTTTCTAAAGATAAAGAAAATGATATATTCCACACTGATACTTTTAGATCTATTTGCATACATTTCTTGGATGTTCTTCAAACATCTCAGACATGATAAATTACTCTTAGAGGAGTTACTTGCCTATAGTTTCACAGATGCAAAGTGATATAAATGACTCACAAAACTTACCCCACTACTTTTTGTGTGTGTTTTAATATTTGAAATCTGTTGGGAAAACACACACACACACACACACACACATGAACAAACACCTTTGCCATCATCATCTACCACATCAAAATTAAAATATATATTTCGGGAAAAGGAATGAATACTCTGGGGCAGGCGGGGATCGAACTCATGCAGAAGTGGCTTAAGCTTCTTTGTGCTGTGCTTTAACCCGCTGCACAACAAGGGAGGGCCCCAATTATCATTTCTTATGAGTTTTTCTGATCTCTTGTCTGTGTTTTCTGTCATTTCTAAACTACTCTGGTTTATTGTAACCAAAGTGGTTCATTATGACAAAAAGGGTGGTGTGTAAGAACTGGTCACCTAGAGGAGTCGCTGGTACCTAGTAGGTGAGCCACACCCTCCTGGCCCAGCTTACTGTGTTCACCGCAAGTTCACCATAGGCAGGAGCCCCTCTTGTGTGCTACTGTACTGCCTTATAATTGCATAGGGTTTATTGGATGTTTGTACGCACAAATAACTATTATATAGTAATGCTGTCTGTTGATTTCTTATTTGCATTTCATTTAAATGGCATTTTTTTAAGATGTATGCATACAAAAATGGAGTCTATAGGCCAGATGTGCAGCATTAACCTGTAGTAGCACCAGGGAGGACCCTTAGATAATCTTTAATAGAGTTACTGTTTGCACAAAAGAGCTGAAAATTTGAAGTCAGGTGAACTTCTACATGGCAGAGGTTATTTCAGGGAGCTCCTACCCCAGTATCGCAGAAATAAACAGCCTTAAGCCATATGGAAAACTGAAATCCAAACCATGATATTGTCCAGTGAAATATAATACAGAAGATATGTATAATTTTAATTTTTAATTGATAGGCTTTTAAAAAATAAAAAGAAACAGGGAAAATGAATTTTAATAGATTTTTAATATATATTAAACATACTTTCATTTTGACATAAAATCAGTGTGAAAAGTATTGAGTATCTTATATTCCTTTAGTTATAATAAGTCCTAGAAACCTCGTGTGTGTTTTATGCTCATAGCACCTCTCAGTTTGGAGCGGCCGCATTTCACAGGCCCTGTAGCCTTAAGTGGCTTGGGGAGTGTATGTCTAGATCATCACCAAACATAGGCTATAAGGTTAATACAGAAACTGAAGTTCAGAAATAGGAATCTAGGGGTTAGGGGGTGATACAAAATGGGGCAAGCTATAACTGCACAGTCCCTGTTGGGATGTCAAGGTAAGAGCAGAGAGTTGAGCCTCATAGGCTCAGCCTTAGTATCTGTGGAAGGGTTTGCTCCACAACTGGTATAATGATCACATAAGCAGCTCATTCAGCTTCAAGAGTGACAAAATAAAATCCACTTCAAACACTAATATCAAAGTCTAAAGTTTATAAGAGCTACCTCTTGCTGGAATGTTAAAGAAATGCTGTAAGTAGTCATTGTAAGAATTCAGAGGAACTTAAAGCAAAGTGCTTTATAAGGGATCTTTGCCAAATGCATGGTTGATTGGCTGAATTTTTTTTTTTAAGATTTATTTATTTGTGCATACAGAACTGGGGTACAGGCCAGAGGCTCAGGGGTGGTGAGAGGCTTCACCAGAGACAGAGTGGGGAGCAGAACAGGCAGATCGACAAAGTACACTGCTGAGGGGAGCAGCGGGCAGGTCAGGAGAGGTCTGCCACGCCATGTAGTCACCTCCAGGGCAGGCGGGGATCGAACTCATGAGGAAGCGGCTTTAGATTCTCAGTGCAGTGCTTTAACCCGCTGCGCCACCAGGGAGGGCCTGAATTTTAAGGAAAGATTTATCTTCTCATGTAAGTTATTTATTTATTTTTTGAAGATATGTATTTATATGTGGTTATCAACCAGATTAAGGGAAAAGAAAATTCGTTAAAGGGAATAATAGAGTAAAACCTAATTTTCTCTGATGGACATTCTTTTCTTTCTTCCACCACCTCCTCTGCAGTGAATTGAACAGTGTAACCCCCATGAGGGCAGAACATGTCCTTTTTTTCTCTTGTGAGTTCCCAAGACCTAGAATAATGTCAGTCACACAAAAAAGAGCACAGCCTCAATTTGTATGTCTGTGTATATACGTAAATATGAAAAGGTAAAATTAACAAAGAGCAAAGGCGTATGGGCCATAGGTGTTATTCAAACTACATTTTGATGTGCCACATAATTTGCCATTTGGTGTATTTAAACTTTAAATTGAACATCTGTGAGCAAAATTCCATTTCTTTCTTGTCCTTTGACATCATTTAGCCATCAAGTGAGAAACTCAAGTGTCACTTTTATTTTTTAATCTATACTAAAATCTTGACATCTTTTTAGATAAATTTAAGACTTTTGTTCTGTAAAGAATGGCAAATTGTAATTATTACCATAAATTAAAATACATTTCACCCCGGTGTCTCTCAGTTGGCTGCTGTGGGTAAGTGACAGACACAGATTAGACACAGATTTTACCCTTGGGGAAGCTATAAACAATCAAGGCATTTATTTTTTTTTTTAATAACCATGTCACCCTAGAGCCATCTGGTGTATATTTAGAGTAATGTAATTTCTGCTCTTGCTTGATGATACTGATGTTATGCAGCAAATATATTACCATTTTGAAGAATAATTGGGTTAATATCTGCATGTAATCCAACAGTGATTTAATCTTTCATTCTGTGTGAACTGTAATAAATTCTGAATTAGTTCCATTTTTAGAAAAGTTACAGGAAAAAAGACACACTGAAAGGCCAATGTGTATTACCATATGGAAACTCAAAGTGATTTTTAAAATATATTCATGTAGTAGGCTAGTCCTAGGATACCCAAATAAGAGGAAGATGAGAATACCAGACAAAAGTAAAATGATGTTTAAGCAAAGAAAATAATAATTATCATGCGTTGCATGTTTATCTATGTTGGAAAGGCAGTACCAAAAAGTCTTCTTGCTTAATTTATATATAACAAAGCCCTAAGGAAAATGTTTTTCTTTCTGCTTTCTAAAGATAAAGAAAATGATATATTCCACACTGATACTTTTAGATCTATTTGCATACATTTCTTGGATGTTCTTCAAACATCTCAGACATGATAAATTACTCTTAGAGGAGTTACTTGCCTATAGTTTCACAGATGCAAAGTGATATAAATGACTCACAAAACTTACCCCACTACTTTTTGTGTGTGTTTTAATATTTGAAATCTGGGGGGAAACACACACACACACACACACACACACACAAAACCATGAACAAACGCCTTTGCCATCATCATCTACCACATCAAAATTAAAATATATATTTCGGGAAAAGGAATGAATAATTTAGTCCAATGTAATCTGTGGACAGGAGACTTTCTAACTGATAAATCTGCAAGATAATATGGTCATAGCTCTTTGTAGAGCTTAATAACAAAAACTTTTAACCTAGGCTTTGATTCAGTTTAGAATAGATTCATGCATCTACAGATGTCTACAGAATTTACAAATGTATCTATTTACTTTTCTGGCTATAAAGTCCAAAAGAGTCTATGAGATTTAATCAGAGATACAAGACAAAGTTTAGAGCATCTGTTTTGACAAGTGTAATTAATGGAGAGTGTTAGACACATGAGATATTAAATAGCATTTTATTCATAGGTGATATCAATATCAATATTCCATGAAATATAATATCAATATTCCATGCTGTTGCTGGCTAAGTGGTAATAGCAACTAGAGTTAAAGTGGTTATACACATGTGACATTTATAAATTGTGTTAAGGTGTCCTAACAGAAGAGGATATCATCTTACTAAGTTTTAAAGACACAGGAGCAAAATGTCATTTACTGAGGTGTGTAATCAACAACATTTCACTTATTTGTTATAAAGCTACATAATGAGTGTCTGCCTCCTAGGTGTCTGAGAAGCAGCAGTCGCTGGGTGCCCTCCCTTAGGCATTTACCTTGGGAGAAGGGAGAGGCAAGAGAAATAAATGCCTGGTGAATTTGGAAGGAAGTAGTGAAATGAAAACTGAACATAGGAAATTCAGAGAGTGATGGAGAAGTGGTTTTGTGGGAATGGTGGTCTGGGGGCATATAGTAAGATGACATCTTAGCAGAGGCCTAAAAAAAGTGAAGGAAGGAACTATGGGGCTGAGGAGCCCAGGCTGGGAGAAAGGCTGTGTGGCTGGGGTGAGCTAGGCTGTCGGGCTATGGCCATGAGCAGAGGACAGAGTCCCTGCTGACCTAGTGAACAATAGGAGGAGTGCTCAGACAGAAGCTTGGATGTGGTTTTGTGCGACAAGGTGACTTGCTCTGTCAAACAAGTTGGCCAGGGTTTACCTCTCAGTCCAGGATCCCATGGCAGTCTCCAAAGCACAATTCTATCTTACATTTAAACACATATGTGAACATCAAATAATGGTCTGAGTATCACTGCTGACCTTGAATACAAAGAAGGCATTATTGGCATTATATTCTTTTAACATGAAGGATTCTTTAGTATAAAACTAAACTCTTCATATAAGAAAAGGAGGGAGCATTGGTGAAATGACACTATTGAAAGAAATGGTAAAGAAAGAATGGCACAGCAGAAGGGACTTTTGAAACATTCTTTTAGGCTCCTGAGCTGCAGCAAAAACAGCTTCCATTAGGGGGTCTCATAACTCTACTTTGGTAATAAGATATTACAAAGGAATACGTTCTCATTCTGTTCTTGCTTTTGTTCTTGTCCTCCTTCCCTCACTCCCTCTCTCCTATCTTCCTTTCCTCCCTTCCTCCTTCCTAGTCCTATATCTCCCTCTGTGTCTTTTATTATCTCTCTCTCATTGAAAAATAGGTAAGTTGATAAGTTATGTGTTTATATTTTTTTCTACATGGTTGTATAACTCCCAATACTTAAAGAAAACAAAGTGCTATGTGACACCACAAGGGAAAAGCTGGAATATGTCACTTTTATGTGCACATTCTGAATAGTTGTATGATTAGTTTTTTTTAATAGATTTCAATATATATTGAGAAATGATGCGTTGTAAAGAGGGACCTTGGGATTTGTAAAGGATGAAGTTCTTGATCCCTGGACAGGCTATTGTGGGTCTGTCTGTACCCCATTCACCTTCAAATATGGAAAAAGGAAGTGGCTGCTTTATCATTCCTGAGGTAAAGAGAATGACTCTGTGGCAAAGAGAGTGGAAATGATGGTGTAAAATACTGAAAAATACTTCCATTTTCTCAAATCACAAACACATTTGGACTTCCTGAGTTGAAATTAATAGCTCTTAAATGCATTTGAATTGATCTTGGGCTTATTATCTTGGTCTTAAAAGAGTTGATTCTCTATCAATTAGATTCTTGAATTTACTACAGAATACTTGAAACTTATAGATGATTACAGAGACAGGCTTTAAAAAACATCAATATATCCATCTGTAAGTTAAACAGATTTAACATTTTGCCATACTTGCTTTTAGGTTTTCTTTTAATAGTTCAGGCTTTTTGGGGAAAAAAAATCTAGGCTACATTGGCCTTCTGCTAATGTCTCATGCCTAGTTAGATGTTATATTTAGTGGAAATTCTTATGTGGTATTGCTAAGGCACTGTGAATTAAGGGAAATCAAACATGATATTTCTTGAAAACCCTGAGGACACATAGGTCCCCAGGCTCCTCATGTTACCATTAACCAAAAGCCAAATGTAAACATGTGCCACAGAAACTATTGGACTAAAATATTCTTTGGGAGGAATGGTTCAGGCCAGAGAGAATGGCCTGGACTCAGTGACTACAAGGATGTGATTCACAAACAAGGAAGCGATTTAGAGGGCTGTTTTGTTTAGCACCCCTGATGGAATCATATATGGTGAAGCATCCCAAAAACATAGTTCCCCCTTTTCTACTCAGCTGCACCACAGGACCTAGGAGGGCCCAAGTTAATTACATAGGTGACTCCCACTAAAAGAAAGAAGTGTTTCCAGGTCTTGCTGGTGGAAAGTGGGGACTGTCTGCCCTGGGGAGGATGGAGAATACAGAGGTAGCACTCTATCCCCCGCAGAGGGCTGTCAGTTTATGAATGGATTCCCTGGCAGATAGCAGTGGAAGGAGTTACTCTTCTTGGCTGGGTTGCTGTTGCTCAACAGACTGTGACAACCTGAGCTGTGTGAGTGCTGAGCAGCACACCACTGAGCAGGAGACAGTGGTGAAGGATGGATCCTCTTGACTGGAAAACCCAGTGACCATCTCAAGACATCAGGTCTCAATGAAACAGAGCCAATATGAGAATCTTAAGGAGAGAAGTGGAACCAAAAAAAAAAAAAAAAAAAAGCAGAAGGGAATTGTAAGGAAGATGCTGTAAAGCATCAAAATATCCATTTCTGGTTAGAATATTAGGAAGAGTAGGCTTGCCAAATGGATATTCAGTTGTCACCATTTTTAAAGTTTATCTTGCAGTACAAAATATAATTTAAAATTTATGTGTTTTAAACAAGTCATCTAACTTTGGAGAATTTCTGGAAAACAAGCACTTGAAAGAGAGATATATGTCACAAATCAGTTGTCTCCATGCGTCTGAATGCTGTAAACTGGAAACAAAATCATTCTCAGCATCAGGGAAATATTAGAATTAGTTATGGCACATCCATTATGGAATATTGTGTAACTATTTATGAAGGATATTTTATTGCTATCTGCATGGAGAGATAATCCATGATGTAGTGATGAGTGAGAGAACCAAGTTGCCAAATAATAGTATATTTCATTTTCAATAAATGAAGTGCTGCAAATATCTGTACATGAGTGTGTAGGCTGGGTCCAGAGAAAGTAGTGGAAGATTAGAAATACAATGTTAACAACGGTGATTTCAAGGAAATATGGGGACTTTGGGTAGCTACAGTGACTCACCTCTCCTTTGTATATCTTTTGATGATTTTACTGGCAGTGATGAGCAAGTATTAGCTTTGTACTTAAGAAATAACAGCTAAGAACGTGAAAGAAAGGAAGTAAAACTTGTTATTGTATTAATAAAAATTGCATTTGTATTAAAGAGAATATAAAAAAACTAGGCCTGTTTTTTCTTTTTTCAAATTAGAACTGAAACACTCACTTTCCTCAAAATGACAGGAAGTGCCGGTTGCTTTCTACAGCCCAAGAACAGGAGGGGCTTAGTAAAAGAAATAAGTGTGTTCTCAGGGATCTGGGCTTATGTCCCTTTGCTAAATCTAGAGGAAAAAGTGCCTATTTTCAGGGACCATCAAGCCTCTTTGTGGGTGGTGCTCAGTTTCTCAACATAGATCCAATTGAGCAAAAATTACCACTCAGGATTTTCATTTTAACCTGATTTCAATGCTTAACAGAATTCTACCTGGCAGGAGGAGGTTCCAAAATTTCCAGAGAGATCTTCCCCTCAAATAGACATGCCTTTGGAATCTTAGCTTCAAGCAGAGCCTCTCCGGAAAGACAGAGACTGCAGCTGAGGCTCCAGGAGGCAAGAGGGAGCACCAGTACACACCAAGGCAGCCTCTCTTCTAACTCAGTGCTCAGGCGCTGCTCTTCACATGCATTGACTTGCCCATCGTGGGTCCTTGGCAATAATCCCATGTTAACTCACATGCTGAGCCATCTGGGCACCTTTTCTTTGTAGACTAAATGTAGAATCTTTGTATTTACATAGCACCATATCCCAGAGGGATTCAGAGCTTGAGTTTTGTAAGTCAGACTTCCCTTCCTGGGTTTAAACTAAATCAGCCACCCTTGTGAACTGTGTGGCCTGAGACCCTATTTATTCCCCCTATAAAGAGGAGCTGATATTAATGCCTGCATCACTGGTTTATTACGAGATCACCTCTTGACATCCTTGTTGGTAGGATGTTAGTCACACTACCATTGCTGGAGGCTACATTTATGATTTATTTTGTTTTGTTTTTACTGGTATCCTAAACAACTGTATCAGTGGACCACCACATGGCATTCTGATCAACAGGCTTGAGATGAGGAGGAAGCACTTAATGCAATAGAAATACATATACTAGAAAATGAGAGCTGCATTTTCCAATATATCAGCATGCCCCATTTTAAAAGTAAAATCAAGTCACTCGGTAGTTGCAGTGTTGGTAGCTATGTAACGAGATGGGGAAAGCTTGATTTGGTCTGCTGATTTACCCTTAAATAACTTTAAAACCTATACATGAGGAGTTAAACTTATCACATTATCTAGGACAAGAATTAAGTTAATTTTTTATCCTGACACAAGGATTCCACTTATTGTCACCTCACTGCCTATAGGTGTAGTGAGCTGTATTCCTCATGTGCCTTTATTACTCTGCCAAGTGGTAAAGCATTGATCTCCACAGGTGGCTAGTGGGTTGTTATTAAAATGTTGGAGCTCTTGTGTTTTTTACTTGTCTTCATTCTTCCTTTTAACAAAAACTACTTATTGTATGCAGTTTGTTTCGGCTTTGCTTTCTAACAAGCCTGAGCTTTCGGTATTTTGGAGTTCTGACAGTCTGGAGAGAAAACAAGCGGAAGGCTCCAGTTTGTGCATAGGTGGATTGTAACTTCACTCCTCCGGCGCTAAGAGGCGCTGTCCTCTACCCAGAGAAGGACATGTCAGAGTTCGCTAGCATCTTTAAGCTTAAAGCATGATGTGTGTATGCACATACCTAGACAAAAAGAATGAGGCTTTCAGAGTAAAAACAGATGAAACTCTCAGCAGGTTTCACATGTCGGTACTTAATTTCTACAGAGTCAGAAAGAAGGCTTTGTTTTTTAGGCTATACTCCTGTGACCAACTACTTCTGTTAACTTCTACTCCTAGAAAAGCTTTGAGCTTTTCTGTGAATCCCTAGTGCATTTAGCATTTCCTATGTAATAAGAAATAGACCTTTTAAATTACAGGATATGTATGAATAAAGGTGTGAAATGTGAACCAATCATAAATACCATGGCTTCCTCTCCAAAGGAAATATCTATGTTTTCAAACCCATAGACAGGTGAAAATGAGGGCTTTGTCTTTTCATATCCTGTTATTATATTTTATTTATTTGGATGCAATTCATTTTTCTGTCGAAATTTCACTGTCTTCCTGCCCACTCCTTTCCACCTTCCTGCCTCTTTCCGGATCTCCAGCAGGCTCTTGGTAAGCCTTACCATCTACCTTATTTGCCAGAAAACCTGTGGAGTCTTTGACAACAAAACTGAGGAGAGGAGATCATAATCTGTTTCTAAATCCGTTTGTGGTCTTGTTTCTCAGATGCCACTAACTTTCTCTTCTTCAAAGGGCCCTGTTTTTTATTTTTCACGTCTGGATGACTGTAACATTATCTTTGGCAGTTTTTCTTATTCCCTGTTCTAAAATGTTCTTCCCATCAAAAAGAAAAAAAAAAGCGCTTTTCTTGCTCTTATCATGAGGTTCCATTTCTTCAGATTTTTCTGTTCCATTCTTTCTGTTCTCCACTACTCCTTTCTGACCACAGCATCCATTCTGCAGCTTTGTGCTGATAGTACTGTGCCCATCCAGTGTTCCACAGCTTCAGTAACACACTTCAGAAATAGCTTGAGGATAGAATTTTTTATGCTGGAGTAAGGTTATAGGGCATCAAGCTGGCTGGGAGTTTTAGTGGAACATGAGGAGTCTGATGAGGGTGGAAGATGGTAAGCAGGTAATAGCTTGATTGTAAAAACCTGGAGCTGTGAGTTCTTGACATTTTATAATCCTTTCTAGGAGCTCCTTATAGGTAGCGTGTGTATTCAGGAATGGAAGCTAAGGCAAGATCAAATGGGCCCTAAAGTTGGAGTTTGTGTAAGTTCCTGAGGGAACTTCCAGGAGCTCATAGTGGACCTCTATGTACCATTTTACCTATTGAAGGGTATATGAAAAAGGACTGGGATAGAAATGAATAGAACAAGGTTCCTGACTTCCACAGAGTTAACACACTGGAAGATCAGGCAGGGTCAGGGGGAAAGATACAAACTACTAACCTTAGGCAATTTTGCTTCTAGTCATAGGATTCACTGCTTACAAGAAAACCAGATGCCCCATAGGTGTTGCCCAGCAACCATGGTAATATACTGCCTGGGTGCTGTGATGGTGACATCCGCCTTCAGCATGGCTTATTCCCTGGGAATATTTTCTTTGATTCATTTTCCTGAGAAATTTCATTAAGACATGTTCAAAGTAAAGGAGCTAACCCCCCACTGACTTTTAACCCTCTTCTGCTCTTGTGCTTTATCTGTTGGAGAAGTCCCAGAGACAGCTGTACCCTTACCTCAATCTTATGCATTTTATGAGTCTGCATTTCTTATTCATTAAAAAAAATCATGTGTTAATATCTGAAACTAATTTTGAAATGTGCCCACAAAATAAACTTGATTGACAGGTAGGAAATAACATGGGTAAATGATAGATAGCTATGAGATGAAGTACAAATATAAAACTTGAATATAGAAGCTAATATCACATATAGTGAGATTCACAAAGTCGTTCTTTCAACTTTTCTGAATATTTAAAAATTGTCACAACATCTTAAAAATATAGAATCATTTCTTAGTTCTTTCATTCTTCAGGGGCAGTTTCTATGGACTGAGATGCATCCCAAAAGATAATGTAAATGGCAAGGAATTCCATAAGAACAACTCAATTCAAAGAATAGGCAATGGATTTGACTAGATATTTTTCCAAATAGTCATTAAGCATGCAATTACTTGGTTCCACATCATTAGATATTAGAGAAATGCAAATCAAAACCACAATGAGATATAACTTCATACTCACTGGGATATCTCTTATCAATAATGGTAATAATAATAATAAAAACATAATAGAAAATAACAGCATTGGTGAAAGTGTGTAGATATTGGAATCCTTATTCATTGCTGGTGGAATTGCTATTATGAAAAACCATTTATCAGTTTCTCAGAAGTTAAACAAAAAACTACCATATGATCCAGCTGTTCTCCTCCAAACTACATACCCAAAAGAATTGAAAGCAGGTCTTCTAAAAGATCCTTGTACATTCATCTCAAAGGAGCATTGTTCACAATAGGCAAGAGGCAGAAATAACCCACGTATCTGTCAACAGAGGTCGATAAATAAAATTGTGGTATATACATACAATGAAATATCCTTTCCCCATTAAAAAGAATGAAATTTTGATACATTCTATAGATAGGTGATTTTTTAAAACATGTAAGTAAAATAAACCAGATCTAAAGAGAAATACTGTTTGATTCCACTAAAATGAAGCACCTAGATTTAGTCAAATCCATGTGTACAGGATGTAGAATCCAAGCTACCAGGATTGGGGGAGGGCAAGGGGAAGTTTGTGTTTAAAGGATACAGTCTGTATTTGAGAAGATTGAAAAGTTCTGGAAAGAGTGGTGATGGTTGCACAATACTTTGAATGAATATACTAAATGTCACTGAATTGTACACTTAAAATGGTTAAATGTGTTAATTTTATGTATAATTTACTACAGTTAAAAAAAAAGTTAAGGAATTCCATACCTGAGAAAAATTAAATGAGAAGGCAAGACAGTTTACCATTATGCAAAATGAGGGGAATGAGTAAGTATCTGAAAGAAGAGGAAGAAAATAAACTGACCACAACTAAACAACAAAAGAACTCGGTGGAGAAGGCTCTGAGCCAGATAACCAAGCAAAAGAAGGGGAGGGAGGTGCAGGGAGAAATTTGCAGCTCTCCCTGTTCTCTGCTCTGCCTTCTGAGTATCCTCGCCTTTTGTTATCCTACGGAGGTCCCACCTGGCAAAGACCAAGCATTCTTGTGTGGCCTGGATCTCCGCATGCCTTCCTCGGGGCCTTGGACCACCAGTTATCCTGTCCCACGTCACCCTTCTCTCCTTGGCTTTTAGATTCTCCCAGCAGCACTTAAGTGAGCTCAGTCTGTTCTCTCAAATAAACAAGCCAACCAACAAAGCCTGCAAATCTTTCCTGGTCCCCACTTACCAAGTTGTCTCTCCAATTCTCCTCTCTTTCAAAACCAGGCATCTTCACTTACCATCTCTCTTCACTTCCTTAAGTTTTTATTCAAGCCTTAACCTATTTGAATCTCATTTCTCTCCTGATCACCAGTGGATGAACACAGTGGTCAGCAATGAACTTCATATCACTAATTCCAGTAAACATTGCTCAGTCCTTATCGGATCTATCAAGAATATTCAACACATTGGGTGACTCCCTTCTCAAAATATTCTCTGTCCTAGGATTGGATAAAATTGCCTGCCTTTTCTTCTGTCTTAATTGCTGACTTATATTTCCTGCACATTCTTTCTGTCTTAATTGCTGACTTATGTTTGCTGCACATTCTGTCTGGCTCAGTATTAGATCCTCTTCACTCTATATTGACATCATTAGCAATTTCATCTACCATCAATAAACCTACTGAAGTCATAGTCCTAACTCAGTGTCAGATCCAATAGGCAAACTGCTGACTACTCTCCCGTATTTAAATTCCTTAGCTACACTGATGCGTTAAACTTAGCTCCTGCAACACAGCTTAGATATCTCTTAGTGAGCACATCCCTGCCCTTTCTGCCCAACTCATTCTGCATCACACTTCACTGGGGGTTTGCCACTATGGGCTTTCTGTTTTCCTAATCTTCCCAACTCTAGTTTTCTCTCTAAATGGAATCCAAGAACACCTGACCTATATAGTTTTGTAAGATAATAAAAGATTATATTAAATTAGTGGGGAGCAGTGCAGTTATTTCATTACCATTATTATCCATGCTGGTCTATTTGGGTAAATAAGGAAAGCAGAATGATGAACTTATGCCCAATTCATTAATACAGTTGTTTTCTAGCCTCTGAGAAAACACAATACCTTTAATAACTACTTGGCATTTTTACCTCACTCAAGTAGTTGGAAGCATTTCATCATATTACCCACTCTAGGAATCTTGGAAATTAGTGTTTATCCATTCCTTAAAATTGAGAAAGAGTCCTAGCACTTAGGCCATCAAAGGAATTGGCCAACTCAGGGCAAATAATCTCACAAGTGTGTATTGTTTAGCCTTGGGAACAGCTTTCATTCCATTTCAGCTTTCCAGCTAGCAATGCTGGCATTGTGTAGACACCACCATACATGCTAAAAATGGTGAGTAGCCAGGGAGAGCCCCCTGATGAGTCTTCCACCCACTAAACTAGATTCCTTCCTCTTTCATGCAGCACAAAGCAAGAATGCTTCAAGGACCAAATCATTTGGCAGTCCTCAACAGCATGAAAAACAACTGTTTGTATAGCAAAATATTTTCCAGAAGTAGAAGCCCATAAAGATTATTGCCTTCTTTTAGTACACAGGAATATTCCACAAACATGACTCTCCCAGCTTTCTGCAATATGGCACCCAGCAGAATGCCCTCTCCTCCTCAGGCATTCCCTGCTTTGTCACCAGCTCTTGGGCTTCAGGGCCTGCGACACTCCTCCGTGTCTGATCACTCGCTTCCCATCCTCCCACCCAGCAGACTCACCCGTTGGTTATCCCAGCTTAAGGAGAGAAAAATCCAGCATGGCGAGGCTGGCCCCTCCCTGCTGATGCCGGGCTGAGGCCTTGCTTTGGCTGCCAGTCTGGTTGCTTCCTTGTTGCCTTTGGAATCCTGCACTTTCTCTGTGGCTTTTGTGGTTGTTTCCATCCGCCAGTGTGGTCCCTCTCAGAGGCACTGGCGTGCCAGACCAGCCTATTTGAATTGGTGCCAGGCCACTTACTGGGGAGGTGAAGCCAAATCCCATATATTTGAAACTGTAATGCTTTGCTTGTCCACCTAGCTCCTGTCTCCTGAAGTCATTAGTTGTGGTTTTACTTTACTGTTAAAACACTCTTCTTTTTTTCCTTTCTCTCAGCTCTGGCTATTTTCAGCTCTATATATTTAGCAAGTTGTATGTAGGTAGAGATTCTGCTGTTGTACTTAAAAATCTCTCTCTCTCTCGCTCTCCTTTTTGTGTGTGTGTCCCAAGGAAAGAGAATGTGTTTCTTATTAAATGTGGGAGGAGGGAGGAGATAGAGAGACCTGATATTTGACTAGAATAGAAAGTGAGAGAACAGTGGCAGACTGTCCAGTAAAATGGGAATAGGGAAAAGCCCATTTATATGGCCACAGGACAGATGTCATCCCTGATCTTGATTTCTATAGAAAAATAGGCCTTTGCTGGTTTGACGAAGTCTTCTGTGCTTTATATTGCCTCACATATTTTAAGATGCTTAGAATGTCATGGGGATCCCTTAACATCATGCCATATCTAAGGCTTTGCAGAGTTTTAGCATGATTGTACAACTTAAAGCAGATAAATAATAACATTTCCATTCTATGGCTGAACTTGGGAAGTTAAGTGATTTTCCTGAAATCTCTCAGGAAGCTAGAGACCCATCTAGGAACACAACATGTGAATTCTAAGTCTTGGACCTCTCACCTATGGCCACATCTCCCTGTCTCTATTTATTCTAGAATTCTGCACATGTGTTTTTCAAGTAAATATTTGGTTCTGGGGAAACTTTAGGGGGAAATGCTTCCAATCTCTGCCTGTTGAAGGTGCTGGATTGACAGTGCTGTCGACCAAAGTCTGTAATTTATCAACATGTTGCTACAGTTTGAATAGCAGCTGTCCCAATACCCCCGTGGATCTCCACACTGCAGGCTCAGAGTACACATATTTACCAAAAGCAAAAGAACTATTGTGACTGGAATTCAGATGTGTTTTCTGGAAACACCCTAAATGAAATCAGGAATGGAACTCAGAGCATGGAAAAAAACACCCTTCAAAGAGTGATAATAAAACATTGTGCCAATGATGGGTAAATGTGAGTGTCCCATGGAAGAAACATGGATTTATGAGTCTCTAACATGAAACCTATGAAACTCATCCTCTGAAAAATATACGGATTTCCCATCTGGCCTGTAAGATGCAATTATGATTTATATAGTAGTTTTAGACATGCCAGAATTTGTAAAAAGTGATTACTTGACCTAATGTGTTAAATGATAGTTATAGTTAAGCCAACCCTATGACTTCATTTTAGATGGATCTTTGACAGTGAGAGTCACAAATTCCAATATTTTAAGAGCTTGATACAAAAAACTGTGAGAATAATGACTGATGGGGTATATAATTATGCATCACTTAAGGAGGGGGATACAGTTTGAGAAGTACATCTTTAGGTGATTTGTCATTTTGTGAACATCATATAGTGTAATTATAAAAACTTAGGCTTATCTGGTTTAACATACTGGGCCCATCAGTATATATGCCATCTGTAGTGGAATGAAAAGTCACTAAGTGACACATGACTGCAGAGAGCAATGGGCTGTATTTTAGGGAGTGGTAAAGACTGTGGCAAACTGGAGCACTTATGAACTTTCTAAAGGGTAAAATACTCACAGCTATAATCAAATGCTTGTCAGATCAGGTTACAGGCTTAGTGTGGTCAGTTTGTCTGATTTTTCAAGAAAACATGGAATGCCGATTTTTACATAAAAATATTCCAAGTTTTAAATGTTAGGAACCATTTTTTAAAAATTTACAGCACTGTGTTTGCCAAAGAAAGCATATTCTACAGGACACATTCGGGATAGATTGCCAGTGAGTTTCTTAAAGGCGACGATTTATGTGATGAAATACAGGAGCTTCTAGAGGGAGTTAGCAGAGAATCTCAGAACCACAGAGGACTGGGATGGTTTGGTATAAGCCAGAGATGCTCATATGATACCTGCAAGAACAGTGCATTGCCTCATAAATAACAAGTCTATCAAAAATATTTCAAAGAAGAGAAGAAAGGAAACTCAGGAGCGCTCACCTGGGTTACATGTGCTCAAAAGAGAACCGGTTCTGGTTGAGTTCTGCAGGTCAGAAAGTCAGAGACGATCTGGGCTAATCAGGTTACTGTAGAGAGCTCTCAACCTGGGTTCACCTAGGATCCACCCTGAAAGGAGACTTACTTGCACAGGTTAAGAACAAAACTTGTAACTATGAAGTAATTACATTACCTGTGGCACATTTGATTAGAGTTAGACCGTGCCAGGAGAATTAAACCAAGGGGATTGGGTACAAACCCAGCACTAGCAGCACAGGACTTGTAGCTCAGAACTTTCTGACATCGTCAATTGTTTCACTAGTAAGATCTTTATATCTTGAATTTGTATTTTTCATTTTTATACATCATTGCCCTAACACAGCATATGAGATACTCATGAGTGATTGCTCAGGGCAGAAGCCAGAGCCCTATTGGAGCACATGTCGTACTGAAGGGGACACGAGTCACTAGTCACCCATCTGGGAATGAATTTACTGGCTCATTCTCACTGCATGTACTACTCTGAGAAAAAGTTTAATACCTTTCAGTCTCCTATCATTCTGCCCTTGAAGGTCTTAGTAGCCCTCATTCTTAATTATTACCATTAACCTCTCCATCTTTCCATTGTTGTTGTTTTTCTTTTATTTTTTTTTGTTGTTTTTCTTAAAGATTTATTTATTGATATATACAGAACTGAGGTACAGTCAGAGTACAGGGGTTGTGAGAAGATTCACCAGAGACAGAGTGGGGAGCAGAAACAGGCTGACTGACAAAGTACACTGCTGAGGAGAGCAGTGGGCAAGTCAGAAGAGGTCTGTCACACCATGTAAGTCACCTCCCTGGCCAGAGATGGAACTCCTGCTGAAGCAGCTGTGGCTAGCTTCATAGTGCTACACTTTAACATGTTGCACCACAGGCAAGGCCCTGTTGTTGTTTTTAAGATTTATTTTATCTAGTTATACATACAAGAATGGAGTATAGGCCAGAGGTGTGGAGATGAGATGATTAACCAGAGACAGAGTGGGGAACAGAACAGGCAGATTGGCTGAAATGTGTTGCTTAGAGGACCAGCAGGTAAATCAGGATAGGTCTGCTGCGCACGTGGGATGGAACTCACACTGCACATAGCTTCATAGTGCTGAGACTTAACCCCTTGCACCACCAGGGAGGCCCATTACCTCTCTTTTCTTTACCTTTAATCTAATTCTCTCTGCTTCTTGAATATTGGTGAGACAGATTCAGGGGCCTCATGAAAGTGGCAAAAGAAAAATTACAGAAAAATGGAAATTTATAGGTCTAACGTCTATAGGCAGGATATGGCAGCAAACTGCTTAGTAAGAAGAAAGCAGGAAGACAGGCAGGGGTGATGGCCCTCTATTTTGGGTTGTGAGTGTTAATCCCTAGCAAGTTTCCTGCATTTTTAGCTGCCTGTTTGTTGCTCTTTAGCACTGTGCCTTTAACCCCTACACCAACAGGGAGGCCACAACATTGATTATTTTCTTATTTGTGTTGTTTCTGCTCATGTAACTTCTTCACATGTATCAATTAAAATGTGATTTGATGGGAAAGATGTAACACAGGGATAAGTTTGGTGTGGGGCCTATCAGTTTAGTGAAGTCACCATGGGCCAGAATATGGTTTACAGACCAAAAATAACTGTGCCATATCATCCAGAGTTGATTGTCTCAGAGAACAAACTGAATGAGACATTCAGTTTGGGTGGACAAAGATAATATGGATATTAATTCATCATTAACAGTGATTTTGTGTGAGTTTTTGGTCTTATACAAACTGTCAGGTGAGGGTCAGGAACGTTCTTCCAGTGGGTGAGCTATGAAAATAACTGAAGCCAGAATCAGAAGTCTTGGTTATTGAGTTTTCACAAACTCTACAGGTATTTTTCAAGTGTCATCAGGTCTTCATGAGGAAGGTGACTTCCATCCTCTTCACTGTAGTAACAGTCACTTATCAGAGAAAAGGCCAGAGCTGAGTGACTATGACCAACTGCTAGTTCTTTGGAATCGTTCCATTTAAATGATTGGATGATTTTTTTCTTAAACATTTCTCTCAATATAAAGTACATACAGTTGATCAGACTTGATCTTGCCAAATTGCATACATACTTCCAGGCCCAGACTCCTGGTGATGACTGTTGTTGGACTCTCAATATTAGAATGGACTGCCTGGAATATTTTCAGTTCCTTACCTGCAGACACTGCATGGTAGGAATGAGCTTGCCTCAACAGAGATCTGGCTTCTGTGTGCTTTGCCCAAAGAATCACAATGATGTCTAGCTGGGCTGCCCTACAAGACCTCATGGACGCCTTCTCCCAAGTGCATTGGAGTGCTATTGAATCATGTCTGGGCTCTCAAGGCCAAGTTAGGTGCAGTGTCATTTGGGGACTATTTTCAGAAGCAATATAGTCAGTCATGCAGTGATTTCTTACCTCATAGTATGGGCAACAGCCAAACACAGTTCCAGATGGTATTTAAAAAGTAGCATTTTGAGCTTTTATCTTTTATAGTTCTTACAGGTGAGAGAACTGGTAAACATAGAACCAGAATCTTGCAAGTGGTCAAATTGAATTCACATTAGTTCATACTCAGAAATTGATCAGAAACACGTTTTTCTTGCCACCAGAAGAGAGGACAAATGGCAGGAAATGTAAAATTTGTGCATTACCATGCCTCAGCGCATGATTTGCAGGAATGAAGCTGTCATTGTATTCATGTCCACAGGAGTTCTTAGGTAAGCAACAAGCTTAAGAAAACCAAAGAATAGACAAAATACAGCCTGCAGATATTCTGGATGTAACAAACTCAGTTCCTAAACCATCTTTATAAGTGTGTATTTTTTTTACTTTAAGTTTAAAAAAATGGTAGGAAATTGTTATTAAATTAAAAGCATTTCTATTTCTATGAGATTATTCAAAATGCTGTCTACCCCCCCTTTTTCCCCAATAGTTTATTTTTCCATCATTTTGTGGATTTTTACATCCCTTGGGTTTCCCATCATCAAATCATCCATGTGCCATCACCAAAGTCCAGTGCATTTCCCTCCCCCCACTGTTTTTGATCTCATTCCCTACTCCACCCCACAAAATGTCTCTGGTATATAACTGTTCATTATTATTATTATTATTTTCTTGCCTCATCGGTTATACTCCTGCTATGAGTGAAACCATTAAGTATTTTTCCTTTTCTTTCTGGCTTATTTCACTAAGCATGATCTTTTCCAACTCTATCCATGTTGCTGCAAAAGACATGTGTTTATTTTTGTTGGTTGCTGAGTAATATTCCATTGTGTATAGGTACCACATCTTTTTAATCCAGTCATCCACTTTTGGGCATTTGGGTTATTTCCATGTCTTTCCAACTGTAAATAATGCAGCAATAAACATGGGGGTGCAGGTATCTTTTTGAATCAGTATTTTTGTGTCTTTTGGGTGCTCTCTACCCTTTTTTAAAAACTCAATTTTAAAAAAATAATATACTGAGTGCAAAAGCCAACGTATTTTCTTGTGGTATCTTTGATATATGCATTTCTTTTTGAAAAAAATAAAAAGCTTCCTTAGAAGACTCAGAAGACCCTAAGTTCCAATTTCTTTTGTTCTCACACAAATCTCTCTCAAAGTAAATGATGGAATGGATTTTATTGTTAAAAGTCTAGCTCTCACAATATGTGGTATATTTTTCAATAAATACACAGATTTTGAAAAGTCAGGGATTGTTCTGAGAACAAAAGTTAATTTAAATAAAAAGAAATATTCCTTTATTAAATTAAAAAAAAAAGCAGAAGTATGTGACCCTCCTGGCTTTGTGTTGGTACAACTTGCCACATTCACTTATTTGTCTTTTAGCATAAGCTTTGTAAGCTGCATGTTAACTTGACATTTGGAATGCAATGTCATTTGGTAGATGCTTTTGATCTCTGTATTTATTTCAATATCAATATTCAAGGTTTGGATTTGGAATCACTTGTACCTGCATTGCTTAGAACAACATAACTTGTGGAAGAAACTAACCTCTTTTTGGTGTGTTTTTATCCCACGATCACTGACTTTTTCCTTCCTCTGGCTAGTTTTTTTCTGCTTTGATTTATTCAGTTTTAAATTACAAAATCATAGCAGCTCTACAAAAATACACGTAATAAGCTCTCAGAATTCCACATGTATGTCATTTGGTAAGATATTAGTCATTTAACATATTTAGGGGAAGAAAGAGGGGACATGGACAAGAAAACTATGATACACAGTAAAGCTTTCCTATTCTCTGTGGGCTGACAATGCTTCTATTCATTTCTCCAGGCCCTAGAGAATATTGTCTTCCTTTCTTCTTGGAGTGTTAGTTGGTCAGAGAGGAAGAGGAAGAGAGAAGGTAGCGGAGTCCTCTCTAAATCATCGAATACCTTTTTAGCTGACAGACTGAGGGGATTTTGTAAAAAAGAAAACTGAAATAGGTTCAAAATTGTGACTGGTATTCTGTTGCTAGTAAGATCTTTTGTCTTTTCTTGACATTGAAAATCAAGGCAATTGGTTGATAATTCTTTATATATTTTCTTATATTCTTTTTCTCCTCTGGCATGTAAAGTTCAATTTCAAGCTACTTAAAAAAAAAATGAACATATATCCCTCAATAAGCTAAACATTCAGTGACATTTAAAATTCCCAGGGACTCTAGCAAGGAAATTTTCCACCTACAAAATATTTTTTATAATATAGTTCTGAGACTATCCTAGTCTTTGTTATCAGTTAGCTATAAAAGAAAATTGCAAATTTGAAAAAATATTTTAATAAACACTTATAATCAATAATAATACTGTTGGATTAATTTTGAAAAACATTCTATAGAACAAGGTGATACAACATGTTTACAACATTTATAAACTCTTGCTTTGTTATCAGTTATGCGGTCATTTATATCTGTATCATCTCTCTCTAACTATATTGTAGGGTAATTTCATTCTTGTATCTTTCCAAAAAATTTACATAGGATCTCTGTATCATGAGTACCCAATAAATATTGATCAAATTATAGATTAATATTCTAGGATCCCTCTGTGTTTATCTCTTGAGACATTCTTTATAGATTCTTCAATAAACTTGAAATTTGCAGTTCTATGAAAGTAGATAAAATAGTAAATAAAAATAGCCAACATTGTGCACCAATAAAAATGGGTAGAGCTATATAATGATTTTCTAAGGACAGATAAATGTGATATAGTTATTGCTAAATTGATTAACAGTATTCCTGTAGACCATAGAAATAATTGTGTTGTATTTTTCTTGGTCACTAATTGATTTTTGCAGAAGTGTCTCTTTTCATTTTATAATTTACTAGAGAGAGTGTTGAACCATGAAGAGTCATTTCCTTGAAAAAAGAGTAAAAGCCCCTTGCAGTTTTATTTGGGTACTAATCAAAGTCAAATCCTAAGCTTTTCCCAGAATTTGAAACAAATGTAAGTACTAGGACAAACCAAAGTGGGAACTCAGGGGAGAGATTGTTCCTCTAACTTCTTTATATTTTTAGTTGCATATCCCAACTGCTCATTTAGATTTGTCCTTCGTTTTCATGGCTGTATTACCAGCCCTCAGTTGTGAAATTTCAGGGACCAGGATTTTGAAGCAGCAATCTTAAAATTTTATATTCCGGTTCTCTCTGTGTAAGACCTCCTTCCCACAGAGGCCAAAAGGACTTTGCTAGTAGTGTAAATCTAACAGTATAAAGACTCTAAAATCCACAAGGACAGAGTATACTATTAGCTTTCTCCAGATTCAGAAAGTCTTTGTTGGGGAGCTAAATCTCTGATAAAGTAAACTTTATATTGATAGAACAATAATTGAATGAAGTGGATTCCAACTGAAAACTAAGACTATTAACCTAAGAGTGAGTGTTTCTTAGCTTTGCTTTAGTAGGATTCTTATAATAGTCCAGTTGTCCTCTTGCTTTTTTGAGACTTTTATCAAAAAATTTAAGGTAATTTAAGCTTAGTTATCGAAAGGATGCGTAATTCTATAGGGACAGAGGGATAGGTCGCTTACCTCAGAGTTTCTGTTCCCCTTCTTCAACACTGAATTGCTGTTGGGAAGGTGAAGCCAACTAGAGACCACATTTTCTAGCCTCTTGGCATCAAATTAGGACAGTAACTATTTCTAACCAAAGGAAATATGAATGGAAATGATACGTGATATTCTGGGAAGTGCTGAAAATGCATCTTCTCCAAGTTCTCCATCTCTGTTTTGAGTGAGGCAACCTCCAAGATTCTACAAGGGTAAGGAGTCCATGAACGGGAAGGAACCCAGGTTTCAGAATGACCATGTGGTAGATGGGTGGAGGATGACACAACTGGGACTGTTGGTCTGTGTCATGGATAAGAAACAAATATTTATTGTGTTAACTTCACAGAATTTCCAGGCTTTATCAGTTTTAGCATCTCTCTTTGGTAAATATAGAGGTAGGTCAAATAACCCAAAAGAGGTCATTGTAAAATGGCAAATCTATTCCTGATATATGTTTATGGGGTAAATTTAATATTTGTACAAGTGAAGGTACCTTTTTGAGAGTTATGTGAAGCCTGTAGAGCAGACAATTCCTTGAGTGCTGACTCTTTCCTATCCACCCCTTCTCAGGAAAAAAAAAATTTTTTTAAGACACCTTACGGTATTCCTAGGTATTCTAGAAATCTTAATGTATCATTCTAGGTATTCAATTCTTTCATCTACCTGTCACCCTCCTATTTTTTACTTAACCCCTATCTCCTCCATGCAGCTTCTTTCCTTATGACTAAAGGAACCATTTATATTGATTCATATACTACCTAGAGAGAACACTCATAGCTTAAACTTATTTTTAATGAGTAAAGGCATTGTTTTTCTGTATTGTAAGGGAAAGAGGAATAACATTTTTAAAACACATAAGTTAAAATACTGAAAATGGGCACATTTGTCCTTTAGTTTATAAAAAGATGACTGCAGAAGGAGAGCTAGATTTCAGAACATTTACCTTACTGTAATTTTGACCTCCGTGATAGAGGTATATAGTGTTCTATCCAGGGGGGGATATGGTAGTCACTGAGTCTTTTTCCTCCCCCACAAAAATTAAGGTATTTATAAGCAGCAAGGTAGGAAATTGATCAGAGCAGAGCAGGCATCTCGGGTAACTTTGAGTATCAAGCCCCCTAGTAATAATCATCTTCCAAATTTGAGAATATATTTTCAGCTAATTTAGTCCTTGGCATTAATCTTATTTTGCCAGTGAGAGTGTCAATTGCAGTACCATTAGGATGGCAAGTTTTATGTGTTAATCCCACCTGAAAGTTGAAACCAGCTGCATTCCACCCACAGTGCCAAGCATGTGGTAAACCCCATCCAGTCCTTGGATGGGACCACGTTTCAGTGGACAAAATGTAATGTGAAGGCTCCACATCCTATTACCCAATTCTGAGGGCTCAGTCTGCCACAGTTAAGTATCAAATATCTGTATTTATCAAACAAGGTCTTAGTCATTGTTAACTATGCAGAAAGACTTTTAGAGGTTTTTACATGCTCAGGAAATTTGCAGGTATGCCTCTCTTAACAATGTAAGTCATGCCCCCGGTGTGCACATATACAAGTAATACTTTGAAAGATCTAGTTTTATATTCAGAATTAAATAATTTGGAGGGTGATTCCAAGGTGAAACCATGGAAGAGAAACTTTGGAGGAAGACTTTTAGGCATTCACACTTGCATTGCCAAAGAACTACAAATTCTTTTCCAGGCAGTGTAATCCATCTATTTTGATTATATTATGGAAAAGCTGAATCATTAACCCTATCTCTGCATGTGTTTTTTGGGAGACATTTTAAAATATGTACATGATATCTACATATGGTGTTCTTTCACACTATAGCTTCAAATTAATATAGGTTAATATTGTATCATTGTTTAATTTTTCTGATTCTTCATGTTAGTGAAACACAAAGTACAAAAGCACATGTGCAAATTGAGTTATTATTTCTTTTCCCCAAATAAGTAGAAGTTATTCATCTAGAATACATCCACTTACAAAAATTGATGTTCCCTTCATTGAAGGAACTTTTAGTTTAAAAGTAATTCTGCCAAGTTTGAGTCATTTAATAATATAAAAGAAATGTTGAAATATAAAGGTAGTTTGTACTTGATGCTATGTGTGTGTGTGCATGTGTGTGCGTGCATTATGCTGGTGTGGTGAGAAAAAGGTCTGAAAATTTTCAACATCGAGTTTAGTTTTTCTTAAATAATTTTGTTAAATTTTGGAAAAGATGTGATTCTCATCTACTTTTCTATCCTAATACTACAATAACATCAAAACCCAAAATGAGTAAAGGAAGAAGACTATTATAAAAGATAGTAAGAGTATTTACCCACCATTTATTATATCATCTTTTTGCAGTGCTGCATTTGAGATTGTGTCAGCATTTCCATTATAAGCCTGTTCTTTGAGGAATTTGGAAGATTGCCAAAAAAAGATCATTCTAAACTAAAAGTTGGCACAAAAAGTTTCCTCCCATGAGCAAAAGTTGTTTTCATTATTTCTTCTTCATCATCGTCTTTTTTCCTCTCTTTATAAAATTCCATAAAATTTCATCTGGTTGCTTTTAAACTTGGATATCTAAAGTAAAAGTCAAGAGCCAACCCAGTGGTTTGAAAACAATACATCTTTTGTCCAACTGGGCAGAATTTGTATTTGGTATTTCATATGAAGGAACCAATATTATTCAATTGGGAGTATTTAGAGAAAGAGTAAACTAATTTCAAAAGTCCTTTTAGTCATTGCTTCAAATGTTAAAAGCAATGAAATGAGAGTGAGAGAGCTTAGTCACTTATTGCCATTACTGTGTGTATTGCTTTATGGTTATTTATAAAAGCTGTTCTCCTTGCACTCCTGCATAGTTTCAGATCCCATTATTTAAGTTTTATTGATGTATAATTTACATGTGATAAAATTAATCTATTTTACGTATACAGTTCTATGAGTTTTGGTAAATGTACATAGTCATCCAGTTACTACCAACCACAATCAAGTTGCAGAACAATTCCATCACCATAGAAAGGCCTCTTGTTCCAATTAGTCTGTTCCCACCACCAACCCCAAACCATCCCTACATAGCTACTGTCATTGCAGATTTGCCTTTTTGGAATTGTAGATAGAATCAGATGAAATAGGATGTTTGACTTCTTCACTCAGCATCATGTGTTTGAGGGTCATCGATGTTCTTGCATCTATAAATAGCACATCTTCTTTATTGCTGACTAGTATTCCATCATATGGATATAACAATGTTTTAATGTGCACATGTACAATATAAGTAATATATCTTTACTTGATCCTCTTATCATTCTAAGAAATTTTCTTTTGCTTTAGCAATATTATTTACCTTAAAGTCTATTTTTTTCTATTTCTATAGTCTCTCCAGCTGTGGTTTTACTTTACATGGCATATGTTCACCATAATTTTACTTACAACCTCTCTAATGATATATTTAAAGTATCTCTTTTGTATAACAGTATATAAAGATGTATACTAGATATTACTTTTTAAAAATATAGCCTGGTAATCTCTATTTTTTTTCTTGGACTGTTTAGTAGATTCACATTTCAATGCTATTATTGTTATGAGTGAAGTCTGACAGTTTGCTGTTCTTTTTTGCCCCTGTGTTTCTACTTTATATCATTATTTTGTTTTAATCAAATATATAATATTTAGGATGTCATTTTTAACTATTTCTTTGATTTAATTTTTGTGATTGCTATAGAGATAAGAGCTCACATCTTCAAAATCTGCTTGAAGTTAACTGACTTCCATTAAAATATAGGAGCTGTGTATTAGCATGCTCCTTTCCCTCACTTTGGGAATTTTTGTTATATCTATTACATATACATATATTACATATAAGTGATAAATCTAACAATGTAGTGTTATAATGATTAAATAGCAATATATTGCTTAAAGAATTTAAATGCAGATATTATAGCTAATACACATATAACCATACAAGTGTGTATACATGCACGTTCACATAGTTCAATTTCTGTAAAAGATAGCTATCTATAGATAGATCAACATATACACGAACAACACAGGTGTGGTTGCGTGCATACACACACCCACACCCACGTGTATTTCTGGTGCTCCTTGTTCCTGCCTGTGTCTGTTGTCATTTTGAGAAAGCCCTTTAAAAATACTATAAGTCTGCTAATGACAAAATTCTTTTATCTTGCAGCGTCATATTTTGCCTTCAGCTTTCTAAGGTCGATTCAATGGGTATAGAATTCCTTGTTGACAGTTTCTTTGTTTGTAAGCAATTTGAGTATTTGTTAACAGTGTTTTCTGGTTTCTGTGTATCTGATTTATTTTTGGTTCTTCCCTTGATGCTTTTTAAAGGGCTATTTCTTAATTTTTGCTTTAGTATTGTAACCAAGTTATCAAATTAAGTGTGTCTTTTAATTGTTTTACTTGAGTATCTGTTGAGCATCTTAGGGAATATGAATTAACTCCATCAATTTAATTAGTTGGTTGATATTAATTTAGTTGACATATTGTAGTTAGTTAATCTTAATTAATAATTTATAACAAGTTTGGTAATACAGGCCAGAAGTGTGGGGGGTGAAAGGATTCACCAGAGATGGGGGAGCAGAACCAACAGATGTATTGAAATACACTGCTGAGAGGAGCAGCGGGCAGGTCAGGAGAGGTCTGCCAAGCCATGCGGGTCAACTCCCTGGCTAGGGATTGAACGCATGCTGCAGTGGCTCTAAGTAGTTTCATAGTGCTGTGCTTTAATCTGTTGCACCAGCAGGGAGAGCCCTTCCTTTTGATATTTCTATGACCTGCATATTGAAATACCTCAGGTACATAAGCAGGTTAATATTTCTTCAATATTTTTTGTCTATGTTTTTTAAGTTGAATGCATTCTGTCTTTAAGTTCACTAATTCTTATTCTCAAATATCTTTTTAAGCCCATTTTGGTTTAGGTTTCTGTTAAATTATGTTTATAATTTGTCTTTCTTTGTAGATACTCTGTATTTGTTAGTAATGTCATCTTTTTTCTTTAATTCTTTAGCATGTTTTTCCTTAAATCTTTGAAGACATTTATTATAACTATTTCAAATTTTTTGTTTAATCCAATATATGGGCCAACTTGTTCTCAATTTCTACTGAGTGTTTTCATCTTTTTAAGAGTTTGAATCACATTTTATTTTTGTTACTTTGAATATATAGTTATTTTTTTTTGTTGATATATGGACTTGTAAATGTGAGCTATTTTCCTTACCAGGAAGGAGTTAGTGATTATTTTGCTTTGCTTTGTAGGTAACTAAGTTTCCTAGATAAAAATCTGTTCAAAATCAAATCTGTTTCCCTCGTGGTATATAGCTCCTGATATCTGTGTTATTTCTTTTTCTCTACTTCTCCTTTTTTTCAAAGCATGACTTCCTACGCATCTCTTTTACACCTGTATAATTTAGTAAATTTAGCAGCTACCCAACCAATAATTAGACATAAGTTATGCTCAGACTCACAGGCCAGTAATGTTATTAAGCTGTGTAGGTGTTAAGGACACTCAAAGGCACACCATATTTTTAAGTGTCCCCAAGGCTTTAAACTTTTGCCTGGCATGCATAGCCTTAGCTAGTGATATGGAGAATTTATTGGCAAGGCACTTTTAGAGCTCTATGGGTTCTGAACTGCCCTACCCCTTAAAGTCATAGTTGCTTTGCCACCTGCCCCTACTCAAATCAAGTCGATTGTTTCAGCTGGTAAAGGTGTGTTTTTTTGCCACCAAAATAGAGGATGGGAAAATTCTCAAGTAAGAGTGTCACACATTCACATAATTAAGCAAATACATTAGTAGTTTATCATGAAAAAACACTTATCAAACTAGCTAGCTTTTGTCTACTTCCAGCATTTAAAATGACCACTTTGAGTAGTTTCATGAAGTTTATATTTGCTTTCCATGGAGAGAAATTACACAGCTTTATTGTACTTCTTACACCTAAAGACTAAACTTTCATCTATTTTATAAAATGAAGTGAAAGAAATTAAGTCTATTGTTTCTTTGCATAATTAGATTATCATTCAAAAAGAGAAGAATAAAGCAAAAACTCCTACTGCTATACTTGAATTAAAGTAAATAGGCACTATAGTACATGATTTTCTGAGGGCATTTTGGCGGTAGCCAAATTTTTTTGATCCAGTCTTTAAATTGCAAATACCATCTAATCTAGCTATCCACTTCTAGGAATTATCCTAAAGAATAATTAGAAATGTGACCAAAATTACAAGTACACACATATTCACTGAAGCAGTATGTATAATGATGGAAAATTGGAAGGAATCCAAATTTCCAGCAATGAGGTTTTCAGTGTATCTATAAAATGTCATACTACCAGTGGAAATAGTGGTATTGGGTGGTGGACCTGTTTATTACGCTGAGCAAACTGGGGTACAAAGCAATATAGCAACATATTTCCACTCCTTGTCAATTTTTAAATGTTCGTAGATACATTATAAAAGATCTATAAGGGTTTATAACAAATCTGTAAAGATGTATAATGAAAAGTGACAATAACACTAGTTCCATGACAGGTACCCATGGTTATGAAATCTCATTAAATAAATAACATGGACTGCTTGGTTTCCCTATTGTATTCAAATGTAAAGAGAGAAAGCTAAGAAAGTGCTTATGTTATCAGATTCATTTTATTTCAAATGCAAAGAGCTACTTTAAACAAATAATTTGACCATTTCTCCTCACTAACATCCTTAACCTGTTTCTCTCCCCAGTATTTTCGTAACAGGCTACACCTGGGGTTAAAAATATTACGCTACATTATTGCAGAAAGAAATGGCTCTTCTGTTTGAGGCAATAATAATAAGACAATAGATTTTTTATATATATATTTCTTTACATCATTCTTCATTTTGTACATTTTTTCATCTCAGTTGTGACCCCGTGGACTTCCCACTACCACTTCACATGTGCCCATGTGCTCTTCCCACCCCAGTTTTGTTCCTGTTTCCCTCTCCTCTCCTGTAGAATGTCTCTGTTTATAGCTGTTCATTGGTTATAGTTTTTACTTTATTACATTTTTTTTCCCTGATCCCTTATACTCCTTCTACGAGTGAAACCATCCAGTTTTTTCTTTTCTTTCTGGCTTATTTCAATAAGCATGATCCCTTCCATGATTTTTTTAAAGGAGAAATTAGTATTTGTGAATAAGTTCTCATTTATTTTTTGTTGCTTTAACCTTAAATTGTAATGCATAGGAAATTAAAGGAAATTATTTAAAATAGAAGCATACATGCTAGTGCCATCACAGTTGCTTTTATGTTTGCACTTCTGTCCCATGCTGACAGTAGCTGACAGGACTGCCTGGGCTCTCTCTACCACTGCAGTTTATTTGACTGTGGGATTGTTCACTCTTTTAAATATAATTATTAAATACTTACACCTTTTTAATTTTGTTGGATACCCTTATAGCTTAATGTTGGTGGCCCTTATTTTTCTTAATCATAAAAAAATTATATCAGCTGATTTTGAAAATACCTTAAGTGGCGAATTGTATGAGTCTAATTTGGAGACAGTAGTTCACCAAAACCCAAGAACAAGAGATAGTAGGAACTGAGGTGGTGGGATAATGCAAAATCCATATAATAATTGTAATGTGAAAACCATAGTAATCAAAACAGCAGAGTGGTATGCTGAGTTTTGTTGAAACAATTTCCAAAGGAACCTGGTTCCCCTCCTCAGAGTAAACTGCTCACCTCACTGGGCTGACATCACTGAAAGCCAGAGAGGCAGTGATCACAAAATCCAGTCACCTCCTATCTGGCCTCCCATACTGGGCCTCCTTTGTCTCTAAGTTCTTGCTTCCTTTCAAAGTTCTTTCATGTTGGTTCCAGTGCTGGCCCATAGAGAGAATGGCACTAGTTCCTCTTAAATGTTGTTGCCCAAGTGCGACATCTTTTTGCTTGATTTCCCCAAACAGGATGAAATATTTAACAAAGTTTTCACCTTATTAGTTAAAGGGAAAAAATATGGAATAATGTAACAATGGTTGCACAGATAATCAATTTAATGATTTTTTTTTTTTACACTGGGAGAGTATTATAGCAAATAGGGATTGCATTCTTTTGAGAAGATAACTTGTAAATTCTTCAGTGCAGAGTCAAAGAAAGTAATTTCTTGATAGGGATAGAGTTTGCCCATCCCTTCCAGCATCAAGAAGACTGGACATATTGGAAATCCTAACTACAAAGGAACATTAAAAAAAAAAGAGAGAAAAAAAAAAAAGACTAAGAACATATATTCTTTAATGGGACAGATGTAATGACCTGGGTTCTCCAAGCTGCTTTAAAAGAGTCAAAGGTCTCTATACTGAATGTCCTTATCACTACTCGCATTATGTCAGATACTGAAGTTGATCTCTGCCTTAAAAGTTGCTTTGTCAGAGGACTAGCTTTTCCTGGTGTTGCAGGAGTATAGAGAAAGCAGCAAGAGGGGTGACAAAAATTTTATAACAGCCAAGATGAGATTTTTATTCCTACCATGTGATGCATTGAAGCTGAGTTCATCATATATCATACAGACACCAAAGATGATTAGAATTAAACCATCTTGCAAGAATTACTCACTCCCACACCCCCAAAGCTAATAACTATAATTAAAAACTTTAGGGTTGGGTAAGGAAGATTTCAATCCTAGGATGAATCTCTTTTCAAGGACTATGGAACAAAAGGCCATAACAGGATATTCCCAAAACTTAAACAAGTGTACACTACAAAAGGAATGGGATCCGAAACCAAACTGACAGCCAGAACCTGTGGGTTCAGCATTAGACCTAGAAATGATAACAACCAAGCCACCACAGAAGTGTTTCCGTTTCTTATTTTATTGTAGCATATGAAGGGCCCAGGAGTAAATGCTGATTTGTGAATTTGGTAAGAAAGTAGATCTTACCCCAAGACATCTAGCAGGAGCAACAGAGGAAGTGAAGAGACCAGGATTCAAAATTAAACATAAGATTCACGTTCTGAAATGACTGAGACTCAATTCTTTTATAAAAATCATCTTTTATGTGATCCATTACTTACTCATAGAAAAACACCATGAATTCACACAGTACTTAAAAAAAAATACCTTAATTGTGGTACAGAAATGGGAGTGACTTCTTATTTTAAAATCACGCTGTTGAACTGAGATGTGGTAGGAGACCAGAAATTTTGTGGGCTACGGCTAAACAGTAAGACTTCAGTAGCCACAAACAGAAAATGTAATATTTTTTGTTATTGTGGAAACAAAAGGGTTAATTTGTCAAAGAAAGGAAAATAAAAAATAGTAATTACTGGAAAATTAAAACAGATTTCACATTTATACCTGAAAAAGCCAAGATCTTTCAATAGCAAGTGGTTCCTAAGGCAGTAGGACCCATCATACAAAATAGAAACTCGTAAGCTATCATGCATTCACTTGCTCAACACATACTCACTGAGAACCTGCAATGTGATGGATGCTGTTCTACGTGAAAATATAGCAGCAAATTTGACTCATAGGGACTGTCCTACCAGCATACAATTTTGAAGTATATATTCTGGTGTCCAAGGAGTTTGAGACATTTCATAAACACCTTATATGGACTCTCTTTTTCCCCATGTTTGTATTCATAACTGAAGATCTGTCTGCTGGACTCTTGCCACCCTTACAATCAAGACCAAAAATGACCTCCTCAATCCTCTGACACTCACTGATACACAGACACTTTCATCACTAAGGAAACCTCTTGAAGTTCTGTTTCATAGTCCAAAACACATTACCTCTAAGTACCATGAATGACTTTACCTCTTAGGTAGGATTCTGCCTCTTCACACAAGAATGTACTTTTATTCGTTCTAGCCAATAAGTATCAATCTTACAAGATCTCACATTCATATTTCATGAATTACACAGGGTGAAATGAACTGTGTGAAATAGCTTGGGAAGGCAAACAGTAGGACTGAGACTCAGATAAAGGCTTGGTTTGCCATAGCTTGACAAATCTGAATTACGCCAGTATCAAATGCTATAACATTACATAAGGAAGGAACTAGCTATTTGTTAAATAAATTATGAATCCTAATATCTGGATTTGGGCTCTCAGTCTCTAAAGGAAGCTTCAGGAAACTCTCCAAGAACTATTAAAAATTTCAAACTAAGTTCAGATCTTGGGCAGGGATTGAGTAGTTAAATAGCAAGTAATCCAAAGAGAGCCACTCCAGTTAGCCATCTTGGGGTTTAGAGCTCCTGGGAGAAAAATAAGGTCAACAAAAGTATGATTGAATAGTAAGTCAAGTGCTAACAGTATACTAGAGTAGCAGACAAGTTTGCAGTCTTAGGGCTTTAAATCCTAGTTATTAGTTGTTGAGAAGTTGAAGAGGGCAGAATTAAGCAAAATCAGCTGGGAAAAGAAGAGAAGGTATATTTACTGAGAAACTGATAAGTACCAGACATTCCCTCCTAACTTGTTTTGTCTCTCAGAAACTCTGTAATGAAGGTGGTATCTTCTTGCTCACATCCTTCCTTCAAACATGTCACAACTATGTGTCAAGCACTTTCTTAGGGGGTGAGCAAACTGAGCCCCAGAGAGTTAATAACAAGCCAGTGATCACATGGCCAGGAAATTATGGAGCTTGCAACAGAATGCAGGTCTGTCTAACCCACTGAAGTCAATTTTCATTGTGCAAAATGATGAAAGCAAAGAGTCATTACTTCATGGATTCTGATTCTACAGGATGTGGATGGCATTCTGAAACCAGGACTGAATCACACTCACAGTGGCTAGGCTGTAAGACTACATGCCCATTATAGTCATCACAGCAGCCTTTTAGGATGACTAAAGTTTCTACCACCAGGCTCAATCCTTTGAGTTAGAATTCGGCAGATGGTACCCAGATGTATTAATAGGTAAGATATGTTAATGAGGATAGAATCAGCTATTAAGCAACAAAATGCCAGATGACTAGGCATGCCTACACCATGTAGGCAGAGAGGAATGGCTGTTGTTTTGGTCAGGATTTTTTTTTCTGTAAAGGGTCAGAAAATATATATTTTAAGCCATGTAGGCTATATGGTATCTGCCACAACGCCTCAACCCCATCACTGTGTTCCAGTGAAACTTTATTTATAAAACAAGCTGAAAGCTGGATTTGATCCAAAGTATGTAGTTTGTAGTCTACTGGACTAGCAATCTGTAGCCTTGCATAGTGCAGATAGATACGTAATAACTATAGATCAGTTAGCAGTTAACTTGAAAAGTCATGTTAATGACTGACAGTCAGCCATTGTCTTTAAAAAAGGAGCACTCCAGCCAGGCCAGAGCCCTGTGGCTGTGTGACAAGGGCCCTGACTACTTGGCTCTGAGGAAGACCCTAAAAGGCACACGCAGGGCTTTGTGGCTGTGAGGATGAACTTTGCTGACCTCACAGCTTTTCTTGGGCTGTGCCAAAATGAAGAAATAGGGAATCATGGGAAAAATAAGATATTCATGTGGCATTTGGTTTTTCTTCCTTCTGCAGGGCTGTAATATGGGCCTTAGCCCATATAGGAAGGAAAATAAACTTCTGCTTAACTAGTTATTGTCAGGATGCATTACCTTTAGCCCAGAGAATAGGTATGGGCTCTAGACAGTGCATGAGTTACATATATTAACTATACAACTGGAGGATTTGCAAGTACTAAATAAGGAATAGGGTTCTTCTAATCGGCCAAAAATGGGGTAGGGGTAGAGTGGAGGAGTGGGTGATATATTGTAATAGCCACATTAAATTGTACTAAACTTAAAATAAGGGGGAAAATATTTCCTTAAAGCTAATAGAAAAAATCAGTTACCAGACTCAGAACCGTGAGTCTAAGTTGTCATCCAGCTGCATGGGCTTAGGGGGAGAGTTCCTGGGCTGAGGTTTTCATTATGAAACACAGAGGCATTACTGGGGATAAATGAACCGACATGAATGAAATACCTGTAATTGCCAACCTGAACTTTCATGCCAAAAATCATCTGAATCCCAGGTTGATGTGGAGTGGTTTTTCTTAAGGTTCAAAAAGAACCCACTTTATTAGAGGAGCGGGATACTTAGCAGGACTATGTTTATAGACTTGTATTCCTCAGGTTTCCTCTAAGATTGGAAACAGAAGGAAAGGGAAGTTCTTCCTCGAATTGATTTTCCTGAATTTACTTATTGTGGTCTCTGGTTTGGTATGCTAAAAATAAAAGCAATGATGCCCAGCCATCAGGATGAGGAGAGTCAGCGTCCTGCCAGATTCTGGTGGTCAGGTTGGGAGTGGTACCGCATCTGCCCAGGGTAGACACCTTTGTCCAGGATCTGCCTAAGTGTGTTGCCTTTTTAACATTTCCAAAAGAAAACTCCTAGTCTAGTTATGACTCTGCCTGGTGACGACAGTTGGAAGACTGGGCCAGTCCTTGATTGTTGGGAAGGGAGAAGATAGAGAATATTTGAGGACTTTCTACTGAAATTTCCCAGGAATAGTTAGGGGATCTGAACTAAGCGCTGCTCCCCTTACAGCTGTCCCAAGAGCAGAGCTCTGCAGAATGAAGTTACTTGATAAATAGGATCCATTGAAAAAATAATCGTAGGAATAGGTTGACTGGTGAGTGTTTTCCGGGAATCCGCTTGGGTTGTAAATAGACATGCAAGACCCACCACACTGCCTCCCTTTCACTTATATTTACAGGTTTCTGTGCCTTTCTCTTCCCTCTCTGATGTTCTCTCTCCCCAACCCCTCTTTCCCTTTTCTTTCTGCTTCCTTTTTTTTTAATCAGTACCAAGATCAGCTTTCTACAGCATTTAGCTGATTCTCCCTTTTCCCTCCTCTCATACACTTGCTCACTGTATTTCTCCTTGCTACCTCTGTGTGCCATTTACCTGTTTCAGTAAAGCTTTTAAAATATATTTATAAGGCATTGACCTATATGCTGAATGATACGTTATGGCCAGAATGAGAATGGGCCACACAGCTTTATAGTCCAAATGTGATGAGCATATTAAACATGGCAACGAGGACACATGGCAGTTTATTTGAGAGGTGTTTGTGTAGCATCCCAATTTGCCAGAATTAAGAGAAGACAAGATGAATGGCAGTAAAATAGAATTCAAGGATGGAGATTCTGACATATAATTTTTGTTATTAGGCTCTTTTCTTTTAAAATATGTATTTATAAATGTTTAATTTACATCATCATTCATTTTTGTACAGTGTTTGATTTCTCCTCTAGGTGTAGTCCCCATAAAATTCCCACCACTGAGTGACTGTAATCTCTTGTGCTCTTCCCAAGAAGAGCTCTCCCTCCCCTTCCCCTGCTGAATGTCTCTTATTTATAGTTCTCCTGCTGTTTTTGTTTCTTTTTTTATTTTTCTCCCAATACCTTGTTTGGTCCTCCTATCTTCCTGCTATAAGTAAAACTATCCAATATTTTTCTTTTTCCTTCTGACTTATTTCACTGAGCATAAACCCTTCCAGCTCCATCCATATTGCTGCAAATGGCCTGAGTTTCTTTGTTGATTGCTGAGTAGTATTCCATTGTATATATATATATATATGTGTGTGTGTGTGTGTGTGTTTGTGTGTGTGTGTGTGTGTGTGTGTGTATATATATATACTTCATCTTCTTGATCCAGTCATCTGTTTTTGAACACTTAGATTGTTTCCATATCTTAGCTATTGTAAATAGTGCTGCAATAAACATAGGAGGGCAGATTTCCTTTCAGATTAATGTTTTTGTGCCCTTTTGGTAGATTTCAAGGAGTGGAATTGTTGGGTCATATGGGAGATCCATTTTTAGTAATTTGTGGGTCCTCCACACAGCTTTCCATAGTAACCGGACCAGCTTGCATTCCGACTAGCAGTGTAAGAGGGTTGCTTTCTTTCTAAATCCTCACCAGCATTTGCTGTTACAGTTTTTTGTTTTGTTTTGTTTTTTATATATGAGCCATTCTCACTGGCGTGATGTGGTATCTCATTGTGATTTTGATTTGGGTCTTTGTTTATAAGTTACATTGATCATTTTTTCATATACCTATTGGCCATTTGCAGTTTGAAGAAGTCTTTTTAGCCCTTCTGCCCATTTTTTGACTGAATTGTTTGTTTGTTTGTTTGGTTTTTTTTTTTTTTTTTTGAGTCTTAGGCTCTTTCATGTCCTTATCTCCTTTGAAAATTGCATAAATTTCATCTTCATATTATATACCTTTATATAGTATTTCGCAGCAGCTTTAAAGAGTTCCTGTGCATCCTCCAAATTAATCCATGGATCTGAGTTTGAAAATTCTTGAGCAAGTTGTTTCTATAATTATACACAGCTTACTAAGAGTATTTCCTGACACTCAGTAATGTATCTTTTAATTCACATACAAACTTTTTTTTAATGTAATAGCCAAAAGAAAAGTATTTTCCCATGGGGAGAGCTGTCATATATCCCCTTAATTAAATTATAAAATTTAGCATCACTAGTTGTCTATCTAATAAAAATAAAACAATATAAAATTAAGTGAATAATTGCTGACCAAAAAATGTTTACCTTGTATTTAAACAAATCTTTACCCTTAACTTCCAGTTGACATAAATTTTAGGAAATAAAGAAATAATATATTTCAAGGGAGCAATCAGACAAATTAAAAATCTGAAATGTTCTAAAAGACAACTAGTTTGGTCTCTTCAGAAAACCAAGATCTTTAAAAACTAACCAAACAAACAATTCAACTATGAGGACTAGTCTAGATTAAAAGAAAGTAAACAAACATTACAATCAAATTCAAAATGTGAACCTGGTTCAAGTAATTTTGTTTCAGAAAATACACAAATTTGCATAATAATTAAGGAAAATGTAATATGAGTGAGGTATTAGCGCATTCATTGAAAGCTAGTTATTTTCCTTAGGTGTGATAATAGGCTTTTCTATCAATACATGAATTTATATACACATAAGTGCATGTGGCAAAACCATGATGTTATGCTATCATCCTGTCAAACTGTCATGTTTGAACTCTTCAAAATAAAGTTATAAAAATGTCTTAAATGTAAACCTTTACACTTAGAATATCAATACACAGATATTCTGGTTCTTAATTACCTGTTTTACAAACTTAAAATATTGTACCGGGGTAGTTCTTTATTAATAGATCACAAAACTAGGACTGAGTAATTTCTGAAAAGTCTCTTTGATAAGAAATCACAGTGAATCTTTTTTTGTTTGTCATTCATTCTAGAAGCAAATGTGATTAAGAACCGATGCCTTGAGCACTAGATGCAGCATTGCTTTGAGGGACTTTTTATCTCAGAGGCTTAAATAATGCTTTCTGGCAATCTCTAATGTTGAGTAGTTTTTAAAAGAAAACATACCAGAACTGCCACTGGCCACCAGCCCCACCAGCCTCCTCTGATGTAATAAAAGGAGATACATAAAAGTTAAGGAAATGTTATCACCTGAGATCATATTTTCCAACTGGAATTCATTGAGAAATAACGAAGTTGGACTTAGAGAGTCACGATTTGCCAGCATCCCCAAGTCTAATTAAGTCAGTCCATATTATATCATGTCTTGTCCTGTGCAGTGCTGCATAATGCTGCAGATTACTGGGGATAGACAAGGACTTACTGGATGGTATTAAATTGTGTAGATAATGGCTTTTGGCATTTTTGTTAGAAGGGACTGGTTTCAATATGCAGCAAGGCAACATCATTTTACTCTCAATGGTTAGTTCATCACTAGCTTTTCTCTTTTTTTCAAGTTCTGAAAATAGCTTACTAAAGATTTGTCATTTCCTGCCTGGAGAAAGTTCTGGAGTATTTGTATTTTTATAAATATCAGATGTGTAATCTCAGACATGAACTTATTATAACGAGCCCCAAGGCATCATGAGCTGCAAGTTACCACACGAAAATTAAAGGGGTCAAGTTCAAAAGGGATGTGTGTCAAAGGCTCTGGAAAAGGGCATGAGCTCAGTAAGCATCCCTCAGATGAACCTGTGATTACTGCATATCACGCCAGCTGTCTTTTGCTGTTGGTTCGACTCCTGAATACCTTTTATAGTCCCCAGAAGTGAAAGCAATCCCTTGGGCTCAATTGGGAGAAAAATATATTAAGTTGGCTCCTCTTAACTGAACAAGAAGGGAGAAAAGTGTTTAAATGACTTAGTATCTCATGGGCTCTATTTACTCTGTTAAAAAATATTGTACCTAGTATTTCAGAAATGGGAACTCTTTGAACCTCAGTAAGAGTCTTTTGGGGGTCATTGGGTATCCTTTGGAGCAAAAGACTTGATGCTATTGTTTTATGGGAAGCATTTATCATTTGGGCCCACTTCCTATTCTACCTTTTCTTTAACATGAGATGATAAAGTAGCATCATAAAAGCAGACCTGCAGGTTTGAATTAGTCTCCATTCAGCTAACTTATTGTTTCTCAACTGGAGTCCAGGACAAGCAGGCACAGGAGATATCCCCAGCTGAGTAAAGAGAGGGCATTTAACACGTGGGATGAGAGTGGCAATTAGAATAAAAAGTAAGTTTCCAGGAGCATAGAAGTAAGGTAAGGGCATGGGGCATGGCAACTGCCTAGATTCAGGAAAGGAGAAACCAAAAACCAAAAGTGCCAAAGACTAATGCAGAGGTAAAATAAAGAAATATGATAATGTGAGTCATTGGGACAAGCACAATCTTCTTTCTTAATTGAAAGAGACACCAGAAAACAAAAACAAAAGGCAAAAGCATTCTTATCCAGAATAAAAGGAGGGGGGTACTCTGTTTTGAGACCAGTAGCAGAAGCCAAGGCACAAGACAATGATTTGGAACTTAGAAGTACAGCACAGGCCAGGCAGATCGACTTAACGAAAGAGTAGCTGTGTGTGTGTTTGTGGGTGTGTGTCTAACCAAACCCTTATAGCAAGCACTGCGTGTAACTACTGAGTAAGTGCTTTATGATTATTAACTGTTTGTTCTCAAAATCACCTATGAAGAAAGCCCTGTAAGTGTTCTCATCTTCTGAATGAAAACAAGTCTTGGTGCAAACGACTTGCTCAGTGCATAGTATCAGCCCAGGATTGATAGTAGTAGCTGCCATTTGTACTAAGCAGTATCTATACTTATTATCTAGTCCTCAAAATAATCACATGTATAAGCAATGTCACCATGACCATTTTACACATGAACAAACTGAAGCAATATGGAATTAGAGAAGCATCATGAGATCCTTCAAATGGTGAATATGAGGAGAGCCGGACACAGACCTGGGAATGATGGCTAAGGGGATGGATGGTCTCTGAACTGCCATACCATTCTATTGCCTATTTGTATATGTTTTATTATGTAAATTTGAGTGTTTCCCCCACTCCCAACTTCTATCTCTATATATTTTCCACGGGTAGAGAAAATGCCTTATTAAAAAGCATTTGGTATTATGTGTTTAAAATTAGGTTAAAAATGAATGTCATAGAACAGCTACTACCATCATTTGGAATGGCAGATAAGGTTACTGAGTAGAGAAAGCCATGAATAATCTTGTTACTTGGAACAGAATTCCAGAATTTCTGACCTCCGTCAATGGGAAGAGGGACCTCAGGGCCAGAACACAAGGAAAGAGCTTGATTCTGACTCCTACCATATTCATCTCTGGAGAAGACAAATTGTGGGGTCAGGTTACTCATTCACTATTTTTAAACCAGGAATTCTTATGTTGCAGCAAAGTTAGCTGTCAAACCTGAAAGCTGGGGCAGAGCAGATGTGGGCATCTCCTAAGGTCACAAAGGACCTGAAATTGCAAATTCAGAAGATCTGTGAGTCCAGAGCAGGCTAATAGAGTCAGGGTGCGAAAGAAATGTGAAACTGGTCAATGAAAAATAGGTCCACAGCAAAGAACACTATCTGATGACTTTTCAAATATCAGGAAAGTTCAAACAATCCTAAACTATTTCATAGAACTAGGAATTACAATTATATTAATCTCTCAATAACATTAGAAACTGAAAGACAGTAGAACAAATATCTTCAAAATGAAAATGATTCCTATGGAAGCTATTAGTGGATATATTTGCAAAAGTAAAACATGAGACCCAATGACTCGACACAGGAGAAAGGTAAAGAAATGCCAGAATGATTTGCAAGCTTGGAGCACCTAGTTGAATTTGGAGGTTTCTGGGTGGAAGCTTACCAAGAATAAGCCAAAGATTATCTGATAGTAAGAGGCATTTTATAGGTGTTTAGAATGAATTAACTGTGGATTTAAAAAAAATAAGCAAACACATTTTGACAATTATTATAGTAGAAATGTTAGAAAAATGTAATCACATCATTATTTCCCTAGTAAATGTTATTTTTTGCTTTTAACATTATTTTATACAACTTTAATAGAAAATTATTTTATTAATCTGACATCTTTAATTGTTAAAATGCACAGTTATTTATCAGTAATAAAATAAAGTATGCTAAAAATTAATTACAAAGAAAAAAATTAATTACAAAGTATGTATCAGTTTTTGATGTTAAGATATCTAAAAATAGTACATCATAGAAATGATATAATAGAACTTATTAAAATAAAAAGGGGAAGAAAGAACTAAAACCTCATGTAATATGGTTAGAAGTCAATACATATTTAAATTTGATGAATTAGGAGGTTTTAAAATTAGAGCCCATTTAGAAAAAAAAGAGAAAAAATAAAGCAAATTATTAAAAAATTAGGGTTACCTCTTTGGAGGGAGTGGAGGATGAAGGTAAGCTATGTGATAGAGTCTGAAGGTTTTGGCTATAGGCCTTTGAGTACTTCTTATCTTTTTAAATTGATATGCTATTTTGCTAAAAAATAAATTTATTTAAATTTTAAGTGATTCATATTCCACATGTCTGAAAAAAAGTTTCTTATTCTGTGCTATTGGCAAGTCACCTCAACAGTAGACATCTTATTATAGAGTCCTCTCACTATCTTCCAAAAGGAAAGGCTATTCATCATCATTAAGAGTGAAGGCTGTTCCATCTTTTAAGGTTCAGTGGAAGCTTTTCGCTTGAGGTTGATGATATTATGTGTGTTCTCCCTTTGAGTTACTGTTGAAACTTAAGCTATCATCAATGTTCTGTGTCCCACCAGAGAATAGTTAGGAAAAAAAAAAAAGGAAGTTTACCCTGCTGATTGGCAGCTTGCAGTTCACCTGTGAAGCATTTCAAATTATAACGATGCCTCAATAAGGTATTGATACTTTTCCATAGGATACTCTTCACCACACCTCACCCTATGCAATCAAGGTGCCATCCTATCAAGCATTGACCTCTAATTGATGGAGCTATTTCATATTTCATATTCCTCTAGTATGTTGGGGCATAATAAAATTTAGAGCCATCCTATGCCACTTAGCCTTTTGTTCTATGGGTTTGTTATTTATTTGAATGAACAAGGGTCTATTTCTCCTCTCTCAATATGTTGAAGTTTTGTATCCATACTAAATTGTGAAGCCTTTGAGAACCATATTTCTGTTGCTGTGGTGCTTAACAGTCTCTCTTGCATATAGTAGGTATGCCACATTTGCTGGTTCATTTAAATATGATTTAAACCATTTTCCTTGCTTGGGTTTGGTGAAAGTTCACTGCACATATGAGTCTAGTAACTGTTTGCTTTTCTTATTTTTAGTGCCTTTGTATCAGGTTTTTTAACTAATAATTAATGATGGTTTAGATTTATGGGCATCTTTTAAATTCTACACTTGGAAGATTTATCATGGAAAAAAATACTCTTTGAATAAAAAAGTTTAATTTTGAACTTTCAAATCCTACCAGAAATTTTTAAATAATATAACAGTTTATTTTTACATCATTTTGTGCCTTTTTCCATATCAGTTGTAATCCCCATGGGCTTCCCACCACCAAATCACACATGTGCCATCACCATAGTCCAGTGTATTTTCCTTCCCCCATTGTTTTTTTAATCCCATTTCCCACTCCACCCCCATAAAATGTCTCTGGTATATAGGTGTTCATTATTACTGTTATTTTCTTGCCTGGTCCGTTATACTCCTGCTATGAGTAAAACCATCTGGTAGTTTTCCTTTTCTTTCTGGCTTATTTCACTAAACATGATTTTTCCCAGCTCCATCCATGTTGCCGCAAAAGGCATGTGTTTATTTTTGTTGGTTGCTGAGTAATATTCCATTGTGTATATGTACCACATCTGCTTTTTTTTTACTTTAAAATTTGTGTCTTAAGTTTTTTTTTAATAATATAATAGTTTATTTTTGTATCATTTTGTGCATTTTTCTATCTCAGTTGTAATCCTGTTGGGCTTCCCATCACCAATCACCCTGTGCCATCACCAAAGTCCAGTGCATTTCCCTCCCCCAACTGTTTTTGATCCCATTCCCCACTCCACCCCCACAAAATGTCTCTGGTATATGGCTGTTCAATATTCTTATTATTTTCTCACCTGGTCTGTTATACTCCTGCTATGAGTGAAACCATTCATGTACCACATCTTTTTTTTTTAAGTTTTTTATTTATTCGTACAGAACTGGGGTACAGGCCAGAGGAGCAGGGATGTTGATAGGATTCACCAGAGACAGAGTGGGGAGCAGAACAGGCAGATCTACAAAGTACACTGCTGAGGGGAGCAGCTGGCGGGTCAGGAGAGGTCTGCTGCGCCATGTCGATCTCCTCCTGGGCAGGCGGGGATCGAACTCATGCTAAAGTGGCTTTAGCTTCTTAATGCAGTGCTTTAACCCGCTGTGCCACCAGGGAGGGTCCATGTACCGCATTTTTTTAATCCATTATCCACTTTTGGGCATTTGGGTTGTTTTCATGTCTTTCCAATTGTAAATAAAGCAGCAATAAACATGGGGGTGCAGGTATCTTTTTGAATCACTGTTTTTTGTGTCTTTTGGGTAGATACCTAGGAGTGGGATTGCTGAGTCATATGGAAGCTCCATGTTTAGCAGTTTGAGGAACCTCCAAACAGTTTTCCATAGTGGTTGTACTAGTTTGCATTCCCCCAAGCAGAGCAGGAGAGTTCCTTTTTCTCTACATCCTCACCAACATTTGATGTTGCTAGCTGTTTTAAAGATGTACCATTCTCACTTGGGTGAGGTGGTATGTCATTGTGATTTTAATTTGCATCTCCCTAATTAAAAGTGATGTTGAACATTTTTTCATATGCTTGTTGGCAATCTGTATTTCCTCTTTGGAGAAGTGTCTTTTTAGCTTTTCTGCCCATTTTTTGATGGTGTTGTTTATTTCTGTTGTTCCATCAGTTCTATGTATATCTTTGTGATCAACCCTTTATTACTAGTTTTGTGTGAGAAAATTTTTTCCCAGTCAGTAGGATGTCTGTTTTTCTGTAATATCTCTTTTGCTATATAGAAGCTCTTTAACTTAATGTAGTCCCATCTACTTATCCTTGCCTTCACTATCATTGTATTGGGTGCTGTATCTTTAAAGTTATTACTGAAATGTATGTCATGTAGTGTTTTGCCCATCTTTGCTTTCAGGGTATTTTATGGTTTCCGTTCTTATGTCTAGGTCTTCAATCCACTTTGAGTTGATTTTTGTGTATGGTGAGAGGTAGTAATCTAGTTTTCGTTTTTTTGTATGTAGCTTCCCAGTTTTCCCAGCTCCATTTACTGGACAAACTTTCTTTGTTCCATTGTATCTTCTTTGTTCCTTTGTAATCTTTGTCAAAGATTAGCTGCCCATAAACCTGTGGGTTTATATCTGGGTTTTCTTTTCGAATCCACTGGTCTGTGTGTCTGTTCTTGTTCCAGTACCATGCAGTTTTGATTATTATTGCTTTGTGGTATAACTTGAAGTTTGGGATTGTAATTCCTCCATTCTCTTTCTTCCTTGTCATAAGAGTTTTGGCTCTTCGAGGTCTTTTATTGTTCCATATGAATCTCATCAATATTTTTTCTGTGTCTTTGAAGAATGTCATTGAGACTTTTATAGGGATGCTACCAGAAACTTTGATACTTTGATTCCCATTTTTGTAATTGAGTGTATACTGTGTATGTTAAAGAAATAGATTCAAGTCATCAAGACATCTTGAACTTAAAGTTATCTGAATATCATTCCCATGAAATAAAATTCAATTAACAGCTTTACTGAAACACAAGAAAAGATACCTAGAAACACACAAGGAAAGACACATGGAAACACGTAGTAAAAGACACACACTTTTGTCTTTTTTAGTCATCAAATATTAAGAAGAAAGGATGAGAAGCCTCTATCATTGAGTAGTTACTAGACAATAGGAGAAAATAATAGATATTAAATAACAGGTTTAACATTTAAAGGAAATAGAAAATGATCAAGGAATATCCATATGCAAAAGTAAAAAAAAAAAAAAAAGAAAAAGAAAAGTCTGTTAACTGTTAACTATGTGAATTTCTTGTTTTGAGAGCATTGCCAAAATTCCAACCTCAAGTTGGGTTGCGTGCCTTGGACACATTTCTCCACACTTTCACTTTTCAGAGTTAGAGCTTCTGTAGTGTTCCCTTGGCCAGGGAGTGATAGAGGTCTTTTTCTTAACCCCCTGTGCCCTCAGCTTCACAAACTCAGGGTGCTCTACAGTGACCTGGGAACCTTGGCTGTTCCTTCTTGCAGCACATGTAGTGGTGCTTCATCCCTTAGTCTGGACGGTCAAAGCAGTCATCTTTGGCTACTATGAGGGTCAGCGGGAGTGGGAGTAGGTTTCATGTTTAAGCACCTCTCCACTCTAGCTGAAACCTCCAGCTGAGAGTGCAAGGGGGCCAGAAAGGAAAGGAAGGGAAGAGCACACTGCAGATATGCAGTTCTGAGGGTACAAAATAGCTGACACTGCTGAAACCAAAGGGAATAAAGAATGATCCTGTCTAATGAAGAGAAGGGTGACATTTTTATGACCATTAATGGATTTAGCAGCAAGATTTCATTTTAATAATCATGCAGTCCTTTTGCAATTCTGACCTGTGTTGGAATATCCTACTTTCCTCTGCATCCCCTGCTTAGCTGCCTTGCTTTCATCCAACAGCCTTTCAGTTTTTTCGTTCCTCTGTGAGGCCTTCTCTGTGAGGGGAGATGACATGCCTTTCCCACAGCTTTCTACGCATTAAGACAGTTACTTTGCTGCACACCAGTAAAATGTATTTAACCTTGGCCTGTGCCTGCAAGGCAGTGGGTAGGGGGAGGGGAGGGACCGGTGAGTGTGTGTGTGTGTGTGTGTGTGTGTGTGTATAAATCTTTCAGGGTGTATTTATGTATTAGTTCAATATTTTTATTTTCCTGTCAAGATGTCCTCTAGGTGTCTATCCCTCTGTTTTACCATTGTAAAACAGTAGCTTTCCCCCCTCGTTATAGAACACTTTGTTCAAGCTCACTCTTATGGAACCCAATTTGTTTGTAAAGCAACATGAAGCTGGGTTTCTTTGAAGTGGTGGTAGAAAGGAGGTCTGCAAATTGGCCCCCTTCTCCCACTCCCACTGCTACCACCACCAGACCCTGGGGGGCCTCAAGCAGAGTTTTAAAAGAGCTGCTTTTTAGAAAACTTTGTGAGCTCCTGAACACTGGATGTGTCTGTTTTATTTTCCTTGTTCTAAGATCAGGATGATTTGTCATCTGATATTAAAATGGCAAGACTTAATTGAAATTTGGAATCAATAATCCTTCCCAAAGGGTACAGACTCCAATTAATCTTGAATTATTAGTAAAGCAAAGAATTTTTTTCCAAAAATCCCACAAATTAAAAAATAAAGGCAGATTATTTACCTACATTGAGAAAACAAACTCCTTGCAAACACTTTTGTACAGTTAGTGGAGATGAACCTAGCAGCACAAGGAACTCCTTGGTTCTTTTGAAAGGACCATTTAGTGTGCTAATTAGAAAGAACTTCTTTTTTCTCTATTGAATAGTATATGATTTCACAAAACTCTTTTCTCTGTGATCTGTATAGACTCTAGGAATGTTCTGTAATTCATTTCATTTGCATCAGAATGACTTTCTCACGAATCTTTATTAGTGCTGTATTGTAAATTACTTTTATAAAATGATCCAGAAAATATTTCTCTTTCATACATAATAATATACTTCTTATACTTAATCACACTTAAAACACAAAATCTTCCAAAATATTGTGGGTTTATTACTGTCTTCTCTCAGATCTAGTGTATCAACTAGCACATCATTGTGTTTACCCATTCACAGTGACAAATTAGCTGAGCTAACATTGCCCATATGGTTATTGTCACAGTGCCTGGAAACAGGAAATGCTATTAAAGTGATAGCTCCTGGCCTGTGCCTTACTTTAGACCCACCCCAGGTCCTCATAATTATTCAGTGTAGATTTCTGTCCCTACTGTGTCCTCAGATCCAAATTGCTGAGTGCCACCACCAGTTAATAGTTGTCTTGGAGTCCTGTGAGGAACAGAGACCACAGATTCCTAGTGGGACCCCATGTCAGAATCATCCACAGAGAGTACCAGACTAAGAGTAGGTCCCTGGACCCTCATAATCTAGTGGAGGGCTTTACAGGTGAACATATGATACAGATAATGGCTGCAATCAAATGCTTTCTCTACCTTTGGTGCAGAGACCTGCGTCCTAATGGCCAACAAGGCACTTGCTAAGTGGGACAGTGAGTCCAGTGCAGCTCAGGATCTGCGCTGAATGTGAAAGGCACAATGCATTATATATTTACCGGATGTCCATGACATGCTGTTCTGAAGAGGATAAAACAGCATTTAAAACCAAATACCTAAACCCACTCTGGTAGAATGAATTGCTATATTCAGTTAATAGTGAACAGTTTGGTGTACAAGAGGGGAGGCAGAGATGAGGCTGGTGATACACTTTAGCTCCCACCAGAAAGTTCTGGAAGGAAAAGCCTAGGGGTTTAAACTTTAACCTGTAAGTTGGTTGTAGGATGTGTTGACCATTTAAGCTTCTGGAAGGCAGAATTAGTGGTGAGTTTCTGTGCAAGAAATGGAAACCACACAGTGTGTCTAAGAGCTCAACAGTGTTTACCCTGGCATTTGCTTGAGCAAAAGTCCATGAGCTGATTTCATGTTCTCTGTTGGGTGGCTATTAAAATGCCACCCCATTGCTTGTAAGAGAATTTAAACAGGAGAAAATTTTTAAATGAGAGCAGGAGTCACAAGAAAAGCCTGCAAAGTGCTGACCTTGTGCACTGGCCTTGCACTTGAGAGTGAGTTTCTGGTGCTTGCCAGTGACTTGGAGGGTGCACATGGCTTCACCTGAGCTCGCCAGATGGATAACAGCAAATGCTATGCCAAGATGTTCCCGTGGGGGACTTTTAAACTTTGTGGAATAACACAAGGCTTCTGTGCACAGCCTGAAATGTGTAATCTGGGAACCCATGTTTCACCCTCAGTTTGAAAACATGAATCAAATCTGTTGACTCTTGTCTGCCACTGCCACTGCAGCTTCTTGTACTGACTTAAAATTTCTTGAAAGTGTCCCATACACAACTTTCTGCAAAGATGTTTTTTTTTTATATTAGTCACTCTAAGAGCTTAGCCTCTAGTAAAAGAGTGGTTTTTATATGAACAGTTTTTTGCTTCTAGCCATCACCACCATCCACCTTCTGTTCTTTAAAGTAGCAGTAAAGGACACTGATCTATTCACACAACCTTTGGCCAGAGACCTGGATTAAGATTTCATAGCAGCAGGCATGGTAAAGAAACTGATTTTATGAAATTGAAGCTGTCACTTTGACCTGACATAGCTCTCTAACCAGTGGTTCTCAAATTCTTTGACTATATGGAAAGCACATGAGAATTTAAATTACAGATTGCTAGAACTCCTAGAAGATCAATGAACTCCTAGAAGATCAATTCAGTGGCTCTGGAATAGGGCCCCCAAATTTACATTTTAACAAGTGTTCAGGCAATGCTGATGTTGGTCCCCTGGACTACACTCTAAGCACCCTTAATCTTGTACCCCAAATTTACCTGACCTACTGGAATAGAAACTTCAAAGGAAGGACCCGCAGAAGCTGATTTTTCAGACAACCCCATCCCCACAAATACCTAGGTAATTCCATGCAATGGTTTTCAACTTTATTTGCATATTGAAATCACTAGAAGAGGTCTTTAAAAATGCTGATTTCTGGGACATACTTGCAGAGGTTCTGATTCAGTTGGTCAAGCAAAGCCCAGACATCTGTGTCATTTAAAAAGCCCCGGAGGTACTTCTCACACATAGCCAGTGGTTTGGCTGAAAGCCTGTTAGAAGACTTTTGCTCCCTTCTTTACCAGACTAATTACTTTAGCACCCAGCCTGTTCCCTTCCTCAGGAAGCCTTTCTTTTCACCTCCCTCTCTCAGATGGGTGAAACACTCGCTGCAGAATCAACAAATCCATAAAACCAGTTGGCACAACATTTGCAATCATTGGGGACTTACCAGTTTTCCCCTATGAGAAGGTAAACCTCTGAATATACCCTGAATCCCAGAGTCTGGAGAACAGGATTTTGTCACGCTTTAGAGAAACGAGTTGACTATTTCTTTCCTGTGATGACTACTAATAGAACAGAGGGCATGCCTGTCACTCACCAGCCCTGAACATGGGGCATGTTATTAGGCTCCGCTGAATCTTTACTTCTATGCAAAACAGATATCTCATGGGGGTAGTTTTGAACAAATCTTACTTGCAAAACATGGAGTAAGTGGTGGGTCAGTGTTAGCTATTTTAATATTAGGCTCATCATCTGCCTTACTTAGTTCAGTTTCTGTTCTTTGACAAATAATATACACATTTTTTTTTATCCTCAGGGATGCTCTCCTGAAACATGTGATGGTGCAATGAATGCTACTTCAAATAAAACAAACAACAACCACCAAAAAAAAAAAAAAAAATCCCACCCTGTTCAGATTTGGTCTTAGTTCATCCATATGTAATTCACCCAATGCTTTATGAATGGGTATGAATGAGTAACGGATCTCAATGTGTGGTCTCTATCTGGGCCTGCAACATCAGCCTCACCTAGAAACCTGTTAGCAATGAAAGTTATTGGTCTCTATGCCAAACCTACTGAACCAGAAACTAGGGTTTAGTTCCAGTCATTTGGTTGAACAAGCACTTTAAGTGATTTTGATATATCTGAGTTTGAGAAAAAATGGTCTAGAGCAATCGCTGCCTTAAAAGTCCTCTTAGCAGCCTAAATTTATCTGAACCACAGGTTCCCAACTAGGGAAGAAATGAAGGGCCTCTTTCCTGCAATGTTACGTCATATCTCCAAGGAACATGTGAATTGAAAAAGTAATCCAGAGGTTCTAATTGTCCAGGCATTGTTTATGGACCATTTTCCCTACATTGCAGATTTTTAAAAAAACAATTGGCTTTTGGCCATAATTTTGCCAGTAATGTAGCTTACTTTTAGTTAATGGATGTAATATGCCTAGTTCTGTGGTAAATTTTTCTACAGACATTTAATGCATACATCTACATCCATAGTTTTATTATTGATTCCTTATAAATAAACAGAATTCAGGGAACATAAGTAATATGCCTTGGTCTAATAGTTAATAATAGACCTATGACTTATGCTCACTGTATTTCTAGTCTTTGGAAACTTCCATTTCAAATATATGTTTATCTAGTGCTCTTTGGAATAGATTTACAGCAGGTCCTCAACATAGTTTCACAAACTGTTGTTTCAGTATGATGTTCTTTCATCAAAACTCAACAAAATATTCTCTAAAGATGTGTGCATTTTTCCTATATGTAATTTTTTTAACCTCAAAAAGAGAAGTGAGGAGGTAACAATTTGAGAGTGATTGCTAGATAATCAAGAAAAATAAGATTGTCATGTGCTTTGGATTTCATCGACAAATAAAATACATTTTAAATTACTAGCTATTTTATATAAATTAAGAATCTTATGTATTATTCAAAAATTGGTTTAGAAGTATTAGAATATGAGCAATTCCTCCCAGGTAATGGAAACCTTTTTGCACATTGTCCAATCTGGCTTCACATATCTCTCCTCTGCAGTAAATGAATAAGGCTATTTTGCAGGTCAGAGACCATTTTCCAATACTTGACCTCTTTATAGCAGTTGATGATTTCATAGAAAATATTTTTTCCCCAAGTGAATTTTTTTTTTTAGGAGAACAACTCTTCTGTAGAACTGCCTGCCATTATTTTCATTTTTTAAAAAGATTTATGCATATAAGCACTAGGGTACAGGCTAGAGGTGTGGAGGATGAGAGAAAACAGCAGAGACAGAGTGGGGAGCAGAACAGGTAGATCAACTGAAATATATTGCAAAGAGGAGCAGTAGGCATGTCAGAAGAGGTCTGCCACACTATGTGGCTCACCTCTCTGGCTGGGGTTGAACCCATGCTGCAGTGGCTTAAGATAGCTTCATAGTGCTGTGCTTTAACCCATTATGCCACCAGGAGGGCCCTGCCTGCCATTACTTAAATAAAATCTGATTTGTTGCTTAGAGTTTGATTTAAATTCAAAGTCAACTTTGAACAAAATTTGAGTCCAATTAAATAATTTTCAAAAACCCTATTTTTTTCCAATACAAAGAGATTTTAAAAAGCACCAAACAAATTACATGTTTCAGATATTTCTAGCAAACAAGGATTGGTTATGTGGTTTGGATTGGAAAGAAAGAAAAAGCTGATAAAAATTTCAAATTACTTGTTTTGAGCTTTACAGTAGATCATTTTTAGTTACATGCATCTTCTTTTTAAATGACAGTGACAATCTGTTTCTGCAATGACTGATTAGAAAAATCTTTTGCTTTTCCACTAATATAGTTAGCAATATCATCTGAAACTAAATGGAATTAGATATAAATGTGTTTGTCCAGATATCATATTGTGCTTGTGTTTTTTTTTAAGATTTATTTATTTATGCATACAGAACTGGGGTATAAGCCAGAGGTGCAGGGGTGATGAAAGGATTCACCAGAGACAGAGTGGGAAGCAGAACAGGCAAACTGACAAAGCACACTGCTGAGGGGAGCAGTGGGTAGGTCAGGAGAGGTCTGCCTCAGCATGTGGGTCACTTCTGAGGCTAGGAATCAAACTCATGCTGAAGTGGCTTTAGCTTCTTAGTGCAGTGCTTTAACCTGTACCACCAGGGAGGGCCCGGTTGTGTTATTCTTGACCTGAATGACCTATTCAAAAGAATGAACTGAAAATATCCCTTAATAACCCATCTGGAGTGAGACTCTGATAATCATACTTTCTCTTTTTTATTTTGGTGATCTAGAAACTGACCCTCAGCTCAAAGCAAGGGAATATGGGATCCATTCCTTAAGAGAAATGAAAGTCAATCAGCCCATGTAAGCATTTCCCCATTATGTAAGGGAAATAATAATAGGTCATAAATTCTTTGCCCTTTATACAGGTGTACATAATGAGGATGGCAATGAAGGGTTTCCATAGACACAGAATGGTGTGGAGATAGTAAGCAATTACATTTCAGTTCTTGCTCCAATACCTTAATATCCATTTTCTTAGGCAAATGAATTATAGTTAATTGTTATGATTGCCTTTGGGCAAATGTTAAAAATATTTTCAAAAGTCCTGACCTGAGGTATAAAATATTAGGTTAAAGAAGGTACATTTTGAGGCCAAATACCTCAAGAGCAACCCAATTAGGAAAATGCATATTATGAAGAAATACAACTTGCTTAGCAGTCTAGTCATACTGACTTAATCATTCATCCCACAAGTGCCTACTATAAATCTTTCCACAATATATTATGATCAGTTATTTTATGTTGTCTCTCTCTACTCTGTAGCCCTAAGGATATGAAGTGTGACTTAATATTAACCCACCTTTGTTACAAGGTATCATTTTAAGTTTCAAGTATTTTCCATGTAATTGCTCATTTAATCTACTAAATATCCAGATAACATAGATATTTTTTCTGTGCTTATAAGTCAGGAACCTGCAGCAATAGAAACTTAAGAAACATACCCCAAAGGTTTATGGGGCAGACCTGGAATATGGAAACAAACAGTCTGGCTCAGAAGCTCATGCCTTAATCCCTAGACTGCATCATATCTTATCTCAGTATTATTTGTGCCTAAAATAATGACTGACATAGTATCACTGCCTCAATGAGCAAATCTATGATGAATGCTTTTTACAATTGTAAATTTTTGAAAAAGTATGTTAAGATGAATGGAGCAAATCCAGAATTACTTGACTCTGAAGAATAGAGGTCACAGAGAAACCCCTGAAATGGCAGTGTGTCCCCAAACTAAGGATGTCCTGGTCTTTCAGAGAACCTTCTGCTCTCTCCTATAATAGCAGCCCGCCTTTCAGCATGAATGATTATCCAGTCAATAGTCCTCAGGAAATAGAAACCCCTCAAATTCATTCAATTGTTAAGTTTATTTTTACAAATATTTATTGAGGCATACAAGAGTTGGGATGTAAGCCAGAGGTACCAGGGATAGGAGTGGTGAGAGGATTCACCAGAAACACAGTGGGAAGCAGAACAGACAGATCTATGAAATAACACTGCTGAGGGAAGCAGCGGGTGAGACAGGAGAGGTCTGGTGAGACAGGAGAGGTCTACTGCACCATGTGGGGTACCTCCTGGGCCAGGGTTAGGACTCATACTACAGTAGCTGGCAACAGCTTGATAGCACTGTGCCCCCTGTGCCACTACCAGGGAGGCCTTCAATTGCTAAGTTTCTAAAGAGAAATTTCATGGGTGCAAAAAGAAGATAATTACTAGAGAAACAGTGAAGAGAATGGAGTGAGGCCCATGCATTCCCCTCAAATGTGTCTGCTATAAATATAGTTTTAAATGTTAAAATGTAACCATCATCTGTTTTGCTCATAGCAGGAGTATAATGGATCAAGTGAGAAAATAATAAGAATAATGAACAGCCATATACCAGAGACATTTTGTGGGGAGTGGAGTGGGGAGTGGAATCAAAAACGGGGGGATGGGGAGGGAAGTGCACGGGACTATGGTGATGGCACACGGGTGACTTGGTGATGGGAAACCCGCGGGGATTACAATTGAGATGAAAAAAAAATATGTACAAAATGATATAAAAATAAACTGTTAATGGCCCTCCCTGGTGGCGCAGCGGGTTAAAGCACAGCACTGAGAATCTAAAGCCACTTCCGCATGAGTTCGATTCCCGCCTGCCCTGGAGGTGACCACATGATGCGGCAGACCTCTCCTGACCCGTCCGCTGCTCCCCTCAGCAGTGTACTTCGTCGATCTGCCTGTTCTGCTCCCCACTCTATCTCTGGTGAAGCCTCTCACCGCCCCTGAGCCTCTGGCCTGTACCCCAGTTCTGTATGCACAAATAAATCTTTAAAAAAAAAAAAAAAAAAAGCACAGCACTGAGAAGCTAAAGCCGCTTCCTCATGAGTTCGATTCCCGCCTGCCCCGGAGGTGACCACATGGCACGGTAGACCTCTCCTGACCCGCCCGCTGCTCCCCTCAGCAGTGTACTTCCTCGATCTGCCTGTTCTGCTCCCCACTCTGTCTCTGGTGAAGCCTCTCGCCGCCCCTGAGCCTCTGGCCTATACCCCAGTTCTGTATGCACAAATAAATCTTTTTTTTTTTTTTAAATAAACTGTTAAAATAAAAAAAATAGATTACATTGATCCTTCTTAAAAAAAAATGTAACTATCATCTAAGGAACTTTTTTCTCAAATGAAGCTAAACAGTACTCAAAATAGGCAGAGGCCTGTCAGCAACACCCATCTAATCATGGCCCAAGTCAAAGCTTTGTGTTTTCCCCTTGAATATTTCATTCTTTTTTTTCATTCATTCATTCATTCATTCATTCATTCATTCATTCATTCACTCATTTCCTTGTTTATTCATATCATTCATTCAGAAACCTTGTTCTCTGCTTCCTGGTTGCCAGGGTGGCACTCGGCAAGAGATGCAGTTGGGTGCTGACAACGCAGGCCATGATCTTTTGGAGTTCATAGTTTAGTGTCTTAGTGAATATATGTCACATGTGTTTCTTAAGTACTTAATCATTGAATCCTGTTTTTTCATCTGTATAACACGGTTAAAAACCAGGCCTGTTCTTTCCCATGTGATCAAGTGAAATTTAATGTGCATGAAATCTCCCCTTTAAGTGAAAAACCTTAATTCAGAAATAGAATTAATAATTGACAGAAATAGCCAGTATTGGCAGCTGGAGCATCCAGCTGTCTCACAAGGTTTAGGAGGCAGCATGCCAAGGTGTAAGGAGTCAAACCTCCATTCTTTCCTTTCCTCCTCTCCTCCCAGTCCTGCCACTCAGGCATCTATTTAGTATTCCCATGACCTTGAAGTCTCCCCTATATCTCCATAGTTGAGGTGTGCCTTTCCAGTTACTATCCCACACCCTTTTGAAGTTCTTCTTGGTCACACAATGAAAAAACAGTGTCTCTTATCTCATCTCCCTGGGCTCTTGACTTCTTTGTGCAACTAGAAACCCAATGTTATCATCCCAAGGATAAATCCTACCAGGGGCCACTTATTAAGCACCAAGTATGTTTTAAGTAGTTTACCCCATACCATTTTTGTAAGAAAAATATTACTTTGATTGTATAGGTGGGATATTGTCCCAAATTCACAATAGAAAGTGGTGAAACTAAGATCAGAACTCTTTCTGCTAAGGCCACGTCACATCTAGTGACTGCCTCGAAACAAGGCAACTCCCAGCTGCAAAGGAGCGTGACCCTAGGTGTGGCACTAAGAAAGCTACTTGGGGAATGCATTTTAAGATACACATGGTCGTCCTAGAATCGTATTTCTAAAATTGCTAATGGAGAGGAGACTTAGGGCATATTTTGCATGAAGGTTTTAGTGACACATGACCACAGACAGAAAAGGAGAGATGTATCTGAGGTAAACACCTGGAGCTGTAATGTGCAGCATGGTGACCACAGTTAACTGTGCCATTCTGTACATATGAAAGCTGCCTGCAGGGTAGACTTACAAGTTCTCCTCTACATGGAAAAAAAGATTGTAATTATGTGATGATGAATGTTAACTAAATTCATTGTGGTCATTATTTTACAATATGTACCTGTCAAGTCATTATGTTGTATCTCTAAAACTTATACAATGTACATATCATTTATGAATTTTAAAGAGATAAAGTAGTGCACTATATACAGATGTTGAATTAAAACAAACATTCTGAGAGCAAAATGGTGGTCACCCAAAGGGTGAGGGTATAGGCAAATCGGATGAGGAGACTCAGTTCCATGGTGGTGAGTGGAAACTAGACTTTTTGGGTGGAAACATCATGTAATATATAGAAATGATTATAATGCTACACAACTGAAGCCTTTATAATGCTATAAGCCAATATACTTCAACAAAAATATTTTTATTTATTTTTTTATTTATTACAAAGTTTATTTTTACATCATTTTGCACATTTTTTTCCATCTCGATTGTAATCCCCACGGGTTTCCCATCACCAAGTCACCCCTGTGCCACCACCATAGTCCCACAAAAATATTGTTAAAGATGAAGTAAACAGCATGACAAAGTGTGAAAACAACAATTATTTGAAGGGACTGCAAGAAAGTGACTAGACTGAACAAAATATTCTTGGAGAGAACGAGAAGATTAGACTAAGGAAATGTGTCAAAGTGAGACAAGATGATAGATCTATCCTAAAGCATTTACCGTGGGCCAGTAATCAGTGAGCAGCCATAGGAAGGCCATATTTTAAAATAATCTGGTGGTAAAGGTGTTAACTAACCATATTGTGGGAATCATATTATAATGTAGATATACATATATATAAATTCCTCATGTTGAGCACCTTAAGCTTATACAATGTATTATATGTTTGTTACATCTCAACAAAGTTAGGGGAAAAAGTAATGACTGTTAAATATCATTTACCCCATTTTGTTGGCTCCTAGCTTCTAAGAAACCACTGGTCAACCTTGTCTTTCTCTTTAGATTTACTGTAAAACAAAAGCTTGATATAATCAATTTGAATGAACAATGGGAGTGCTTCCTCAGCCATGGCTCAGAGAGCATACTGTACATGGCGATAGAGAATATGCTACTGTGGGCCCATAAAGAATATGAATGAATAATTGAGGTCCCTATCCCAGTTTTATCAGTGAGTGACGCAGAAGTTATGACAATTCTAAAAAGAAAGCAAAAAAATTCCATTTGCCACATGACCCCAAATTTTCTCCCCCACTGCCATCTTTTCTTTCAATCATCAGCTCTATTTTAAGCTGTAACTTTCCTACATTAAATGGTAGATTTTTAGAAGCTAAGCATCAGTAGCTCTGGCATGACTTGGAGTCTTCCTCAACCCGGCAATGGAACGAAAATGAAAATAGAATTACAGAAAGGGCAGATGCAGTATCTTATATCACTTTTATTACATTATATTTTAGCAGCTGAGACAGGAGGGGAGAATATTATAGAATCAGCTTGCTGCAGTCTCGCCTATAATTATATTTTTCCTTGATAAGGTGTTGGCATGAAGCCCACCAAAATATTGATGCGAAACTTGATCTCCCAGTGCTGTGGAATTTGTCCAGGTCTAAGATTGAGACTGAGAGGTTTTGGAATTGTTTGGCAGCTGTAGTAAATTCAGGAGCTGGAGGCAAGGAACAATTCCTCTAGCAAGAGCCCAAAGTCAATATATTATGTAACTACAAAAGGCACACTCCTCTCTGTATTTTTATACTCTTGGTTGGATTGCATCCAGCCCCGTGTATCTTACATAGGTGTAAACATACACTTTATGTAATATTTGGGGAGAAGGGCAGGAACCCCATAAAGTTTGCATGGTTTTATATTTAGGGGAGAGTGTGTTACTGATAAAGATGCTGATTATGAAGTTCAACAAAAAACAAGGTAAAAGCTTAAAAGTTCCCCATCTGTCACACATTTTGAGTTTTGCTCTTTCTTGCTCACTTTTTTGTAAGTATCATCCAATTATTCTCTTTCAAAAAAAATATTGGCTGTAGTATGGATATACATCATGAGTGGGTTTTGTTGAGAACTACACACTTATAAGTAATTTTCAGTTACAGTCTATACAGTTATTCCCATAGGTCAAACTAAAAAACATTACATGATATGGTCCCTTGAAATACCTGAGTTCAGTGTAGGTTTAACAAGTGTAGGTCTCACAAAGTGAAAAGAGCATAAGCTTAGGAGTCAGACAGAGCTGAATTTAAAGTCCCAACTTTGGCACCTATGTATCACATTAGGATTAGGGAATATCTTAGTTTCTTTCATCATCTATGAGGATATGAGGAATAAAGTGGGATTATGTACCTGAATCACCCAACTCTATTTGACACCTAGCAGACGTAATTTCTTGTGAATAGGACGCCAGGATATTTACATCACAAATTATCTAGTAAGTAAGGGATTTGGTTATTAAGGCTTTTAAATGGCTTCAGGTATGATTTTTAATGTTTCCATTATACAATGCCACTTCCACAAAAATGATTTGAGACTGCTATCCAAAAATAAAAATATATAGCCAACTCAATTTAAAACAAAAAGATAAAGAGATAAAAGGTAAGGAAACAAGGACCAAAAAATTATTTGGGACTATTTATAAACAACTATTGATTTTAATATGATAGGTGCTAATTGTAACTAGTACTTTTAAAACTCTAGAACAGTTAGGACAGATCACGATGGCAAGAGAGAGAAGGAGCGATATAGATTGAGAGTTTATACAAACAAATCCTGGATTGAAGGCCTAAACTCTGAAAATCAACTAACTTTATAACCAACCCGTGGAAGACATTATGGTAAAGTAGAGATTTCCTAGTTTTTAAAGAAACCATCTTAGGCTCAAATATGAAAAATGCATCTACCTTAGGATCCCACAATTCCACTCCGAGGTACCTAACCAAAGAATGCATAGACACTAATTAGAGGGTATGTACACATTCCTATGTTTATTGCAGCACTATTCATAATCACCAAGCTATGGAAGAAACCTTACTTGCCCAATGACAGATAAGTAGAGTAGGAAGACCTGGTATATATACACAGTGGAATACTACTCAGCTATAAAAAATGATGACTTCTTATAATTTATATTAACACAAATGAAACTGGAGGGAATCATGCTAAGCAAAAAAAAAAAAAAATTCAGAAGGAGAAAGACAAATATCAGATGGTTTCATTTATATGTGGAATATAGAGGAACAAAGCTAAAGGCCAGACAGAAGCAAACCAAAAACAGACCCTAGAAATCTCACTGTAAAAATTAGGCTACCAAAGCAAGTGGGGGAGGACAGCAAGCAGAGTGTGGAGGAAGCTTAATGGACAGTGGTGGAGGGTACATTAGTAGTCTCTATAGTCTGGTGACATACATCTAAAGAACTTTCATCCCATGCTTCTAAAGTGTTGTAGCCAAGGTACTCAATTAAAAACAAAAGCAAATACAGTTCCTCTACAAGCTATTTTTAAAGCTTTGGACAGTTTGTTTAGGCTCTCAAATCATTGTAAAATTAGGCTAATAATGTTATTTAAGCATTAGTGAGTATATAATAGGATAAGCTATGTGGAAAGGGAGGAGAATGTGCTAAGTGCTCTGCCTTTGGTCCCAAAAATGCTCTGACATTTGTTTTCTAAGCACAATACGAACTTGTATTGCAAATCCCTGACTCGGAACTCCAGACATTTTTCTGTGGGATATCCCTCAACAGAGAGATGATTGCTAGCTATCCCCTCTGCAGTAAATGCTGGTACACGGCACTGATGCACACACATGTGCACATAGGATTAGTTCTCATATATTCACAAATTATAGAAAAGTTATACCAAAAAAGTTACTTTTATCCTGCCTGTTTAAAATGCTGCTGCTTCAACTTTAGTTCTGTTATTGTATCCTACAATTTTGTCTGACTTGTGAATTTGAAGTGTTTAGGGCTAATAGTGATGTTATCCAGTAAATCTTTTGATTGTTTTGTTACATTTAAATATGTAAAAATCATTTTCTAAATCAGTTCATCTAGTTAATTTACGTATTTCTCCTAACTTTTCATGCTATCTGTAAAAAGAGCATCTGTTATTAATTTTGGTCACAATGCTGAAGCTTGGAGAGAAAAACAGAAAACAAAATTATGGCGCTTTTCTCTTAAGTCTTATTTTTATATAAAGCTACTACTGCTAACTGTTCTCTAATTGTTTATTTAGACTATTCCCTATTGTTCTTTCAGTGAAGACAGATGTCACACATAGAATTGTCGACGGTTCCTATTTATTTATATAAAGCATAACAAAAGTTTATGATGATTTATCCCTTAAAAACTGAAGATTGTATAACACATTGTGAAAATAAGTCAGCATCTCAGTGTAATGATAGCGATAATCAAAGAATGATTGTCATAACTAGACCTTTGAGAAAAGAAATACTCATCCATTTGGCTAAGATCTAGGAGGACATTGGTCACAAAGTTATTTGCATTGAATATATCCCTATAGTTGTTGGATTAAGGTAGGCTACTAAGGGACTTCTCTAGTGGCACAGGGCTTAAATTCTCAGCATTCTCAAGCAGCTGCCAGCCACTGCTGTTTGAGTTCAGCAGCTGACCTCTTCTGTCTCACCTGCTGCTCCCCTCAGCAGTGTGTTTCAGTAGATATGCCTGTTCTTCACACACTGTCTCTGGTGAATCCTCTCACATCTCTGGCCAACACACCAGTTCTTGTATGCAGAATTAAATAAAAATAAATCCTTATAATTATAATAATAAAATAGCTAACTGCAGCACAGTAAATATATACTAAGCAGATTTTCAACTCATTTTTCTTTGGTTCTATATTGACCATCAAATCATTGTCTAATGATCAGCACTAAATTAGAAAGGCAATGTGTTCTCTCTTCATCATGAATTTCCACATGTGGACATATTGTTATCCATTCAGAGGTGTTGTGCTAAGAATTTGGTTACTGACACCCAATTTTCTGTGTATGGATAACCTGTAATAAAGGGTATAAACAGATTAGACCCCTCCCAGGCATCTCACACATGGTCAGGCTCAATTAAGACAGTCTTACTAAGTTTCTGTCACTGTTAAATAACTTCATGTCTTCCCCATTCTAGAACAGAGATTCTAAAAACAAACCCTCAAAAACAAAAATTTGGCCTATTTCTGCCATACCAGTAAGATGTGGTAGTACAAATGTCAATGTTAATAGATTTTAAAGTTTTGGGGGTACCACCATATTTAATTTTTTTGTAAATTTTTTTTATTTGTGCATATAGAACTGGGGTACAGACCAGAGGTGCAGGGGTGGTGAGAGCATTCAGCAGAGACAGAGTGAGGAGCAGAACAGACTGACTAAGTACACTGCTGAGGGGAGCAGCAGACAGGTCAGGAGAGGTCTGCCACACCATGTGTGTCACCTCCCGGACAGGGATTGAACTCATGCTGAAGTGGCTTTAGCTTCTTAGTGCTGTGCTTTAACCCTGCTGTGCCACCATGGAGGGCCCATATTTAATTTTTTTATACCTTTAGAATTTCATGACAAACAGGATAAAGATTTTCAGTTTTGTCTAACCATTTCTGGGAACTTATAATAACTTTTCCTCAGACAGAAAATTAATTTCTCATCCCCTGGTTTTAGCATCTTTAGGAAAAGGTTTATTTTAAAATTTTATAAGACAGACTAATCAACCTAGCATTAAAGAAAAGGGCTCTGAAGCAAGTCTCTAAGGTGTAGACTCCTATGAATGAACACGTTCAAGTTTTATTATATCATGTAAAGTGGAACTAACTGAAATTTAATGATTTGTCTAAATTTTATACCAAAACATAGGCCATAGAGTTTAAATAAATTCTGGTGAGAGGTCTACAGTAACTGGACCTATGAAAGACTTTAGGGTTGCTATGAGAGAAGTATTGTTTTGTCTATAAGACAGGCTGTAAGAAATTTTAAACAGCTTGTAATGTTTAATCATGATTTTTAAGTATTTTGCTTTTATAAGATGTCAAATATTTTACCACAGACTTAATTTTTCTACCCAAATAATTGTCAACTTTGAGCATGGGAATACATCTAAATTAAGTGGATAAATAATGATCAGGATATTTGGAGTTGGATCTATTCAAGAAAAATACTTAGGTATTCAAGCCTTCAAAAAAAAAAAGGTAATAGAATTGCTCTAGAATCATTAGAAAAAAAAATACAAATATAAAACTCAAGAAATGATCTGCAGGGTTAAATATTTAAAAGTGAAACCATGTGGTTTGTATCAAATTCTGCAGATGTACATCTTTTACATTGCAGAAATTTTAATTTCTAATGTGACCGAGATGCATTTTCATAGATGAGTGAAGTGATTTGACCAGACATGCATGTTAATGCAAATGTTGGAATAGAATTTTGGTTTCTATCTTTGTCTGTTTGTAAATGAATATAAAATACTGTTTGTAGAGATGTTCATCTCATCAGGAAAGTGTAGGCTCAGAAGTCCTAATAATGTTATGGTAACATTACCACTTACCTAAATCTTGCCATGTGCTGGGCACTATTCCAAGCTCTTTATTTTTATGAACTCAAAGTTAATGCAGTAGTTTTTTTATCCCCATTATACCTTCTCTACCAGTATCCTCATTTAACAGGTAACAAAACTGAAGCACATTGAGATTGGATCACTCACCCAAGGTCCCCCAACTAGTAAGTGGCAAATCAGAACCTAAACCAGTTAGGGAAATTTCACAGTCGGTTTCACTCTTCAACACTACACTATGCACTGGTATTTAGGATCTTTTCTTTAAAGGATTAATGTATTTAAAGTATATAGCTAACACTATTGCTGCAGTTCATAGAATAATTTTCCTGTGTGTAACCTTTTGTGACTATCTTCAGAAAGGCATCTGAAAACAGTAACAAAGAACAGTAGAAGTTTGAATATATTGCTGAACCTTGAAAAATGGGTTAAATTCCTTCCAGGCCAAATGGAGTTCTAGAAATTCTGATAGGAGTAGGGGTGGGCCAGCCTACCGAGGTCTTGGGAATAAACCAAGGTGAAGGGGCACAAGAAGAAAGAGTCTGGTTGTTGACCTCAGTTAGGTCCTTAGTGCTACCTAGTCATTTTCCATGTTACATAGTTGACTTTCTGTCCCTGGTAGTCTACAGTGATTTGTATTTTTTCCTTATCTTTTCAAACCACAGACCCAATTCTTATGCTTCACTCTTAGTAGAGAGAACATAGAGCCATCAGCCTGAAATTCTCTTGGCCTCTCACCACCAACCCACATATTTCCTGCGTGATCATCCACCTTTGGCTCCTTTCCTGTCTAGTGGCTTAGCTCCTGTCAGCATTTGACATGCTACTTCCACTCAAGATGCTACTCCTTTCTGCCTCCTCAAAGATCTCATGTAAGTGATTATCCCTTTTCTTCTATTCACAGTTTCTATTCCCTGCTGGCTCCTTTCTACTCTCATTTAAAGATTTCCAAGACACGCATTGTTTGAAAACATTCCACTGTCTACCTCATATCCGTCTCTATATTCTACACCCTAACTTTTGTCCACAATTGAAAATCTTCAAATAATTGCCCTGTCCTATTACCTCCACTTACCCAGTTCCAATCTGTTATCTGACTTTCTCTCCCCCACATTACTGAACTACTCTTCCCCAGGCCAGCGGTACATCTAGGATCATTAAACCCAATGAACACTCCCTGCTGATGCCACCTTTCCCTTCATGTTGTTGAGCACGTACTTCTTGGTGAGTTACCTTAGAAGAGAGACAACCAAAAACGAAGTTTTTGGGTTCTCCAACACAGTGAACTTTTTGCCCTTCTCTCTTCTTGGTGACACCTTTTTCTTTATCCATTTCTGGAATACCAAAATTTTTCAGATTCTGCCCTACATACCTTCTCTTCTCATTGTATACACTTTTCCTGGGCCAGTTTTATGATGTTTTTAATTATTATTGCTGTGTTCACATTTTTGAATCTATAGATGTAGCCCAGGTGTTGATTCTGAATTTCAAATCTATATGTCCAACTGACATGTCAAAGTAAGCTCAGACATCCCAAGCTGGACTCATAATCTATCTTTTAAGCCCCCTTTCTCTCCCTGTGTTTCATATAACACAAAGATTCACTGATTTTTATCAAGTCTACTCACCTTTTTGAAATTTATTCATTCTTTCTTCATACTCATGGTCTCTGCTATCATTACTGCAGAGAAGCCTCGAACTATCTCTCAGATTACTTCCCACTACTGTCTCCTAACCAATCTTCTGATACTTGAGACAGAGTGATTTGTTTGAAATGCAAAATTGATCATTACAGTCTCTGTTCAAACACTGTAGTGGCTGCAATTGTCCTCGGATTAAACCCAAATTCTTTACATGTTCGGTAAGATTTCTCACAGCCCGGTCCCTGTTTATCTTCCACCTTCACTTTCAGTACCCCTCTCAGATTCTTTTTACTTTCAATCACACTGAAAAACTTTCCATCCTTGAAAGTTGCATATTTTTCTTATCATGGCTTCCATTTATGCCATTCTTTTTCTTCCCAACTCTCCTACCATCCTTGAGATCAGGTGCCAGATCGCATATAACTTCCCTTGTACAACATTTTTTGGCTTTCCACATCCAGAATGAATGCTGCTCCCTAAGTCTTTTAAGTTCTTGTAGGATAGCACTTTTCACACTGCATTGCAAGTGTTGACCTCATGCCTGAATGATTTATAAGGTTTAATAAATACTAGATTACATACTCTGAATAATTTTTGTTTTTCTCATTATTTTAGAACTCAATCTGGTTAAACCTGTCCCCTAGCACTTCACAAACTGATCCTAAATCCTAAATCCATCACAAATTGATCCTAAATCCATTCTATAGCTGAGTGGATCTTAATGAATGTTTCCCCATTGCTTATGTACATACAAAGACAGAGAGGGAAAAAGAGCTGAACTTAGTGTGCATGACAGCACACCATTGCAGATGAATTTTGTTTAAAGCACCAATAGGTACTAAAGGATGATTTCAGTATATACTTGGTTGGTGCCCATTTAGCTTCAGTTAATATTTATTGGGCATAAATCATATGGTGTTGGGTTCACTCTATAATGAACTCTTTAGCAAGAAATGCATATTATATGACAAAAGAATGAATTTGGTAAATTCTGTGCTGACATCCTTTCTCCCTTGCTGCTTAAGCTCAACCCTATTCACATTCTTTCTTTCAGGTGGAAGTCTTCTTACCCAGTCTCTGTGCATAGGGCTAGTCCACAGTGTAAAGAAGGGGCTCTAAGAAGGGACAAAGGGAAATTAAAGGCTACTTACAACTTGGTAAAATAAGGTTGTTTTCTTTGATCTTTCTTTGAGAAATTTTTCTAACAGTGTAGGCAGTACACATATCGCTCCCTTTAATTCTGGTCTCATGGCTTTTATGTTAGTTTAGCATTACCTCAAATGACAAAGAATGAGAGTAGTATTACAAAAAAAAAAGTGATCAGTGTCTATTACTTTTTGTAGCTCATTTAATTTTAGCTGCACCCATCTTAGATATTTATATTAGAAAATGCCACCACTTTTTTGGAGGATGAATGAAAAATGTATATATATATATGAAATGAAGTCCCCCAAATTAAAATTTAAAAAAGTAAGTAGCACCATTCTTCACATACTCGATTATATACATACGTGTGCCTTAAGCTTTTCACCTTCATCTTTTCTGCTCTTAACCCTTAACAAATCTGATTATGGTTTAATAAGATATTCTGTGGGATTAGGAGGTGGCGATCATACCAGTTTTCCCCAACTGTCCTGTTCCTCAAGTGGTCATACACACTTGGGGAAGTTGAGACCTTTGGAAATGTGTATACTGATTGTTTTTTTGTTTGTTTGCTTTTGTTTTTTCCTGAGGCTTCATTTGCTCTAAGTTAATGTACTTAAAGATGTCTCAAGCTTGAAATACAGGAATATACAGAACTGGGAGAACCAGTGTTTTACAGAAGGTGCTGCTTGGCTTGATAATTTTCTACCCTCAGGACCATACCGAGCATGAAGTGAGGGTGACATTTCTCCTGTCCTGACTTTAAGAGGAATTGGACTCATAGAAAATTCTATCCTAAGCGTCTCTCACCTTTTCTCTACTAAGTATCCCCCACATATCATACTCATGATGTAGCCACTGTTGCACAGATAACACTTTCAATTTAATGGAAATGAGAAAAGTTTACACCAGAGTAAACAATAATTCTCATTTTCTTCTCACAATGTTTCTTTTGTAATGTACATCAGAAGGCCAGATGGTTTTGTAGGTCTTAACACATTTTAGTACTCTCTCTCTCTCTTTTATAAATTTATTTTTACATCATTTTTCATTTTGTGCCTTTTTCCATCTCGGTTGTAATCCCCGTGGACTTCCCACCACCAATTCACCCATGTGCCATCACCATAGTACCATGCATCTTTCTGACCCCATTTTAATCCCACCCCCCACTCCACCCCCGTAAATGTCTCTGATATATAGTTGTTCATTGTTTTTCTTTTTTTCTGTATTACAATTTCTCTCCTCCCACCACCACCACCCTTAAGCTCCGTTTTAGTTCTCTGTCTCTCTCTCTCTCTCTCTCTTTTAAAGATTTATGTATACATACAGAACTGGGGCCAGGCCAGAGGTGCAGGGGTGGTGAAAGGATTCGGTATAGTCAGACAGAGGAGCAGAACAGGCAGGTCCATGAAGTAAACTGCTGAGGGGAGCAGCAGGCAGGTCAGGAGAGGTCTGCTGTGCCATGTGGATTACCTCCAGGGCTGGAGATTGAACTCAAATTGAAGTGGAAGCATGAAAACAGCTAAGGCCAGCTTGCAGTGCTGTGCCCTAAGCCACTGCACCACCAGGGAGGTCCCTGTTTTAGTTCTCTTTTAAAAAAGCTTTCCCTCTGGCCCTCCCTGATAGTACAGATGATTAAAACACAGCACTGCAAGCTAGCTGCAGCCACTTCAGTACCAGTTCGATCCCCACCCTGGAGGTGATCCACGTGGTGCAGCAGACCTCTCCAGGGTCTTCCATTGCTCCCCTCAACAGTGTACTTCATCTAATCTGCCTGTTCTTCTCCCCACTCTGTCTCTGGTGAGTCCTCTCACTGCCCATGCACTTCTGGCCTGTAACTCAGTTCTGTATGCATACATAAATAAATAAATCTTTAAAAATAAATTTAAACTAATAATAAGCTTTCTCTATTCAGATTTTTAAAAAAATGTTACTTTCCCTTTCATTTTTCAAAACTGATACTAAATCTGACATCTTTGTCTTTCTTTTCCCTTTTTCTCCCTCTCTCCTTTGCATGCTGATATCTAAACCTAAGGTTTCCTGTTCCACAATCCAATCCCCAGCAGTGATCAATGAAGTCAGTATCAATTACAAGCACTCATCCAACAGAAGCCAGTTTGGCTTAAAATCAACCTTCCTTGGTGAACCAAGAGAATATAGATCCTGATTGATTATTCCCAGAGAATATGTTTGTGTCATTGGTAGTCAGTGCAATTGAGCTAGAAGAGTTCTTAATGCTAAATCCTCCTTGGACTTTTGCTTTCTCACATGTCTATGCCACAGGTAAACAGCTTGGACAAATAGTGAGGAGATGAAAGCTCATTTCAAAGCTTTGTACAGTAGTGGATAGGTCACACCATTTGAAGTTCTTAAGTTTCTTAGACTTTGTCTTAATATATGTAATAAACTGGGCTGTATTTAATCTGACCCAGGGTCTCTGTTCATTTACTCTTGACAAAATTCAACATCTTGAGTCGTTGGCCCTAATATAGGTACACCAAACTCAATCTGTTGCTGAAGCAGCTTTACTTCTAAACACTGAGATAGGCTTGCTTGGAGAACAGGTTTCCTAATTTCCTATCTGAAAGTCTCTTGCTAGAATCCAACTTTATCTATCATCTATCTATCTATCTATCTATTTCCTCATCTTTAGTCCCAAACCTTAACCGATCACCTGTGCCCCAGATATACTTTATCTATTTCAAAGAAACATTGAATAGTTTTAAAAGCTACCTGTACAGTCTGGAGCACAAGTTCCTTGTCCTAAGAGTAGAACATGTCTTAATCCCTAAAATAGTAATTGAATTCTTCCTGACTTGTGCTGTTTTGTAATATATTAATTATGCCTAGCATCTTGTTTGGGACCATGTTTCTTTTAAATCTGGAAACTTTTAGGTGCATCTATTTGTGTATTTTGTTATAATTTGGAAGCTTTTAAGCACATGATAAGCATGTAAGATTTTGCAAATAGGATGTTTGTGGTAATGAGAGAATAAATGCATAAATGCCCATATTTTCATGTGGAGAGGGCCAAAATTGAATATGTAGGATGAAGAGAAGAGCAAAATTGAACCCCTAACTTCCCTTTGGTCATTAACACTGATAAGAAGTAGCAAGGCCCTCTCTGGTGGCGCAGCAGTTAAAGCACAGCATTAAGAAGCTTAAGCCACTTCTGCATGAGTTCAATTCCTGCCTGCCCCAGAGAAGTCCACATAGCATGGCAGACCTCTCCTGACCTGCCTGCTGCTCCCCTCAGTAGTGCACTTCATTAATCTGCCTGTTCTGCTTCCCACTCTGTCTCTGGTGAATCCTCTCACCCTCCCCATCTCTGGCCTGTATCCCAGTTCTGTATGAATAAATAAATAAACCTTTAAAAAAAATGAAGTAGCAAGGTAAAATCCTTTGGAGGACATAGATGAATCCACAAGGCTAAGAAAATGAACAGCAGTGAGGCAGGGCTGGGACTTACATCAATAGCAACAGGCACAGGGTCTGAGTGCACTACATACCTGAAACTAACATCCAAGACTTGATATGAATTCAGAGCCCATGGGATTTTGGAGGAAGCTCAACAGGAGTGAAGCTGTTCAGTAGAGTTCTGCTTTGAATGGCACCTTTTCTGATCTGGTGGACACACCTCTGCTGAGCTCCTGGCTAATAGCAGTACATGGCAGACATGATAACAATGACCAGATGACTTTGACTGCTGTGCTCTCATCCCAAGGGGGCTTAGTCTAATCACCCAGTGACAGTGCTATACTGTCCTCACGTTCAATTGCAGCCTGACCTAGGCCCCTAAAAGAATCCAGGTCCCTGTCAAGGATATTCACATGTCAGACAACATGTTGGCAACTGCCTAATTAAGTAGGATGCACAAATTTAAAAAACATTTATCTCAAAGGTATAGCTGTATTTCTCCTTCTTGAAGGAGAATACTGAAGCCTAGAAAGCTTTATAAGTTCTTGAAGTCATTGACTGATGAGACAGCAGTGAAAGAACCAAGGCTGCCTGATTCCTACTCGAATGTTTAACCACCATCACACCCTACTCTCACAAAGGTACATGAGGGATTCAGACCGGCGCTGAGAGCCCTTGACTGGATGTGATCTGTCAGAATATGAGGGGTGGGAAGGGGTGCCCAGGGCGTTCCTCTACTTCCATTCATCTTCCAGTAGAAGCAGCTCCTCATTTAGATGCCTCCTTTCAGATTCCTAGAATAAAAAAGTTATTGTTCAGAAGCAAACACACAGAACCCCCACTGCAGCAGCCTGCTTTTCAACACAGTGATTTTTAACTCAATTTTGTAAAAGGTCATCTTTTTTGAACAAGAAATATACCCCAGTCTTTCTGTCTTCTTCCCCTCCTCCCTCCCCATTGATGTAAGTGGTCTCACTTCTCTTTTATGGGAGTAGGATGCATTTAAGAAAGCCTACTATTTTTGCTTTTATCACATGTATTCTTTTCTAATAATTAAGCGTTTGAAATTTACTTCTTCAAGACAAGCAAATATTCCTGGGTGTGGGGCTGACATTGAGCTATTTGATGTCTCTAGTAGCAGGAATTTGGTTGTGGTGATATTGTTACCATATGGATGGACACACCACGATTGAAGACTCAGATGAGAATTCCAGGGTAACATTTTACTGGGACCACCAAGATGATGAATGACACATTTGATTCTAAGAAACTAAAATGAAGAAGAATTTCTCATTTTAAATTGGAGTATCATGTCAACATGAAAACCTTCATATAAATAAAAGTACATATATGCATAGGAATAAAACCTCTTCAGCTCTGGGAAGGATCAACATGACACTGACATAGTTAGAATGTTTCAGAATTATTTAAAAAAACAATGAATCAGCATTGCTGTCACCATCATTTATTCCTGTCTTCCTCTGTAACATAGTACTGCTCTTTTTCCTTCCCTACATGAAAATGGGTTGGCCCTGCCTTGAAATATTGAACTGTTTGGAGTCTTCAGGCCTTTTTGTTCCTGATATTTATCATTGAAGCCACTGATTGGTGAGCTGGACACATAGGACTCTGAGTACCTTTTTGTTTCAAGTCCTGCTTTGTTTTAAGTTAGGTGTTGAATGCAGCATCAAAGGTAGGCAAGCAGACATTCAGAGGCAGATGTGGGCACATTCCCAAAAGTTCAGTGCCAAGGGCCTTGTGTTTCTTAACAGAGGTGACCTGGAAAGACTCCAAAAACAAGATGAAAAATACAAAGTTGAATTTAGTTAAAGGGAAGGAGAAAGGAAAGCATTGAAAGCTTGAATCCCGTTAACTTGAAAAGTTGAGTTCTGGCCTTTTAAAAGCTTCCTTCCAAAACAGAGCTGTGTTAGTTTAATCTCTGGCCAATTGTAGATTTAAATTGAGCTTCTCACACTTATTAATCTTTTTAGGAATGAAAATGGCCATTATTGCTAATAGAGACCTGATTTAGTATTTTTTGTTTATAATGGACTTTTACTTACTTGGATGGTTGAAACAGAGACCATTGTTATTATTTTATTAATGGGTCCCTAGCCAAACAGACTGGGAGTGGAACATGGTGATTAGCTCCAGCACATGGAGTTAGTCAGACCCCAGCACACCTTCCTACACTGCCACTTGGGATCATGATGGCAGAAAAGTTGCTGAATATTTTCAAGCCTCACTGTCATCATCTATAAAATGGTAATTTTCGTGTGACATTTAATGAGCAAATAAATGTAAAAAAATAAAATTCTTGCATAGTAAATCAAATCCTGTCAGGAAAAAGACAAAAGTTGTACACTGATGATACGTCTGAGGCATATAGCAGGGAAGGTTGAGGGAGCGGGGTCAAAACAGAGAAGGGAAGAACACAAGGGACGTGTTGATGGATCATGGGTGATATGTGGTGGGAGAACTACAGGGACCCCACCTGAGGGGAGAAATTAAATACTGTACAAAAGTGAATGATGATGTTAGAAAATAAATGAATAAATTTAATTACAAACCTGAAAGAAAATGCTACTTGTCATGGACATGTTAAGTTGCATATCCTTAGAAAAATCGATAAGTAGTACTGATTCCAGCTGTTTACTCAACTTCACATGTGTGAAAGCTGAGATATGTCACCTAATGTCGTGTGGCTCATAGTGCCAGGGTCAAGGTGAGAATCCAGATATTTGGCTTTTTTTCACAGAATGATCTGTATGATGCTATTCAAATTATCATCAAATAGCTGTTTCACAGCTAAGTAAAATATACAATATTAAAACTATAGAAAACATTAAAAATAATAGCCATCTTACTGAGCAGGTATTGCTTACAAGTCACTCTACTGAAGCTTTACATATATTGCACCTGTTTTTCACGGTCAAGGAAAACTAAGCACAGTTTAAACAGTTTGCCAAAGTCATGCTTTACTAGTGGCCGAGATGTGGTATAAAGGCAGGAAATCTGTCTCTGGAGTCAGCATTTTTAACCAACATAGACTATGCTTCATTAATTGCCCTAAGTAAATAAGACACAGAGGAGTAGCCGTTACTCTTCTTTCCACAGGCACCTGATTAACAGTAAGAATAGTAAACATAGACAGATGTGTTTTGCTCATCATAACTTAATGGATTTACTCCAAAGGCTGTCCAGACCACATCCTATAGCTCATAAGGAAAACCTTATGTTTAGACACCAGCCATTCTATTTTCAAATCCAGCCTGTTATCCTTCATGAAGGCAGAGCTCGTTGTCCTTTATCTTGCTAATGCTTAGTTACCTATTTACCTAAATAAGTGTGGCAACCCTCAGGTTATTACAGGGTAGATTTAATAAAGGTGTACATACAGCCACCTGATAGATTAGTGGTTCCCTAGATGTGGCTTCTGTCGCAGTGGAAAGTGCAGGACACACTTTTCTGGTTCTTTCTACAAGTTCTAGAAAATTAAAACAAGATATTTAACAAGGAATGTGAAAACTAGTGCAGCTACGTTTATGTTTACAGCAGTATTATTCACAATAGCGTGGACATGGAGCCAGCCTAAATACCCATTGACATATGGCTGTATAAAGAAATTATGAAACAGATATTCAGTGGAATACTACTCAGCTATTATAAGAGGTGAAACAGTGCTTGGACAAAATGGGTGGGTCTTCATATGCTGCTGCTGAGTGAAATAAATGAGAAGGTGAAAGACAATTACTGAATGGTGTTATTCATTTGCAGACTATAAATAACCAAAGAAAACAGACTGGCTAACAATCATTCTTGATCCTGTGGGGAAAAAAATGCTGGTTACCAGAGAAGATGTGGGGAAAGAGAAAAGGGAATTGGGAAGGAAGTGTAACAAGGTTATGACCCTGGAGGGCTAGTGAGGCATGTACTCATATTGAGGTGTGAAGTTGTGCTCTTCAAATTAAATCACTATGTAAATGACTGGCAAATCAATAAAATTGTGAAAAGAAAAGAAAATTAAGCATAGTAACTCATTTAGCCATTTCCTTTGGTGGGAATATATTAATGTTACAATTTCCTTCTCCCTAGTTCAGCCTGCTTGAGGGCATAGCCCCTGCTCACAGATCAGCAGTCTATGAGACTCTCACTGGGTTGACTTTAAAGAAAAAAAAGGAGAATTTTTGCCCACAACCTCTGGGCACATTTAACTTTCAGAAGTACTCTGGCCCAAAATTTAGTCTGAAAGCCGCTTTCTAACTTTCTTTCGGCCTAGACCTTGAAAACAAAAAAAGCACAATGTGGGAGTTAGCCTGTCATAATCTGGTCCCCTGCACAAACAGAAAGGGAAAAAGACCCTAAAGTGTTTGGATGGTGGGAGCAGATTTGGAAAGAGTTTTAACTAGTGTGGCAAATGGTCCGTCACACCCTCCTCTCTCCTAGTTTATTTTGATCCATCCCCACCTGGTCCCCAGGTGTGTAAGAACCACAGAATGCTGCTCATGTGCTGCTGTGGACCAGACTCGTGCAGGGCAAGCTGGCTGTGCTCCTGGAACAATGGCTTTATTCTTCTAGGTGCCTGAAGAGAGGTCTGAGTGTAGAAGGAGCTGCTGCTGCAAGGGCAAGGGAAGAAAGAAAGAAAAGAAATCATATACTTTGAGAATTTGGCCCCGATGGGAGAAAAAAAAATCAGAAGTAATAAAAAATCCCATCGGGAAATCTGAAGGCAGTCCTTCCATCCTATCACGCAAACTGCACCCCAAGCCTGAAGTAAATGTCAAGGTGAATTGGCTACATACATATTAAGAGGAGTAAAGAGAAAAAAAATTTTTCTTCAAAAACCCAACTATTTAAGTCTAGAAATAGCAGACAGTTGCCAGAACGGAAAGTTGGGAGTGTCTTGATTCCACATATGGATTTGTAGGAATAAAGAAAGCTCTGGAGACTTTATTTTGGCGTTAATTATCTCACACTGGAAACCATCATAACAGAATGATAAATTCTGCAATTTCTGCTCTTCCTTCACCTAAAAAATGTATCCATTTTTTTTACTCTGGTTAGAGACTTCACATTTTTAGAGACACTAGTGAATTGGAAAAATAGATTTTTACTTCGCTCTTCTATGAAAGTGTGGAATTGGCAGGAAAACTACTAGTCTCAAGGCAAAATGCAGTATGTGATATTCTCAAAATTTTCTATAAGAAAAAAGGTGACAAGAACTTCATAAAATTGTGTTTGAGGAGAATTGGCAAAAAAATAATGTGTGTGTGTGTGTGTGTGTGTGTGTGAAAACTGAGTTTCTATTGGATGACTTTTAACAATGGAGAAGCAAGTTGTATCTCACATGCGTGTTGTATTTCATATCCATGGAATGGGGCTTATTAGCCAATTCACTGACTAAAAATAGCTAAAATTGTGAAAAGACATTAAATAATAGGCAACAACCCAAACACAGATTTTTTTAAAAGATTTATTTATTCATACAGAACTGGGGTACAGGCCAAATATGTGAAGGGTGAGAGGACCCACCAGAGACAGAGTAGGGAGCAGAACAGGCAGATCGTTGAGGTACACTGCTGAGGGGAGCAGAGGGCAGGTCAGGAGGGGTCTGCCACACCATTTGGATCTCCTCTGGGGCAGGGGGGATCGAACTCATGCAGAAGTGATTTAGCTTCTTAGTGTTGTGCTTTAACCCGCTGCGCCACCAGGGAGGGACCCAAACACAGATTTTTGTTTTGTTTTGTTTGAAACAAATTCTCCGCATCTAGATTAATAAGGTAACACAGTGCACTATGTCATCTGGTAGGTGAAGATTTAAGGCAGGTCAGTTTCCTTGGGAGGAGAGAAAAATAACTTTAAAGATTAAAGATCAAAAAAAAAAAAAAAATCTGTGTGTGGTCCAAACCTCTTTGAAAACAAAACAATTTGCCAAAGGTGTTTAAGGTGCATGGCAGTGGTTTTCATGATTCACTTCCAAGGTGGGATTAGTTATATCTTTGACCAGATGAGGAACCTAAAAATAAGAACTTTCTTATCATGAGTGTTTGATTTTCAAGAGTATTGGGAAATGTGGTGAGAGGCAGTAAGTTTAGTAATGCCTGTCCCCAAGTTGGGGAGGAGTGTTGACATGTAATAGCACATTATCATTTTAAAATATAATTATCAGTATTTAGTAAGGTTAGACCAAAAAAGGGGAAATGTCTGGCTGAAACAGAGGTCAGACCTCCCAGAAAGCTTAAATTTGATCTCCTTATCTATTCCTGCTAGTTCTAAACTTGCAATGAGAACAGCAGACAAGACCTACTTCACCAGTGACTCAATCCAAACTTCCAAAGAAGAATATTTGGTATTTTTATTGACCCTTAAAAATAAGTGTGGTGATATTTCTGGTACCACATTTATCAAAGCAACCAGCACAACACTAGATAGCTTTATCCCAAGAAAATTAGATGATGAGAAGGGAGAAATTTACATAACTTTTATATTTCATTTGGTAATTGGGGCTCATAGACAAGGGTTTCAGGTAGTTGTTCATTTCTAGTCCCCCCCCCACCCCCCATTTGTAGCTTCCTTGAGAACTGTGAGGAGTTAGAGATGGGATTTCTTGTCCTAGCATCTGTGTACTTGGTAGGAATTAGCAACATTTTCTTATTTATTATTATGATTAAGAACCACTTAGCATGAGATTGATACTTTATTTTTAAAAAAAAGATTTATTTATTTACGCATACAGAACTAGATTAATAAGGTAACACAGCACACACTGTATCATCTGGGATATAGGCCAGAGGTGCAGGGGTGGTGAGAGGATTCACCAGAGACGGAGCGGGGAGCAGAACAAGCCGACTGATGAAGTACACTGCTGAGGGGCGCACCGGACGGATCAGGAGAGGTCTGTCACGCCATGTGGTCACCTCCGGGGCAGGTGGGGATCGAACTCATGTGGAAGCTCCTTAGTAATGTGCTTTAACCCGCTGTGCCACCAGGGAGAGCCCGAAATTGATATTCTTAACAAAATTTTGAGTATACAATATATTATAATTTCTCTTTGTGTAAAGTTTTACAGCTGATCCCTGAAATTTATTCATCTTGCTTAAGTGAAACTTAATGTCCATTGATTAGTGACCCTTACTCCTCATCTCCCATTCCTAACCTGGAAACTACCTGATTCTATGAAAATACCTGATTCTATGAATCCTATGAGATACTCTGATTATATGAATTTGGCTAATTTTAAATACCTCATATAAGTGGAATCATGTAATACTTTTCTTTTTATAAATGACTTATTTCACTTAACATCATGTCCTCAAGATTCATCCATGTTATTGCCTGTCACAGAAACTCCTCTTTTAAAGCCGAAGAATAAATTTTCTGTGGTATGTTCATTCCATATTTTCTTTATGCATTTACCTGCTATTGGACATTCAGGTTGTTTTCTGCACTTTAGCTTTCATGAATAGTGTTCAATAAACACGAGAGTGCTAATATCTCTTTGAGATCTTGATTTTAATCTCAGAAGTGGAATTGCTGGATCATATGCAGGTTTTTTTTTTTTAATTCTTTGAGGAAGTTTTATATAATTTTCCACAGCAACTTCATCATTTTTCATTCCCACCAATAGTGTACAAGGCTTCCAATTTCCCCATATCCTCTTCAACATTGTATTTTTTGTTCTCTTGCTATTAGCCATCCTGACAGATGTGTGGTAATATCTGATTTTTGGTTTTAATTTGGATTTCTGATGATTCACGACACTGAACATCTCCTTATATAATTGTTTATCACTTGCTTGTTTGTTTTTTAGAAATATCTATTCAATGCTTTATTCATTTTCAAGAGATTGATTTTTTGCACTATTGAATTCCTTTTTGAATAATTCCTCTCAGATATATGACTTGTATTTGCTGTCATGACATAGGTTGACTTTACATTCTATTAATTATTTTCCTTGTTGTGCAAAATCACTTTAGTTGGATGTAATTTACTTCTTTATCCTTACTTTTATTGTTTGTATCATATCACTGCAATGAATTCATTGCCAAGGTTAGTTTCCTGAATCTTCCCCCTACCCTGCTGTGTGTGTTTTTTTTTTTTTTTTTAAATAGGAGTTGTACTATCTTAGCTCTCACATTTAAGTCTTCATTCTATTTTGACTTGACTTTGACCCTGGGTATCTAATTTTCCCATAACCACTTGTTGAAGAAACTGACCAATAATTACTTTAAATGTAAACAATTAAAATCCCCAGTCAAATTACATAGAGTAACTGAATGAATTAAAAAAAATAAAGTCCAACAAACTTGAAAAAAATCTCAAACTCAAAATATATAATGTATTTATTTTCCTTTTATCCTTATATTAAAATACTATATTCAAATACTTATATCTTCTACATTGTTATCTTTAGTCAAATAGGAAAACAAGTAATTTACCATAGAAAATAATGCTAATAGCAATCACTTAATAATCTAAAAAGTGTTTGGGAAAGGAAATGCACCATGAACTAAAGTTCGAAGATTTTACTAACTGGGACTTGAGAGATATGTACTGTAAGATTTTTAAATGATACATAAATACCCCATGTATAAGAATATTATCTATTTCTTCCTTCTATCCATCTCACAGATCAGTGCCCAAAGAACATGTACCACATGAAGTGACTCATCCTCTGTTCCCCTTAGCATGCTAGTGTAGACCCTGTCACCTGCTAGGTAGTTGTTCCAGGTTGGTCTATCCTCTGGATCACCCATTTTTTAGATCAGGGATTAGCTTTACATTTCCTACATATCCTTGGACTTAACAATAATTTTATGCATATATGTTAATGTCTTTAATGTGTTAATGTCTTTGCCTTTGAACTTTGGTAATGTTTTAACTTGTCAGTAATACCTCAACTGTATTCTATATTAGGCAGCTTTAATTTTTCCCTATAGGAAACCATCAAAAGATTTTATTTCATTTTTGATCAGTAATAAATGCACAGGGCACAAAACAATAATGAAAGTTGTAAGGGGGGGCCCTCCCTGGTGGCGCAGAGGTGAAAGCACAACACTAAGAAGCTTAAGCCGATTCTGCATGAGTTCAATCACCGCCTGCCCCAGAGATCCACATGGCGTGGCAGACCTCTCCTGACCCGCCTGCTGCTCCCCTCAGCAGTGTACCTTGTCAATCTGCCTGTTCTGCTCCCCACTCAGTCTCTGGTGAAGCCTCTCACCATCCCTACACCTCTGGCCTATACCCCAGTTCTGTATGAATAAATAAATAAATCTTTAAAAAAAAAAGTTGTAAGAGGGTATACAGTCAAAAATAAGTCAGTGTTCATCCCAATCCTGAACCACCCATCTTCCCTAGCAGGATATGGCCTCTGTTGGATACCTTATTTTTTATAACTATCTTCCAGAAACATAGTATGAATAAATAAATAAACCCATATATTTGGTAGGCCACAATCAGTCACACCATAGGCCTTACTTACTACAGTGAGAAATGAAGTACCATAAAGTATATAAAGTGGCATAGACCCTTTAGTATTATGATTGTGAGTATTATAGTCTAGACCAGGAAAAATAAAAAATGCAAATTATTCATTGTGGGTTCCTCTGATGTAGTGATAGCTCATTTCATGTGGCCATTTTTGACCTCAGAATGCCAGCTATGCCTATGTAGAGGAACAGGGAAACACCAATGAACTTAGCTTATTTATATTCTCATCTCATGGAATATTCTTTATACTCTTTATTAATGAAGTAAAAATAATAGTAGTAGTAAAATGGTTAACACTGGCATAACACTTGCTGTATATCAGAAATGGTTTCAAATATTTCCTTTTCCTTAACTCATTAAAACTAAAGATATCAAACTTAAGCTTTGGAATGTGTGTTATTTCTCTTAAGTTAACTAAAATAGAATAAACTAGAAGGGCTAATGTAGCTAGCTATGAGGAATTTACCCTTATGAGAACAGAATTGATTGTTTTACTTATTTTACATGGGTATCCAATTATTTATTGAGGATAAAGGTTTGTTTGTTTTGTTTTGCTTAATCCACCAAATTGCAGGTTTAGTTAAATATAGGTGATCACATTCTCCATCATAAAATTATTATTTATCTGAATTTAATTCAACTGTTTTATTGGTTAAATTAGGCTGATAAGGACACCCACAAAATTCTTACATTGCTCCACCAGGGGGCAATGAAAAGTCATAGTCATAGCTTCTCTTTCAAAGGTTTAAGATATAAACCAGTGATTGCTGTCTTTGTATGTGTGTACATGTGTGCATATAAAATTCAATCTTTTTTTCCTCCAAAATGAGAATGCCCTTATCTTGTCTCTTGATTAAAAATGTAGCACATGCCTAGTGCATAAAAACCTTGTCCTAGTCAAATATAAAGAAATATTAAAACCAGTCATAATCACCTAACAAAAAATGGAAATCACTGTTAACATTTCCCAGTATATCCTTCCAGCCTTTTTTCTATACTTGTATGTAACTCTAAATACTGATTTTCTTTTCTTTTATTATTTATGGCTACAACAGAATCAGATTCTACATAATTTTGTCTTCTATGATGTAGTACATTATATATATCTGATCTGTCCCTATTGACATAAATATTTATACCAATTTTTAACATAGTTCTATAGTGTTTCCTTGTATATATAGATATACAGATATGATGATTTCATCATCTATTGATATAGTTTTAAGATAAAGATTTTTCCATAATAAAATAGATCTAGCTATACATACCTCTTTATCAACATTTCTGGTTGTTGTAACATTCATTTGATTAAGTTACCGAACTCTTTCTTTAATATCTATTAGTTGTACAGTTCACAGGTTGATTAATATTTTCTTATGGAAAGATAGTTTGGAAACTTACTGTGATGAATGGTTACTTCTCTTTATTTTAAATGAGAATTCATTCCTTATGAAATCATTGATGTATTATAATATTCAAGATTTTATTATTAATTTTCCTCATTTTTGAAGAGGAATATGGAAGATAAAAGTGATGTTAGTATAGATTAAACATGTGATAGAACATCTCTGCATAAAATGGAGGAAAGTGATAAAACACCTCTGACCATAAAGTGGAGGAAAGACATTCTCTTAATAAATAATGCTGAGAAAATTAGAAAGCACACATAAAAGAATGAGGCTGGATATTTGCTCTTCTCATACACAAAAATAAATTCAAATGGATTAATGTTTAGACACAGACTTGTAGCAATAAAATATATAGAAGAAAAACATGGGTGATACATTTCACAATATCAACAATAAAGGTAATTTTGTTGACTCTGTTCCAGTAACAAGGGAATTAAAAACAAAAGTAAATAATGGGGTTACCTTAGATTAAAAAGCTTCTATACAGCAAAAGAAAATACAAGGTGATTAAACAGACATCGTACTGAATGTGGAAAACATTTATGCAATAACTGATAAAGTATTAATATCTAAGATATTTAAAATCAATTGAAAAACAAACAAAATCAATTGAAAAACAAACAAAAAAATTAAATAACCCAGTTAACAAATAAGCAACATATATGAATAAACTATTCACTTAAAATGCTATTTCAAAGGACAAATACTGGAAATAAACTATTATCACTCCCAATAAGAGAGTTGCACATTGAAACTATAATGAGATATGACTTCATGCCTGTGAAAACAGCACACATCAAAAAGACCTCTAACAACAAATACCGGAGAGGATGGAGAGACTCGAGAGATATACTTCCTAGTCTGTACAAGGATTCCTTTTCCCCCACACACTTCCCAGTATCTGCTATTTCTAGTCTTTTTGCTATGGGCCATTCTCATGGTTGTGAGGCTTTATCTCACGGTGATTTTGATTTGCTTTGCTCTGATGATAAGTAATAATGAACATTTTTTTCATTTGCCTGTTAGCCATCTATATGTCTTATTGGAGAATTATCTATAGAGATATTTTTTAATATATTTTTAAAAATATTTTATTTATGCACAGAAGAACTGAAGTGAAGGCCAGAGGTGTTGGGGGAAGAGGTTGGAACCGGGTGCCAGAGGATTCACTTGAAACACAGTGGAACAGAACAGGCAGATCTACTGAAATACACTGCTGAGGGGCTCAGTGGGTGAGACAGGAGAGGTCTGCTGTGCCCAGTAGGTTAGCTTCTTGGCAGGGGATCCAACTCATGCTGCAGTGACTGGAGATAGCTAGTTAGTGCTGAGACTTTAATCCCTGTGCTGACAGGGAGAACCTTTCTGTCCACGTCTTATTTTTTAAGATTTATTTATTTATGCATACAGAACTGGGTTACAGGCCAGAGGTGCAGGCAGTGAGAGGATTCACCAGAGACAGTGGGTAGCAGGAAAGGCAGATCAGCGGGGTGCACTGCTGAGGGGAGCAGCAGGCATGAACCGAAGTCCACTGCGCCATGTTTTTCAGCTCCTGGCCAGGGAATAGCAGTTCTGCACTTTAATCTATTGCACCACCAGGGAGGGCCTCGCCCATTTCTTGACTGTGTTGTTTTCTTGTTGAATTATATGAATTATTTGTAGAGCTTGGATATTAATTGTCTGTGGGATGTAAACAAATGAGATTGAAATATTGTTCCCAGTAGGCGGGGTCTCTTGTTCTAATAATCTTTTATTTTACTATGCAGAAGCTTTTCAGTTTAATGTAGTTCCATTCATTTACTTTTGCTTTTCTCTCCCTTGTTGTTGGTATCCCCAAAGACATCACTAAGGCCAAGTCCTAGGGTACTTTGCTTATGTTTTCCCCCGTGTGTTTTATGATTTCCCGTCTGCCATCCAGCTAATTCTTTCTACATTAATTTTTGTATATGGTTTGAGGTGGTAGTCTAGCTTCATTCTTTTGCATGTGCATGCCCAGTTTTTCAGACTCCTTTCTTGAGACTCTTCTTTTTCCATTGAATACTCTTTTCTTCTTTGTTATACATTAACTGTTTGAATTTGTGTTTGTGTCTCAATTCTGTTCCATTAAACTGTGTGTCTATTTTTATTCCAATATTACTGCTTTGACTAGAGTCGCTTTACAATACTATTTGGCATCTGGGAGTGTGATTCTGCTCTTCCTCTTTTTTGTCAGCATTTCTTTGGTTATTCAGGATCTTCTGTGGTTCCATAAAAATCCTAGTAATGTTTGTTCTATTTGTTTGAAGAATGTCATTGAAACCTTAGTAGGGATTGCATTGATCTGTATATTACTTTAGGTAAGATAGGCATTTTAAGAATGCAATTTTTTTTCTAATACATGCACAAGGGAATATCTTTCCACTTTGTCTTCTGTTTCTTTTAACAATGTATTTCAACTTGCACTGTATGGGTTTTTTACCCTCTATTCTTAAGTCAGACTGCATTTTATATTAGACCAGTCTATTCATACCCCCTACCTTATACAACAAATAGCATTTCCACTGTCAGCATACCCTGGAGCACCAGACTTTATAAAGATTTTTGGGATCAAGCTGGGTTTCTTTGACTTTCTCTAACCACACTAAGTAATAATTCTATGAAAAAAATTACCTCTATCCTAAAAATTCCATGCATTTATTGAATTAATCTTTTCCTTAAAAATTTTATTTCGCACTGCTTCCCACAATGTTAAAATGTAGCAGTGAAGTTGACACAGCAGCATTAGGAAGTTCAGGAAAAGCTCGATTGATAGAGATGGGTAGTAAGAAGGGATTTAAATGGATGAAAATTTAATACAAGATACTAACTGATCTTATAATGAAAGAACACTCTGCAGCTCATTAATCCATGTTCCAAAAAGCATAAGAGTTTTCTTGTACTACGCTCTGCAGATATCTGTGCTAGGCTCTACTCTGTGTTTAAAACCCACCATTCTGAGCACAACTTCCCTGGTGATTCCTTCAGCAGTATTTTGGTAATGTTTACTTGGAGCTGTTTGAATGTACATTAAACACTAACAAATCTTAGAGGCCTTAAATTTGTCATTGCACCTAACTCACTAACCCCCCTACATATTTGCCTTACCGAGACAATTTCTTTCTAAATTAACAAAAAGTTATTGGGTGTCTGAAATGTGTGATGCAATGTTTTCAAATGGAAAAGACCCTGGAGTATATGCCCTAATCAGAAACCACCTCTGAAGACTTTGCTTGAAAATATAAGTAGAGCCACCTAGAGTAAATTATATTTTTTTCAATTAATTCAGAAGAATCCTGTTGAGAAAACTGAAAGTTTTGATTAAGAAATTTAATTAAAAGTATGGTGAGCTCTAATAGCTAGTAATCCCTTTGGTAGAAATATTATTAACATATTCCGTTTAACTGCCACAAAAAAAAATAAAATTGAAAAAGTATAGGAGTTGAGTTGCTATGCCCCGTGGAAGGCAAGGAGTTCTAGAGCAACTATTTTTTAACCAAAGAAACCTCGAAGAATTCTTAGAATTCTTTGGAGGTTAAATTTAAGTGTTCCTTTGACATTGCTGGATTTTTTTCCCCACTAATTCACATTTCCATAAATAATGACATTTCAGAATGTAAATCTGCTTCTTCTTTCTTTACCTATACCTTATTCTTTACCTATGTATAATGTCAAAATATTCAGTGGTAAGTATTACCAGTTAAAAAATAGAATGCAGGGACCTCCCTGGTGGCGCAGCGGGTTAAAGCACTGCACTAAGAAGCTGAAACCACTTCCACATGAGTTCGATTCCCGCCTGTCCCGGAGGTGACCACATGGCGTGGCAGACCTCTCCTGACCCGCCCGCTGCTCCCCTCAGCAGTGTACTTTGTCCATCTGCCTGTTCTGCTCCCCACTGTCTCTGGTGAAGTCTTTCGCCACCCCTGAGTCTCTGGCCTGTACCCCAGTTCTGTAAGCACAAATAAATAAATCTTTAAAAAAATAGAATGCATATTTCATTTATTTTTCCATAATCTAGAATAGCAAAATTTACATTATAACCTTGTCATCTTCATCTCTAAGTGTATTACACTAGTAGAATGATAATGCTAGCATGCAGACTTTGAACGTTCCTCACTCATCATCTCGCTTCCTCTATAACTGGTTGATGCAGAAGAATATATTTTACTTCATTGCGGCTCAATAAGGTGCTCCCTTACTCTGTTTTTCAAGAAAGCCATATTAAATGGCGAATGAGTATTAGACTTTGGACTAAAAAGATCTAAATGGTTGAGACTGTCATTTGCTACATATGTGACTACGGTTAAATTTGTTTTTCTCACTCATATAGTAAGGTTTCCAAATAACATAGTTAGGGTTGAGTTAGGGTTGTGAGAATTAAAGAAGAAATGTATTACACACATAACAGTGCCTGGCATAGGAAGTACTTAATGAATACTAGTTAAACCTCAGAACAATTCTTTCCACATATTCAAAAATAGAATATAAAGAAAATGATAGCCGGTTTCAATAATTTGTCTATTCTTTGTTCCCTCTGTGGAAACATTGGGACCATTAAGAAAATTTTTTGCACTTTTTATAAAGATAAAATTCATATAACATAAAATTTATAATTTGAAAGTGTAAAATCGGTGGTTTTATTGTAGTCACAATGCTGTGAAGCCATCATCACTAAATCTAGAATATTTTCACCAGTGCAAAATAGAAGCTACACTGCCATTAAACAGTTAATGTCAATTCCTACTCCTCCTCTATCTCCTAACAACCACTAATGTACTTGTTTTCTCTGTGGATTAGCCTATTCCCTTTCACATAAAGGGAAGCATATGATATGTGTCATTTTATACCAGCATAATGATTTCACTAGCATGATGATTTCAAGATTCACCTATGTACAGCATTTACAGTTCTTCATTCCTTTTTATGGCTGAATAATATTCCATTGCATGCATATCCTGCATTTATTTTCCATTTAGTATTTGATGGATATTTGAGCTGTTTTTCAGACTACTGTGAATAATGCTGCTGTAAATATTCATGTACAAGTTTTTGTGTGAACATGTTTTTAATTAATACATTAAGAATTTACTTATCAATATTACATATTGAATTATGACAGAGGGTGGGTTGTGATTTCTGTGATTTCAAATTCCTCATCCTATTTTTGATAGTATATGCCAGAACCATTTTTATTGCAATTCCTAATCAAAACATTTGGTAAACTTTAATTCAATCATCATTTCATTTTTTACAATTATGAACTACTATATGGCATTGCAACTAAGACATTCACATTCAACACTTAGCTTTAGTGACTTTTCTAGTTCAAAATTAAGTTGGTATGGAATGACTTATTAAAGGAATGCTATATATGAAATGATACCCTTCACTATATATGAAACTATACACTTCTCTTCATCAGGACCCTACCTGATTAATTCATTCCCTGTATTTTCTATTCCTCTGTATCTAGAATCTGATGTTGCCCTTGTATGCTTGCCCAACCCCCTCCAAAATTAATTTTTTTTTTAGATTTATTTATTTGTGCATACAGAACTGGGGTACAGGCCAGAGACTTAAGGGCGGTGAAAGACTTCACCAGAGACAGAGTGGGGAGCAGAACAGGCAGATCTACCAAGTACACTGCTGAGGGGAGCAGCGGGCGGGTCAGGAGAGGTCCGCCATGCCATGTGGTCACCTCCGGGACAGGCGGGAATTGAACTCATGTGGAAGTGGTTTCAGCTTCTCAGTGCAGTGCTTCAACCCGCTGTGCCACCAGGGAGGGCCCAAAATTAATTTTTAAGGAAAGGCTACAGGATCAAATTGTTTGCTAGTGATTTGTAGTTAAACAAAGGTTTGTTTCCTCAGAAATATTTCCACATTAAAAGAGAAAAAAGACTAAAGAGAATGTTTAACAAAAACATGATTACTAAGGATAATATTTTACTTGTCAGAAAGATATTGGGTCATGGTTCCTGCCCCTCTTCTCATGCTTCATTAAGCAGGCAGCTGTGCATTTGTTTCCTTATTCACAAAAATTGTGTTTACATGTCTTTTCCATCTTTTTTGTCCCTCAGCCATTTTGATCATGCATGATATGAATTAAGTATATTTCATTATATTTTTAACCTTTTTAAGGGTCTTCCACATTCAAGTATTGATACTGTACCAAATGTCCCCACTCAGTGGAGTTAATCACCCCCACACACACCCAGCACACACCCCTGCTCTGACACTTTATTATGTAGTGTCAAGTCTTATTATGTAGCCTAGAAAATGTTACTTAATTTGCTCGTTGAGCTTCAGTTTCCTCATCTCTAAATCATTCATAATAACCATGTAAAACTTCCAGAACTGTTATGAGAATTAAAGAATACAAAAATCCAGCAAAATATCTGGTCCTTGATTTGTGGTTAGTAAATATCAACTTTCAGTACAGCCATTTTTCTCAGTACAGGAAGCCAGAATGTTGTCTGCTGAATCTTGCCTGTTCAAGACTGTCACGTGGCTTGTGTGGCTATCCTCTGATCTCCTCCTCTGCCTTCCTGGTGCTCCATTCTGTTTATCTCATTTGTCGGACTTTATCTCCTTTCTGAATGAGTTGAATTTAAAGCACAGTTGAAGTGATAGTAACTCAAAGTTGTTTAATCTAGGTGTCACACAAAAACCTCAATAAAAATAGTTAAAAAAATAAAATAATATGTTTATGTAGCTAGTTTAACTAATCTACCAGTTATTACTTAGATTGAGGTTTTTTTTATAGAAAATATTTACTTATTCATGCATACAGAAATGGGGTACAGGCCAGAGGAACAGGGGCAGTGAGAGGATTCACCAGAGACAGAGTGGGGAGCAGAACTGCAGATCAACCAAGTGCACTGCTGAAGGGAGCAGTGGGCGGGTCAGGAGAGTTCTGACATGCCATGTGTGTCACCTCCTGGGTGGGGATCGAACTTGCACTGAAGCAGCCATTGCTTGGCTCAGCTTCTCAGTGCAGTGCTGCAACCCCCAAGGAAGGCCCTACATTGAGTTTTAAAGTGAGTTTATTAAGTACTATTGGTAGAGAATCAAAATAAACAAATCATGTGTATACCACTTAAAAAATATTCTGAGAAAAACATGTTGAAGGAATAGGATGCTTATTTCAAGAGTCTTGTGTTTTCTATTGACTGAATTGTGCCAAGTCAAAACCTGGGTTCCATTCTGATTATCTTTTCTAGGAGTAAGTGCCAAAGAAAGCATTTTATGTATTTATTTATTTATATCTAGGTAACCCTTACAACACTGTATATGATTTTGAGGCATAGGATCATACCGTCCCATGTATGTTAACACACCCAACACCAGGTACCCATAGTATTGTACTTAGACCTGTGGGCCCATCCACAGCTCTGAGCAAGATTTTTAGACTCACTGGCTTCAAGTTCCCTCTTCTGTAAGAAGGAACTAATGGTATTAACTAAGCCTTATGGTCTGGGATAGTAGGTTAGATATTCTGAGTTAATAATATGCCCCAAAGGTAGGTAACTGAATTTGTGGGAAGATTTTGATTGTCTTAGTGACTGGAAGGAGGGTGTTACTGGCTTAGTTGGGTATCAGAACTAGGACATTTAGCACTCTGCATTGTGGGTCAGACTCACCCAACAAGTAGGAAACCATCCAGGACCCCAGTAAGCATAGCTGTGCTTACTGAATGTGTTTTGAAAACTCTATAATCTCTATTATGAAAAGCTCCACTAATCACCACTGGTTGATACATGGGTTGTGTGGCAGTTTATGGGTCTCCAAACATTTAGTTTTCTTTTAGAAAGATGGATTAAAAAATAAACATTTTTAAATCTTTCCTATACTACTTTTTTTGTGCCACCAGACAAATAAATCTTAATCTGAGTAAATCTTGGGAATTAACAATAGGTTAATAAAAAAAAGTATCTCAGAAAAATAGTGATTAGAATTACAAACTAAAGCTTCTTAAAAGTTTTTGAAGTCTGGAATGCAGGAGATGCATAAAATACAAGATGCTGTTATTCTCCTATGTATTTGGTGGCCTACCCATTCATACTGTCAACAGTTTATACTTTATAGCAGTATGTGAATGACATGAGAAGAAACAAAACCATCTGTAAAGTATCCTGTGTTCTTTCCCAATAGCTGTATTTTTCTATTATAAAGAACATTCAAGTTATATTATAGAAAATTTAGAAAATGGAGAAAAAGAACAGAGAAATCATCCATAATCATTCCACTTGAAAAATATCCACTATTTTAATATTGGTATATTTTCTTTTAGTGTTTTTTACTTGATAGTCTCAATTATTTCACCGAGAGTTTGTTTTCTGTTATTGTTTTTGTTACTAAATCTTATGTCTAAAAATTATACAATTCTATTTTAAAAATAGAAATTGTTTTCGATAAATGTCTTTATAGCTACAGATTTTGGGGGGAATATTGTAGGTTCTGCCATTTAAATGATGTTGAAATTAAAAATGTGTTGTTTTTTGAAGCAAATAAGGGGAATTTAACTTTTCAGCATCTAGAGTTGTTTGTATTATACTCCAAAGCCACTTCCACTTTTTTTTACCCCAACTTTTAATCCTCTAGAGTACTTCAAGGAACATTGCTCTGAATATCAGCATCAAGCTGATTTAGTTTTCGTGCAGAGAAAGTTTCTAGTGCTGAATTCAGATATTTTTTTGTGAGCAAATAAAAGCTCCAGAGACTTTGTAGCTTAGCAAATAAAGGATTGGCCTCCAACCAAACCCAACTAAATGATTTTGGTGGTCTCAGCTGAGTTTCCAGCAAGTTTTAGCCTGCATTACAAATTCATCATGCACAATTATGTGCAATTTGGCAATATTTCCAATCCCTGCTTAGGAGAGGCTCTCTGTGCGGGTCTGAAAGGGAAAATAACATACTTCTGGTGCCTAGAGGGAGCAGTTCTCTTAGGTCAAGGTTTTGTTACATATGGAAAGGGACTGGCTAAAGCTGCTACCAAACACAAAAAAATCTAAAGAGCAGTGGGTATGGGCATCTACTATACTTACCTAGTAGTTTTCTCACTCTTAGTGTCGTCATTCAGCATTATTTGGGCACATCAGTTCTCTCCTAACTATCATTGACTTAAATGAGCTAGAATCCATGAAAAGTACTATCCTGATAATAAAACAAACATAAGGAAGGATGCAAAATCAGTTTAGCAGGTAGTTGGGGCAAAAAATTCACAGGCTTGATGAGGTGCTTAATAAGTTGGAACAAATATATTATGAATCTCTAGAAATCTCAAATATTTCTAGCATTGCTGTAATACACAATAATTGTTTGATTGAACATAGGCCAACTCAGGAAATGAAAATTCTAGCAATTAACTTTTCTTTCCATAGTCCACTCCTCTTATATTCCATTTTTAACTTGGATTTGTTTTAATTATTTGGAGAAAAGTATGCTGAACAGCAAGCTTTCTTGCTTTGTGTTCTAGTTCTTAAGGAGCTGGCATTTTACTGGCAAACTCCCTGGATATAAGGCTCACTAATTAGATTATTGCAGAATTCACAATCAGAAACTGGATTGTGAGAGACTGTCCACATGAGATGGACAAATGAGATCAGCATTTGTCATGTCTGAGTGACAAAGTGTATCTGGCCTGGGAACTGTGCTATTAATAAGCTGATATTTCCTTCTCTGAATGAATCTTGCCTCCATGGCTTAATAAATTAACTTAAGAAACTAGAACCAGAGTGTGTTGGTGGTTGGAAACATTCTAAAATAGCCAGCTGGTCATTGCATTATCACTAATTAACACTTAAATAATAAAAACCAATAAACTGTTCCTTAATATGAGTAAAAACATCAGACTGAGTAGCCAAAGGAAAATAACCCAATAAGAAAAATATTGACATTTCAATTCTTATTCCAAGACATTCTGGCATGGTCATTAAACATTGTCTAATTAATAACAAAAGGACTCAAGCTAGCCAGAGGGGTGTAGGTTGATAAGCGAAATTCCTCTCTTCAGTTTTTTTTTAAGATTTATTTATTTATTCATACAGAACTGGGGTACAGGCCAGAGATGCGGAGGGTGAGAGGATTCACCAGGAACGGAGTGGGGAGCAGAACAGGCAGATCAACGAAGTACACTGCTGAGGGGAGCAGAGGGCGGGTCAGGAGAGGTCTGCCACGCCATGTGGATCTCCTCCAGGGCAGGTGGGGTTCAAACTCATGCAGAAGTGGCTTAAGCTTCTTAGTGCAGTGCTTTAACCCGCTGCGCCACCAGGGAGGGCCTCCCCTTCAGTTTTATACATAAAACTGATACTAGAAACAAAGCAACTAATGATGGGACCAAGAATACCCAAGATAGTCAGTTGAGTGGGAACTGCAATCATCTTCCCCAGGAAAGTCAGCTCTGGGGACCAGAAGTTCTGGTGAGGTGTTAACTGAGGTACTCCCAACACTTCTACCAGCTCACATACCAGGCATCCTGCCACAAATTGTTGATGGTAGCTACTGTGATTCTTTTTCGGTCTTTCCTGCATAAACCACCATAAACTCTGCTGTATAGGAAATCCAATTTCATATGTGCCTGCTATAAACTGACCAACATATACAGGTATTAATCGATTCTTTTGAAAGCAACATTGAAAGAATTTGGCTTTAATGATTTTAGAAATCAGAGTACTGTCAATTTGTTTGCTACTTCCAAGCTGTGTGACCTCTAGATAAAAATGAGTGTCTGTGATTTGGTTCATTCACCCATAGGACAGATAATTCCTTCTGCTTTTAGTATAGAATGCAAGTGAAGCAGTTAACATAGAATTCGACACACACCTGCTGATACTCCAGATGATCTTTGGAATCTTACTCTAGTACAGTGGCAAGTTTGTGTTATAGAAAAAGTAATCTAAAACGAAGTTCTGATTAATGCTTGCTGCCCACTACTCCCTGCTCTGTTACATCACCAAATGACACCTAGATAAGTTCAAAAGTAAATGAGAAAGCTATTTAAAGAAGGAAAATGCAATATATATATATATATATATATATATATGCAGCAAGATAATGAAATTGTAGAGGTGCCTCCTGGATACTATAGATAAGGGAGAAATAGAATTAAAATTACCAGAAACAGAAAAATGATCATCATTTCTAGCACTTTTTTGGTACTATCATCCCAAATACAGGACACTGGTATACACTGACTAAAATATTACAATCACATTTTTTTAAAGATTTATTTATTTATTCATGCAGAACTGGGGTACAGGCCAGAGATGTGGAGGGTGAGAGGATTCACCAGGGACAGAGTGGGGAGCAGAACAGGCAGATCAACGAAGTACACTGCTGAGGGGAGCAGCAGGCGGGTCAGGAGAGGTCTGCCTCACCATGTGGATCTCCTCCGTGGCAGGCGGGGATCAAACTCATGCAGAAGTGGCTTATGCTTATTAGTGCTGTGCTTTAACTCGCTGCGCCACCAGGGAGGGCCCTACAATCACATTTTTAAAGCATATCAGAGTTGGAAATTAAGAGAAATTCCCAGAAACTAAAAATGGAGATAATGTGAATTCAAAGAGGAAAGTGTAAAATGGACCTGCTGCGTCCTGATTGACATAAAGTCTATCAGGGACCAAACACGTCTGTGTTTGTCTGCACATTTGCATAAGTTTTTCATGGTAGGAAAACAATTGGTCCTCCATCAGGGCTATATACACCTGACTGCAGTAAGTTCTCACCATGCTTCCTCATTTCATCACGTTCCTTTCAATCCCGTTTCTGCTCCTTCTCCTCTCTAGTCCCATACACTGTAATCCTTGCTCTTATGTGCATTTCTAAGTATCACCATTTCCGATTTCCTCGTTTCTGCAATAGGCAGGCTTTTCATATCATAGTTCTTCAGCGAGTTTTGATACAGCACTTTCTTCTCAAAACAATAAAAAAAATGACTTCTGTTTCTAGAGTGATGGTGTCTGTTAAAACAAATTTAACGTGGGAATTACATAGAAGTCAATTTTTAATTGTATTGTGTTTGAGGAAACACTGGTACACAACACTCTTTGGAGATTCAGGCCTCTCAACTAATTAGATGGCTATTACCCGAGCACACCCACCAGCAAAGCACACAAAAGCTCAATTTAACTCATTCTTTTTATCTGACTCAGTGTAAGTGAAAACATTTCCCCTTCCCTGGACTCAATGAATATTAAAATTTTGTAACATTTCCTTGTGAATGCAGCCCTTGCTTTTTGAAACTTTCCTCCTCAATCTTCTGTTCATTCTCCTCTACCAAGGAAATCTCTCCTAACCTACCAATGTCATCTGCTGATTTAAACTTTTTATCAGTGTCCAAAGACAATGCCCAATAACAATTAAAAATTGGCATTTAATAAACGGGTTAGAACATACATAATTATAGGTTTTAGTTAAAAGGGACAGATAAAATATATCGTCCCCAGAAGTGTATGAAGTACAAACTTCTCCATTTGTAATGAACCATAATGATTTCGTTACTGTACTTAAAGTATTTTGGATATGCAAGACTTCAAGAAAATAGAAAATGAGGTGTTTTACTTTGTTTTTTGTTATTTTCTTTCTGTTTGTTTGTTACAGAGAGATGATATTACATAATGGAAAGAAAAGGAATTTGGCATTATAAAACCTAACAGGTCCAAGCCATTTAGTAGAGGCGAAACACTGAGGTAGTCATAGTACCTGGATCTGCTTATTAATTCTAATAGTAACTCCTCCAGACATTAATAATTAAATGCACAGTTATAAGGTACCAACCACCACTGTTCTAAGAACTTTACATCTTACATGTATTAATTCTTAACCTTCAAAATAACCCTGTCAGCTAGGACATATTATTATCCTTATTTTGAACAGAGGAAGGCACAGAGTTGCACATTTAGTCAGAAATAGGCTTTGCACCTAGGCAAGTGGTGGCTGGATGCAGGCTTGCTACATGATTGGAAGGCAGGCTGACAAACTGGGTGGTGGGAAGAGAGATGGGCATACAAATAAAGGTGAGGCAGTCTTTCTGAAAAGTATGAAGCACATGACTGCCTAATATATGTGAAACATCACTTTTTCTTGAAATCACAAGATTGCTGGTATAAATGCATGTGACTAAACACTGCTCAGTCATTGCGATTTCTGCAGATATTTGGAATTACCAATCACCATTTTATACAAGAGGAAATTGAGACCGAAAGACTAAGGCTAAGACTAAGGTCCAGTGCCTCACAACTCTTAGGTGGTAAAGGCTGATAGTGTGCAGAATAAATTGTCTGCAAACTTTGTCTGCACTCTTATGCACATGTGCTGCCTTCTGCGGTGTGGCCAGGAATGTAGATGGAAGGACACATCCCGGATGATGAATATGTTTGATTCTAATAGAAGTCTGTGGCTAGATCCATAATACAACTGGAAGATTTCAAGATGGATGAAAAAATAATTACTGTTGAGATATTTGGGTACCATTATTTGGTCCAAGGTTTTTAGGTGATCATAAAATTTCATTTAGAGTTCAAGCTATGTGTTCTTTGTTTATTTTAAAATTTTTTATGAATATGAGAACTGGGATGTGGGCCACAGATTTGAGAGGGAAGAGGATTCACCAGAGGCAGAGTGGGGAGCAGAACAGGCAGGTCTACAGAAATACACTGCTGAGGGGAGCAGAGGGAGAGACTGGAGAGGTCTGCTGTGCCATGTGGGTTAGCTTCCTGGCAAGTGATCCAACTCAAACCCACAATGACTCGAGATAAATTTATAGCACTGAGACTTAACCCCTATACCACCAGGGAAGCCCCAAATTATGTGATCATTGTATTTTGCCTCTTAATTAACTTTTTTATACCAAAACTAAGAATTCCATTCTAGAGTTACTATTCATTTAGAAAAAATATCTAAAGAGATATAGTGAGAGGAATTGAACTGTGCATTGTCAGAGGATACTTTGTAAACTGTAGTTTGCACAGAAAAGGGGGTTGCTCTCTTCAGTCTCTGTTAAAGAGGAGTTCATATGTTAGGAAATGTTTGTAACTGTGTTCATCAAGAAATAGCTTGAACTCTTAATCAGTCTGATTAACCTCTGAATTCAACCACTAATATTTGTTTAGGTTTTGAATAAGGTAATTAGTCTCACTAAACCTTAGTTTTCTCATCTGTGAAATAGCTATAATAATTGAATCTATTCCATAGGGTTTAACCATAGAATATTAATGCCCATATAAAACAGTTAGCAAGGTACCTTGTATGTGTCAAGAGCTCAGTAAAAGATAACAGCTCATATTTGCATTGATAACATTAATGGCAGATATTATTACAGCTCTCAATTTATCATTGCTATATATCTAAGCACTTTTTTCCTCTTTGGGGCTGTGCATGTGTATTTTTCAAAAAGATTTATTTGTTTATTTATGCATACAGAACTGGGGTATAGGCCAAAGGTACAGGGGCAGTGAGAGGATTCACCAGAGACCGAGTGGGGAGCAGAACAGGCAGACTGAGGAAGTACACTGCTGAGGGGAGCAGCGGGCGGGCTAGGAGAGGTCTGCTGTGCCATGTGGATCACCTCCAGGTGGGTATTGAACCCATGCTGTGCTTTAACCAGCTGTGCCACTATGTATGCGTATTTTAACATAACTGAAATGTTTACAGAGCATCTATATTTAAGGGAGCACAGTATTTTCACAGTGAATTCAGGAATGCCAGTCTAGTCAGCCAATAGGTGCACACATAGGATATTGCTCTTTTGTCAGATTAAAATATCTGGATAATATAATCTGTAGTTATTTTTTCAAGTCATCAAATCAGCATATGAGTTGAGGGAAATATTCACATGCAAATACTGGATACTTAGCCATTTTTAAATGTAAAACATTTGATTGATTGGTTTTGGTTTAACTTTTTTTATGGAAGTACCACCAGTTTACACCATCAGTATTTTGGAAATAAAGGATCTCCCCCTTTGGGTGTATTACTGTAGTGCACTCACTTCTAAGACACCTGAAGTCACCATCATAGTCCATTGTGCTCGCTCCCCACTTTGTTCTCACCCCTGCTGGATGCCTCCTTTTTAGTGGATGTTGGCATATGTATGCTCTGGTTGATACAGCTGCTTTGTTGAAAACCATTGCCTGAGAGAATAAGAAATTCTTTTTTCTAATAACAATGCTTGTTTGAATTTTATAAACTGATTTTTTAATTTGCTATATTTGGCTAACATTCTACCAAATTTTAAAAAACTGTAGTTTATTACTTAAAGCAGCTAATGCCTCGGATAGAATAAGGTCCTTGGCTATTCAGTGCTCATAATTTTTTTTTTTGCATTCAGATACTTTGTATTTTGACCCATATATGATATGGGTATACTTATTATCCACTTTGACCTTGTTAAAGAATCTCAATTTAGGTCTGCTTTTTGATATAAAACTTAGCATAGCTATCATGCATTCCATCATTAGAATAATACTTTATGATTATGCACCGAATGTCTTTCTCCTGAAGTTGGTATTTTAATAAGGGTGGAGTGCATCTGAAACTTATATCATATTGCACACTGAATATATTGCCAAACCTTAAAAACACACTAGGCACATGAGAGAGGTTTTTCTTTTTATTGGAATCTGATATTATCTGAGTCTTTGGTTTACTGGGTATTTTTTATTTGCTTTTGAATCTATATTTGTTAAAACATAATAGTTGTATTATTGTGGTAGGTATGTATAGTTCTTTGAACACATATTATTAAACACAAAAATATGGCAAAGTAATATTAAATGATGAAGTACATGACTCTATAAAACTTATCAGCAACATTTAGTATGAGGTCCTGAATTTTGGAAAATGTATTTCACATTCACAAGTACATTTGGTCATTAGAATGTAAGGAAGCAAATTTTATTTGACTTCACAGTCTCACTCTGGAGCCAGATGTGGTTTTGATGAAACCCAGAACTTGACAGGTAAATATGTTAGATAAATAAAACTAAGCTTCTTCCCCACAAGGGCTCTGGTCTCAGCTCTGATATTAGATCTCTGATCATGCATGACCTAGTCTCACCATTAAGTACCACAATGGGAATGAGGTTCCAACTATTTCTAAGATAGGCAACATTATCTACACATTATTGAAAACAGGAATTTTTGTCAATGTAAAAATAAGCTTGGGCAACAAAGCAAGCTGAAAGTTTATAGGGAATGCTTTAACTGCATTTCTTTAATGACTGATTTAAAGAACAAAAGCTGGGACTTTAAAAGTAGCAAAAGAAGATTTGTCTATGATATAATATTCTAAACCAAGAGGGAATGAACAATAAAATCTACTGGAGACTACATTAGAAATGACAGCTCTCTGGGTTAAGTATTGCCAACAAAAAAATCACTAAATGTCATCATCAGAGTTTAGTAATGAGAAAAGAGACTAATGAATAATTAGGAGCATAAATAGCAACCATAGCTTCAACTCTTTGGAAACAGTAATAAATTGCTTGTGTGAATTGTGCGGCTTACAGAGCCCATTAAGTATCTTATTTGATTACTATGATCATCTTATAAAAGGTAGAAGGATCATCTGAATTTTATAGCTGAGAATAAAGGAAAGGGATGATATAGACTAATCCAACGTCTTATTATTGGACTTGAACTGAAGCCTTAAGACCTTATATCAGGGCCCTTGCATTACCCCATTCCTCCCCACCCCCAGATTTCACAAGCCTTATTTTCCTATATTTAAAGTGTGTTCGTGACACTATAAAAGCACATCACCACTAGCCTCTGTCATCAAGGTCTTTGGGTTTGGCTCTTAATTGAAGGCTTGATCCCATCTATTATAGATATAATAGAGTATGGAAGGGTTTGGTTATATGTGGGGCTCTGTAAAATATATGCTTTCTCTTACATACAACCACTTCCTGATTCCAGGTTGAAATATGGGGCAAATCATAATAAAATTATAACCATAGAAAAAATAAAAGGAAACAAAGCAGCAAACTAGGAAGCCATCTCATTTCCTTATTCACATCATAAATAAGCTCTTGTCCTGGCCATGTTGTGTCCCTGCTAGTCTTATGGCACCTGTGTCCTGGTGGTCGGGAAAGAGGGCTAACTTGGAATGGTCTTCTTGGAAGCCTTTATTTTCTGGAACTTGATGCTGAGATTTCTAAAATTACAGGTTTAACTGAAATATTTCTAGAATCACTTCCCACCCAACTCTAGGATTCAATTAACTTAAGTTGAGCCTCCCAGTCTTAAAAAAAAAAAGGTCATTAATCATTATGTCATAAAGTGATTTCTGAATTAACTCAACTGCCATTTATTGAGAATTTCCATGAGGCTAAGCACTGGCTGAAGAGTTTTCCATTTTACTGTGAGGTCTGGAATTCTGCCTAATACATACATGCAAATAAAAAGATATCATCATTTTATAAAATAATTGCATCTTGGTAAGTATCCTGCTCTTTTGGACAGATAGTGCGATATGGGGCAATGGGATGAGTCTTACTCTTGTGTTCTCATATTCTAATCACCTCCTTTCATCTTACAACTTTCATATACTCTCTTCCTTTTTTTCCTAAGATAGCATCTGAGTATATGGTGTTTTAGCTCTGCCATTCAGGCATCAGAAATCTGCAAGCTGATTCCAGGCTCCCATTGTCCTCTATGATCATCTTCTGTTTGCCACCTCCATGGGGCCAAGAGTGGTGTCTTCCACAAACCAAGTCAGAGACCTATCTAAGTTTAACACTCACCCTCCCAAATCCATCAATACTAAGGTGTGCAGAATCACTCCAGCCAGGATTTCCAACCCACTGCCCCTGAGACAATGTAGACACGATACTTCTTAACCTCTGAAGGCCCACATTCTGACTCTGAACCTGCACTGAGCACCCTAACTGGTGAGAGTCTGCCTTGTCTCTGGCAGGTTGTATCTTCTTTCTTCACTTTCTTTCTTTTCTGAACAAAGGTAGATTGGGAGGAGGCAATAAAGATTGCTTTCTTTTACTTCTATCTGCCGACTCTGTAATACCGGTGT
>NW_004567107.1:52859120-52934030 GCF_000260355.1 Condylura cristata
AAAAAAAAAAGTCCAGTAGGAAAGGGGAAAAATTAGACATATAAAAGGATAAGGACATAGAAAACAGAGCCTCCCTGCGACACAAGGGAGTAACTCTCAGCACTGTGAAGCTACCTGCGCCACTGGGGCACGAGTTCTATCCACTGCCAGGGAGCTACCCACATGGCTCAGCAGACCTCTCCTGTCTCCCCACTGCTCCCCTCAGCAGTGTATTTCATTTGATCTGCCTGTTCTGCTCCCCACTCTGTCTTAGGTGAATCCTCTCACCCCTATACCTTTGACCTGTGCCCCAGCTCTTGTGTGCATAAATAAATAAATCTTTAACAAAATAGAACATAGAAAATAATGAATATGTGATAAAGGCAAGAAAAACCCAACTATGTCATGGAGTGAAAAAAGCCACGAGCACAAGAAGGAGGTGTCAATGTGAATAAGGAAATGAGGAAATGAGCAGCACTTCCCATCTTTGCACTCTTGGGCCATTTCCTTTCCTCCATAATTCCATGGGGATTTAGTGCTTTCATTAAAGCCCCCCTTCCTGCTTTCCCTTCCATGACATAAAGAAATAAGTGCAGACTGAATGGGATAGCTAGCGTTAGGGAGTATCCAGGGACTGTTAAAATTGGAAATGTTGACTTTTTTCCTATGTTCTCATTTTTCTCATTCTTACTTTATCCTTGCTGTCTCCTTTGCCTTCTACACTCTTATTTCTTCATTCTGTTTTAACATGTCTCACTTTTTCTGTTTATTTATTCCCTAAGCCTTTCTTTTCACTTGAATGAGTCAGTGTAAAAAAAATCAGAAAGAAGACTGTGGGGAAGGAGAATGACAAAGGGCACAAAATAATAGGGATTCCATTAAATCAGAAATTGAAAGGTTTTGAATAAATGCACAATTTATAAAACAAAGTGGGTATGAATCAATGGAGGAAGAAACAAAATAAACACAAGAGATGACATAAATGTAGAAATAAAATTAAGGAAATACAGGAATGAGAAAACTAAGCAAAATGTATAATGTAAAGGGATACTATAAAGCAACTTTGAATTTTATTTCCTCTCCTCCGTCCTGCACCAATAACTGTAATAGCTATTTTTGGGCTATAAATACTTTCCTTCTTGTTGATTTTACTCTTCTGGTCATCCCTTCTGGGAAAAGAACATAAAAATTGCTACTTTTTACATGAGGCAAAAAGCAGTTTAATGAAAAACTTGAGGAAGGAAGAAAGCACAGTTTCATGAATAAACTTCCAAATGACTCAGCCAATCTGGAGAGTTCACATTTTATATATTAGCGCTTCCTTTTTTTTTTTTTTTTTTTTAAAGAATTTTCATGTTTTTCTCATTAAGGCTGAAGTCACCTCCATTTTCATCCATTCCATTTTTCTCACTTACTACGGTGCTTCAGGTGAACACATACCACAAATAAATATAGCATGTGCCCTTACAAAATGGAGTGAGAGGCCTTGGTCATTTCCACCAAGACCCCTTTATTCTGAAAAGGCTGTAGACATCCCTCTAAACTTGATGCTATCCCCACGTGGGTAGCATGTGGCTCCTACTTGCCCTGCTCCTTTGTTCCATGAGGTGTGCTAGCACATTTGAGTATTTATTTGGCTTTCTTTTGTGTTTTTTAGACCTTTCATTTCTCATCCTAGCTGAAAGCATGCAAGTGGAATGCATCTGGATGGGTGGAAATAATTTAAGTGAAATGATAATGTACATATGTGTGGTTCCAATATTGAAAGGTTACACAGACTTTCAATTAGCTGAACTTTGTGGAGAAGTTGACCTTCAGATAACCTTCTGATCTAATGAAAATTTGACCTCCTTCATTGTCATTGTAATATGTGAAAAAGAGTAGGCATTTAGGCTAATCAATACATTGTTATTTTGATTTGCCCATTCATCTTTACCCTGAAGTTTTAAGTTTGATTTTGTCCCTCCTCTACATAATAAATAACTCTTTGTATCTGGTGTTTACAGGGTTCAGGTATAGTCATAGGCACCATTTATTGAGCACCTACTTTATGCCAGCTACTAGTTGGATGTGTTCTGAGCAACTCTTTGAAGTAGATATTATTAGTTCTGTTTTATAAATTATGAAGTTGAGGTTTGGAAAAGTTAAAGTTCTTGCTCAAGGTCACATGCTATTTAGAGTCCTATTTGAATCTAGGACACTCCAACTTCTTCTCTCAAAACTGTCTTTCAGTATATAGGATCCCACATTGTCGGTGGCTAGGGGAGGGCAGAAGGTTTTACCTGAAGAAGAATGTTCCTCTCTTTCACAGAGTAAGTTTCCTTTATCAAAATATATGCAAAAATCTGGAATTTGTACTTGAGGAATGACCATGGTGTCATTGGCTCTATAAAAAAGAAAGGAAGGAAAACAGAGCCCAGTAAACACACACATACACACACACACACAACTCTGTATGACTGACTGAGAGCTTAGTTAGCCCCTTGGAGGAGAAAATTGGACTTTGATTCTCTTGGCAAAGTATTTCACCATGAGCAATAAGGACCATTTTAAAGACAGAGGATGAAAGAAAAAAAACATCCATGTTTGCACCTTTTGTTTAAAGTGGAGTGGTTTTAGATGTTTCCTTTTCTCTTCCATAGCCTGTAAAATACTGTTTGTAGACAGCTCCATGAAATATTTTTCCTGTACTGCATCTTGGCTCCTTCCTGAGGGTTTCTGCTTTTCCAATGACTGCTGGTGTATGGGGTGATAAACCAGACTCCTGCAATGATTGTGTAGATTCTCAGCATGCCTCTGGAGAATTTTGACAGGTGGCAAGTAGTTTGCTCTTCCTTGCAAGGTGATGTGGAAAGTGGCTGGCTTTTTAAACTAACAGCTTTCTTTGATCACTTGTATGTGTTTCAGTCCAGCAAATACAAAAGAGTAGCTCAAGTTTAAAGATTGCCTAAGTCTCTAAGAAGCATGTGAAGATGTATTCCTGTGGTGAATGCCAGGGTACTCACTTATCAGCTGCCCAGCATCCTGCCACATTTCTACCTGCCATATGTGACTTTCCCATTCAGAATGGTTTGGAAATTTTAATTTTTCCAGAATCCTGGCAAAAGAGATGACTCCAAAGCTCTTCTAAATTTAGCCATTTTTCCTTTTAGCTGTGGAAAGATGGCTTTTTCTTCTTTTAATAGTGAGCACTGCTTTCGATTGGGAAGAAAGGAGGAATGTTTGTTTTGGAGAACCTCTACAGGCACATGGAATCCTGCAAGATGGAAAGGAAAGAAATAGAAATATCAGTATCTCCAAAGAAACAAAGGAGCCATAAAACCCAGAGTCTGTTTAGGGACATGTTATGTTAATGGCAGGAAGGAGACCCTTGCTTCCAGATAGACCCTAAATATGTGTGAGATGGGGTTGTGAACATCACAAACACTGCTTGCAGTTTCCTTGAAAGTACCTCTCAGCCCTGCTGAATACCTAGTGAACAGAGATTCCCACTAACAAATTTCTGTGATGCTCACTGTAACACAGCTTTAGCAAGTGGGCTCTTTTTATACAAAGGATTTTCAAAGGTCAATCATATGCCAAGTTAAAAGACTACAGATACATGGGGGTGAGCCCATGAAATCTGAAATAGCCATGCACTGAAACAGATCATCAAGTAATAGAATACACTAAGGGTGGATATATACCATTAACCCTTATGGTCTATCTTGAGCCATTTCCTTAAGTGAGCTGCAAAATATAATGGGCTATTTTTAAATATTTAAAATTTTGCTGTTTTTCAATATGATCTTATACTGGTTGTTTTTCCCTCACTCTTCAGTAGATTTCTCTCGGCTGCATAGAGAGCAGTAAGGGTCTAATGAAAGGGTATAGCAACATTAAAGTGAAGACTTCTACCTCAGTTACTTATTTAAGGCCTTGAAATTCTGACTTTGATTTGCAAGAGTTTGATCCAGGAGAGAAATGATCAGTCAAAGCAGTCTCAACCAGAACTGCCCATATCTCCAAAGAATATTCAGAAATTTTAAAAAGAAATGGTTATTTTATCCCTCTGCATTTCAGGGGCCTTGGTCTTTAGCTATAAAATAGCAAATGTGAGATTTCTCAGGTGATCACAACTGCTCCAGTTGACAGTCCCAAATAATTGAAGCTAAATCATGAATGAACCAAATATTTGCTCCAGAAAGACTGGTTTGAACTGAAAGACAATTGTCCAATCAAAAGGACACATGTGACGTAGCTTTGCTTCCCACCAGGTAGAACTTGAGGACTTGTGATGACACTGAGTTCTGGTAGGGAAGAATAAAAAAATCACCCTCCTCCATTTGTGAATATGCTTTACGTAAGTTAAAAAGGGGTGCTCCTTAAACTTTAGTACACATGTGAGTTACTTGAGGCACCGTTTAATGCAGATGCTGATTCCATATGTCTAGATCTCTAGGTTGCACTGAAGATTTTTTACTTTTAATAATTTGTCAACTGCTGGTGCTGCTCTGTAGACCATGCCTCAATTAATAAGACTTTACATTACCAAATGTTGTTACTTAACGATAAATAATATGCCCACACCTCTCTTGTTCATACTCCCAGGAAGTCTTATGTGACTGCTATGACTCCAAAAACAGCCTCGTGTTCATCAGGAATGAGTGTTCCATCACTGTGGCAAGTTCTTCCTCAATGCCCTGACGCCTCAGGAGCGCAAATGGCGATGACTGAACTGTGTTTAGTTCTCTGTGCTTTCTGGTCAAACCAATAGTATATTCTTTTCTAGTTCTTCCTCTCCTTGATGGTAATGCTCTGTTCATCATTATTGGCCACCTCTTTCTCTTGAATTGTTCTCCTCTCATTCTGCTTATTGAGTTCTGACGTGCTTGTGGGTCTCCAGACTCATCTTTCATCTTCGCCATTTCTCATCTTCTTACAGTCCTTGCAAATTTATTGCCAAGAATTACCTCCATGTGCATCTTCTATATTTATACATTGAGACTTTTGCTTCCCAATTTGTTTTCTACTTAGTAATAAACATTCAACTCCTATTATGTGAATCTCCCTGAGGATACAGACATAAATCTTGTCATCCAGATGCACACTGTTCAGTGGGACCAGACTGCAGATAAAATTTAGTGGCGAGAGCATTTCAGTTTGGAGGTTCTGGGCTATTTTCTCTTTTGCCTACTATAAAGAGTATGACCCAACAACTTTTCATCTACATCCTTCCTAAGAATTGACCTTCTACATGCATTTCTAGCTTTACCATCTATCCAAATCCACACATCAACCTCCAAAATATGGTGTTGCTACCTGCAGGTATCAGTTGATCATTTGAAGAGAATGATTCTATGGCTAAATGAATCAAGTATTGTAAGTAGTGAAAATTTTACTTTTCTACAGAATGAAAAGATTTTGTTTCTACATTACTACTTGAATTTACTTTGAGTACTGCATTGGTTCTAATGAAATTTTAACAAAAATGCTATGCTTATTTACCTTTATATGTAACAGTAAAGAATACAGCTTCTTTCTAGTTCTCCCTTCTACCATATATTTTCCATTCAAGAGTCCCCAAAGCTTTTAGTAATGTTAACTATAAAGTGCACATTAATTTTTAACTGCAACTATGAGAAGAATAATTATCCACCTTTAAAAATTTAACCCTCATTTTAAAAGCACAAAATTAATGTTTTAGTCCTGGATACCTGATGAATCGTGGTTTTCCTCTACTCCAGCCATATTTGGCTGACATTTCACTTTATGCTTGTCACATTTATAGTCCCAAACTAGCAACACATGGTGCAGGAAGAGAGTTATAGGCAATTGGTGGCAGGATTTGTTCTAAATGATGTGAGAATGTCGGTTACTCATTCTTGTTTCTCAAGTAGCTTTCCCTCCACCTGCATTCTCTCTATTCCAAGCTAAAATGATAATAATAATTTTATGGCAGCACATAAATGCCAGTGAAGTCAAAGAATGTATAATAAAACAAGTATCCAAAGACATTAATTCATAATATATGTGCTTAACTATTATTTTTCTTTAAATCTGCAAAATGCTCTTTTAGTTCTAACTGGTTTCTTCTTCGTTGTAGAAACGGACTTCTTTTAGGTTTCACTGTCCAAAACAGTTTGATAAAAAGCACTAAAATTATTTTAAACAAAGTTTGAAAATACACTGTTGGTTCTTAGAATATGATCACTAGTTCTACCATTTCAATAAAACGGCAATGAAATGACAAATTGCTGAGTGTTGAACCCTTGATTTGATATGGTTCAGCCTTTAAGCCCTGCATGATTTCTCAACCATGATGGTTAGTGGTGAAGTAATTACTGGAGGCAAGTTTAACCAGGGACCGTATCACATTAAAGACACTCACATTCTAAGGATCAGAATTATTTATCTGTTGCTTGGTAACAATGTGCCTCTGTTCAAATTTACTTTCAGACTTTCTTATGCAAAATTTTAAAATCTCTCTTTCTATTTCAGAAAATATTTCATTTTCATTTCATTAATAAGGACCTCTCTTTTCACTGTTTGGTTTTATGCTTGACACATGTTTACCAAGCCTAACTTTGTCTAAAATTACCTTTAAAATTCATATGATTAGCACATATAAGATGGATAGTGTGATACAATTACACATTTCTCTGTCACTTTGTGTGGCATTTTACTTTGAATTACAGTATTCTCCATGCAACCATGTGTCTCCTTTTATATATATATATATTTGAATTATGGGACTCTCTGAACTGACCTAACAGGAATTTTTGCTTTTTCAAATTTCTCAGCACTTTTTCTTCCTTAATTTCTTTAAAAATAATTCTGCAGTACTTCTTTTATAAGCCCCAGATTTCTTCCTAAACTAGTGTATGCTTCCACAGACAAAAATCAAGATGGGCAAAAGAACAGTTTGTCAATGTACTTCCAAGGTCTTTTAACTGTTGTGAGATATGTATATTTATTAATGTAGAAAAGATGACCAGTAAATATTATTGATGAAAAAATAATTTTATAAAATCAACATATATTTTGAAGTCCCATTTTTATGTACTTACATGGCACATGTGAAATATTTCATATTTTACATGCAAAAATTAAGAAAACCCTGTAAAGATAGACTAATATAAAAATATATTTTATTGTGAAATATTTTACACATATCAAGTGTACAGAGGAAACAATGTAAATTATAAGTAAGGTCACATATCTGTCAATTTTCTCCATTCCTAATATTTTATCACATTTAGTAGATATGTTTTATATCCACCTAACTATATATTTATAATATATGTAGATGTTGCTTTTGATGAAAAACTAGTTCTTATCAGGAATGTAGGTGTGGTTTAATATTAGAAAGCGTATCATGAAATTTATCATAGTAAAAAATTTAAAAATCATTTGACTGGATATTGAAAACATGTTTGATAAAAGTCAACATTCATTTATGATGAAACATTAATAACCTTGGAGTATTAGATTAACTAAATAAATCCAAAAATTAAAGTTGAATATTCTTAATGATGATGATGATGAAAAAATAGTATCACCTTACTAAAAAATCAGAATAGATATGTAAATGCTTGCTATCATTTTTCTGTTCAACATTGTACCAAAGACACTTGCCAATAGAAATAGACTTTTAGTGGTAAACATAATGTAGTATACACATATTGATTTACTGACAGGTTCCTGAAATCTGTGCAGTGTCACAAACCAATGTTATTTCATGTTGGACAAGTATTTGTTTTAAATATATAGCAATGATACCAACGAAGTCTCCTGTTCAACTTTCTTCAATCTCATTCTCCCATCTTCTTCATGGACTGTCATGATCCTGAAGATAATGTTCATCATTCTCATGCAAGTTCCTAGATTATTATTCAGCTTGCAGATATTTATGCATCATATAGTATCATACATTTTAAATTTTATTTAAATGATTTCACTTTGTACAATTTACTTTAATCTCATAAAAGCATATTTTTAAGATAGACCCATGTTGACATATATAATTCTAGTCCATTTATCTTCATTGTAATATAATATTCCAGTGCAACATTCTAATGAATATTTATTCATGATTTACGAATTCTCCCATTGATGAGCATTTCCATTTTTTCCAGTATTGTTGTTGGTTAAGTTGATAATAATCAAATACACTTAAATATACAAGAATTTTAATTTCCATGTTTATGACTATTTTTTATTACTTTAGATTTAATTGTATTGTAGGCTGAGAAAATTATCTCTGTGATAACGATTTTTTGTAGATTTTCTTTGATTCTTATTTTATAGTCATTTTTTCTTAACTATTCAATACAAAGTTTGATAACACAGTTTAGGTAGATATACAGAAGTTAATTCTCAGGGAGTACTTCACAAATGCAGGTACAGAAGAACACTAAATTATTACCAGAAAAACAAATGCCATAAGTAGAAAAGTAATTGCAACTGTTATATTAAATAGTTGTTGAGAGCATACATTAGAAATAGATATAACTAACAAATCCCAGAGAGGAACAAATGACTTCTTCACAGCAATAGCTGACCTTCTATGTCACATGTAGTATGCGTTGCTACAAAAGGGCTTTTCTTTGGAGATGTATTTTTTATTTCTGATGCCTGTTTTTGAACTGGGTTGTTTGCTTCGTTTTTGTTGAGTTTTACAAGCTCTTTTTAGGCCTTTGATATCAGTCCCTCATCCATTGTATGCTGTGCAAATATTTTGTCTCATTCAGTAGGGTGTCTCTTTGTTTTGATTACTGTCTCTGTTGCTCTACACAAGCTTTTTAGTTTGATGGAGTCCCCATTGTTTATCTTCTTCTTTGTTTTCCTTGCTTCTGGAGCAGAGTCCTCAAAGATGTTCCTAAGGTTTGTATAGCAGGAGAGAAATGGAGTCTACAGCTGAGGGGAAAACCAATTGCTGTACAAAAGCGAATACAAAAAACAAATTTTAAAGAATTTAAGCAAGTAAAATGATGGATGATTATCCAGTTGAGGGTACAAGATTCAGGCAATCTCTGTGATCTTTTCTGTGAGGTTCATTTGTTTAAGTTTCAGGATTTGCCTTTGAAAATATTTGAATTAATATTTTGATCATATGAGCATCCTGTATATGAAGCAGAATAAAAATGTTTTAAAGGTTAAAAAAGAATATAAAGGAATACATGTAGTGAGGAAAAAATGTATACTAGATAATGAATTTGGGGTAAGTTTAAAGTTAAAATAATATTTAATCTTAGCGAAATACCTACCATGAGGTCCTGTGTACTTATGAAGGCAGGATGCAGTGTGGCTCTAAGCTGACTCGAAGCTGACACAAAGGAAGGAGTGGGCATCACTCCATGATTCATAGTGTTCATGAGACTGAAAAAGTGGCTAAGAGAAATCATAGTATTTTTGGCACAGAGACCAGAAAGAACTCTTTCCTCTGGGTAATCATGAAGCACTGAAATGTAGGGCACAATAATCTTTAAAACTAGTACAGGAAATTCTGCAGTGAGATGCATAGACATTTTCAGTTTAGACAAGTAGGATCATAAATCAACAAAAGCAGTCGGTGGCACTGAGTTCTAAAGTGTTCTAGGTTTGTTGAATTCTCCTATAAGCAACCAAAGCTTCTTTTTTACCAGTCATCCTCTCAGTATGGATGTGAGATTATTGAATCGTGGCAAGCATCTGGAGTCTTCCCTGTGATGATAGTGCAGAGCTACGTGCCGTGATAACCATCCACATTGGGTCTGGCCAAAATCTCCTCAGTGTTGACAAACTCACTGCAAGAACAACCAAGGAGACCTTTTCCTCACTCCCCATGGAAGAAAACCACAATACTTATATTCAAGTCCAGCATTTCTCAGGATGCAACTTGAGGCTTATTTCAGGACACTGATAAGTATCTGAAAGCCTCAAAATAGCTCAGTGAAGCACCCACAGAACTTTAAACTTACTAACATAAGCGAGCCTGTCCACGGGAGTGCTCCAAGACAAACAGCACTATGTAATGTATGCTGAGATACTTGGGGTTGTTTACCTTACTTATGGTTGTTAATATAGACTAGCTGCTGGGTCCTCCAGTGAGTAATCTGTATGTATCCTTCTTCCTGTCATTGAAGAGGAGCTGGGTGTCTCCTAAGCCTACACAACTATAATTACCAATAGCAAAAGCATGCTATTTTTGCTATTACCTCCCAGTAGGTAAGGATCTCTCTTTTGTTGAGTCTGAAACATGGGTACTTTTGACACTTACGCTTATTTATTTTTGCAACTATTCCTGTCAAAATGTAACATTTTAAATTTACTTTCAGATTTTAAAAACCTTTTCAACATAATTCTTATCAGAACTAAAAGTAGTTAAAATGTAAAATGTATTACATATATATAAACATTATAAATACAAAAAAAAATTAGTGGGAATTTAGCTCCTTGTTTCCATAGTTGCTAAATTTTGTAAATTTTATATCTATTTACTCTAGGATTTTATCATTAAGTTATTTAAAATTATTAGTAGTAAACAAGATATTGCAGTGTAGTTGGCATTTCTTTTTTCAACAGTGGTTTGCTTAACTCTCCTTAAGAATTTGTTCATTATTTTTGCATGATTCAGTATTAAGATTTCATTTATACTTGGATGAAGTAAGCAGCTGCTGAAGAGTCTTTAACAGGATACTTCGTTCTTTCTTATATCACTGCTAAGATTAATCAAGTCTTAATTAAGCTGTCCCCATAAGACAAATAGAAAGCACTTCTTAGGTACATACTGGAAATGGTCACTGAAAACGTTCAGTTTTCCTGAAAACTTTGACTTGATGGCTCTTCTTTAGAGAGACACACAATCTCTTCAAGATACAAATTATAAAATTCCAGCTCCATTTTTCTTTAGCAAAAGTGGAAATATTTCTTAGAAAATTTTAATTACTTTCCAAACTTAAATGCTATCAGGATTTTACTTAAGTTTCTAGAGCAAAACATCATCCTTTGGGTGGCTTGAATTAATATATTTGGAAATTTCCTGCAATACAAGCATTTTACGAAAATCACATAAAAGTAATTGAAATATGTTTTTCTCTGGACATCAGATTAACTAACACAGGAGTAATTCAGTATTCACATGCTTAATACTTCATGCCTGTACCACAATCAGTATTTGGAAGTACATTTCTGTCTTTAAAAAAACAATTTTCTTTAGTTCTTAAATGAACCTTTAATTAGAAAGCCAGTGTGATTAAGCAGAATAGTGGCTAAAGACCCATATAAGTTTGGGTCAAGTTCTGCATCAGTGGCTTCCTAATTAGCTTGTATCTAAACTCTAGAATTCTTAGTTTATTTGTTGAAAATAAACTTAACAGTACTGAATCCATTTCATGCAGTATTTGCTGCAAGGACCAAAATGAGGCAACATGGATGAAAAACATTCCAGCTATTCAGTACTATTTACATGCTGCTGTTATAGTAGCATGAGTTCATCAGGTGGCACTCAGCCCATCTTTGCAGTACTGGATAAAAGAAAATCTATAAAATTGTCTGAAGAACCTTCTGTGGTCCCGAAGTTAGCAAGCAAGCAAGGGCATTTTCATCATTATTATTGTATTATTTTTACTGCGGTAACAGTGGCTTACAACATTGTAGATGATTTGGCCTCTGCTCTGTAACAAGCATGACTTCACTTCACCCTCCACCCTGACTTGGCCTGGCATGCCCTGCAAAAACGCTCTTCTTCTCCCTCTCCTTGATTTTGTTTGGTGTGCTGCAATAGTTTTCCATGCTGATAGTCCTGGTCTTAGTCTCTGCTGGTTTTGAAACTTCTATCATTGGTCCTTACATTCTGAATGTCTGCTCCACTTTACATGTGTCTGCATGCTAAAACAAAGTTACAACATGACCTCAATTAAATAGACTAATTGAATTAAGCAATCAAGTAGTTTATAATGATGCAAAACAATTTATGTTCATATTTTCTGATTTCAGAAGATAGTGTAACTTCATGGAAGAGATAAAGTAATTCTCTTAATTACAAGTCAAAGTGAGAAAAAAAATAGTTTTTTTTTTCTTTCTCTCTTCACTTGTTTTCACCGTGGTGCCTGACTCCTTCCCTTTTTTCCATAGAAAATCACTGATGATATTTTTTCCAATAGCAAAAAATACCTTTGTCTCTACCAGTCTAAGACTATTCAGGACTGTTTCTCATACTGCTCAAGGCAAGAAGGTATCTTAGCTTTACTTATATTTGTTAGTTAACTCAAGAAAGTATTTATTTACTGAGCACTTACCGCATTTTAGGCATAAATAAGGGTCACAAATACTCTCTGTTATAGTGCTTATGGTCCAACTGTAGAATAGGCTTGTGCTTTGAGTATCTGACTCATCTTTTTTAATGAATAGATGGAGAGGAGATTAAAAAATAAAACTGTTAGATTATTACAAGTCACAAAGTGTAGTCTGATATACCTGAAATAACTATTATATTATTAAACATTACATGCATGTTTTTAATAGTATGCTTTCTACTTTTAACTAAAATTTTAATGTAGATATTAAAAGTTATTATTGCCCTTGTGTCCAATGGTCCAGTTGCCCCAGGACTTTCCCAGATTTAGCACTAAAAGTCTACAGCTTGGGATCTCCCTCACAGTTGATTTCTTGTAGGTAATTGTCTGGATCCAATTTTTCCTTGTATATTGCATCATTCACAGTTAGTCAAAATATTAGAGAAAACAGTATAGTGGGCATTAATGTTGACGCCCAGATCTATTACACTTCAGTAATCTCTCACCTCTTGTTCAGTGTTTATTGAGAGATGGGATGTCTAAGCCAATTTAGGTCAATGAGATGTTAAGAGAAGTTTGTTTGCTAAGATATAGAAACGGCAATTTCTTGCTTAATAAAAAAGTATTGGGACCCTCCCTGGTGGCGCAGCGGGCTAAAGCATAGCACAAGGAAACTTAAGCCACTTCCTCAGGAGTTCGATCCCCGCCTGCCCCGGAGGAGTCCACATGGCGAGGCAGACCTCTTCTGACCCCCCGCTGCTCCCCTCAGCAGTGTACTTCGTCCATCTGCCTGTTCTGCTCCCCACTCTGTCTCTGGTGAATCCTCTCAGCCTCAGCATCTCTGACCTGTACCCCAGTTCTGTACAAATAAATAAATAAATCTTTAAAAAAAGAAAAAAAAAAGTATTGGCCCTCCCTGGTGGCACAGCACTAAGAAGCTTAAGCCACGTCCGCATGAGTTCGATCCCCGCCTGCCCCAGAGGTGACCACATGGCGTGGCAGACCTCTCTTGAACCGCCCACTGCTCCCCTCAGCGGTGTATTTCGTAGATCTGCCTGTTCTGCTCCCCACTCTGTCTCTGGTGAAGCCTCTCATCCTCCGCATCTCTGGCCTGTACCCCAGTTCTGTATGAATAAATAAATAAATCTTAAAAAAAAAAGTACTTAGAAACTAGCTTCTCTTTCCTGTTGAATGCCCCAGTGTTCTAGCAGCCATCTTATAACTTTGAAAGGAAGTAGGTTTAGAAGCAAGTCCATAAAGACCTGGTGTCCTTGATGATATTGTAAAGCTCTCAGATACACTAGGTAGCACACTCTACCTCCCTATCAACTTACTAACTAAATAAATATCTTAATGTAAAAGACAACTTGAATCAGATTTCCTGGGTTGTTTTTCTAGTGGAAGTAGTAGCAGATGAGACTCATGAATGTAAAAAATCTTTAATATATGGATGTGCTGATTGAATGGGTATAAGGAGATGATTACATTGGAAAAGCAGAGCCAGTAAAGGTGAGATTGCTTCAGCTATGAATGTACAAGTAGGACAAAGAATAAGATTTTTGTATTTGTTTTTAAAGAAGAGAAAGGTGAGACAATATAATGAGCCATTGAATAAAAAGGAGCTAGCTTGCATTATTTTATGTTCAAGTTGATTGGTAATAATATTTTTATATTTTTTTATTTTTTTTAAAAGATTTATTTATTCATACAGAACTGAGCCAGAGGCTCAGGGGTGGTGAGAGGCTTCACCATAGACAGAGTGGGGAGCAGAACAGGCAGATCGACGAAGTACACTGCTGAGGGGAGCAGCGGGCGGGTCAGGAGAGTTCTGCCGCGCCATGTGGTCACCTTCGGGGCAGGCGGGAATCGAACTCATGAGGAAGCGGCTTTAGATTCTCATTGCTGTGCTTTAACCCACTGCGCCACCAGGGAGGGCCTGGTAATAATATTTTTAAAGGAAACATTTAGAGGAAAATGCTTTTAGTCTATTCTTAGAGCTAAGATTCCTGATTCCTATAACAGAATCTGTCTATTTTTGTTCCTCTGTCTTTTCCAATCTTGATCAGAAACTAGTTGATGACTGAATATAATATTGGGTTGTGGAAAAGTCATGAGATATTAGAAAAATGTGTCATGACATTTCTGACAGTACAATAGATAGAACAAGATCCAAAAGGATATAAATATAAAAGAAGGAGCTCATTCTGAGAGAGGAGGGGAGTATTTAAGTGACTGAAAAGGACTTATAAGTTACATTTCTTTTTTATCATTATTTTTCAGAGAAAAAAACAGCAATGAGAAATACAAAACCCACTACCATCCATTATACCCCCTAATAGTTGCTCTGCCCCCCCCAACTGCTGTACCTCTGCTAACCTCATTTCAATTTTCAATGTCCACTAGCTTATTTATTTATTTTTCATCTATCACCAATGGTTTCCTTATATTGCACATATAGGTGAAATCATTCAATATTTATCTTTTTGACTATTTTTGTTTTACATAATCTTCTTGAGTTCCTTTCACTTCACTATTGTGCTTTAAATTTATTGTAGAAAGTCCACTCTATATTCTCAAGCTACAAAGCTTACAGGTTAAAATAATGACCCTGAGTGTAAGTCAAAGAAAGTTGATTAGAAACTCAACATGAATATGATTATTCATTCTATATGTCCAGGTTACATTAATTACAAAGGTACACCAAACCAGAAAATAATTATCATGTACCATGTCTCCAGTTTAGCCAGTACAAGACTATCTGAACATACAAGGTTTGATGCTAAAAAAAAAAAAAAGCATTCTTTGCATTACACTATTAAATGGAACACTTAATCAGCTTTTTTTTTTTTTTTTTTTTGCCAAGAAAGAACCTCTTATTATGTTAAGTTAATAATAGGGCTATGGGTATGTCTACAACCTGACAGGCTGTGGACCTCTGTCTGTTGACCTTGGTTGTTTCATAAAGTGTTAGAGTCAGCACTTGTCAGGGTAACTCACAGAGACTTTTGGAAACCTCATTTATAAGTAAATCTGTTTATCACTTAGTCTGAGGTTTGATGTACAAACTTGATAAATAGTACATTTTTCAGGCCAGATCTGTCAGACAGTTTCCTCTTGCCCCTCTCTCTTCATCTTTGCTTTATCCTTAAGCTATTTCCAGGTGTATGAGTATTATTTCAGCTTTCCTGCATTATGTCATGGAAAAGCAACAGTAAGATTTGTAAACTGCATTTCAAAACAGTAATCACAAGAAGCCAGACTGAATTCACTTAGGTTTTAAAAAATAAAGTATATCTTCAACCAGCAGCGGCCTTAAATCCTGTTTTTTCCACTAGCGATAAAGAAATGAAAATCATGAGTATTCATTGTGTCTAAGTTGAATCATGACCTGCAGTATATAGCATTCAGGTTGTAATTAAATTCCCATGTTTTATTCAAAAATCTCACCCCTGAGATCACTTAGTAGCAAGACTGTCACTAAATGCCGATTTCTCTCTAAAGGAAGGCTTTGGAATTGGCATTTCAAGTGATATAACAGAAATGGACCTATTTCCTCATAGGGCATTTATTTAGAAAAATAAAATAGACGAATAGCTGGAAATTCAGTATAGAATCAATTGTGGAGCTTCTGAAGCAGCCCTAGACCAAAATACAACCAAAATTGGATTTGTACAAACTCTACTTCTCAACTGCCAGTGAACCCAGAACTCTGGATCTATGTATCTGGTACTGCAGGAGGACAGGAAGGACAGTTTAGCTAGTCTTGTTGTTCTTAGGGTCTGTGACACAGATGACTGTTGAATGAGTGGTATGCTAAAAGTTAGATTAAAATTTTCAAATGAGCTATTTCTCTGTGGAGGTGACATATACTTCAAAGAAAAATATACAAAATCCCAATATGCTGTCTTCTGCTTTCCAGATGTTCCTGAAGTGACTCTTTTCATTACTTGCCTTTCTCTAGAAGGAAACCTTTGATGCTAATCAGCATTTGAATTAGACCATTAAGATTGAGAATTCTGAAGGCTGAATTTTTCCTTTGAGGAGGTCTTTCCTAGGTCATCTGCTCTAACCCAAGCAAGGTACCTTCCGCCCGCAATGCTATCCGCCCGCAATGCTATGTTTTTCATGAAGTGTTTGGCCTTCTCAGGTGTGACTGCCCTTGCACAGTTCCAGGTGATGCACAAACAGTTGGTGTCCATGGCCATGGACATAGGTCAATATGGAAGAAGTCAGGAGTTTGACTGAGACCTGGAATGTCTGGGTTAGTCCAAGAACTAACCCAACACAAAATTAGATCTGGTTTAGATAGAGGATATTTGCTATTTCTTCTTTATACCTAACCCTCCTTGCCACAATGTTGCTATTAGTTTTAACATTGCTCAGGGCAAATAAAATATAAACCCTTATCTTAAACTGTGTCCCAAACATACAAATATTCCTGTTTTTGTCATGAGGATGTTACTAGAAAAATGTGTAACTACTTCCTCACAGTTTTCAAATTTTTTTTTGTTTGTTTACTTTCTCATTTTTAATCAATAAGAAACAGAACTCAGCACATTGCTGAAGCAAGGTCTTAAGAAATCCATGTATTGGTTCTGTAGGTACTGTTTCTAATTGTAACTCTTTATTTTAATTCTCCAAAAACAATAAAGATCTTATTGATCAAAAATTCTGAACAAATAAATGTGTATCAATGTGTCCACTAATCAAATCTTTCAAAAATAAAAGCTGATGTTCTTTAGCTGAGTTTAGGGCTTATTGTGTGCCACTGTCTAATTTTTATACAATTTTTAAAACAATGTTATTGATTTATAATACTAAATAAATTAGGAGGTACATTTTTTACCTTTCAATTTATTTAACTCTTGTTATTTTAGCAGCATCCCCATGGGCAATTTTTATTCTCTTTACCATTCTATTCATAGTGATCTTGAGATCTCTTATTTTTAACCATATGCATAAATTAGATTTAATCACTGGGTTCAAATTTGTTTAGAATTCTTACTCCTTCTTTCTCACTACTCTTTAACTCTTATCCACAAGTGGTAATCTTGAATGATTTCCCAATGGTCCATAAAACTAAGTCATGAATTTAGCCTGAATTGGGAGTACCTTGCTTCATTTCTAATAAATATTGTCATCCCAAAAGAAAATCCTGCATTTAAACTTACTCTATCCAGGAGAAGAAAGGGGTAAATTCCCTGAGCTTTATCAATACCAAGTTTTCTTAAGCTATAATGCCTTGGTGAGTGATATTTAGAAATGTAGTAATAATATAGCCTAATAATCTAAGATAATCTAATAATGTAAGAAAGCCTATAGCATTTAAGGGCTATATCTGGCTATATCTTTGCTATGTAAGAAAATAAAAAGACAAAGAAACCAAACCACCAGTTAGCAAAGGGAAACTTGCATTTCTCACTATTAGTACTGATGGGAGAAAGGAAAAAAATTCTCTCCATTACTTGAACCAAAGCCTAGTTCAAATGCAGGTTTGCAGTCTACATCTATCAAAGTGATTGTAAGTCACTATTGGATTTTAAGACATACCTCAATTTCAGAAATGTAGAAATATGTTTTGTTCAAAGGTGTTTCAGTGAAAGGATAAATTGATTTTTTTTTTTTTTAGAGATTCATATTGTTTGTAAGTTTGCTTATATTTTCTTTAACTTCTAAAAGGTTTGGGTCTCTATACCTCATTGTTTCACTCCAAACTGTATTTCCAGATGTCTTGAGATCATTTATCACTGGATAAACCCCTCTGGGTTCAATTTGATGTTTTCTCCCAGCTTCCATAAGATGAAACATTTTAGAGGCTAATGCCCATAATGAGGTATGTACATTATAAAGACCCCTAAAGCAATACAATGTTGTCTTGCTATGGGCAGTGTGCATCAAGATGCAATTATCAGTTGTAAAATAGCCCTGAAGATATATTCAGTCTAACAGCTGGCTTTATGCTATTGGTTTTCAGCTTTATCAGATTTATAATAAACTACTATCTTACTGAATTTCTCAAATTAAGTGGGATTATACTACTCATTCACTTCAAATGACTGCTGCAACTACTATCAAAAGCTATGTGGAGGGTCCTCAAACTACTAAAAATGAAGCTTCCATATGATCCAGCAATTCTACTCCTAGGACTCAACCCAAAGGAAACAAAAACATTAATTTAAAAGGACACCTACACCCTTATGTTTATTGCAGCACTGTTTGCATAGTAAATATTTGCATACCTACTTATAATAGATAAGCTATAGAAGCAACCCAAATGCCCAAAATTAAATTACTGGATCAAGAAGATGTGATAAATTTACACATAATGGAATATTACTCAGCAATCAAAAAGGATAAACTCATGCCTTTCACAGCAACATGGTTGGAGCTTGAAGGGATTATGCTCAGTGAAATAAGCCAGAAAGAAAGAGAAAAATATCAAATGGTCTCACTTATAATCAAAATCATCTGGCAAACATAGATCAGAAACATTATGTAGGGGAGGGTGAGAGAGAGGGATCAGGACAGGAGTGGGAAGAACACAAGGGACTATGGTAATGTGGGAATATCATGGGGAAATCATACATTGTGCAAAAATGAAGGATGATATAATAAACTCATTTTTAAAAAAATAAGATAGAGGTAGGAAATCATATTGAGTTAAGATAGATTAAAATGTTCCTATTTTCATTTTCGGTGAATGACCTGGAAATTTTTTGTACTCATTACATACTAGCTATTTGCTGATTTGTCTATACTTTGAACAAAGTAAGGAAGATTAATCCAGTGATTAACACCAAATTTGAAAAATTATGAACACACTGATAAAACCACATTGCACATTTGAATATAGAATGCTTTGAGAAATCCTGCAGTAAGGAAAACTGTCAACTTCACAGTGAATTTTAACATGGACTCATGTCTTTCACTTCCTACCTATTCTTACTTTGCATTACACACTTTAAGATGCTGATCTAGCTCACAATCGTTGATTTTGACTACTAGCAATGATTGGAAAAATAAGAGAAAGACAGGTTGAGACTTAAGGGCTATTTTAACAGGAAACCACTAGAAGTTAAGGGAGTAATCTAATCTGTCTTGCCAGAAAAGTAAGAAAATGAAATCCCCTTCATCAATATTGTTCATATCTTCACTTGTTCAACTTCATGAATGTCTATGAGATGCCTGGAATTGTGTTGGATGCGAAAGAGTAAGAAACAAGTGATAATTTGATGGAGCAAGAATCTTAAGATATTATGTTAGAGAAATTCAATTCAACACACATTCACTACAGAGCCATTTATGCGCTAGATAATTGTTCTTTGCTGGAGTTAAAGAGAAGGATCTAGCACATTCTGTGCTACCAGGAAGACTTAAGCTTGTGGGTGTAGCCACATATGTTTGGTGGGTGCCACATCTGTTTGGTGCCAAGTGTCAGAAACATTTGTAGAGTAAGAACTAAAGAAGCTGTTTCTTTGCTCTGAGACGATCCACAAACACGGGACCGAGGGAACTTGTAAATGTCCCTGGTTCTACTATCTACCTACAACAATTCATTTTATATATTTTTTGAAGATTTATTTATTTGTGTAAACAAAACTGGGGTACAGACCAGAAGTCCAGATGATTCACCAGAGACAGAGTGGGAGCAAAACTGACAGACTGATGAAATACACTGCTGAGGGGAGCAGCGGGAAAGTCAGGAAAGGTCTGCTGTGCCATGTGGGTCACCTCTGGGGCCAAGGATCCAACTGGGACTGAAGTGGCTGTGGCTACTTTGCTGTGCTGTGTCCTAACCCTCTGTGCCACCATGGGGGTCCCCATCTCATATTTTTAAGTTCCAATTTTAGAATACACAATGCTATAACTTTAAAAATAGTGTATTCTATCCTCAAAGATTATAGAAAAACATAAAAAAGAAAATGTACACAAAGCCAGGGAGCTGGATTGTTCCATGACAGAGTTACCAAGATTTCCTAATGTTGTCTTGTTTCATGACAAATTCCTAGTTTTGATTCCAGTACACATAATTTCTTAATTAAGTCTCCCTTATAGGCGGTAACTTGAGCAAGGGTCTCTGTTCATTCAATATAAACTACAACATAAGAACTATAAAAATCTAATTAGCACTACAAGTTAGTGTTGATTAACCAGAAAGTTTTACTTGGGAATAAAGTGTGGGGAGGGAGAAGTGGGGGAGGGGAGGAGATGTGCTTTTTTAGCTACCAGTGCTCAAAATGGTATCGTCTATTAAATGTCTATTACACATTTTTTTCCCATGCAATACAAATAGTGTTCTTTTCACTGACATATTCCTACCAGACTTTTCCCTAAATATGTCAGCTGTATTCTTTGCTCACATACTGTATTTCAGTGACCTGGTAACACCATTTTTACTATAAGCACACACAAAAAATTACTCATTCTTTCCTCTAGCATGTTTAATCAGAACAATTTGTGTTTATTCTCTAGCATTTCTTCTCATTTCAGATCTCAGTATTGGTAATGTCTTTTAAGCTTTTAGAATTATTGCCAGTTTTGGAAAATATTGATCAAATTTCTTTCATACTATGCAAATATGTGATCTTTCTAATACTGCTATCAATTTATGCCCTCTAGATACAGGCTTTCAAAACAATTCTATTTTGTATTAGCCGAAGTAGGTATGATGTATTTATAATTGTAAATACAATATGTTTCTAACAGGAGTAATTTTCTATTTTGAGTTGTTATCAATGAAAATCAAATCCTCAGCTTTAAATTTTTGTATGCATTGAAGAATTTTCTGCAGATAGCTTCTGGTTCTATACATTCCAAACCTGTTTCTCCTCATCAAGCACATATACCTAGTGTTATGTACCCTTGACATCAGAGATCCTAAAATTCCATTAGGTCCTCAGGTCCTGCACTCCCCTTTCCACACTAGGTGAGTAAATACAATGTGTAGTCAGAGTATTCCTATAAACGATGCATAACCGATGATAGCTGGAAATAAGTGAACTGTGAACAATATAAATACCTCACTGTGTATAAACTAAATTAACCCTAATTTCAACTTCCCCTCTAGCTGGATCTCCAAAATGCTCTTGATCATTTCAGTGAAACTTTACCATAGAGTAAGTGTAACAAAAGAGAAATTGAAGTGGAGAGAGAGAGAGAGTGCACAGGCGTAACCAGTTGTGGTTTAAACATTTTATTTCTGCAAATTTTTGGTAAAACTTTGTCTCATTTGAATATATTACTGAGGCCCCACCCTGAATCTAGAAAGGGGCCCATGTAGTTCAAGAACCTGAAATTTAAACTTCATTAGCTTTTCACCTCTGAGTTTCATGCTTCTCCTTCCTACTAATTTAGGCTTTTCCCCTCTTTCATGGCTTCCTCTTACAGTTTCTGTGGAGCCTTCTAACTTCTTTCACTACAACCTTTCAGTTTAATCTCTCACTGCTTACTTCTTTTCCTTCCAAAAAGAGTTGCCTTCGATTTTACAGCCAATAGGTGGAACAGGGTAGGGAAGAGTGAGGACAGGAACTCATTCTCTAAATAGCGATGTCAAGGCATCATCAAGTTCTAGAAAGGTAACTCTAGGCTAGCTATGGTGGCAAGCCCTGCCCTCGCTAAATGTGAAGAAAGCACACTCCTTCACTGCTCCTAATTCTTACCATCTTTCCATCACAATGTGTCTGTTCTATCACAACTTAGACATATTACTTATGATGACTATGCCATTTGGGAAGAATATATTTAGGGGGTGAAAACTATTCCCCTGACCTTAATTGTGAGTCTGGGGTGTTCCATTTAAAGAAAGGTACAGGAGAATCATTGTCCCATAAAGGGGTTTGGAAGCAAGCAGTCACCATAACTGGCATTTCTAACACCAAAAATCATCAATGTCCATATATCATATAGGATTGCTCATTTTGGAGAGATAGTTTTATCTAAATGAAAGCAGTATATTATGAGCTATCTGATGATATGTGAAAGTTTACAATCTTATCACTCTAATCATTCCTGTGTATCATCTCCAAAATCTTTGTCTCCAACTAGAGCTTCTACCTTTTAACTACCCATGAAATACGGAAGACCCCCTTGTCTGATTCTGAATACATTCAAGATCTGCTTTTGCTCCATTATTTTCACAGTGAATACTACCAACTTTCTGCCATACCAGCTGCCCAAGCAAAAAAATAAATAAATAAATAAAAAGCCTTTCAAACTTGACTTGTAAAGTTGTCCTTATAATTAATTGAATTTATCAGTTATGAGTTTGACTGTCTCTCAAATCCATTTACTTTTCTCCACACATGCAAAACCACCCTATTATCATCATCTCCCACCAGAGAGGTACATTGGCTATAGTTGTAAACCTACAGTTTACAGTTCTATAGTGCAGTCTTGGTGGTCTGCATTCTATGAATTTGGACAGATGTGAAATGACATATATTCACCATTACACTACAGTACAAAATAGCTTCACATATCTTTCTGCATCATTTTACTATCAATCTATGTATTTATATAACTGTGTTTATATTTAAATTGGGTTTCTTATTAAACAAAAAATATTGAATTTTGTTTTTCTTTTATCTACTTGTACATTCTGTCTTTTAATTAGTGTATTTAGACCATTGTAACTTAGAGTGATCAGTGGCATAGTTGAATAATATCTAGCATATTGAATAATGCTTTCTATCATGTTCTTGTTCATCATTCCTATTTTGTCTTCCATTCTTCCCCTGTCTTCTGTGGTTTTAACTGAGCATTTTATTTGATTCCATTTTCTCTCCTTCCCTAGTATATCAGTGATTTTCTTTTAATTTTTTTTTTAGTTGTCACCCTGGAATTTGCAAATTATATTTAAAACTTTGAAATAACTTTGTAGTAACATTATAGGTATACCTCAAAGACAGTGCAGATTTGGTTGTGTTACACTGTAATAAAACAAATATTGCAGTAAAGCAAATCACATGAATTTTTTGCTTTTCCAATGCATATACTTTAAAGTCACACTAAACTGTCATCTATTAAGGATTCAACGGCATTATTTTACAAAAATGTACTTATGATAACTTTCAAATACTTCATTGTTAAAATTCTCACCATCTTCTGAGCCTTAAGTACATTGTAATACTTTGCCTTAAGGCTTCAATTTATTAAAAAAAAAATACAGTATTTGTGAAGTGGAATAAAGTGAAGTGTACTAAAATGAGGTATACCTGTATAATCTTTCATGAGTTTAACAAGGAATATATAAATAAGAAAAAAATCCTAATTTCTGTCTTCTTTAACACACATATAATCTCATGACTCTTGTTGCTATTATTATTTTAAACACTCACCTGTTAGATCAATTAAGACTAAGAAAAATATTTTAATTTTACTTTCTTTTATTCTTTGATGATCTTCCTTTATGTATATATAAATTTATGAACTATATCATTTTCTCTCTGAAGAACTAAAAATTACCTCAATTTTTGTTTGTAGGACAAAGTTACTTTTCCTTCACATTTAAAATACAGTTTTTTCAGGACAGAGTAGTCTAGGTAAAATACTAGAATATCTCTTTCAACATTTTAAGTATTTCACTTTACTCTTGCCTGCATGGTTTGATGAGAAATCTACTACAACTTGTATTTGATCCTCTATAGGTATGATATTTTTATCCTTTGTCTCAATTTAGAATTTTTTATTTACCTTTGACTTTCTGAAAATCTGATTTTTTTATTTTATTATTCTATTGTTTAATATGATAGGCCTAGGTGTAGTTTTGTCGCAGTTTTTAACAATTGCCTGGTGTCTCTCTGAGCTTCCTGGATCCAGAGTTTGATGTCTCACATTTATTTGTAGAAATTCTCAGTCTTCGTTACTTCAAATATTGCTCAGCTCTTTTCTCTGCTTTTCCTTCTCATATTCCTACTACACAGTGTTACATCATTCTCTTATAATGGTCCCACAGAAAATATTCTATTTTGCTTTTTTTTTCTTTGCTTTCAATATAGGTAGTTTTATTGAGGTAAGGCTCAAAGGTACTTATCTCAGCTATGTCCAACCTACTAGTAAGTCCATCTAAGATATTGTTCCTTTGTATTTTAGCAATTCTTTGTTTTTCTTTCTTTCTTTTTTTTTTTTCAATGATTCATTTATTTGGGCATATAAGAACTGGGATATAGGCCAGAGGTGCAGGAGGGTGAAAGAATTCACCAGAGACAGAGTGGGGGGCAGAAATGTCAAATAAACTGAAGTACACTGCTAAGGGGTACAATGGGAAGAATAGGAGAGGTCTACTGTGCCATGTGGGTTAGCTCCCTTTCTGGGGATCAGACTTGTGCTGCAGTGGTTACAAATAGCTTCAAGTGCTGTGCTTTAACCCATTGTTCCACCAGGAAGGGCCCTTTCTTTTTCTTCAAATTTTCATCTCTCTGCTAACATTGTTTATTTGTTCTTGCATACTTTCCACTGTAGTAGAATTTTTAGCATATTAATTGCAGTTGTTTTAAAATCATAGCATCCCTGTTATAACTGGTCTCACTCTAATACTTGCTCCATCTCAATATTTGGTTGAAAGATTGATATGAGTAACATATCAACTGAGTAACAGGACTATTATATAATATACTATAGACTCTGTGTGTGTGTGTATGTGTATATATATTTATACACATACACACACGCATATATATATATGTATACTATATAAAGATCTACTATATATAAGTAGATCATTAGGAATGTGGATGTAGGAGCAGAGGGAGGTTGCCAGAGCTCTGTAATTAGTTCTGAGTCTTTAGTGAGCCAGTGGCATAGCCTGAGACTTCGCAAGTACTTCTCAATTTTTTTTCCTCTCTTTGTGGGCTAGGATGACTAGACTGGGTACCTTTTCTCCAAGTCTTTTAGACTTTTATAAAACTTCAACAGATTAGACTTTGACTAAACAGACCAACCAGAAGGGGAGGTGAGAGGAACCCCGATGGAACATAGTGCAGGATTATTGGGACATTGGTGTTGGGTATAGTGTACTAACCTATAATACCTAAAACAAATACAATGATGTAAACCAGTTTTACCTCAATAAGTTTACAAAAAGTTTCTTCTGAAGGCAGACCTTGTTAAGAACTTAATGCTTGGTATATTTCAATTTGGTTTCCTTTCTGCATTCCTGCCAGAGCATGAGAAGGTTTTTCTGTGCTATTCATTGTATGAAACTAATTGAGGCTCTAGATAGATGTAAAACTCACAAAAATGTAGGGAACTCCCTATGAGAAGGTGTTTTGCAGTTTTTGACTCTCAAAGTTATTCACACAGAGCCCCCACCAATTCTTCAATTATGGTTTAGATTTCCTACCCTGACACTGGTTTCCATGGAGGTTCTTTCTTGTGGATTTCTGTCCCAAAATGTTGTGAGTTTCTATATCCAACAGCTGACTAATCTCCAATGTGAGGAGTTTGGTGGGGGTATAGGAAAGTAGCTGTTTGCCCTGAGAAATTTTCATTTCTCATAGGAACCTAAGAACAGTCATTGATTTTTCAGTTTGTTCTGCTTTATATTCATTAGCTATGGCAATTTCCAAACCTTATTTTGAGCTCAAAGGAATAGACTTCGTCTATTTTGTCTCTGTATCTCAACTGCACCTAATAAAGAGCCTAACAGAAAACAATGACTAAATATGTACTTACTGCCTGACTGATGAATAAATTAATTAAGCATTTAGCATTCTTTACTTATTTGACTTTGAGATCTGTTGTAGTTACAGTTCATCATTCCTTGCTACTCCATTCCCTCCACCTTAGATTTCTGCATCCTCCATGACTAATGAAATCTTGCCCACGAGTTGCTTCTCACATTTCATTCTTTACCTAAATTAAAAAATATATATATTAGGTTATTCAAAAAGATTTTTAATTAATATATTTATGATGCTTTTAAACATGTATTAACAGAGTAGGGTTTTTTTCTGAAAGGCCGAGAAGAATAGTTGTAATATATGAGCCTTTCATGTAAGAATAAACTTTCAAAGAATTTCTCAAATTCTTTGAGCTCCACATGAAAAGATCAATAGAAATAAATAATTATGAGGTTACTTCCTCCTGTTCTATCATTTTATAACTTACAATAAAATAATGCCATATAATTTTCATAAGGTTAACATTATTTATTGTCTTTTATCCTAGCAACTTCTTTCAAGAACCCTATTCTACTCTGCCAAAAGTCTTAATTTTGCTAAATTTAAATCAACTCTCTTTTATTTGAGTATCCAACATAAGATTATGTTTAAGTTATCATTTTATATAAACATTTTATCCTTTTGCCTCATCCTTCAATTTATTTTTAATTGTTATGATTAACTCTTGAATACTTCAAAACCTTTTTCATGTATATTATCAATAAAATGTAATCATGATAGTTAACAGTTGTGAAGGGTTTTATGGATGTCTGAATTAAAATATCCTCATTCTTCCTACAGCTTAAAGAATGCAGAGTTAATGTGTTTCTAGCTGCTCTGAATCCATATCAACACAGGTCTATATCACATGGAGTTTTGTTCAACAGGGTATGTTAGTCTCTGAGGAGATCCCCTGTTTATCTTGATCTCTTTCAGAATGGCCAAATGATGAATTTACCCAGACTTTCCTTTTCAGCTACATTTCTCTCAACCCACCTAAGCATCTTTCAACAAATAGTTTGAGTATCTTAATCAATTTTTCTTCTCTCTCGTCACCTTTCTTGTTGGAACCCTGGCATCCTGCCTACTTGAGGGAAAAAAAATGGTATATTTCCAGTTAAGCTCATCAAAGGGACTTCCATTAGATTTCTAGGTGCTACCACTGAGAATTTCAAAGTTTCCCATTACAGAAGTTGAACAACAAGATGTTTTCAGCATTCCTGACTTGCTGGAATGGAAAACCATTCCTTAGCACTTTATTCCATTTCCCCTCTTTCCAGATCATCTCCCTTTGCTGAGCATGCCCCACTCCCCATCTGTGATTCATCTCCCTCCCTTGTTCCCTCTAGCCCCTGGATTTCACCTACCCTCCAGTCAGACCAACAACTTTCTTGACTGGATTTTCCTGGATTCACCCTTTTCCTTTATTCACAGAGCTCAGCTTCCCCTCCAGTCCCTAGGTAACCCTAGCATATGCCCTCTAGTCTTTGAGTTAGGTCTACCGCTCCACATATATGGTTGCATCTTTTTCTTATGATACTACATAGCTGCAACTATTAATATATTCAAAAATAAACAAAAAGGGAACCTTTTTTTCTGACATCAGAGTATCATTGGACTTTCTAACCATGTCCGCAGCAACAAACACTTTCTATTCACTGTACTTCAGCAACCATTTCTCACCCTAAACACAGCTTCTGTCTTTACACCATTTGCATAGATAGGTGGTACCTCAGCCTTCTCCATTCCTAGAGTCTGAGGAAAAGATAGAAATGGAAAATGATACCAGTGACACAGGAAGGTCAGGCAGAAGATGGCAGGGGCATCTCTCTAACCTCCTAAAATCATTTACAGTTGAAATTCCAGAATTAACATGATAGATATGGCCATGGACCACCCTGTGTGCTGGAATTACAGATTCCCAGCAGGCCAAACAAAACCTGAGGTGAGAGGGGAGGGGCCTTTTCAGATGAAGGAAAAGGTAATACCATCTTCACACTCCTACAAGTGTTCCCTTGGAGGAAAGAAAAGGAAAATTGGGGGGGGGGGCAGGGAAATAGAGAAGTGTATACATGGTTCAGTTTTATTTAAAATTAGCATAATGGCACCAGTTAATTTGAAGGTCTTTTCTAGCAGCGACTAAAATTTTACAAAAGAGTGCATTATGTTTAGTAAAGGAGATCTTTTTTCAAATTTTTTTAAAGATTATTTATATTTACAGAACTGGGGTACAGACCAGAGGTGTGGTGGGTGAAAGGATTCACCAAAGACAGAATGGGAAGCAGAACCAGCAAAGTACACTGATGAGGGGAGCAGCCGGTGGGCTAGGAGAGGTCTGCCATGCCATGTGGGTAGCTCCCTGGTCAGAGATCAACTCATGCTGCAGTGGTTTTGGAGAGCTTCATAATGCTCTCACCACCAGGAAGAGCCCAGGAACTTTTTTTTAAGGGAAGGGGAGGGGGAGAGAAGAAAATGACTGTAATAAGACTCTTGTCAATTACTGTGATCTTTTGGATAGTCCTTGATTGGATAGCTTAGTTTTGACCTATTCTTTTTAAAAAGCAACTACATTTGGAAGTTATTTCTACTGTATCTAAAGGATTATAAGCAAAGAAAATCAGGGAAGTTTACCCAACTAAGTTATTATACATCTTTAAAGTTGGTTGTTTAGCTCTTGTTAGAAATGTTGTCTTGAACAAATTATATATCTATTATCAAATTGGCAAGATGTGTAGATTGAAACTATCCAATTATGTTTTAGATATTCCCTCCCCACCCAACCCCCCAACACATCTTTTCTTTGCCAACTCATGAAGGTTTACTTTTTCAATAGCAATCCCATTTTCCATTCTGAAAGCATGACCTAGGAGAGAAACCATGCACACTTTGGTGAAGAGCTGTTCAAAGAATATCCTCATGAATGTAAAAGTAAAATGATATGGTTCATTGTTATAAAAACTTTCCTTATTCAGTGGAAAACTACTCAAGTTTCTATTAATAGCTAGTAATCTTGAACTGATTCAAATAATGAAAAGTTGTTAATACTAGTAGTATCTATTGTATCCTGTCCAAGCTGTTCAATTATATTTTGCCCCAATGAGCCCTAAATTTGTACTTGGGAAACAGCTTTGGTTTTCCTCATTTGTAAAATGGGGTCAAAAAATAGTTTCTACTCAGGGTGACAATAAGGAGTGAATTTGAGAATGAATATGAAAAAGCAGTTTTAAAACAACAAAAGATGTTACTTATTCACTGAACAAACACATTTATTGAATTCCTGCTAAGCATCAAGCATTCTCCTAAAAATTGGAACTATAAAAATGTAAATTTAATTCCATCTCTATGGCATTTTGCCAAACAGTAGAGGTCATATTCAGATATTTAAACAATGAGATAATTGTTTTAATTAAAAAATATACAATGTTCAGGAAGTGTGGAGAAAAGAACTCAAACCTGCCTGGGGGAATTTAGAAGAGCTTCTGGAAGAGACAAGCTTGAGCAAACAGTAAGATTTGATCCAGGGTGAAGAAAAAGAATAAAGGCATGTGAGAACATGGTACATTTATAATCTGAGGAAAAAGAACCAAGTTGAGGAGATAGACTTAAGGAGTTTCCCATCAAGAAAGAAACAACTAAATCCAGGGCAGAATAAGAGAAGAAAATGAAGGATGGTTTCATTGGGATAGAAGATGAGAAAACCATGAATGAAAATTAAAAAGTAACAAGCAGAGAGGTAGATGGGAAGTATTGTTTTAGAAATTAACATAGGAAAGACTGTTAAGAAGAGAGTGACAGCAGTTGAAGTCAAACTAGAAAAGGCTGAAATGTATCCATTGGATTTAAAAACTTGCAAAAACTTATTCAATGTAATAAGGCTCTAGTCTACTTAGTAAGGATCAATTAAGATACACCTAGAGCATCATTATAATGTTTGGAGGTGTGAATACTATGTCTGAAGTGAAAGTGATTTTTGCCCCCCTTTGGCTGAGAATAGGAAGAGAAGCACAACATCCAGGGAATTAGAGGATGCTGATATTTATTGCCAGCATCTAAGCCAAAAAAAAAAAAAGGAAACTATAGGACTGCATTAGAGAAGATAAAACTATCATAGGGCACCTTTCTGTTCAAATAGAAACTACTGAAACTTGTTTTTATGTTTACATAGATAGCATATATAAGAACATAATTTAGACATTATTGAATTTCCACAAGTACATTTTGGATGGAGTATGCTTATCACAGAATATGGCTGACAAATAAATTCTAGAAACATGAGTGATTTTCTTTAAGCCACAACTGGAACAAAGAGCTATATATTATTTTATTTAAGAAAGTTATTGAATAATTATTGTTACTGCACTCGACCTGGTAATACACAGTGGTCAAGGCAACATGGTTCTGACCATAGAGAATTTATAGTCTAATGGAAGAAGACAAGTCAAAGAAAACATTTTAAAAACAATTATTGCAACATATTGTGATACTCAAAATAATATATCCAACTTTAAGCTTTCTGATAACATAATTATTATCCCCATTATAGCTTTTCTTACTTTGTTTCAACTGGCATTTATTAGACATGGGATGTTATCAGGCAACAAGTATAGAGATGTAAGACAATAACTCAAAAGACCTGTTTCAACATGATACATTAATTTATAACTAATTGTGCAAACTGGTCCTAAAATTTACAAGAGTAAATTTTAATTAATTTACAAGAGTAAATTTTAAGAAGCACATGTAAGTTTAAATGTAGATAATAAAAATGTTATGGTTCTACAGATTTGCTCTGATATATATGGAGCATACATTTTAATTCCTTTTTTAATTAATATTATATGAAGCTAGAACTAGGGATCCTAACGATCAGATAATTCATTAAATTCATTGTACAGATGAGAAAATTAAGAGCCAGAGAAATGATGGGTTTTTCTACAGTCCAACAATTCCAATGGAAAATATGCAAATCTAATCAAGTATTTTCCATTTGCATGTTTTGCAGTCTTTAAATGGGATTAGGGATTATGAATTAGGGATGATAATAGCCTTCACCCTCTCACCCTTTCCCTATTCTCAGCCAAAAGGGAACAAACAGTTTCCCCTCCATACATGCACACACCTCCTTTTTCCTCATAACACTGACTTGGTAGGGAAAGTGGGTTATTAATCTATTGATTAATGTTTAATGAAACCTGAAGATGTTTATGATATGATGCTAAGATTTCTATTACCAATTTGCTGCAATATACCCAATCAAATATATTTATTTTTTTCCATAGCCTCTTCACACCTATGGAAAACCGTTTTAGGGTTTTCTAAGTAGATAGAAATAGCATACACATAAGAACTGTTCCTTTATTTCCAATTCTTGCATAATACTGGCTTTGCTCTTTTCAAAACTGAATGGTTAGGACATATATATAATAAAGTGCTGGTAATGAATATCCCTGTCTTCTTTCTGAATTTAAATACAGTGGCCTTAATATTTGAATATTGAGTTTGATGGATGCTGTACATTTTTGTAGATACCCTTTATTATATTAAACAGTTTCCTTCTCCCCTATTTTAAGTATTTTATTATGAATAGCTATTGAATTAATTAAATGATAATTCCTGGACCTACCAAAATATTAGTATCCTTTCATCTATTCAAATATTGAATTACATGGTTATATTTTTCTAACATCAAACAGACTTTAATGTTGTTAATCAGTTTAACTTGATGACAATATATGATCTTTCCATAATTGCTGGATTTATTGTTTATCTATATATAAAAGAGAGAAAATTATGAAATAAACCTTAATGTTATCACCACCTTACTTCAAAAGCTACCAACATTGTACTGTTTTTGTTCTATTTCTCCCTATCTAACCCCAGTTTGTTTTTGTTCTTTAGTATGGATTATTTAAAAGCAAATCTCGGACTTAATGTCATTTCACCCATAAATATTTCAATATGTATCATTAATTGATAATGAATTCTTACAATATATAATAATCAACCCATAATTATATCTAACATAATTAAATGAAATTCTGAATGTAATCTAATACCTTCTTTATAGTCATCTTGCCAGAAGTCTCAATGTATGTTTTTTGCATTTTGTTCCTCTCTAAATCTTTGCAGAAGATACATACATTGCAAATCTCATATCATAATTATATCTTATATCCTCATTCTATGAAATCCCCTCTCCCCAACACACACATGTACACACTCCACAGCCGTTTCTTGATGAAACTGATTTACTGGGGAAACTGAGCTATTTGTCATAAACTGTTCTGCACTCAGGATCTGGTTGATTGCTACTTCCTGGCATAATTTAATTTATTATTTTAGCCCCATTTTTCCTAATTTTATTTCAGTTCTAGAAGAATTATTGAGTTTAGAATCAATTTTCAGGTAGGTATTGCCTACCTGATTGCCTCTGTCTCTTCAGTTGTATCACACTGTAAGGTATAAAGTATGATTATCACATACATAGCAATATTAAAATTTATTAGTGCACTCCAGTGGATCAACCTAACTCCTCCACTATAGTATCCTATCATCTTCTACCTAATGTTCAAAGAATCTATCTGTTATTATTGTCCAGATGTATTATTTCACCAGGTTTTATAAAATGATGATGATCTAACTCTATCATTAATTTGCACTTCTTAACTAAATCCCTTTTTATAGAATTTTCTTTGATCATAGAACCTAGGTGATCAAAGTGAAATAGGGTTCACATAGAAAAATCTCAAAAAATTCTGTATTCCTTCCCTTTATCAATTATAAAGCTAAGTTTTTATCTTAACACTCCCCACTGATGACCAATGAAGTGGTTTTGATTTTGTTTCAGTATTTTTAGTGTCATTATAAGCTTCTGTATTTTATCATTTTGATTAATTTTAATACATAGTTATTGTATTTATTTTCAAATTGTCCTTAGTAGACCAGCGATAACCCCTTCATGTACCATTTTGATGGTCTATTTATCTTCTTGCTTTCTGAGACAATATTGCCAAGGCTAAATTTATTTATTTATTCCCTTTACCAGATGTGAAATTTGCCATTTCTTTAGGAAACTCTGGTTTCTTTTATTGGATAAGATTTTGTAGCATTCTAAATATTATTTTTGCATCTATGTTCAAGAGTGTGATTGGTCTTTTCATATACACTCATTGCTTTCTCTTGTTCTGTTATTTTAATAGCTTCACAGACAACTTAAGGGGTGGTTTCTCCTTTAGTTTGAAAGACTTGAGTAGAATTATTCACTTTTTGAGTGTTTGCAGGTCTTCTCAAGATAGTGTTTTTCTTGTAGATGAAATATGTTTATCTGCTAGTTCTATTTCCTTGCCACCAGCTGAAGTGTGATTTTAAAAAAAGGAAGTATTTTAAAAATACTTTCCATACTAGTTTTAGGTGTTTTCTGTTGGGAGAGTTGTATCAGCACATCTGGTGCAATATATTGACTTATGACTTATTTTTTAAGTAAGGGAAAAATGGAAGAAAAGTTTCAGTTACCCCAGAGCCTAACTCATCATTCCCTTTTATTGTTGAATTGTTGTGGCTTCAGAGTATTGGTTATAAAATCGCTTTCCTCGCACAACTTCTCATCCCATTTTTCTTGCTTTCCATCATGGCAGAATTATTTAAGACAAGTTTATGGGATTTCCAACAGAGTTTGAAAATAGAAGGTTGGACACAGTATGATATCCTAACTTTATTTTCTTTCTCTCAGATACTGATAAAAATAAATTGGCATGATGCTATTTAAATAACTAAACTCTTTATAAAAATACAGAATCAGAATTGTGAAAGCATTACAATAAGTGGCAAAAGAAAAAAGTACTAATCAGGGTAGTGATATGTTGGGTTCAGTTGGTGTTTTTAATTGGGTCTATAAAAGATATTCTTTCTGCAGTTGATTATTCAAGTATGAGTGCAATAAAGTCTCTAAAGCTTGTATCATAAAATTCTGTCACTTCATCAATTTCAAATTCTAATTCTTCAAAAGAGTTTTATGCTTCAAAGAAACTAAGATGTCACATAAAATATGCTGATTAATGCATTTATCAACATCTGGAATATATAAAAGTTCCTCTTGCTGATTGGCTCTAAAGAGTTAACTGTAATCAGAAAATTATCTTTCAACAAAATAAGATATTCCTTCATTACTTGTAGATATTATGTTTACTTATGTATTTTTAACATAACAACTTTTATTAAGCATTTTAAAAAAGAAATAAGGGCTTCCATCTCTGGCCAAGAGGCAGTTTTCATAAAGCTGATTTACTGTTGTTTCTAACGCAACTAAAAAACACACAAAACATATGAAACAATCATCAAAATACTGAACATAAGACAATGAAAGGTAGTGACCTACAATTGGGGGTAAACAAGTCAGGGGAGCCCTATAATTGCTGCAGCTGACCTCCTAGAGAGTTTCTTTGTTGAGGTGCAGGAACAAGGAGTCTGGGGGAAACCTGACAAATTCCCTCTGAGGTGAGAAGATAACTTTTGAATGGAAAGGCCAAGACAAGTTTCACAATGAGGAAATGAGGAAAAAAACTGCTCAAAGAAACAACTCCAGAGACCTAAAGAAGATCCTCTTTGAGTACCTACCAGAATAATGATTAATGAATTCGTGTGAGAAAACTACTCATTGACAGAAAAGCATCTTCCTAAGACTACCTAGCCCTCATAGAGAGTGACACAATACCTACTTCCACAAGCCAAACAGTCCATTCATTTGACTTTGGGTGGAGAACTAAAAAATGTCATCCAACAGTAGTGGGGAATTAACCCCAGTATAAGTACAACTCTTGTTTTGACTAACACATTTAAAAGTAAAACCCAAAAGGATCAAACTGTTTTCAAGTAACTGAACTGCAACTCAGAACAAGGCATAAGAATGTTTGCATAACGACAAATGTCTACTAGTATCCAACAAGGTAAAATTGACAAAGTTTGGCATCCAGTAAGTGAGCAGCTGTGGGGAAAAGAATGAATATGCAACCTATAAAAAAGGAAGCAAAATCAATCAACAAAAAGCAATCCAAAATTTATACAGATGTTATGATTGAAGCAAACACATTAAAATAATTTCAATAATCATATTTCATGTTTTCAAAAGGAAAGATAGAGCTATGTATATAATAAATATATAGTAAAGAAACCTGTCAGACTTCTAGAGATAAAAACTAAAGTCCAAGGTAAAGGATCCCCTGTAAGGGATTAATAACATATCACAGTTGTAAAGATTAGTCAATTTAAAGATATATTTACTTTATCTTTTATAAGGATCCTAAATGAAATTCAGAGAGACAAAGAACTTAGGAATATCAGTTAGCTGTAAACAACTTCAGGAGGTCCAAAATACACATGATTTGAGTATGTGAAAGGGGATATAGGTGAAGAAAGATAATATTTGAAGAAATTTTCCAAATGTGAATTAAAGAGAAACCCCACATGTTCAAAACCCAAGCCTCAAAACAGGAAGCACAAAAGAAACTACACCAAAGCAATCATAATCAAATCATTAAAAACCAGCAATAGATAGAAAACTCTTGCGAAGTGCATCCAGAAAAAAAGACATGCTTTGTGAAAAGGAGCAAAGGAAATATAACAGATTTCCCATCAGAAGCTATACATACAAAAATAAAATGAATTTTTAAAGTCATGAAAAATTTTTATTGAGCCAGTCCTAATCTCCATACCCAGTATTATATCTTTCAGAAGTGTAGATTTAAAAAAAAAATTCAGATACAAAATCTGGGGAAAAAAATATTATTATTAGAAACCCCATATTACAAGAAATGTTGAAGGAAATTAAGAAGAATAAAAATTTTACTGAATATAAATATAGAATTTTACAAAGGATTGAAGAGTACTAGAAATAATAAGTACATGGTTCAACCCATAATACTTTCTCTGATCATTTAAATATATATGAGATAATCCACCAAATAATAACAATGTAATATGTAAGTTATAAGTAAAATGTATGACAACAACAGCACAAAAGTTAGTAAGAAACAAATTAAATCTAGAGAGTTATTTGTGCTGCACGAGAACTGAAATAGTATCAACTGTAGAAAAACTCAAAAAATTAAAGAAGTAGATCTTAAACCCTAAAGCAATCTTTAAAATAACTAGAACTAGGCCCTCCCTGGTGGTGCAGTGGGTTAAAGCACAGCACTAAGAAGCTAAAGCCACTGTAGCATGAGTTCAATCCCCAGCCCCGGAAGTGATCCACATGGTGCTGCAGACCTCTCCTGACCTACCTGCTGCTCCACTCAGCAGTGTACTTCATTGATCTGCCTGTTCTTCTACTTGCTCTGTCTCTGGTGAATCTTCTAATTGCCCCTGCACCTCTGGCCTGTATCCTTATACCCCAATTCTGAATGAATGAATAAATAAATCTTAAATAAATAAAATAGAACCAAAAGGGAACAAAGAACTAATGAGGCAAACATAAAGTAAATAGTAAGACTTTTGATTTGATCTAACTAAATTCACATTAAGTATAAATGGTCTCAACACAACAATTAAAAGTCAGAGATTGTCAGATTATGAAAAAAAATCTGTGATCTAACCATATATACTACCTGTAAAATGTAGTTTAAGTGTAAAGACACAAGGAGGTTTGTAATAAAAGAACTGAAGAAGAAATGCAATGCTCATACTAATCGAGAGAAAATGAAAGTAGATAGATTGTCAAATAAAATATATTCCACAACAAGAAATAATAGCAAGTATAAATAATGTCATGTCTTAATAATAAAGGGGTCAGTTCATTAGGAGGAAATGACAATCCTAATAATGCACTTAATTTTAAAAGAGCTTTAAAATGTATGAAGCAAACACTGGTTAAAATTAAAAGAGAAAGAGATAAATCTAAAATTATAGCCAGAATTTTAAATCGTCTTCCCCTCAAAAATTGATAGAACCAGTAGGCAGAAAATCAGGAAGATATAATCAACTAACTTCACCTAATTGACATTAATAGATAAATGTCAAAGTTCTTGAATTTTACATAATATCCTGTCAGAAAGAAATTCAAATCAAAAAAAAAAATTAAAAAAGGTTTCAAGTCAAACAAAGTATGTTTTCTAATTAGAGTGGAATTAACTTAGAAATGAATAGTAAAAGGATCTCTGTGAAATTCTCAAATATTTGGGAATAAAATAACAATTGCTGAGTTAGTCATAGATAAAGAAGAAATTGTGAGAAATTGCAAAGTATTTGGAACTGAATTAAGGTAAACACAGAGTATAATATTAATTTGTAAAATATTGAAATATTTCTTGTAAGAGGGAATTTTTAGCACAAGATTATTTTAGAAATGTCTTAAATCAATGACCTCAGCTTTCCCTGGTGAAGTAAGGGGTTGAGTGATGGAGTTATCAGCCTTCTTTATGTTAAACTACAAACTAAGAAAGTAAGATTAAATGCGACATGAAGTAAGCAGGTAAAATAATAAAATAATTTAAAAAGGTAAAATAATGAAATAATAAAGATTTCATAAGAATAGTTGAAAGAAAAACAGTAGCAAAAATGTTTAAAAACGAAAGATAGTTCTCTGAAGAAACAGTATATGAATTAACATCTAACAACACTGAGTGAAGAAAAAGGGGTTACATTATTATATCAAAATGACAGAAGCAATATTACTACCTAATGTTAAGAAATTTATAAGATATGGGAATACTACAATTTTGTTCATCTAAATTTAACAGCATAAATGAAATGGACTAATTCCTAAAAAGCCATAAACAACTAAAACTTACTCAATATGAAATAGATAAGCTGAGTAATCCTGTAACTATCAAAGAAATGGAATTTGTCACCAAAGATGGTCTAAAAAGAGTCTTCAGATCTATATTGTTTCACTAAAATTTTCTAGTAGATATTTAAAGAACAATATTTAAATCTTGTCTGCTAGACAAAAAACAGAGGGGAAAATTTTCCCATTAATTTTATGAAGTCAGAATGAACTTTATCAAAACCACACAAACATAATAACATAAAAAGAACACAAGAGAATGCAAAAAAAAAAAAAAAACACCTCAATGGAAATTTTCCAAATTCAACATTGTAGAAAAACAATCACGTTTCCAAAGGATAATCCATAAAACAAAATAATGATAAATTCAATTTAATTAAAATCAAGGTATTTTGCTTTCATACATACACTATCCCCATAACCCAGAAGTTACTGTGCTGGACTTGAATAATGTATTGAACATGACCATTAGTGATAGTGATAGAATTGGAACAGTGATGATAGTGATAGGGTGGACTCCCAGATGTTAACATGGCCTTTCCTGAAACTCAGTCCTGAGTTTCTGTGACTTGATGGGTAGAGGCCACCAAAGTTTGGATTATTAGGACTTCCAAACTTTTGGCATGACTTCCAGAGAATCACAGAGGAGATACATCCATCCATCTGTGTTAGTTGGTGTCTAGTCCTTCTATGTTTTTTTGCTAATATCATTCATAGTGGACATGTGAGAGGAAAAAGGGCTTGAGAGAATGTTGTCTTCAGTACTGAACATACAGAACGTTCTTTACAGTCTACTCAAAAAAGAGAAATGAAACTATTTTGAGTTACTTATAATGGTACACACCTTAAGATGCTTCAAAAGAAAGGACAAGCTGCAGAAAAGCAAATAGCTCACCTGAATCTCTGAGTTGAGTGAAAATTTGAGGTTGTGTCTGGGGTCTGTAAGTAAATGTACTGAACATCATCACCCATGTCTACCAAGGGAGAAATGTGAGAACAGGAAGTAAGCAGAAGTGGAGGAAGAGATCAGACTGTGACCTCATCAGCAGGGGTGAAAGCTGAACCTTACAAAAAGTTGAGCACCTGAAAAGGAAATAATAGAAAAAGGTCACACATCCCTGGAATGCTTTCTTTGTCCTCATTACCCAATCCAAACCACTTTCAGTTAAGATGGCTGATTAGAGTGGTTGTAGCAGTTTTATTTAGATATATTCAATATTAATATAATAATAATATGCTTTTTAATATTTATAATATAGATTGCGATTGCTGTTGATGTCAAAAAGAGCACAAATTTTGCATGTCTTTGTTTGAATCTTGCCTCTACCACTTACTAGCTATGATATTCGACAACTGTCTTAACATTTCAGAGCTGGTTTTCTCACCTTTAAGAGTAGAATGATAATAGCTTGTAAGAATTTTTCAATAATACAAATGAAGTGTGTAATAAAGTAGGTGTCCAGCAAATGGTAGTTATTCCAAGTACCACACAGTTACTCAAATGCAATACTATATTTGTCAATGAGGTATGACTTTATTATAGAAGTAGACTATTATAAACGGTCAAGGATTTAAGAATATAATATTTGCAAGATGTTTCTTTCATCAGATTTTACTCCAGAATATTAGCAGAGTAATTTTAGTATTAATTAGTTGAACGCTAGAAGCAGCAATGGCTTTGTGTTGTATAACTAAGTATAAAACGGCAGTCATTTAAATGTTATACTACATGTATCTGTCAAACAATATAATAAAATTGACAACTTATAACTGTATCTGGTTCATCTCCATTTCATTTCTCCCTTGTCACCTATAAATGCTCCCTTGTGGTTTTCTTTAGTTAAAAGTACAGTGTATTCTGACTGTTGAATGAAATCTTATACAGACATAGGTAACCTTAACCTTTAGGAAGTGTGTTTAGGATATTTTCATTTTCTGAGTTTTAGTGAGATCCCAGAAAGTTTCAGTCACATCAAAAGAGTCTCTTTGTGTCTTTCTGATCTCATTAGCTAATGTTTCCTATGAGTTCTTCACACACCTCAGTGAATCCCCTTCTTCTAGTTCAAGAAATACACATTTTGACTAATCTCTGAGTATTTGTGTTTCTATGGCATGAAGCTGTATCCTCTTTTTGTATTTGTCTGGTTACTTTATAATTCCTCTTTTTTAATAATATAGACCATGCTCTGCTCTCCTGAACCTCATTTCTCACTCACATTTATACTGTGCCTCAGCTGCTAGCCTTACCTCATGTGCTGTGTGCCTGCTTGTTCCTCTCTGCCATTTCCCACCTTGCCCGCCCTACAAAGAACATCATTTTTTTTCTTGGTCTTTGTAGAAAACTTGCCCTTCAAGACCCAACCAAGTCATCCCCTGGGAAGCCTGACTAGCTGTTCTCAAAGGATGCAGATCTTTCTCTCTGTGCCTAAAGCATCCGTTACACCTCTATCAGAGTCCTAACCAGTTGCTTTTTTGATTATGTTTCCTTCCCTAACAATGATCTTATGGATAAAGACTTTTTCTTTGCTTCTTTGTGTATTTTCACACCTATGCCAGTCCCTTAAACAAGACAGATAACGTTTAAATGGTATTGAGGGGTTGACTGAAATGCCTTGCCATAAGCTTTCTTTTTCAAGGTTGACAATAGCACTGAGTTACTAATAGTGTTAATTGTAGGGTCTTCTGGAAGATTTCACTTGTTTTCCAGACTTTGGTGTGTTCTGTGTGTACAACCTTTGTCTAGGTCATAAAAAAAAGAAAAAATCCCTTCAGACTGTGGTAGCCAATTTCTTTCTCTTTTCTGGAAATCTCTTTAATTAAATTTACCAAGTCCTTTTGCTAGTGACCTAAAGACCCCCAAGGGATTAACCTGGCTATATGCCTAAAACTAGTCTATTGCTTTAGAGAGAGAAATTACTTTCTGGACAATTTAAACTGGATTTTCTTTCTGTATATGTTTTAGATAATAATGGAGAAAAATCATAAATTAACCAGAACCTAAGAAAGAGAACTTTAAGCTTTTATAGATTAGGTCACCTGTGCAGGAAATGTGCATTTTAAGAGATGCCAAGGAATTTATTTGCTTGTAGTCTCTGATCTAATTGGTACCTCCTTAGATCCTCATCCGATTCCCACCAATAATTAAATATGCAAATGTATGCATTCATCTCCCTCTTTGATGTTTCTACAGAGAGAATTAACTTGCCTAAATTCATTGTTTTTTCCTTCACAAAACTTGAGAATCTGTTGGAGATAAGGCTCTGCTCTTCCACTTTTTTTGTTTGTTTGTTTGTTTGTTTGTTTTTGTCTATTTTTCCTTCTCTAAAGATGATATTTTGTACTTTGAGGGATGTAGTACGTTGAGGGCAATAAAGTGCCAATTAAGAAGATAAGAAACACCCATAAAACAAGATAAGAAATGGTATGCCTTAATAGAAGTACAGAGATGTGCTTTGGGAGGTCAAAGAAAAGAAAAGCACATTTGCATGGGCTGTAGGTTTAGAAAGTTAGATGTTTGAAACCAAATCTTGCAAAATGAACAACAAATCCATGTCTTATTTGTAATGCCGGGACAAAACAGGGTAATTCCCATGACCTTTTAAAAAGATTTGAAATGTATACATATCTTCAATGCTATATTTCATATCTTCATTTTTCCAGTAAAAGGTTAAGATAAACATATCCTTTAATAGCATTTATCCAGCAAGTCTTTATCCCACAGACTAATGGGTATAGTTTTGGTATGTGGATAATGCTTCTGAGTAAAGGGCAGAAATGTAACTCAACGTGAGAACAGTTGAGCTGCTTATTCAAAGATATGTTCAATTTAACCTCAAAGACATTATTATTTCGTTGGTATCTCTGAATGTCTTCTAAAATAAGATCAATTTCTCTCAGTCTTGTATGGTTTAGATATGACCTTACTTAATGGTGGGGGAGTGAACAAGGAGCTGAACTGTTAACATCCTTCCATTTACAGGACTCTCTGATGACCCTCTCAGCCAATCAAAGCTCAAGCAAGTGAGGTTGAAAACTATTGCCCTGTTGAACTCATGCTCTGAAAAAATTCATGCAATGCTTAGTGACAAATTCAGGGAATACACACTGTTAAGTGATCTTGTGCAGTCCCTTTGAGAGTTCTCCAAGCCTAGTGGGCATTAGTTAGCACACATTACCATAAATCAAGACATAACTTAGTAAGCTCACAAGGAAAGTGAAACAATGACTATGGGTAGGTAATTCTCTAGGAAAATTTGTGAGAAATAATGGCATTTGGTAATTTTGAAAATGAATTCCTCACATTTTCTTGTTTATTGCAAAGAACTAAGATGATTCACTCACAGATTGGGGGGAGAGGGGAATGGTGCTTTAACTGTCTTTGTAGATGGTGGTTTTCACGAACTTACCCAGTCTCAAGTATGCTGTGTATTTTTGAGCAGTTTAAAGATGTTATGAGGTGTTCTTCCCTTCTGACCCACTATAATCTTTCTCAGCAAATACCACTGTCATGATATTTGAAACTCTCTCATTTAAAGATCATGCCCTGGTCTTCAGGTGACCTCTAATCCAAATAGTAGCCACAGAAAATGTGCCTCTAACCACCTATGATTTGGATATTAGTTAGCAACTTCCTAAAAACAAGACGAAATATTAAAGAGAAGAATTGGAATCTGTTGCCTTAGTGATGTGTGTGATATGGCAACATACATCTGAAGAGAGCGGTACCTATACTTCAGAATCATATGCAGAGTTGTAAGCCAGAGTAACTGCAATAAAAAATTAAAAATCCTACTGACAGTGGTAAGAGGTCAGCTGGGGCCTGGAATCAGGCACTGGTCCTCTCAGCTTAACAGTAATACTATTGGGGTCATGTGTGTGTTTGTTGACTATCTCCTACTGTGTTTAATAATGTAAAAAGGAATTTTAAACCACTAGAATTGTGAGAATGCCATACTAGAGTTGAATAACTTAAAATGTGTATAAAATGTATATATTCAGGCTTTTTGTTTTGTTATTTTTTTTTAATATTCTTCATTGTGAAATAAACTTAGACACACAAGAAGTTACAAAAAGTGTACAGATATTACCTATATACCCTTTACTCAGCTGATATGATATGAAACAACAGTACAATATAATAGCAAAACCAGGAAATTAGTGTCCTAACGGTAATATCCAGACTTAGCTACATCACTGCCACCCCATAACCAAATTGTTTAACCTATTTTACATTCTTCTTTGCCAACACCCCTCTCTAAATATATCCTGAGTAAAGCACCAGAAGTTTATTACTACCCAAACATTGCTAAAATATCCAAGAAAACTTCCTGGGCCTGGGAGAATTTTAAAAAACAAATCCAGTGTTTTACTTCATTTTGTTAGTTCTGATTATAGTTCTTAGTTTTATAGTAGCATTTCTATGTGATTAAAACAGATCTTTAGAGATTATAAATAAAAATGTGGATGGAAGGAAAAGTTGTTATTACAGGAAGAGGTGATCGTTGATGGAAATTTCCCAGAAAAATTCTTACCCATTTGAGCTAGCTCTAGCTACAGCGACCAATGTGAGGTGTATGCATGGGTTTTTTCACCCTTGATACTCTCAGTTTATTCCCTTAAAGGTGTAATGACTAATTAGAATTTGGTGGAGGGACACTATTCCTGAAAGCTTTCAGAATCATACATAAACCAAATGAGACAGTCCAATTCATCGTACTACTGGGTTAAAATCCAAAGCCAGGGGTTAGAGGGAGAATCTGGGTCAGTCTTCTGGGTGTCTGTGAATTGCCTGACACCTCCACGCCCCAAGCCAGTAGAGAACTGCCTGGGGTAGAGGAAGAGTTGTTAGCTAGCAAATGTTTATTTCCTCTCCCTACAGGAATACCAGCATTTTCAACTTCCTTCAGTTTAGTCTTATAAGTAGACCATGGTCAAAAGAATAGAAGAAACTCAGTATTTCTTTTGCATTTTGGAACTGTTCTTGCCTTCTGGGTGGCAACCACAGTGGTGAAACTATGGAAGCTACCACTTATTGATTGCTTGTTATAGGTAAGTTTTTCTAATTATTTTAGCTACATTTTCTGCTTCTGAGGTATACTATGTCAAATGATGAGAGTTTAGATAGTCTGCCTCACATCACAGAGCTTGTTGTGCATATATGTTGTTCTGAGCCCATAAAACCATAACATCTTGTAGGGAAGTAGAGGCCCACAGATATTTTTACTTGTCTGAGGTACTTCTGTTAGCTAGAGTCATCCTCAGGCCTGAATTTAGAGCCTAGAAACTTCCTAAATTTCTGTGCTGTTATTCTAAATTGAGCAGTTATTTCCCCAAGCAAATGAAAAATAGGGAAGTGTTTTTGTTTTTTGTTTTCCCAAGGATGGTTATTCCTTAATGAATCAGGTCAACATCACAAAAGATTTTATTATTAGATTTGGAGAAGTCCACAGCCTCGGAACATTTTTATCACTTGATGTTGAGATCTCTAATAAGCTTTACTCTGAAATTATAGCTCTCTTGAAAGACTTTAAACAGAATGGCGATATTGGTGCTTATGTGATTAAAGTTTTCAAGTAGCTTTTACTTCTACCTGCTGGTCTTGTCATCTAAGACATATTTCAGGGTAAATTTTAAAAAATGAGATTAAATATGTATCACTAAAACATACCCAGTACCATAATTCCTAATTGCTTAATAAAGAATTTGGTAATAGCTTTGGTTAGTAATGTTTCATTTAGATTTGTATCAACTGAGTTGTTATTTGCTTTTGATTAGGAATATAGTCAGTAAGGTATCCTTCCAAGGATCATTCTACAGACAATTGCTGTATTAGGGGGTGAAAGCAATTTGATAGGTAGCAAAAACAGGCAATTCAGCTATTTTATAGATGGAAGTTACTAAAATATCAAAATGACTTTTATATTAAGATACATGATAAACATTACCAAAAACATATTAAATCATAAATAGTAATAAGGAGCTATGCAGCAGATAAACAGGATTTTTAAAACCCATTTTATGCCTATTGTCTTATAAACCTGCTTTTTTAGTGCAATTTAACTGAGGTTAGACTAGGCAACTGACTTTGTAGGTAACCATTCTTCTCTGGCTTTTTTAAACTCTCAAGAGATATTCATGCTCAGGCAGGAGCCCAAGACTGCTTTGAGGCTGGAAGCTTCAAGAGGTAAGCACAAAGCCCTCCAGGTTAAGTTTTCCAAAACCTTTCAATTAGCTAAAAAGTTTTGCTTAAGCTTGTGGCTAAGGGTTGGCTCTCTATTCTAAAGCAGGGCAGGGCCTGCTGTGCCAGTCAACATGAATTCAGAGATGATGAAACCCACTCAGTCCCCACTCATTTCCCATGACTGTGTTCAAGTGAATGTGGTTTGTGCTCAGTACATGGCAGAGCAGAGCGTCCGAATCCCCTGGCCTCCTTCTGTGCCCAGTCCAGGTCTTTGATGTCTGATGTTGCAAAGCTCTGCAATGTTAGGGCTGTCAGGCAGTTTGCCACCCTCCTTCTCTACCTACCCTGCCCCCTCAAACTACGTTATTTCTTGAGGGTTACCTTTTGTTTTCAACCACTTACAGTCATCCAAGCATGGTAAAGCAATTTTAGATCATTATATACTCTTTCCATAAATTCAACAGGCTTTTATAAAGTCAGTTATATACCTGGCATTGTACTTGGCATTAAAGAGACTAAAGATAGTATGTGACAAGGGCCTTGAAAATTGCAAGGATCTCTCCTGTTTGTAGGGAGGAAATCATACATATTCAACAATTGCTAAATGTCAAAAGTCAGAAAACAATCAAACAGTAGCACATGAATAGGAGAAAGTAAATTATGCTCTCTGTATAAATGAGGCAGCATACATGATTTTTCACAATTTCGACTGTATTTTTCTTTAATGTACATAAATAAAAAGCCTCAGTTCTTTTGAATACCTTCTTTCTTACTCATTCTGATCTTTAGTGTGTAATCCATAAAAGGCCATTGCTCCCTCCATAAATCTTCTTTAATTCAAAGCATAACTCTCGGAGTTCAAAAACTGAGCAGATTAGCTATTGCTGCTCCTCACTGAAATTGTCGGTATATAAACATCTCCCTCGGGCCACAACTACAGTCGGCATAAAAATAAATCAAAAGTCAGCTATAAGGTCCAATGATTTATCAATGAATTTTTTAATGGTGTGTGTCTGAATTATAGCCTTTTGCAAACTCTGCCACCAATTGTTATTTTCATTAGTTCATAATATTTTTAGAGTTTATGTAGGTATAAGTATGCAAACACACATATGTGTATTTGCATCTATAAATTTTGCATCTCATAATGGCATATTCTTTGCTACCAGATCAGCTGTACTATTTTTGGAAACATTACTTGGAAATCATAACCTCTTATTCAATCTAAATATGACTTCATAACTTTTATAGCTATTACCCCATGCTTTTGCAAAACCTTACTGTGATTGCAAAAGAGCTCTGAGTGGTTAAGAAAAAAAAGTAACTTCTCAAGACATAACCTAAAAAATGCTTTGAGTTTCTGTTTGGTGTTGGGATCATGAGGTGACTGTGTGTTTGTGTGCTGATGTGTGAGTAGAAAATCTCAGAGGTTAAATAAAGGTGTGTTTTCAGGCTTAACTGGAAGTTTGATTCTACTGCTTCAGTCACTAATTAAAGTTGAATTACCCAGAGCAGTGTTTTTAGGGGTCTCTTTACCCTGAAAAGAGATTAACATTAATTTAAAATGTAGATGATCATTAATTTTATTCATTAGGCATAAGTAATTCTTTTGCTAATTCATCATTCCCCTTTGGGGGAAAGAGGTTAAAACTTTTATTTCTGTTTTAAAACACAAAGCGCTTTTTTTTTTTTTTCATGAAATGAAATTTCATTTCACTGTTGATCTGAAAGTAATAAGTTTTAAAGCAGGGCTTCATAAAGTTTTATATACATCAAAATCTCCCAAGGATCTTGTCGTACTATGCATACTGCTTTAAGATCAAGGTGTGCATTTGTACAGATTTGAAAGATGCTCATGCTTCCAACATATTTGAGATACATCCAAATGGACCTCTACTTCCCCCTGACCTCCAGGCTTCACAGAACTAAAAGCAGCTCTGTGAACTTCTTTCTGCCAGGAATAGTGAGACAAAGCCAATCCATCCTCAGCTGCCTTGGACCCCAAAAGAGCACTTGCACTAGGTGTATCCCCCTTTTGATGAGCAAACTTGAAAAAGGAGCAGGCAGTCAAGGCCATTTCCCACTACCTGACAAGTGTTTTTTTTTTTTTTTTAAAGATTTATTTATTTATTCATACAGAACTGGGGTACAGGCCAGAGGCTGAGGGGCGGTGAGAGGCTTCACCAGAGACAGAGCAGGGAGCAGAACAGTCAGATCGACGAAGTACACTGCTGAGGGAAGCAGCGGGCGGGTCAGGAGAGGTCTGCCACGCCATGTGGTCACCTCCGGGGCAGGCGGGAATCGAACTCATGCGGAAGTGGCTTTTAGCTTCTCAGTGCTGCGCTTTAACCCGCTGCGCCACCAGGGAGGGCCCTGACAAGTGTTTTTAGTGAGGGTGAGGAGTGGGTTGGAGTGGTTAGCCCTGGCAGGAGTTAGCCATGAATTATCTATACAACATGAAACATATCATGTGACATTTGCATATTTTAGGTCCCTGTACACAGAGTGTGGAGGTGGTGCCAAACTGTTGGTGCACTAGATATTGAATGCCAGAGATTGTGTAGTCCAGAGAGGCTGAGCCTCTCTAACATGTGCTCTGCTAGCTGTACATATGTGCCACGCTCGGGCAGAGCAGCAGCCCCTGGTCGTCTACTGGACAATATAAAACAATTATATTCAGTCAGAATAGGCTTATGGGACCAGTTCAATTTCAGAAATGCCCAGAGGTGATTTTATTAGTTAAGATATTGAATTTCCAAGCCCAAGATACAAATGCAAGGGAGTGTGCTGCTTAGATGACTTTCAAGAGTCTGGCACTGTCAGAGGCAAAACCCATAAAACATTCCAGTTGTGGAAGAAGCTAAAAGTGTATCTCTGTAGCTCATTATTCACAAGTCTCCTTTGGACTAAACTTGAACATGTCCATTCAGAGACAATTATGAATATCCTCTGTGTTGTTTAAAGACCCAGATTCCTGAGATTTGGAACAAATTGCACTGGGTATAAAAAACTTGTGTATAGGACACTGTACTGGAAACTCCAAATCTTATAGTTGGAAGCAGCATTAGAAGTCATTAGTCCAAACTCCCACTCAAAGCCGGAATCTTCTCTGCTGCATTCCTTGGCAGAAGGTCATCCAGCCTCAGCCTGAACATTTCCAGGGATGGGAAGCACACCATTTTTTTTGAGACAATCTATTCCCTAATGACTGTTTCAAATGTAGAAACATTCTCTCTAACACAGAGCCCACATAGACCTTTCTCAAGTTTCTACCTCCTTCTCCTATTTCTGCTGTGCGGAACCGTAAAGGATAAGTCCTTGCCTTCTTCTTTGTTGATGAAGAAATCTATCTCTCAACTGTCCCAAAGTCTTCATTGTTTCATTTTCTCAGCTCCAGTTCTTCCATCTTTGTGTTTCTATAACCAATCCTTACCCACTCAAATAAGCAGATATCAACACTATAAAGTTGTGATCCCCAGAACATACTACTAAGAGATGAGAAGATCAGTACTTATACAACAGGACTTTTATTTATTAAGCTGGAGCTTTAGTTTAATTCATGGTAACAAAAAACTTGTAGTTCTTTTTCCACTAGTCTATGAGCCTGCAGACTTTTACTGAGTGTGTAGAAAGCTGAAAATCTGCACTACTTGTATATGAACATTGAATGGTAAACAAGGAAATGGTTTCTTCCTTGTTCCATTTTAGAATAGATTTTTCTTTCTTTCTAATCTAAACTCAAACTCTAGCATATTCTAAGGAGACCAGCTCAATAACTTTGGCCTGTCATTCTAGTTGAACAAGGTAATTTTAGCTATTTATCTCAGCTGGTGCTAACCCCAGATTATATATATATATAAAAAAATCTTCAGTCAAATCATTGATGAAGATGACAAAGATGGCTTGATCAAAGCTGAGTCTTTCATATATCTCTCTATACTGGTATTGATTTACTTGTTTTCACTAGTATTAACAGAGAGCTGAGCACATAGTAATAATTTAATAAATGTTTGTTGGAATAATTGTACAGGGTTTCAAGCACTTGTGTGCTTCAATAAAATTCTGTATTTTTTCTACATGCTCCCAAATGATCTTCTCATGTAATAATTCTGGATATATAATTCTCAAGTCTCATTCTAATTTGAAAGCTTGTCCTTTTGCAAGTCTTCTAGTTATTTTTGGTTGAAAAAACATATGATAAAACTGACAATAACCATGTGTGTGAAATTGCTAATTGGGAAGCAATTTTGCTGTTTTGCCAGTGCTCATCTTCTGCTGCATTTTCTTTTGTGAGTTAAAACTATGCCAGTAGCTTTTGTTGTTGGTTTTGGTGTCTTTGGATATTAGCAGCTGTCCCTACCTTATCTGTTTCCAATGTTGACTTAGCTTTTGAAACTATCCTGAAAAGTTCAGTTTTTGTTTGCATTTACGTACACTGTTCAATAGACAGGGATATTCGAATGAAAACATTTTCATTTTTCTCTCTTCTCTGTGGACAAATAGGCTGTTTTTAATCTTTAATGTTGACATTTTTAAATTAAACATTGCTTTTTTAAAAAAGAAAAGTGCAAAACATGCAAAATGAGAATGAGTTGGGGAGATTGCCACTGAATCTTATGCTAACAACAACTAAAAGAAAAAAGCAAGAGCTTTATTTATGATTTCATCATTTAAAGGTAAGGACAATTTTAATAACCCAAAGTTAACTTCATATAGACATTGTTGAAGGCCCCTAGTAATCAAAAGCATATCCATGTTTACATTTTTCCCTAAAAGTACAAATACCTGTATGAATTGAAACATAAAAGAACTATTCCTTATCCCATCTGGCCTAGACTAGAGATTTTTAGCTATGAGTTTTAATATAAATTAGTGGAATTTCTCAAGGTTTGGAATGACTTGATTTCATTTAATGCTGCTATTTTTAAAAAGCATTTTGAACTTCCTGGATGGTGCTGAAGTTTGAAAAACCAAATCATTTTTAATAGACCTGGGCTGAACATATATAAAGATGTTGATTCATCTTTACATGAAAAAAACTAGGCAACTACTCATACAGGTCAAATTAAAGGCACAATTTGAAAAGGAAGCCATTATTTTCTAACCATTTTTATATTAATCCCAGATATCTGAAAAAAAATTCAGCTTACTCACAAAAGCTAATTAAGTCTATATACTGGCTAGAATCTAAACTACACTAACAGTAGACTTAGAGAACTTTCAAATAGTTCCACAAGTTTCAACAGACTAACTCATAAAACTGTAATAGACCTAGCTCATAATTGTGTATGTCCTAACTTATAGAATGTGGAATTTCTACTGGATTCAATACAGAATGTGTCCACATAATGCTTTGCTATTTAGGGGAACTATAATTATAGTTTTCATATCTTTCCACCAATTCAAGAAACTATTAGAAACTGTAAATTTTAGTATTTCTCAGAGGTTGGTTATGATAATAAGTTGTCTGGCAAGAAAATGTTGAAACTTTTCTCTTACTTTTCCAATTCATGTAGATCATAGCTTTAGCAGCTTAGAGAAGAAAAATAGAAGGGAGGGGGTGGCGTAACCATTCATATTTTGTCCCACTCTTAGTTCTATCAGGACAGAGCTATTAGGAGGTTTTCAAAATTCCCTTGTTTAAAAGAGTATAATGTCAAAGTTTTGGGCAAGGTCTCATAAATCCAATCTTGACTGAACCAGGTCATGTTTAGTGGGTAGAGAGGAAATGACATTATTGCCAGAAGCCTATGCACATGTCCCTTCTGTTTTATCTTTCAACAAACAGAAATTACAGGTCAGTTTTGACCAATTTTATGGACACATACTATAGGTCAGGAACTTACCTAGGTACAATCTCTGACCTTCATGAAGTATAACATTCTACTGGAGAAGAAAGGTAGGACAGATAAGAAAAAAAAAAAGGTTCAATAGTGATAGAGGCTTCTATGAAGATAACATGGGGTGATGTGTTAGAGTTCTTGGTCAGTTCCTGTAGATTGAGAGAATGGTGAGATTGTTCTGTGAGGGGTGTATCATCACCAATCTGTTCTTTCACCCTAAAAACAAAGTAATGTTTTAGAAATGCTCTTGTTTAACTTCACACTCATGTGACTAATGAGTTAGATCATAGGCCTATATTGTCAATCCTTAATATACCTGCTGTGCCCACAGGTATGACCCGCCTGCTCTCCCATCTGATTGCTGCTGTCAGCACTCCAGTCAGTATCTGCTTTGTGTGTCTTGACAAAAGTGTCAGAGATAAAGTTTTTCATTTCTGTTTGGATGACCCTTTGATGAGCATGTGGGTCTACTAGACTGGGAACCCCATGAAATCAGAGGCCACACCAGGTTTTGCTCAACACTGTATCCCGACATTTTATACAACTGCTGGCATATGATAAATGTAAAATGAGGTTTTGGAATGTGAAAATTCATGAGACAGAAAGAATCTCAAATACGATGATCCAGCAGTTTCCAATACCAGTTAGTCCCACAATTCTGTAATCCAACGGTCCTTATCCACTAGAACTTTAAAAACTGTCACTTGCTCACTCCTCTGTAGTGTACTGAGTACCTGTTATGTACAGGGACCTGAACTAGACACTTTAGGGAATAAAAAGCTGAAAATACATGCCCTCTGTATTTATGGGATTTATATCTTTCATAAGTGAGATGACCCTAAGGTAGATGGTAGCAAGTTCTGATTTACTTACCCGACCAAAAAATGTGCCAAGCATTACTCGACAGTGAATCCCTGACTTTATAAAGTATGGTCTAATGGGAAAACCAGGTTTGGTCAAATATTCACACAAATGCATAGCTGTCACCGGTATATGTTACACAGGAAAGCACTGTGATGTGAATGTCTAATAGGGTCTGGGGGGTGGAGGGGAGTTGCTGAGAGAATTGAAGTCCAGGGCAGGCTTTGAGGGAGAGCCTACCAGAGGCAGATGGGGAAGCAACCTTCAACCTAGAAGAGATCTATAAATCCAGAGTGAAAGAGGAATGGTTAGATAACATTGGTAGAAAATATTTTCTATTTTAAGTAATAGGCAGAAAATATTCAACAGATGTCCTGGTTAAATCCAAGGGAAGTTCAAGAACAGGATTCAGCAATAATGAATGAATCCAACCTTATCAGGCTCATAGGGGTCTGGATTGGTTTGAGAATTGCAAGGCAATGGAGATTTGTAAGAAAGAAGCATAGACTGATGGGTTGAAGAAGAGCCATGCTCTTAAGTGCTGAGAGAGGTTTGGAGGTTTGATGTAGGAGATGGGGTATAGCCGCTCTTGCCTCTTCCTTCTCCTCCCCACCTCCTGGCAGCCATTGTCAGAAGAAGACATGCCCAAGGTCACTCTCCCTCATCCTCCCATGTTTATCACTCCTTTAATGTTGTCTTCCTCCCCTCCCCACCGATTTTCCTTTTTTTCTTCAGCAACTTGCCCTCAGCTCGTTTTTCTCTATTCAGGGAGGCCCTGATCTTATATCCTTAACTTCCACTACTTGGGGCTGACTTTATCTCCACAAAGCTCTTCAACCAGTAGACTCACTGACTCACTTCCTACTTGATTGTGAAGTTTTCACCCCATCAATAAACACCTACACTATTGCTTCTCTAACCTGCTTTTGCCAACGTGACTCCCAATCTGCTTCTTGATTGTTTAGCACATATTTCTCAACCCTTATTTTCCTAAACTTCTCTGTGACAGGTGGTGCTACTGACCCTTTGTACATCCCCCAACTTCGTCTTCCATTATTTAATAGGACCACAGCTTATCTATCTTCTCAGCAGTCCTCGTGGGATCCTTTTCCTCTAGCCACGTCCTCTGATACTGTGCTCCCTGGAAACACACTGAGAGTTGGGAGTGGCTCACATGTTTGTGAGATCCATTCAGAGGTACACCTGAAGAGAGGGAGGCAAGAGTGGAAGAGGGACCAGCTCACTCACCCTGGGCTATCACTGAGCCTGAAGGGCATAACTTCAGGGTTATCTAAAATTGATACCAGAGGTCTGGACCCTGGTATGTGGGTACCAGTCAGTCACTGGCCATGCACCCACACCAGGTAGAGCTATAAGCATACAAGAACTGGGGTATAGGCCAAAGGTGCAGGGGGTGCGGGGGAGAGGGGAGATAAGAGGATTCACCAGATACAAATCAGGGGCAGCATAGGCAGATCTCCTGAAATACACTGCTGACGGGAGCAGCAGGTGAGACAGAAGAGATCTGTGCAGCATGTGAGTTAGCTCTCTGGCCATCCAGGGATCAAACTCATGCTGCAGCAGCTGGCAGTAGCTTAATAAATAGCACTGTCAGCCCCCCTGTGGCACCGGGGGGCCCAAGAGCTCTAATCTTGAATAAGACAAGTCACTGTGGCTGAGAGGGATTCCCACTGAGACACTGGCTACACATCAAAACTTAATTCCCATCCTTCACTACAATCCCCTGGCAAAACTGCTTCTTAACTTCTCATCCTCCAGACTGAATTGCTAGTCAAATAGTCACCCTGTCCTATAAATTTGATCTCATTAATATCACGTCTTGCATCCATGCCCTACCCTCCATTTCTGCTGCTGCTCCTTGGTTTCAGACACCCATTTCTCACTTCCATTACTCCCAGGGGGCCTCTCTCTGCAGTCCTGACTCATGTGGCCTGCAGGCTATCACTGTCACTGTTTCATAAAAATCTTAAATTTTTTTAACCTCCTCACTATAACTGGATCCAGTCTGAAAGCCTTAATAACAGTAGTAACAGATCGCAGAAGTCCTGTACTGATCTGGTCTCCCTTTCTGAGTTCTCCTGAAAGATTTGTTCTTAGCTAACTGCCTCTCCAATATCTGATTTAGATGACTTGAGAGCTCAGGAAAGCAACCACAATACTGGATCACGTTATATTTGGAAGTGATTTCTTCTTAGTCAGAAACCAAGTTGTTGGCCCAGAACAATGATAAGCAAGGCATTTCATGAAATACCAGTATTAATCCCAGGGGGTCACATGACCTTTTGAGCTGCTCAGCCTTGGCAGGCAGACAGCCCCCACCTCAGAGCTGGGCTAATCTGAGACCAAATGTTGCCACTAAATCCTTATTGAGCATGACTTCCCCACCCAGCTGTTAACACTGATGCACTCTCCATGCCAACACCAGGCGCCATCACCAGGCCCTGACACATCTCTGTTGGCTAATTCTTATCGTGTGCTGGGAAGGGAAGGAGAAGAGAAGGTCATCCCAAGTCAGTGAGGGCCAGTAGGGACTTTTGCCACCATTTAGGTGATGGTGGCCTGCTGTGTCTTATTTCTTTACTATGTCAGGCCAGATAACGTCAAGCAGAAAATGAAGTCTATTCACTGCACAGTGTGACAGGAAAGCACTCTGCATATTTTTGGTCTTGCTTGTGGGAGAAGAAAAAAGAAAAAGGGATGGGTGAGAGAAAGAGAGACAGAGAGAATTAAAATGGGAATAACAGAAATATAAAAAGAAGCTATAGCTCAAAACATTGTTCTGAAAATTACTTTTTGATGAAAACAGCCCTTCGGAAAAGTGCAGGCCTAGTTTTGCTTTAAAAGTAGAAAGCTCCCCTTTTGATCTTTTGCAAGGAACCCAACACCCACTGCCAGGGCAGGCACCCCCCAGCCACAGCTGAACTCAGCTTCCCAGCCCCTAGGGTGGTGAGGGATGTTTTTGCTTTGGTGTCAGCAGGACCTAACGCAGTATTTTGGAGCCATGACTGGCTTCCTCCTTCACTCCCCCAGCCCCATCCTGTCACTCCGGTTTCAAGCCTGTCCCTTTCGAGCTGCCCTCTTGCATTTGCTTTCTTCTTGAGCTCCTGAATGTTACCCTAGGGGGGGCTGCAGCACCGCAGGCTTCCTCCTCACCGCCACCATTTGCTATTGTTGGCTGCAAACCCAGTGCCTCGAGCCAGCATCTCGGCAGCTAGCAAGGACCCAGCGCTCAACTTACCCAAACAGACAAGCTGGCGCGGAGAGTCTGTACACGCCAGGCGCCCCCTTCCTCCGACCCCTGCCCCTTCTTCTGCTTCCAGAACCTGAGATGTTCATTTCACCCAGTGTGCGTGGCGCACTGCACGCAGGCAGACACGGTCACGATTTACACCAGCTTAGCTCCATTCCAGAGTGCGTGTACCCCACCCCCACCCCTGCTGCAGGAAAAGCAAGCAGGTCTTGCTTTTTTCTTCTCTCTTTTTTTTCTTTTAAATGAATCCACATTGGTTTTCTGCAAAGTTCCTCGGAAAGCTCCCTAAGCATTGCATTCCCAAAAAGCATCTTAAGAAACACAGTGTCATTAAAAAAAGAAAGAAAGAAAGAGCACAGTGTCTCCTTTGCTAGGTCATGACCAGACTGCCCTGCCAGAGACTTGCACATTCCGCATTGACAAATCCCTCGTCCCTTGGGCAACATAGTCACCCCTGGTGCCTTTGTCTTCATTTCCCTTTAATTCTGTGTCCAAGCAAAGTAGTAAAGAATACATAACTTCTTAGCTACTGAATTTGCCTACTGCTCTTCCTTACTGAAGATAGTTGTTAGAAATGTAAGTGGATATAATATGGGTGGATATAAGTAAATATAGTATAGGTAGATATAAGTAAATATAATATAGGTGGGTATAAGTAAATGAAAAACATCATGCTGATAGCCCACTTTAAAAAAAAGAAAGTATTGTACTTTGTTCATACCTATAGGCCTTCAGACCCTTAAGAAGTACGTGGCTCTCAAAACTTAATTGGTATTTTCTGACTGAATCTAAGGCAATATATTAAGCTACTTTATTATCTCATTTCATCTTCATACAATCGTATCATTGATTGATAATGAAATGGAGACATAGAGAAGATAATTCTTGTGCCCAGGGTTGTATAATGTAAAAGGGTGGTTGGAGCCTAGCTTTTTAGATGTTACAGAACTCTGCTTTATGCCATCCAATAACCTGCAATTTGTATTCACTTTTCAATCGTCCCCCAAAGCATTGGCTAGATAACCCCTGCAGATCATAGAATTCTCTTGTTTATGATATTCTCAAATAACCTCCCCTCTGTTAAACTTGTTTTCACACACGCTGGCAATTCTGCAATAGAGCACTAGGCTTTTCTGAAAAAGCTTGCCTCCTGGGAAGCATGCACTAAACAGAATTTATGAGAAAGTTAGAACAGGCCACCCAACACCCAATGGAACACTGTGAGCAGAGCACCCACAAAAACAATAACAAACCTGTGAAAACACTACCAGAATTTAAAAGGTGTGTTAGATTCCTAACAAATTCAACTATAAGTATAGGACTTTACCTTTAAAACAAAATATAAAAAGAAGCTTAATGGAAGAGTGATAAGAAGTGTTGAGTTTGCCGAGTAGTGGATAAATCGACAAACCCACAGCGAGCAATTATTGCTAATGGGCAATGAGTTAAGAAAATGCTGGAATATCTCCCGGCCCTAAAAAGGCAGAAGGTACCAGTTGTGCTACAAAGGTGAAGCTGTACATGTTATCTAAGTGAGATGTCACACATGAAAGGTAACATGTTATATGAACCCATTTATATTTATTGTCCAAAATTGGCAAATTCATAGAGACAAAGTAGAGTTAATGGGATTCTAGGACTGGGCTATAGAAGGAAAGAATGGGGAATTCTATATAGGAGATTTCTTTTTGGGCTTAAAAAAACCATAAAAGGTGCAGGGATTAGATAGTGAAGGTGGATGCACAACTTGGTGGAGATAGTCTAAGCTATCACTATTAAAGGAGTGAACTTTAGGGTATATAAATTATATCTCGATTCTTTAAAAAGAAAATGCAGAGACAAACCATTCTTTGAAACTGAAGCTCTCTGGAGAAATCAAGGCTAGGGAGAGATTTGTGTGGGCTGGCAATTATTAGTTCTTATGCATGTCTTACAAATAAGACAGGATTTCGGGTCCAGTTTTTTTCTCCTGTTGTGGATAGAAAGAAAAACCTGGGGAACTTACAGTGGACTGGAATGGGAGGAAAAGAACTCACTAGAGAAAATACAAACAATGCTATAGCCTCATGTGTAACGTCACAAAATGAAAAATGGCATGGTGCCCCTTCGAAGACCTGCTGAGTTTGTAAAAGGAGTCCACATTTTTCTATAACAGAAGATGCTAAGAAGACAAAAACATTAGATAGGTGTGTCCCGGGAGACTTAGAATGTAATGATCTCAGCCTGAGAGGGATAACATTTTGAAATACAGTTTCTCAAAATGGTTGAACATAAAGTGTTGAGCTATGTTACCTAGAACAAAAGGTCTTCAGTTCAGTTTATAACTAAGTTTTGGGTGCTGCACCAGTACACACATATTTAAAAGGCAAAAAAAATATGTAATAGTAAATTTTGATGCCAAATTAAAATTAAATCAGTAAATTGCTCGTTGGAATGTCCAATAATGGGTATTATGCTAATATATACACCAATTGCAAATAAAGTTTTTCTGTCTTTTCATTATGACCTTGGGTATTAAAAGTGTCCCCCTCTTCAACACCCTTCATGCATAAGACTCAAAATATCTTCTAAAGACATGAGCTAGAGCCATATTCTAAAAGAACCATTGTATCCAAGAGCTTGGTTTAAGTTTTACAGGGAATGTTAAACCTGTTAGGATGTATAATAAATGTGTATTTTTTACCCACATAAGAGACTTCAATCTTCTTGTAATAAGATTTCCAACAGCTGAGGAAAATAAGAAAGAGAGAGAGAGAGCTCACAAATACAATTTGTTTTCCTAACAGTTGATATTTTACCATGTGCTTTTCAAAGATTTGGTTCTATCTTCTATGGAGATTTTCAAGAGGAATTATTAAAACTTAACATTGGTAGACATTGTCTTGTGAAATGACTCCAGACAATGAGCAGCCTAGTTAAACACATGCTTTATAATCTTCCCAAAAGAAGAAAAATAACCTGTTCCTCAAATTAGTTTTTTTTTTCTCTTTAGAATGTAGTAAACATCTTAAATATGATAAAATTAGATTTTATAGTCTTGGAGATGGAGCTTAAATACAGGATTCCAAAAATGGTTTACTAAGTTACTTCATTCTGCTCTGATAAGGAAAAGAGCCTGCCACTTATTTATTTCCTTTTAAACTTTTTAATAAAATGGAACTCCAGACAGGTGGCTTTGCCATCATCCATAAACTTGACAATACAAGAGAGCGCCACCTAGTGGTGTGTCAGTCATTGACTCTGTTTTGTCCAGCTAAGAAAAATCACACAAGAATGGAGCCGAGCTGAGAGCTTCCATCAGCTTTCTGTAACCTGCCCCAAGACACCACAGTGCTGTTGACTGAACTGAATGGTGGTTCCAGCTCCCTCCATGCCAGCCCCTCCCTCATCAGGGCTGGTGTTAAACAGTGTGTTTACAAGCCTATGCTTGAAATTTCTAACCTTGCTGTTGCCACTGCCATCTGCTTAAAACGAAGGCTTTGGAGGCCAGGCTATATCTCTCTCCAAATGGCCAGCCAGGCGGGGCTTTGAAAATCTGGCCTTTGATGTGTTTTATAGGAATAAGGAAACATATATTAAAGTCAGCTCTGCTCTACGCCACATAACTGAATCAGTACTAAAGTTGTAATTTCATCTTCAGTTTTTGAGGAGCTTAACTGTTTTAGCTTTCCTGTTGCTGATGACATCATAGGAAGTCACTGATGAGCTGACAACCTTTTATGATCTAGTTGAGGACATATTACTTTTGTCTTTCTCCTTCAGTCTATAATGAATACCAATGCTCAAATGAATGTTAAAGAATTATCTGCAAAAGAAAGCTGAACTTTCTAAGTAATTGCTAGGCAAAGTTAGTGAGGTATACTCTCCAGGGTTTTATCTTTTGCTCCTTAATCAACCATGGAAGCTGCAGTCATAGAACTCTTTCAGAGTTGCAAGTTAGAGTGGAGGGAGTGTTTGTAAGTAGATGAAGACTGGAGCTTGTAGGGAAGAAGATGACTTCATAAATCAGTGTGGGGTGAATCAAAGGTCTGCTTCATTTGCGGTTCTTTTTCATTCTAGGGGTTTACTTATTTTTAGTTTGAGAAAGGGTATGGAGAGAGCTTGCAAATTTTGTGTGCCCAGCTGAAAACACCATCTTATTAAAGTAGGGCGACTATTCTCTTACCGGAGAAAAGCGAGGGCTGCCACTGCATATAGAATTTCAAATACCAAATACCAACTAGATTGTCTATATATGCCACAAACAGAAATGTCTATAAAGTATAAAAGTAAGGGACTTTTTTTTTCATTCTTGATTATGGAGGAAAAATAAATGCTTGTGAAAGGGTGATCATTTTGTCTTCTAATGAGAGTTGTAGGTTATTTTCAAAATTAAATAAGAACAATTGTGTAGCCTCTAGTACAGAAATGAGATTATTCTTGCAGGACTGTATTTACACATCATTTTACTTGGAGGAAAAAATGGACTGAGAAAGTTGGCCATGTCTGCTGTGGAATCAAGGATACATGAGCATGACTTCATGGTTTTAGAGAGCTCTTAAAATCTTCATGTTTTTAGTTAATACAGTTCATGGGGGAAAGAAATGGCTGAAAGGCTGTAGGGATAAGCACTGTCCTGGGTGCATTGCAAATGTCATTTCATTTAATCTTCATCTTCTGAGTTAACAGGTAATAGTTTCCTTTCATAAATAAGGCAAGTGAATTTGCTCAAATTCATTCAGCTTCTACTAGCAGAGAGGAGATTTTACTTAGTTTTCTCTTGATTATAAAATCCACATTCCTTCAAGATTGACTTAAATGTCAACAAAAGAGAAAAGTATATAATATTCTGTATATTCTCCCCATCTGCACTACTTGAATTTTAGTCTTACAGGGTACAAAAAGCAAGCTTTAGGGGTCAGCCTTCATTCGGAACCTTATGTCACCGGTCTGTCTTTCCTCTGTTGTAAGAATATTCACTCCTAAAGGACAGGGTTATGTCTTTTGCTTGACCCTACCTAACCAGTAAACAGAGAAAATATGCAGGTGGTAATGGTGGAATGAATGAGGGGCCAATGATGTACACAGTTTTGAAGGTACATAAACGTCAAAGTTTTTGTGTGATATATGCCATGTTAAATGTCTTTTCTCCTACTGATTTAAAAAAGTCTATGAATTATACCAATGAACAAATAATATCAGTAGCCACTAGCAATACTGAGCATTTACTTTGTCAGGCATTTTTCTTAACGTCTTTTAATGTCCAATTTTATTTTTTCACAACTGCTAGTAGGGTATGTACCATGATTCACCTCATTTTAAAGAAGAGAAACTAAATTATGGGCATTTAGATAATTTGTCTAACGTCAAATGTCCTGGATCCAAGATTCAAACCTATTCACTTGGACTCCAAAGCTCAACTTCTCAAACACAATGCTGTGATCATGTTAAGACTAAATTATTTTTTTTTTATTTTTTTTATTTTTTTTATTTTTTTTTATTACAAAGGGACTAAATTCTTATGGGATTGTTCTTACATCAGGAACCTAATTCTTTCTTTAATATTTGGTGTTTACTAAAAGCACAAACTTTCATTCAGGGGCACAAATATCCATTACGGTCTTATCCACAGAAGAAAAACAATATTAAGATCACAGATGATGGTGCCTTTAAATCACAGTACTTGTGGCATAGTTCTTGTGTGTAATAGTTACAAACTGGACAGTTAATAGGGATCTTTGATATTTGCTATATTCTAACATTTCAAATTTGTGTCATTCTATTTTATTGATATGAAACTAAAGTCTTGAAAGAGTTGCTGTACTCAAGAGCTTATCAAGTGATACAAAAGATAAAATATTAACCAAAACTCAGTTACAAAATACTGTAAGTATTTGACACCTTGTTTAGAGATATCTTAAATTTTTGGCATCATTTGAATTTTTACAAAGCACATTTGATCTTTATTTGAAGGTTTGTAAAGAGCCTTTTTCTCCCACCTGCATTTGATTCCTGGCAATTTAAAAAAATATTCCTATAAAATTATCAGAAAAATGTCCTAAGGATATTAAATAAAACAATGTTTACTATATACATAAAACTGGGTCAATTTTTTTTTAAATAAACACATCCATCTTAAACTTATGATATAAGTATTTCCTTATTTTATGGAAGAAGCTATGGCTGGGAAAGATTAGCTATTTGTTCAACACCATACAAGAGGGAAATGATAGAACTAGAATTTGATTCCAGATCCGACCCTAAAATCCAAGATGTTTCCTTTATCATCACACAATTCTCACAATAGCTTAATTGTGTGAGCACTTCTAGCAGATTGCATATTTTATAAATGTCCTAGAGAACAGAAAAAAACAAAGAACAATTCCAAAGTGATATACTAGGGTCAAAGTTTCAGAAACTCTAGATGTGGCTTCAATATAAGACAGACACTAAAACCTCACTTCCAAATTCTCAATGGGAATATATGTCCATTTAAGAGGAGAAATGAATATTAATCTGGATGGCATACATGATTTTCTAAAACATGTAAAGATATGAACTAAAAATATGCTATACTCTAGATTTATCTTCCTTGAAAGTACAAAAATAAACTGGTAGAAAACTTCTCATTAATGTTTTAAATCAGTCAAATGTCTACTTTTATAAAAAGTATTCACAAAATGTCAAAGACTGAGGATATAGATGCAGTCTGAAGTGACATGTTTATTGTCAGGTAAAAAGGCAGAAATTAGACCACACAGAAGGCAAAATGGGTCCATTTCCAGTCTGGACAATCTTTGAAAGTCAATTGATGTATACAAGGTAGGTTGGTTCTGGACCCAAAGCCAGTAGCAAATATTGCAATGTAGATAAAATAACACCTGGGTATACACAGACATTTCTAATGACACATGTTTTTATTTATGTTTTTTTTTTAAGATTTTATTTTATTTGTGCATACAGAACTGGGATACAGGCCAGAGATGTGGAGGGTGAGAGAATTCACCAGAGACAGAGTGGAGTGCAGAACAGGCAGATCAACGAAATACACTGCTGAGGGGAGCAGTGGGCAGGTCAGGAGAGGTCTGCCTCGCCATGTGGTCACCTCCGGGGCAGGCGGGAATCGAACTCATGAGGAAGCGGCTTTAGATTCTCAGTGCTGTGCTTTAACCCGCTGCGCCACCAGGGAGGACCTATTTATGTTTTTTTTTTTAATAGCACTCTTCGTGTTTGGGGCAATATTGTTTTTCTCACAGTAGAATTATGCTGGAGATTGGACCATATCCAAAAGAGAAGACTTATTCCCAAGGTATCTTGAAAAGACTTTAGGGTGAAAAGACATCCCATTACAGTAACAACCAGTGTGTGCTGAAGACAGATCTGTGGGGGCAAACGTGACTTTAAATTCACCATGGGCATTTAAAAACAACAACAACAAAATCCCTTTTGCTGGAGGAGTGTATGGCAATCACAAGATGTGGGCCACACAATCTACATACTGATTGTCGACATAGTGTTTGACTAGCTTGGAACAATGATAGTAGAGTGTTTTGAACCCTGTTTACAACAAGTAACAAAAATCAAAATAAATATTCAGTTGGCTTCATAACGAAGCAAATATTTTCTGTATTATGTAGTAATAAAAGTCAGTGTGCACTGTAAATAAAGTTTGCTCAAGGGCTCTATGAAAAAGAGCCAAATGCCAAATGACAGCCAGAATTCTACTACGAGCAAAGAGAGTTTAGAAATTAGTAACAATCCCTGAAGCCTCATGTTGCAGTATGTTTGGTTTGGTGCCTTTTTATTTTGTAGAAAGTGGAAAGTGCCGGTAGGATTGGCTTAATGCCCTTGATGTCATTACTCATTGAAATAACGGGGGAAATGAGTGCCAAATCTATGGGGGGTGGGGAGATGGAGACGTCCCACAGATTTCAGCTCAGTGTTCAACACTGAGAAATAAAACTAATGGGAACAAAAAAAAACAAAAGCAATGATATTACTCCGCGGATCATAAATAGGAGATTCAGGCACCTGAATTCAGGCTCACCTGATGCAAAACAAAATGTCCCCCAAATTGAAGTTTGTGATTGAGAGCTTATTAGGATGGGATAGATGTGCCCTCCTGGAGCCCTTTTTTGGAACCTCTCCGAATGTCTCTGTGATCATACTTTCTTGAAATAGAGTACCTTCCCCCAGAGGTCTAACATACCTTGATGCCACATGAGATTGTTTCCGTTCTCTACAGGCATGCCCCCTAGGTCTGATGACAGCATCACTATGAATGCTAACTTTGATGTATAAAAAAATTGCTGGTGTCAAGTGCACGTGGTTGTGCATTTGTGGCATGTACACAATTCAATTTGGTTTATGCATTTCAGTCCAAAGTTTTGTAAGCTTTGGAAAACAACCATACAAGAATTTTTAAGTGCATTCTCCCTCTCCCACTCTCTTTCCTTTCCTCTCTTGCACAAAGTATTTGTTTGAACATAAAACAAGAGGGAACAAAAATCAATTAATAAACAAAACCCAACGTCTCAATAATAAATCCTTTTATAAATTTCTGAATACCCAGTTAAGAATCACTCTGGGTGTTTTGTTCTTTTATGAAGCTTTTGTTGAACTGCTCAGGAAGAATGTCAAGACTGAGCCCTAGAGAAAGCAGTTTGGCATAGACAGCTAAGGGGCTCCTGCTAGCCAAAGTGGGAAGGACAAGGGGCTCTGGATGAGCTAGTCATCTGCTTGGTGTCCAGGGGAAATTATTGCTATTGTAATCGCAATCTGAGAAGCTTGAAAACTAGAACAATGAGCTGAGGGCCAAATGTCACAACTGCCAGGGAGAAAAGGAAAGAATTATAAAGGTCATGACCAACCTTTCAAATTTTTTATATTCAAACTCCCTAAAAGAATTTAGAAAAATTATCTACCAAATGCACAATTTTAAGTTAGCACTTAAAAATGTGTCATATAAATTAAAATAGTTGCAAAGTATGAAATATCTGGAGAACTATATTGACAATTCTAGATGTTTCTACTGGAATCACTACTTATCCATTTAAATAAGACATTCATAATTATCCATTTAAAAATTATACTGAATATTCATTTCATTATGTTTTCTCTTTAAACTTATATTCTAATATAATATGTTTATTGATAGAAATTTTCCCTTTCTACAAAATAAAAAAAAATTATATCTTCTGCAAGGAAAAAAATATGTTTATAAAATGAACAATGTTTGTTAAATTTTTCCTTATAAACCTCTAAAGTTTGAAAAACTTTCTTCTGGGTGATGATATGATTTCAGTTATTATCAGCATTCATGAGCATTTCTGTAATGACAAATAATACAAATTTTGACAAACAACATGCTTTATTGGAAATACTTCTCTAAATAAAATATAAAGGAATTCTTTCCCAAGTAATCCATCAGTCAGTAGATAAATACTATTTATTAAGAAAATTAGATGTTTCTCACAAATCCTATAGTTAATGTTTATATTGATTCACATAAATGGTAAAGAACATTGATTAAATAAATGGATTAGATTTAATGGCTAAATGAAGGAATTTTAAAGTAGTGTAATTCAATTCTTTAAACACCTTCTAAATTATATACCAAAATTCAATTTAGTGACTAGCCATAAAAATTATATTTAATAGTTTATCAGCTAACAACTCAATTATTTCATTTGAAAGCAAAAAATTATAATGACATGGCAGCAAAAGTGATTTGTAACACAGTCATTAAAGACATCACCTTCTCAGTTTCTGCTTTAACAAAACTTATCAAGTGAATATTTATTACACTTGTTTCTATTTTTCTTGGAGTTAAATTGCTTAACTTAATATATATTCAGGAAGAATCAAGAAAATGGAAATATAGTTAATATATCTTTCCAATATATTTTGACAAAATGGTATTATCATATCCCATGCTTTAAATATACTTTTGTTAAATACATTGCAATCACAAAACAGGTACTTGAAAAACCTGTGTCCAGAATATATAGGGACCATTAACAATTCAGTAGAAAGAAATTTTTTTTTAAAAAGTGGATAAATATCTAAATTCACACATTGCCAGAAAATAGATACTATTAGTAAATTAACATGTGAAAAGGTATTTAACAATTAATTATTAGAGAAATACATATTAAAGCCATAGTTACACATTAGTTGGTAGCCAATGTCAAAAACTGACAATGTCAAGTGCTGAAAAGAATGCAGAGAAACTGGAACTCCCTTAAACTGGAAATGCAAAATGGGATAGCCATTTTGGAAAAGAGGAAGTTGCTCATATTAATTAAATATACATTTATCATAAAATCCAGCAATCCCATTATTAGTGAGTTACTGAAGAGAAATGAAAGTATAACTAGGTAATTACATGTACGGACAGGAGTATGTATAGGAAAATAAGCAAAATGTCCATCAATCAGTGACTGAACAAACCCGTGTATACCCATACAATGGAAAAAATGGGGATGTGATTAATTACAAAGGGACACAAGGACACAGAAATAAGACAGGTACTTCTGTATCTTGAGTACTGTGGTGTATTCTGTATCTTGAGTATTAACAATACTCTGCATCTTGAGTATTGTGAGTTATCAAAGCTCATAGAATTGCAGATCTAAAATAGGTAGATTAAGCTATACACATATTATACCTCAATAAACCTGATGTTTAAAAATTTTTTAAAAATTGCAAATGCAAATTTAGTCATTCAATTAATGGAAATATATTTGCCATATAATAATCAGCAAAATCAGGAAAAATTCTGACTTGACTTTTTAATGTAAGTTTTTTTATTAAATTAACATTGTTTTACAACACTGTATATGATTCAGAAATTTAGGGCCCCACCTCTTCATATGTGCATTACCACTCCACACCCACCACTCACTCACCCATAGTCCCCAGCCTTAGTCTACTAACGACCCTCCGCACACAGTCATCTTCTCCTCCTCCACTAGTTATTAGCTTATGTAAACTATGTCACCTCTTCATTCTAAAAGTACACTTTTGTATATACACATACATTCATTTTTACAGAATATATGCATATCACAAAAACTTCTGGAGATGTTGATCGAATATGTTGACAACCCTATACTATTCTTCAGCAAATTATCTTTATTTTATTTGTTCTCCCTGGATACTCCCTGAAATGATTCGTTCTTTGACATTAGGTAGAAATTGGAAGAAGCGATATGTTTTTTTTTTTTTTAAGATTTATTTATTTGTGCACACAGAACTGGGGTACAGGCCAGAGACTCAGGGGCGGCGAGAGGCTTCACCAGAGACAGAGTGGGGAGCAGAACAGGTAGATCCATGAAGTACACTGCTGAGGGGAGCAGTGGGAGGGTCAGGAGAGGTCTGCCGCACCATGTGTCATCTCCGGGCAGGCGGGAATCAAACTCATGCGGAAGCGGCTTTAGCTTCTTAGTGCTGTGCTTTAACCCGCTGCGCCACCAGGGAGGGTCCCAGAAGCAATATGTTTAAGTGAAAATTGTCATTCTCATTGCACACTGTAGTAATGTGGATTTCAAGTAGCTTTGCATAGACCAAAAATCTTGTTTCTAAAGCCATGCTTTGTCTCTACAGAAAATTGTACAAAACAGGGAAAGGCAGCAATTTGAGTATGGGTTTTGATGTATTAATTAAAGGAAGCTTATCTGAATCATTCTTTTCTTTGGTGCCCTGTACCTTGCAGTAATACACCTATGTAAATTTTAAGTATTTCTGAAACGTCAAAGAAACATGCTTTAGAGGAGGAACTGGAGTAGGTGACCAGAACACTACAGCTATATATGCCTTCTCCCACAGTTCAGTTTTAAGGAAACTACCTATGAAGTTGAGTTTATGGAAATTCTCCCTCTAAATATAGTCTTGTTTGCATATGAAAAGGAATGTCTCCCTCAATATGAAAGTCATACTTGTGTATCAATTTTGATGGTCAGAGACCCACATATGATAACCTGCTGTCATTTCATATGTATTTTTTTAACCTAGTTCATCATAAGTTTGGTGCTGATTTAATGCCTGTGATTTCCATTTGATTTCACACCTGTAAAATGAAATATAGTTCTACCTGTCTAAATGAGGTTCTTTGTGTGTACCTGTGTAATGGTGATATGAATGGGTGGAAAGGAATTACATTCCTGAAACCACGATTTGAGCAACATCCAGAAAACCTATCGCCACTTACATAAGTATTAGCTTAAAATTTGTATGACTCAAACAACTCTTGTGTAAATATTTATTTATCTAGCTTACCGGAAATGAAACTTGAAAAGCTCAGCTCCATGTGTTACTAATTTACTGTATCTGAACTCTGGTAGGTTTCATTGTGTGCAATTCTTCAAGTCTAAATAGGATAAAGACAAATGAATTGATACCAATGACTTAAATATGTCACAGAAATGTCCACTTAACCCTTTCAGCTGTTATTCTCTCCACTCAGGTTTTTATTTTGTATTTCAGACCAGAAATACAGAGAACAAAGTTATAATCCCTATTATCTCTCCTTATTTCTGCTCCTTGGTTTTCCTACTTCTTTGTACAATTCACCTTCCTTTCTAATAATTGAACCAGAACTTTTGAGAATTTAAGATTTAATATTGAAAGGATGGTTTTGTACTGAAAAATGATGAAATGATTTCCAATGAGCAAATAAGAAAAATGATTCTAAACTTAAACCAAATCTACCATATTTACTTCAAAGATACATAGGAGCTTTTTGGGCCTTGAAACTTTCTTTTGTTATTGCTTCAAACATTAAGGAAAGAACAAATAGATTTTTTATTTAATCTATTTTATTAATACCACCATTTTTCTCTTTTGCACAATCCCTAAGGAGTGAATGTGAATAAACATTATCTATATGCCGATTGATTAGGATTTTTATTCCATCACTTCCTGTGGATCTCTGAAATTTATACTCTATTGAAAGCTGTTTAATCCATCAAGTTAAAATTACTGTTCATTGCAAAGTAAGCTTTAGGTATGAGAAATTTAATATGGAACCTGATAGCCTCCTACTTATTAACATTATGATTTCTTTCAGTGTTTTACTACTTGCTTATAAATACATTTTTGTTAAAACAGAATAGTGCATTCATAGTCACGATTGTATACAGGTACAAGTTGTTCACTTTTCTCAAACATTTGGAAGAAATACAAACAAAAACCATATGTTTTAAATATTCCACAGAATACCTTTCTCCCATTTGCTCATATGTTGCAAATGTTTTTTAAGCTGGTCCTATTCCTGAGGAGTCCCACTTACCCTCCAGTTTTATGACAATTATTCCTGTATATATTCATCAATGCATTTTTCACTGAAATGTAATGGTTTAAAACCTAACATTACATTCTTACTCTTTTCCTATTTTTAATTTTTAGAGCATACATGCAGGTCTCCAGGTCTCCAAAGTAGCTTATAAAATGCTGGGCAAACTTGAAAGAGCATGTAGTCCACTCTCTTTCTTCAGACCAAAGTGGGCTTCAAATGATCCAAACACATGAGAATATAAACTTTCTTTAAGCAGTGACATTTTAGCATTTTCAGGGCTAGACCCAATCTAAAAAAAAAGAAGTGGTCAGTCCTATTCTCAAAAAAATAAAAAGTACATGTGTATACATATACCCACAAAATTTCATATTAAATTTGGCAATGATCACCAAACTCATCCACAAGGAAGAGTCTGAAAGGTTTATGGTAATAGCTCCTGTTTTAAAGTTTAAAGAAAGACACCCAGAGTAATTTTGTTTGGATACTTTGTAATCCAAAAACTCTTATCTCTAAGGAAAAACCCTCCCAGTGCAACTTGTCTCCCTAATAAAGGTCATACAGAACTGTTAGTCACCATTACCTTTCATATTCTTGAAGGCCGTAGTAAGCCACACCTTGGATGTGTCCTCACCAAGATAAATAATCTCAGTAAGGAATTCCAGTTTGGCTATACCTTCTCTCAGAGGTCCCATTATTCACTTCTTAATCATCTTTGTTGACTTCCTCTGAATACTCTTCCAGTTTTCCATACTACCCTGAGATTACTGATCCTAAATTATTCCTCACACTGTAGCAAAGATCTACCTCAGTAGCCTTGGTGCTTAACAAGCCTTGCATAATCCAGTGCCCTGAGCGTGGTAGGTGTGTCCTTTTTCTACCATGTTAGAATTTCTGAGCTAACTATTTGCCGCAGTTCATCAGCAGTAATATCGATTGCTTAGTCTACTACCTTTTCCTTTTGGGATTCATGTTCACAACCAAAGTTGTGAGCTGTGTTCTTCAGACATGCCATTCTCAGAACTGCAGGGACACTGTTCAACCTTCTATTAAGGCACTTCTCTGAGTATCCAGTGAAAGCATTTAAAACGAACAGTGGAAGATGTGGACTACCTGTATTTATTTTCTTCACTTAAACATCCGATTTCACCTTCTTTTCAAGGAGATTTTTAAATTAGCACTAATTACATACCCAAGCCTATGCTTTCTCATTCTACTTGTTAATCTCCCTGGAAACCTTGGCTGCTACCAAGGTTTTCCTCAGAGTTAACAATTCAAAGTCCATCCCTTCTGTGACTACCCCAATTTCAGTATGTGCCCCAACTTTATTCTGTTTTCTCTTTGTCATAGAACTTACCACTCTCTGACCCTACCTTGTTGTTTAATTTTTTCCATGATTTTCCTTCTGATTAGAGTAAGTACCACAAAAGCAGGGATTTCTTCCTGTAGTATCTAGAATAGTCCCAGATATATGCTAGTCCCTCCAGAAATGTACATACTATACATAAGTATGTTTTGAAGAAATTATCTCATCCTTCACTTATCATACTTCAAAATACTTAAACCCCATATCCTTGTGAAAACATTTTTTCATGTATTTTATGTATATACTCCTTGTTATGGTAGAGTAGTGTGAACTGTCCATTTCTTGAGCTAAGTTTGAGTTTTTACTTTAAAAAATACCAAAAATGTTTTGATAAATAAAGGGGTAGGGAAATATTGACTCATCAGTTAAATTAAATTACTGAAAAAAAAAAAAAAGTTTATAGACATACACCAAAAAAAAAAGAGAGAGAGGGAGAGAGGAATTTCTCTAGGGGGTGTTTCACAGCTAGAATATCCCTTCCTCTCCTTCTTCTCCAAAAGCCCCTATAGAGCCTGAAAAATCCTTTGGACAGAAATATAGGATGCCAAAGAAGAAAGCAGTTACAGAAAGTTACGTGCTTTCTTTTCCCCTGAAGGTGGGAAAAGTATTCTAATTGTATTTTTCTGTGTGCATATCATGCTTCAGTAAAGTGTTTTTTAAAAAATCCTGGATTGGCATATATTCTCTCTTAGCTCACACACAATCACTCTTAGGCGTAGCTGATATCCACCCTCCCCTGGGGACAGGACACAGAAAGGGCCTCTGTCTCCTATCAAATTCATTAGCTGGAAGAGGCTGGCTTCACGGCCTTGGCTTCTTTATTCAAAATCAATGGCCAGTTTGGTGCTTCTTTCCTTTGAAGAATGAAATTTTTCCATTCACATTCTATCACTTTTCTGCAACTGTACAGGTCACTCATGATATTTTTAGGATTTCAAAAATTAATTGTAGAGTCTGAAGGGACTTTGAAAGATTTATTATTTAAGGCAATATCCTTCAAGCTTCTAAAAATGTATACCAATACCATCAGAGAAAACAAAATTGTACATTGTACCGTGTGTGTGTGTGTGTATTTATATGTATATATACCTAAACTGAAATATACATATACACATATACATACTCATGTGTGCACACACACCCACACACACATACATACACATGTACACACACATATTTCTAAAATAGAAGTTTCATCAAACAATATTTACCATTACTATATGTGATACACTCCATATTATGCTGTGAACTATTTCTTCTTTCTTTTTATTTTTAATGCTGGTTGTTTACATACTAAATTGATTTCATGACCGATTAGAGGATCACTACCTCCAGTTAAAAAATAATGATTTAATCATTCTGTAAGTTGGTGAAACTGATATCTGAGTACTTAACCTAGTTTTATCCTACCCTTCCATGCCATTTATATTCTTTTCTCTTTGGAGTATCAGTTACCAGATTCAATTATGGTTCATGAACATCCTTAAAATAAAAAGGCTTTATCAAGCTTTTTTTTTTTTCACACTGCAAACAAGACTTAAGCCAGAATATGCTGACTCAGTGATTTGCTCCTATCCAATAACAATGAAAAATCTGCGTGAGTTACAAAGACACTACTTTCCCAAGGGTACTTTTTTTTTCAAGTCAGAGTCATAAAATTTTAGAGCTAGAAGAGACTTCTGCAAATCTAGTCCAGCCCTTCTATTTTATGACAAAAATATTCTCATGCATGTTCTGAGGAGTTCAGGGTAGGTGTCTTGTTCCCTTATCAACAATATTTTTAAAAACAGTATTTGCTGACATGACCAGATACATTTTAAATAAACAGAACTTTTCTGTTTTAAGAAATAACAGAAGGCTAAACTGTACTAGTATTGTAGAAATTCTAGAAATATTATGTCTAGCATTTAAAAGGTGGGACATTTGGTATCTTAATTCTATTTTTTATAAGTTGGCATCAACTGAACTATAGTAGTCTTATGCTCATAACATATATCAGCTTGTGACAGTAGTTCCATAGACATGGGTTTTCCAGTATTTAGACATTTAACAAATATTTGAGAATTTAGTATCTTTTCTTAAGCATCTTATATTTAATGAAATATGAAATGCTTGCTTTTTATATATAATTTATTAACTTGGAAATAATATATCATAAAGTGTATCGTTTGTATTTCACTGGTCAGATTTTGCTGGCATATATTAGACATGTTTACTTTACAATCTGGATCCCTGTTTCTTGGAATGGACCTAGGCCTTTTGATTTCAAGTCTTCTGTTGCACCTATCTCACTAGTTAACTTACTCATTAATTCAATATATATTTCCTGATGAACTCAGAGCTATCAAAAATACTAAGGCTACCAAAGAAAATAAAAACAAAGCCTGGGCCTCGCTGATGGACTAAGGTTAAGTCTCAGTGCTATTGCTGCAACGGCATAACGCAATAGCCTGAGCTGGGTCCCCAGCCAGGGAGCTGACCCACATATGATGCAGCAGACCTCTCCTGTCTCGCATGCTGTTCCCCTTACCAGTATATTGCAGTACATCCACCTGCTGTTCCCCACTCTGTCTCTGGTGAACCCTCTTACCCACCCCCATCTCTGGTCAACACCCCATACCTAAACAAAAATAAAATAAATATCTTTAAAAAAAAAAAAAGCCTCAGTGTTCAGGAATCTTATCCCAGCAGAGTCCATCATGAATAGGGAAACCTCTCATCTGGTTTAGTTAATCAAAAAAGGATTCCCATAGTTCTTTCTGCAATAAAGAGGCAGTATTTAAGAATTTAGATTCATTAGGATATTTTAAATCTATGAGTCCATTAGCCCATATTATTGGTTATTCTGAAGTACAACCCCATATGATTTCCTCCCATATGTCTTTAGCTTCCACAAGAGGATGGTTCTTCTCATATAATTTAACCTCCATAAGAATAATGATGTTATTAAACAATAATAATTAAGAAATGGAGGGGGAAAGGATAGAAAGGATGGGGAGGGGAGAGACTGCAGGAAGGTAAGGTAGTCTCAGAATGGAGTATCAAGTCTAAAAGTCAAGATTGCTGAGGATTTTTATGGAATCATGATGAGACATAGTAGTGAAAAACTTACAAAGACTCCCAGCTCAAGTAGAGTTGAATCTAGAAGAAAAAGCGGGAAAATTATTGGCACTCCCTTCCTGAATTGCATTGTTTTGATGTTCTGACTCAAGTCTAAAGCATGACATTTCATGATCAGCTAAGCCATGGAGTAACCACACCCTATTCTTGGCAAAAATATATATCATATTACATTACCAAGGAGAACACAATGGAAAGTTTTTAAAAATCATAAATAAACACCATATCTTATTTATAAATCTTGTCAAGATTTCCATCGACTTGCCTAGCTCCATGTGAAACCCCTATTTGTTTGCTGTATAAGATGAAACATGTAGAGTAACTGCCTGAACAGCAAGCTTCTTTTCAATTTTAAATTCTTCAACCCTAACTAAGGGGGAACTTTCCTCTTTAGTGGTAAAAGTAGATCCAGGTTTTATGGCTGGAGAGAGTCCAGGGCACTCAAAATGGAGCAGACGGTTGTGAAGAATTATTTATGGCAGATTTTGTGATGCCTGTGTCTTACTCTGATTTTATAGGGGGGAAAATGAAACCTGAAGCAAAGTGAATTCAATTTCCAAATTTTACTAGGTGTACATGCAGGTTTTACATCAGGGTAAGATCACTACCCTCAGCTTCTTTTCATGGCTTTCATTTTGTGCAAAAGTAAGTTCTTCCTTGAACAGACCCATGGAATACTACATTGGGTTACCTATAAGACGTGTCCAGGATAACCCTTTTGAAGTCTATGCAGTAGAACTGTCCTACTGTGACACATACAGCAGTGGCATACCTGTTTATCATGGGCAAACTCACTTCCAATGGAAATCACCCCTTCAAAGAAGGGTATATGCTTATAGAATCCTAAAGCAAATGTCAACATAGATGGCTTTCGCTGACTCTTCCTAAAATCGAAACATTAACAGTGAGCTATAACACTGGCTTTTTAAATATTTTTTGAAAGATTTATTTATCCATCCAGAATTGGAGTATGGGCCAGTGGTGCAGGGGGTGTGAGAGGATTCACCAGAGACAGAGTAGGGAGCAGAACATCCAGATTGATGAAGTACACTGCTGAGGGGAGCCGCAGGTGAGTCAGGAGAGGTCTGCTGCTCCATGTTGTTCACTTCCCTGGTTGAAATTGAATCTTCGCTGAAGTGGCTGCAGCTAGCTTACAGTGCTATGCTTTAAACCCATTGATCCACCAAGTAGGACCAACACTGGCCTTTTAAAGATACCAAAATACAGTGTTTTTCAAGGAAATTTTCACCATGTCCAATCTAATCTTTAGTAAGTGTAATTTTTTTTTCTCATGGCTCATCTTCAAAGGGAAGGTTATGAATCAAAGAAAGTTGTAGATTGAAGAATAAGCAAAATAAATCTTATCTTAGCTCAGAAACATATCTAAATGTACAGTTTTAAATATATAATAGTTTCCAATTTTATTATATGTCAGATTTTCATGCATGTGAAAACCTATTATCGATAAAAATATTTCCTGTGCACCTTCTTTTCTTCTGGGCAGATCATGTCATCATCAATCTTACATCATTTAAAAAACAAACAGACTCAGTACATTGCTTTTGTTTATATAGGTAGGTATAAATAAATTTTCCTTATTATTGTTTAATCTACCCAAACTCACATTATTAAACTGGTATTCCAGAATAAAATTTAAAGAAGAAATGAAATTCATTCCTTACAAAGCAATAAAGGATTTGCCTCTACCTGTCTTGTAGAGGTCTCAGAGTGAGAAAAGAAAGAAATAGAACAAAATAATGAATGGCAATAAAGATTTTTGAAGAAGCATACAGAGAAGAGAGAAAATAGTATTTGATATACTTTGTCCTTTAATTAAAAGTTGGGAAATACTTATAAAATTAAAATATCAAATAAAAATATACAGATATGCATAAGTATGTCTGTAGGTAGGTTTAAATATACACAATATCAGTGCAAATTAGATTAAGTATATACTATATATATAAATAGATGTGTGCATAAAATATTTCTTGAAGTAACAAAATGTCTATTTTCATTTACATAGCTTAAGAAATTGGATATCACCAATATCTTAGAAGGTTTCTGTTCAGAAAGAAATTTATTAATTCAAAAAGTATTTATTCCTTCAACAAATATTTATAATTGTTCACTGTATAAAGCCCTGTGTTAGATACAAGGATATAGTAGTTAACACAACCAGAAAGGTTCCTTCCTTTATGGAACTTATAATCTAATGAAGGAGAGAAACATTAAATATGTAATCCCACAAATAAATACAAATATAAATAACTGTAACTATGAACTCTGAAAGGTCCTGTGCAAGAAAGCAATGAAAACAGACAAC
>NW_004567107.1:52935226-52968176 GCF_000260355.1 Condylura cristata
ATATTCTTTATGTTATGTATTGATGTTTTGCAATATGAAGATACTTATACATAGGTATAGAGGTACATTTTTATATGATTTTTCTTTAAAATTTTTGTAGAGTAAATGTATATCATATAAACTTGAGCATTTAAAACATTTCTAACAGTTCTTCATCACTGAGTCTATTCAAATTACTATGAAGTCATAATAATTTTGAACTTTTTATCTTCCCCACTGGAAACTCTGTACCCATTATACATTAATTCCCCTTTCTGCCCTCCCCCCAACTCCCTGCAATGACCATTCTATTTTTCTCCATGAATTCAACTACTCCAGATACCTCACATAAATGGAATCACACATGTCTTCAAGGTCATCCTCTTAGCATGTGTCAATGTGTCAGAATTTCCTTCTGTTTCAATGCCGAACAATACATGTTGTTTGTGTTTGCATCACATTCCATTTACTTATTTGTCTAGTAACAGATACTTTCAACTATTATAAATAAAGCTACTGTGAAAAAATGGGTATATGAATATCTGCTTCAGTCTCTGCTTTCATTTATTGTAGGTATGTATCCAGAAGTAGACAGCTAGGTCGTATGTTAATTTTATTTGTTATTTTTTTGAGGAATTAAGTTTGTGTTTTTTTTTAATTTTACATTTAACCAACATTTATTAGGTTCAAGCTAGGTGGCAGGTAACCACGTCAAAGTTAGGAAAAACAGATATGGCACAAATACTCTCTCAAAGCTTACAGTCTAACAATTTAGTAGTTGTTAGTATTTTTCTTTTGATGGTATGGTAGAAATGATTTTTTTTTAAGATTTATTCATTCATTCATACAGAAGAATGAATGAGATGCGGAGGGTGAGAGGATTCACCAGAGACAGAGAGAGTGGGGAGCAGAACAGGCAGATCGAGGAAGTACACTGCTGAGGGGAGCAGCGGGTGGGTCAGGAGAGGTCTGCCTCACCATGTGGATCTCCTCCTGGGCAGGCGGGAATCGAACTCATGCAGAAGTGGCTTATGCCCCTTAGTGCTGTGCTTTAACCCGCTGCGCCACCAGGGAAGGACAATATGGTAGAAATGATTTACAGTCGATTCGCTAAGTCTATTTTAACTGGGTTTTTGAGATCAGTAGTGTATGACTATATGGAACAATTTTCCTCATGTCATCTGTAATAGTAGCTTGAAAAGAAAGTCATTTCAGCTAAATCAGAAATTGATTAATGGAAAGTATACAAATGAAATTTTATAGTTTTATGTGTATTCTAATTTAATTAATTTTTCCATTTGATTTGCATTTTACCAATGAAAGTAACAAATAACAATAAATAATCAAGTTTGAATAAGTTATCCTAAATAACTTTAGATTTTCTGCAAATAACTAAAATAATAAATAGAGAAACCTTAAAAAGTTTAGGATAGAGTTGAAAAATTTAATAAATCATAAACTCGCAGAAAATGTTTAGTAACCATCAGTTTTAAGAAAAACACTGTTTTCATCAGTATGAAATCACTCTTGTTTCCCCATCTCCTTTGCAATTACTCATAGCAAGCTTACTTTCTGCAATTACAGTGTTTTACTTTTGTATGTTTATATCCCACCTTCTTCCAAACACATTGAGACGAGTTGAGAGTACAATCGTAGAACAAAAGGGGGGAGGGGGAGATTTTGAACCACTTCCATATCAATAGTGACCCCTCACTATTTTTTTATAAACCTTAGACCGAGAAAAGATTAAACCTTTGAGCACAAATGCCTATGTTAAGCTCCTAGTAGACAAAACAAGTATGTAAATTCAAATTATTATAGCTGTTTGTTATCTAAAAACTGAGATACACCAGTCTATTTAAGATATGCTTTTTATATTTGACCATTATATTTTGGAATTTGCTATTGAGGTTCTTATAAAATTGAGCTGCATGAGCAAAACTATCATAGGTAGTTTCACAAGATCTCAGTAGTGTTCCAGATAAATATTTTTTGGTTGGCCATTAGTCAAATCCAAGTACATAAAGTTCATTGATAAATCTATATGGCGCTCCACATCGCCAGTGTGAAATAGGTCAGGCTTGCAGTTTTCCAATAGTCTAAGCTGATAGAAGAATATATTCTTTATGTTATGTATTGATGTTTTGCAATGTCCTGTCATCCATATTTATATCAAAACATACATGTTATACTAAATACATTTCTTGGTGTTGTAAATGTCCAGAAAGGGAGCTGTTCCAGGGACATTCCAATTTCCCAGAGTGTAAGGCCATCAGGGCCCTTTTTCTGGCACACTGTATCCACTTCAACATTACCTCATGGTCCACCCTGCACATGATCATTCCAGCGACAAGAGGAGGAAAACATTGAGTAAGACATGACATGACATTCTCTTCAAGTACATTTCTTTAAATTGCACTATTCTTGTGCATCTTCCTAGTCAGAACTTTGTCACATGGTCACATCTAGCTGCAAGAGAAGCTAGGAAATGTCTCTTTTCTGAGTGACTATATATGTTTGTTACCAAAGCAGAAAAAAAGAAGTAATAGACATTTGGGAGACAAGTAATATTTCTATCACAGGTATCTTTGTTAAAAGAATGTTTCCTCTTAAAATGCAAGTTATTTTTTTAAAAACCAAGCTGTCAAGAACAAAACTTAATGCAGATGATTACAGTAAACTCTCTATTTAAAGAACATCTGAGGCCATCATGAACATTTCTATACAAGTCCAGTGATAGAAAAGTAAGGGGGGACACAAAGGAGAGGGTTTGGAGGGAAGAGAAAAAACATCTATATCAATACCAATGCCCAAAGCTGGTGAGTGTGACCATCAAGACAAAGTTCTTTAGAATAGACTGACAAAACCATCAACATCACACTTAAAAGCTTGTTGCCTCCTTATTCTCTCTCTCTTTTTTTTTTTTTTTTGCACAGTCCAGATATTTACCACCCACAGTTACCCCTCCTAGAAGAATATCCACATGACACACTGCAAACTTTCTTCCTTCATGAGCTGACCTTAAGTTCATGAAACCTCACAGCCAAGACTCATGAACGATCTAGCTGCTCCCAAAGTGGCGATGATGCCTGCCCGGCAGTCATGTCTACAGAGGACGGGTCTCCCCTTTTCTTTGTATTCCTATACTTTCTATAGCTACTAGTTTCAGGACTGGGAAACCAAACTGTATTTTAACTTGTAGGAAATGCACATATCAAAGAAGATAAACCTCTGGATTCTTATATCTGTTCTCTCCATCACAGCCCTACTTACTGGTAATGTTTTTATGTTCCAAGCTTATACTCCATTCTCTATTTTGCTATCAATACATTCATCCTTTTTGCCATATTACCAGCTTCCAAATGCTTCAAGAAAGTGTTTTCAAAAGAAAGGCTCACCATATTTTCAAGTAAAAAAAGACAAAATAGTGAGTTTTGTCCACAAACTCCATGTCCTTTTCAAAAATGAAAACCATCAACTATGCATTACTTTTAGTTACAGCTTCTTTTTCAGTGTTCATTAATTGACAGTTTTCAATATTTCTTTGACAGTGTTTTATAATTGTGAGGAGATTATTTTGCTAACTTCACAGAGAAATCATTCATCTAGTTGGTGTTAACAAACATTACCAGCATATAACAGGAATAAAGTTGAAGGCTATGTGATAAAATCTATTTTATTTTATGAGAAGTGTTCTGATGTTCCCTGGTTTAATTGTAATCTGAAATTCAACTTTTATTAAATTTTAATCTTTATTTTTTCATCAATTTCAGAGATTATCTTTTTCTTTTCTGTCTTTTTCCTGTTTATTCCCCCCCCCTTTGCATTTCTTGTTACCCACCACCTTTTCTGTAGATATAGCATAGGTTCACTAACTCACATGTTAATTTAACAAATATTTATCTAATGCAATTATGTAGAAGACTTTGTGGAAGAGTGATGTTCATCTACACCTTAAAGGTTAAAAGGATTTTAGCAAGCAAAGCACAGATGGAAGGAAAAGCTTTTGAGGTATAAAAAACAGGATGGAAGAAAGCCATAGAAGGACTTGGAGTGCTGGGTGATGTCAGGTATTTCAGTTGTGGTATAATTTTCTATTATCCTGGGAATGGAAGCAGATCATGGAGGTCCTTGAATGCCACACTGAGGAATTTGGCTTTTGTATTTTAATCCTGTTCCCTCTATATTGTCATAAATCTGTTAACACTATTTTACCTTATTGTCTGGCTCTGGTATAATTATTTTATCTGTGGAGGATGATGTCATGGCAATAGTACTGAGCTAAAAATCAAGAGCCTTGGATTTATATATTACACTTGGGTTTAACATGTGAATATTACAACCATAATTCAAACCTCAGAGATTAAGCTGGTGTCTCTTTTTGACAAAACGGCTACAACAGACAGTTGATCTGTTGCCAGAATTCTCTATTTATTGTCTTGCACATAGTAGGTGGTTAGTAGATGTTTGTTGACTCTAACTCAATAACAAGCTTCTGTGATCTAAGGCAGTACCTCTAGAATGTACAGAAAGGACTGCAGGTTTAGGGGTATCAACAATTCTGTTACACTAATGCATTCCAATGCTTTGTGGTGTTTGTTTGTTCAGGGGAAGAAAATCCTGAAATTAGAATCTAGATTTTGAGATTATTTTTCCCCCAGAACTCTGTTAGAATTTTGAAATACACAGAAAAATTGAAAAATATGTAGACACCAGGTTACATCGTCCTATTCCCAGCAATGCTTAATTCAGGGCACGTGGCACCATTGGTACTAAGCATTTTCACCCCTGCCAGTGGCAGAGGGATTCTGGAGGCTGACTGGACTAGTGACAAAAGCCCAAGTTTGGGTGCCAGACAGTTCAAATTGCAGCTTCACTTACTACTAGGAAGAGTTTAACGAAACAAATAGCTGAGCCCATTTTGTGTTTGTTTATATTGTTTGTTTTAAGCTGTTAAAAGATGAGAGTAATGCTCAGTACCATTGTTGTGGACAATGTCATGAAGTTTAGCTCATAGCCTGATTCAAAGTCACATGTTCATAATGTTACCATGGGATGGTGGGTATATAGGTGAAACCATGGGACAAGAGCTTTTAAAAAAATGTTGTCATCTTGATACAGACTAAGTAGATTAGGGTTAAAGGACTGGTTTTCTGTTGTTTCCTTCCTTATTCTGTTCTCCTCACCTGCCATGCCTTTCCCTTTTTTTCACCATCTGTAAGTCTCTGCATACAGTATCTCAAGCTCTTTTTCAATATCTCTTTCTTCAACCTAGGTATTCTTCACTGAGTTCTCAAACCAGCAGAGGCCTCTCCTGTCTCTGAACTCTGGTGGCCCTTTGTGCTAACTACAAAGAGTCAGAGTAGCATGATGGTTAGAACCCAGATGGTCTCCGTTCAGATCTTGGCCCTTTCTCTGAGTGTGTTACCTTGAGAAAGTTATTCAGTCCTCTGTGACTCTTCATTTTCTGCTTTCTTAGTCAAGAATTTTGTTGAACAGAACATAATTTACACTTGCTAATTTCAGCAGAAAATATTATAGTATGGGTTGTTAGTTAATTCACAGAAATTGGAATTGCTAATGAAAATAGATCTCCTCTGAGCTTTCTGAAAATTCCCATGCTATTCTACAGTAATATATAGGAACACAACAGCTGTCACCTCTTTTAAAAAAATTGTTTATTTATGCATATAGACTGGGGTACAGACCAGAGGTGCAGGGGCAGTGGGAAGAGTCACCAAACACAGAGTGGAGAGCAGAGCAGAACAGGGAGATTGATGAAGTACACTGCTGAGGGGAGCAGCAGGCTGGTCTGCTGTGTAGGTTAGCTCCCTGGTGAGGGATCAAACTCATGCTGCATCTTTGTAGTGTTGCACTTTAACCCACTGCCCCACCAAGGAGGGCCCTGCCACCTCTTCAGTAACCAAAAAGTCACCTGCTAAATAAAAAGTCAGATACAGAGTGGCAAAAGCCACGCCCTGTGACAGTCCAGAGGCTGCATGCCCAAGACTGTCTCTTGATACTCACAAAGGCAGTGACTGCTTTAGCATGGTTGCCCTGTGGCCATTGTTACTAGCAGAGAGAGTAAAGTGTGAGCACTGCCTCTTTCCTTCTTCCAGATCTCAGGCATAGACAAAGCTAAGTTTCATCTAGTACCCTAGCTGCAAGGGAATCTAGAAAATGTAGTTTCTAGGGTTCAGGCTTTCTGCTTTTGAGGAAGGAATTGATTGGAATGAATGTCAATAGTTAATCCCTTACAAATAACATTTATATGAGAAAAATATGTGTAACCACCCCAGAGGATTATTTTAAAGATTACATAAAGTAGGAAGTATAATGTACTTTGCACAGTGCCTGGCACATGGGAAACTCTCAATAAATGTAGATTTTTTTTTTTTTTTAGTTTCTCAGAAAGTCAGAGGAAAAGTCAAAGGACCTAGATGTAGCTCCAATTTCCCACCTGCTAAATAAGTGAATTTGGTGTTCCCACTTAACATAGAAAAGCTATGTTTCTTTTCCTGAAATTGAGGACAACCCTCACTGTCTTATAAAGTTTCTGCTCATATCACTTTAGGTGATAGTTGAAAAGTGGTTTGAAAACTGGCAAACATACCAATTATCTTTATGTTAAGTGGGTCTTTGGTGAGTTAGGGAACTACAGACGCCTGCTCAAACCCAGCTCTGCCCTGACCACTGCAGCTGGCTTCCATTAGTTTTATCTGGACGCTCTTTTGCCCTCTCTTTAATTTTCAGAATTAGCCAGGGAAATCAGACAATTTTGACACATGGCTGTGAGGACAGTGAGGCTCAGGCGCTGGGATAACCACCTCCTTCAAGGGGGAAGATGAGCCCTACTCAGTTCATCAAAGCCACTACCCCAAGTTCTTTACAGAAGCCCCTCTATACGAGTTTCTGTGACTGGAGGGCCAAACCAGGAGGCCCAGACTCAGGAAGAGACAGGTGGCTCCGGCGTGAACACTGTAACACATTCTCCCCAGGGAGAGAAATTCTGAGAGTTTAGCTCACTCTTTCCTGCCATAAAGCACACTGAATGTTAACAGCTTGCTCCTGTCCAAGCTGGTGTTTTTTAAATTAAGTATTGTTAAATCCATACCATTTGGAATGATGTTTCAGACAGCCCTGACACTCTCTCTTGCTTCTGCTTTCATTTCACCTAATATATTGTGCAGGGAGCTGGGAACCAGTATTACAGTGTCCTCACTGCTATTGCTGCTCAGACACTGGCAGACGGCTTTAATTTAGATACCTGAAAAGGAAAAAAGGAACTCGGCCAACGCCCTGCTCAGATGCCATAAGGGGCCTTTCCCAAGATGCCTTTAGTATGGATCTAGACTACCAAGAGTTTAGGTTATTTTCTTCTTGGCACTGAAAAAGGTTTTGGGAATGACAAAGTGGGGAGACAGAGAAGCTGTAGACTAAAATCAGATACTTTCCATTGTCAGGTAACATATATCCATAGTAAAATCTGGAGAGTCTGCCTTCTGCTGTCGTCTTCACTATAATCCATGCCCCAGCAGTGTGATACCTCTTCAACAATGTATCCAAATGCATGTGTGCAATACATACAAACACATGTGCATACATGCATGTACACATGAACACTTACACAAACTCATGCAGAGGTATATACATGGGTATATGTATGTATATGACATAAGAGTGCTTTAGAATCAAAGGCTAATGCTTGCCCCTTGGACCTGTGGCAAGTCACTCAGCATCTCTGATCCTCAGTTTCCACCTGTGTAAAATGGGGTAAGTACATAATTAACTTTACAGCATAGTCATAAAGGTCAAGTGAAACTAAATGGAAAATCATTTTGTAAACTTTCCAGATACTTTAAAGACTCCACATAAACTTTGGTAATGATCAAAATTAGCTGATCCCATAAATTTTCCCCCATCACTCTTGCCCAAATTGATTTTATTCTCTTTTTATCAGAAATAAAAGTGTTAACCCTGCAGTGTATAATTCTGGATTATGCAATTGCTTTTTCTTGTTTCTCTGGGCATTCCTGATAGAAAAGGAAATGCTGTGAGCAGAGGGACAGGAAGCCTGGGACACTGTGGAGGGCATCTTGCAATCATTCAAAACATGCAAGCAGGCTTGAATTTAAAATACCATAGTATTCAGCAACATCATTGAGGTGACCATCTTGCTCTACATTGGCATGTTCATCAAACTCCAAGGCAGACTCACCATATCTAGGCAGTGCTTTTTTTTTCCAAAGCAGAAAGACATCTAGAGCGATATATAAGTAGCTGCTGGTTAATCTATGATTAAGCCAATTTCTGTCCTGCTTCTTTACAGACTGTATCTTTGCACAAGTCATTGCTTCTATTCCTGCTCTCACTACCTATTCCCTTTGGAGCTATCTAATAAGCGATGTTTGTATATGAGGAGGAGGAGGAGGGAAGAATTGTGCTGGATAATATATTCCATTGTATAGAACTAGCTGGAACTCTTTAGCTGATGACTTTGGTTAAAATTATAAAGAAAAAGAAAACTGCAACACAAAGCTCCAATGGCAAAAAGAGAGATACATAACCTAACTTTTATGAGAGTTTAATCAGTCTTTTTAATGTGATGAGGATTCTAGAGAACACCAGTTTATCATTTGGACCAGTTAATTATTGGGCTAGTTTTTGAGAGATGTGTACAGCAAATCTTCCTGAAAGAGAAAAGCTTATTTCAAGAATAGGACTTCTTTATTAGGAATTTGTACTATTCATTTCCCTAGGTGAGAAAAAAAGTGAATCCTTGCATGATCCAATTTCAATAACTGGTTGAAAATGAGATTTTGAAAACTCTTCTGTCTTAATTGATAATACCATATGAAGTAAGTAACCTGAAGTTGAACAACCTGCTTTTCTTTGCTTTTTTGAAAGTAACACCTCAAGTATGTATAAGCGCAAACCTGCCTGTATTCACATGCCTGTTATGATTTGATCAAGTTTTCCATATTTGTGTGTTTCAAACCTCTTGTCGGTATTTTTATTAATGAAAGGAAAGCGAGTTCGTTCAAAAATATCTCCTACCTCCACCAAATATACTGCTGGGCTATCAGATGATCTATAAAGAAAAAAAACTTTCTGGTGACATACCTATGGAAATGTAAGGCTAAGTTTACTGTTTCATTCTTTCAAAAATTCAAGGATTTCATTAGCAGATAAGGGAAGAGACATCCTTGTTGGGCACTTGACACTTTCCTAAAACTGTAATAAAATCCTCCTCTGGTAGAGCCAGACTTTCATGCTGGTGGATTCACCAGACTGGGGAGCTGCCTGACCTTCCCTGGGCTGCCACTGGCCTTGTCATTTCACTGCTCATTAGTACGCCCCCCGGGGCTGGACTGGATCTCTAAGATCATCTTTCTAGTCAGTGCTACCCTCTCACACCAGTGAAAGGGAAGAGGAGGTAGAACTCAGTTCAACCTTTTCTGCTGCTTCATAGCAGCTCTGATAAAGGATGTGGATAAGGAAGGGGCTTAAGCTGTTGGTTAAAAGGTTTGGGGATTAACTGAGGATTTAATTCATCCTTTGGTTCCCTCCCCCTGCAAAAGCAGATAGTTGAGAGTTGGCAGTATGTCAAAACCAGGCTGTTCTTCAACCCCAAATTTCAGCTCCACTCATCATCCCTCATCCTGGTGTCTTTGTTATGTGTTTCTATTTAAACTAGGGGATCTAAATTTCTAATTGTGTCTTTAAAATTAGTAAGCCTTGCCACGGGGATTACAATTGAGATGAATGAAAAAAAATGTACAAAATGATGTAAAAATACACTATTATATTATAAAAAATAAATTAGTAATCCTTGGATGTTTAATGTGTCACCTTACAAAAAAAGCAACTCGAGTCATTAATAGACAAAGTAATTGTTGCCGCTCTGTATGTTGAATGAGAAATGTTCAAAAAATGTATATAGTCTCTCTTTTCCAAGTCAAGGGGGAAAATAAAGAGGAATTTTATGGAAAGGAATAAAGCAGTTGTACAGAACACATTTAAAAGGCACATTAAGTCCGTTTTTGTCTATGGTTCTTTTCCTTTATGGCATATGTTATATATTGACAGGGATTAAGTTTCTCTCCTGAATGGAACAATACAGAGTCACAGGGAGCTACTGTACTTTACAAAAAAACAGGCATCAGCATAAGCAAACGGCAAATAGAAATATAGCTCACAAAGAACTAACCAGGTTTGTTCAAAGCACAGGATTTGGCTTCGTCTTTTACAATTCTGCATCTGTTGCATTTCTTTTCTCACTCTGCCACCCGCTCTACGCAACTTTCTTTTTTCGTCCTTTTCCCCCTTTTTCTCGCTCCACTGTTACACTTTCTCTGTCCCCCTGGCTTTGTTATTCAGCATGTCTGATTAGCAGGAACCTGATTGGCTGGCTGCCTGCTCCAAGACAGATTCCATTCAGCTTACCCCCCACCCATCCACCCACCCACCCACCCCTCGGTCAGGAAATGTGAGCGGGGCTGATGGAAGCTGATAGGCAGGGCTGGAGTGTTAGCACCAGTACTGAATGTGACAGCAGGCAAAGGAGCACTTAGCAGCTTATTCAGTGTCCGATTCAGATCCCGGCAAGGATCCAACCATGGAATGCTGCCGTCGGGCAACTCCTGGCACACCGCTCTTCTTTCTGACTTTCCTGCTCCTGGTAAATGCCTTTTCATTTTAATATGTTGCTATTTGCCATTTAGGTGTTGTTGGGGTGGTGGTGGTGGTGATGGTGGTGGGAATGTGGTGGTGGTGGTGCTGATAGTGTGTGTGTGTGTGTGTGTGTGCACGCGCGCGTGAGTGCGGGCTTGTGTGTGTCTCTTTATATTCAAACGCCAGGTAAAATAATTTACATGATTTATGAGAAAATAAAACTAACTGGTTTTAGAACTGTAGCAGCATCTTCCTAAGCCAAATAAATTCTGCAAGACTTTATGGAGTTAGAGGTATCTAATAATACTGAGACCTGAACTTTGAGAGAGTGTGCATCGTGTCTGTGAGCCGAGGAGCCAGTATTAGTGGTGATGTTTAGCCTTAGACTTGGGGTAACAGACATTCTGAAGTCAAACACGTCTCACTTTGGTGTTCCTAGAATTTTTTGAAGGATGGTCTGTGAGGGACTATCCCCCTGCCTTCGTGAATTCTCTCTGTGTGTGCACATGTGCTACAAAGCAGGTAACAGAGGCAGTGAAAGCCTCTTAGCAGCTAACCCAGATTACAGTTCATAATTACTGCAAGTCATCTATGGATACAAGTTAATGCTCGTATTTATGAATTGAGGATTATGGTCTTTGATCTCAGATCTACTTTTGAAGAAGAAAATGATGACTTTCCGAACGGCTGCTTTCCACAGTCACAGTGATAAGATGCTCTGCTCTTGAACATCAGCACACACTGCATTTTTGACTCAAAGTAAATGTTCCGTTGTGACTCATACTTGGTTTTATGGGCAGAAAATGAACACTTACTGTCCAAAAAAAATCTACACTCAAAATATTAATAGCAATGCACATTTTTTTAAACCAGAGTGTTCTGGGCAGGCAGCTTAGTAAACCTCATCTGAAGGTTTGATTCCAAAATTTGCACACACTGATTCCAAACAAACGTGACTGTAACTCTCCCTGTCCCACGTGTGGCAGGCCAGAACTTCCTCAGAAGGTAACCAGGCGAGAAGGGAACAAGGTAAAAATGCAATGAATGTATATGGTGTGTTGAATCTTTGATGGTGAAGGAATGTTTTGTTCTGGCTAGGCTGACAAATTTGATCTGTGCTGTAATTTTGAAGAAGAGAAGCAAAACCATTTGGTACAAAACCAAGAAGCTCCATCAGTTAGAAAGACCAGACAGTGATTAGTTTACATATTCCTATTTCTTAAAAATTAACATCTTGTACCGCTGAAAACATAGTTCTACATTATAACTGCTGTAAATATAGGAATATACGTTCAGGTTTTAAACACTTAAAGAAACGTAAAGAGCAACTGGACTGTGAGCATGAATAAACTAAGTTTTAGCTGTGCTGAGGAATATAAACAACAGAATGTTTAGGTGTGCATTATGACTACAGCAGCGAGCAATTATGAAAGGGGTCTCATTTTTTCCATTTGGGACATGTTACTTATATACATACCATTAGTTTACCTCACTTTTCCCACTTTGTGACTCTTTTAAGAGTTGTGTTATTTTCCCATTAAATTGCATCATAAAGCAAATTACCGGTACATTGCTTTTTTGGTATCTTCCTAAAGAAAGTATGACCTCATTATACTTTGGAAACCTTGCCCAATCAGGAATAGTTGTTTTGCTAAGCATTTGGCAAATGTATTATACCCTTTTTGATATCCTAAGTCTTCACTTGTGCATGTGGGCATATAGTTAGACTTGTGGGGATAAAAAGGAGTATTTGCTTATTTCAGGACTTAAGCTATATTTTGTTTTCACTTGTAATTGTTGTATTGTAAAGATAAAATGAAATCAAACCCTTTTGTTTTATGTCTCCATATAAATGAACTGTGATTCTGAATGCTATGCTAGACAATAAAGAGAACTTGAGCGCCCCCGTACATTCCTGTGCAGAGCAATAACATCATCAGTAATGCCCACCATGAACTGTGTGTTTAACTGTGCCAACCACAGGCCCAATATGGAAAAAGCACTATAATCTGTCTTACCAGTAACCTTGCAAATAAGGCTTAAACCCATTTTACAGATAAAAAATCAGGTTACATTTGAACCCATAAGTCAGATATGAAGAGATTATAACTTTTTTACTTTATTCTGTGGTTGTAAAATGTTTAGTAATGATGTAAGCAATGGTATAGATTGATCTGTAGTCATTAGTGGAGATATTTAGGCTTTTTGCATCTTCTTGGCCCTTAAAAATATATACTTAACTGGCCCTTTTAGCTTTGTAGCCAAAACTAAATTATTGATCTAAGACAAAATGACCATTAGCCGGCTCAGCTGCTGACTTAGAACCAGAAGTATAAAGTCTGTGCAACACTGTCTGACAGAGAAATTGAAATGGGCAGCTTGTTTTTCCTATATTTGTACATTTTACAATAGGTTGTTTGCTCCTAGAAGTAATTTAAGTAACTTCAAAAGTTCCCTCTTAAGTTAAAACATCCTGTTTGTTTAGCGGCAAACTCAGTTTCGGCATCAAAACAGACTTCTATCACTGACAGCAGAGTTATCTGTACCATGCCAGGGTTCAAGAATGTGTACAGACAGATACCCAATGCTGTTTACCCTCAGTTTTTCCCAAGTCCTTTCCCCTTGGAACATTATTCCTGAGAGAATGAGAACCCTGTATCTTTTTTTTATTTTTAAAGATTTATTTATTTATGCATTCAGTACTGGGGTACAGGCCAGAGGTGCAGGGGCAGTGAGAGGATTCACCAGAGACAGAGTGGGGAACAGAACAGGCTGACTGACAAAGTACACTGCTGAGGGGAGCAGCAGGTGGGACAGGAGAGGTCTGCCGGGCCAGGAGAGGTCTGCCACACCATGTGGATCACCTCCGTGGCAGGGATCAAACTCAGGCTGAAGTGTCTTTAGCTTCTTAGTGCAGTGCTTTAACCTGCTGCACCATCAGGGAGGGCCCCCTATATCTTCTTTATCTCTATTACATTACCACCCATATTTTTATACAACTCATGCAGCACAGACTTCTCTTTTATTCTGGACATAATGAACAGTTGGTCTAGTCAAGAGATTTCATCCTAATGCTCAGGTTCAATTTTGCCACATAACTCAATCTTCCCCATCTTTCCACCCTGTTCCCCTTTAACTTTCTCCCCCCTTTGTCTCAATTGTTTAGTTCAAAAGAAATGTAGCAAAACCATGACCAGACATTGACATATGTGTCCATCGAAACCTGAAGTCAAATCACCTCTTGTCAGAAAGGCATTCAATCAAATTTGCATTTGCTTTTTGTTTCTTTTAAGTGGTTTTAAGCTCTTTTGCCTACTATTATGGGAGTTGCAAGAACAACACTCGGAATTATAATAAAGTACATGTGTTTTTCTGTTGAATTTCTTTCGCTTCTCTGCACTAATTTATACATGGAAACTAGTCAAACACAATAGCCCATTCCCTTCAGTCTCTCTGGCACTCTCCTCCACTATTATCTAAGTGGATCTATCTTGGATGGCGAGAAACACCATTAGTTTGTGGGATGAATGTTAAATCCCTTATTTACAGCAGATTGTAACCTGCTCTGTAAGAGTGCATGTGGTGTGTGTGTGTGTGTGTGTGTGTGTTCTTGTGCATGTACAAGTAGTGTTCTGTGACTGTTAATTCTACACCTATTTTGATTTGTATGCCTCATTTGTCTAAATCAAGCTTAAGGATTTTTCGCACAAATCTACAGAAGAATCATTTCTCTGAACATTCATTTCTTCATGGTTTTCTAAAGGTTCTTGTCTAGACATGGGCAGTGACAGTTTTGTTTTTCTCAGGCTCCAGTATCCAGTGTTTCTCTCTGTTCAGGATCACACTCTGACCCTGTTCTTATTCACTTATGAATCAGTTCTATGGCTTCCTATAAGCTGAGAGAAGTCTGTCCAATAGTGGTCACTAGTGAACTACAAAAGAATCCTGTTACACCAGGAAAATTTCCCTTGAAAGATTACCTGGATATTGAAGACTTTAGAGACAGAGGGAGTAAATGAATGTATTATTTGTGCCTTTATATGACTGTTAATATATGTTGATTCCCCTTAATCAGAATATGTGAATACAGTAGAGAACAGCCCTATGAACATTCCATGATAGGCTATTACTAAACTTTATTAATGCAGAGGCTCACTATTCTATCCTAAAATAAAATTAAATTCGGGGGAGAGGGTGTCATTTTTTTTTTTAAGATTTATTTATTTATGCATACAGAACTGTGAAACAGGCCAGAGGTGCAGGGGTGGTGAGAGACTTCACCAGAGACAGAGTAAGGAGCAGAACAAGCAAATCAAGGAAGTACAATGCTGAGGGGAACATCCGGCAAGTCAGGAGAAATTTGCTGCGCCATGTGGGTCACCTCCAGGGCTGGGGACTGAACTTGCACTGAAGCAGCTGCAGCTAGCTTGTAGTGCTGCGTCGTAATGTGTTGTACCATCAAGGAGGGCCAGGGTTGTGCATTTTTAATAAGTTAACAAGGATTAACCCCTGTATTTTTTAAAATCCAATTTATTCTCATGAATTTTACATAAGAATTATGTTGGATGAGACGTGGCCTGGTGTTGGTTTTCCCCTTTATTAACACTTAATCACATATAATTTAAAGCTCTTTCAAAAAATTACAGTGTGCTGTGAATCTCTGCTGCTCCTGCAGTACCTACAAGAGCGCCTTGTACATATGGGCATCATAAGTAGAATAAAATTAAGAGCAGAGAGGATGTATAGGAGCTGGCAGATGGCTCTCTAATTCGCCACATATTCAGTGTTCCCTGGATTTATGTAAATAGCCCAGTGTCTCCAGTCAAATGGGAGCTTTGCTTTTAATTTGCTATTTTCAGGTTCCAGCAATGACACTTTCTCATGTCTGATTGTTCTGACATGTTTCAGTCTCTTCTTTCCTCATTATGCATATTCCACTATTTCTTGTGGTCTCATGATCAGAGTGACCCAGAAGTGACCCCTGCATGAGCACCACAGTCTGGTCTTGAGTGAGAGCATTCCTTGAATCACTGTGATTAACCTACTAGTTACGTGCGTTGAGATAATCACAGGAAAATGCGTCTAATTCAAATTTTACAGTCTTGCCATTTTTGCTAATTTTCTTCTTCTAGAGAACTGGCTTGAAACTGTGTTTTCACCAGAATGAGACAAGTTCATGTCATTTTCTGTCTACATCATAAAACCATACCATGTGGTTGAATTCTGGCTTGATTGGCAGTACTGGCTCACAAGCGGCTTAGGACTGGCATACCAGAGGTGATGTAAGTCCTAAAGGATCCTAATTGAAATAGGCCAGCACAGCTGTGCGGGGAGCCTGCCTGCTAACTGGGGTAAGCTGTTGCTATCAACCCCTTCTTTCCATGAGCTCAAAAATAAATGACTAAATCTCCCCAATTCCCGAACTTCAAGATTAAAACCTACATTGAATAAAGCTTAACTGTTCTGGTTTCCCCTCTTGGGGACCTTACTGCCTGAGAACCCACCCTGCTGAGAAGTTCAAAGTTTTCTGATCAAGTTAAGAAGATGTCCCAATGGTAGTCGGTCATTACCTGAAGCTAACGGTGACTGCTGACTTTTATTTTTTCTATTTTCAGAGTTTCTGTGTTTTAAGTCAACTAGCATGTTTCCCTGTAGTTACTGATGGCTTCTATTTCTATCATAGACATATATCTTATCTCATTCAATTCAATAACCTTCCAAGAAGAAATAACCCAGTTTCTGGGTTTCACCACCCTCACCCCAAACTCCCCCAATGTATAGCTACATGTACAGTCATCATGTAGTAATTGTCCATGGTAAGCAGAAAGAATAGTAATCTTTACAGTGTTTTAAAAAAAAATAAGTTCTTCAAGTTCTGTTGCTTCTTGGCATGTATCGCTGTTACCAGGCATCCATATGCATTTACATATTGTCTGTTCCACAGAGTAGTGGGTGACAATAGAAGTGACTTGTTCTCCTGCCTCTATCAGAATGCCTGGTAATTAGATCCCAATAAATGTGGTTAGATGACTGGCTGAATGGATGAATAAAAATAGCATAACAAATGGCATAACAATAAATTGAAAAGAATGTAAAGTAGGAAAGTAAAATGTGCACCTCATTTTCATATATGAAGCATTTCATGAATTGTGGTTTTGCTAAGACTAAGTCAGCACCCCTAAAAAAAGGCACATATTTTGTATCACTCTCATATTGTATGTTTCTGTGTGTGTGTATTGTGTGTGTGTATATACATACATATATATATACATACATATATATATACACACACACATATATATATATGAACAGCCAGTGAACAACAATCCCTTTTACTCTAGTTAATTAAAATGAAGTTTGCATGTTTTATATCATTTAAAATCTAGTTAGTTCTCAAGTAGTTTTCCTTGGATTAAAAACATGTTCTCAGGAAAAAATATGATTTTATTAGTCACAGTTTTATAAAACTGGAAAGTACTTAAAAGTTTTCTTTTTTTTAACCATCTTTTTTCTTTTTTTTAGAATATTTATTTATGCATACAATAAATGGGTGTATACCAGAGGTGTGGGGGAGGGATGGGGGAGAGGATTCACCAGAGACAGAGTGGGGAGCAAACCAGGCAGTTATACTGAAATACACTGCTGAGGGGAGCAGCAGGTGGGACATCAGAGGTCTGCCACGCCATGTTGGTCAGCTCCCTGGTCAGGGATCGAACTTGTGTCGATGGTGCTCAGACTTTAACTACTGTGCCACGGCAGGGAGCCGGTACTTATAAATTTTTATATTAGCAGAAATAAAGCTATAATTTCACCTAAGCACACTTATTTCCTTTTATTTAGACACAAAGATAAACTATATTTTGCAGCCTTCTCTATGAATAGTGTGTGTGATAGACAGAGCTGTGGCCACTGCAAGTAGTTGGGAGAGACACATAGCACTTCTAGGTTTGCTATCTCCATTTAATCCACCAGCCACCAAGTTCTCTCTCTTCACCTGCCTTCCAGATGCATACAGAACAGTAGAGAAATTTAAGACTGTAGGGCATGGCAAAGACACAAAGGGAAGACTTCAGTATCCTCCATGATCACAGGGAGCAGAGCCCCACACGGTCACTGTCACAAAATTACATCTGTGGATATTAACTAAATATACCTTTATAACCCAAAACCTTTATCAAACAAATGCTACCAAAAACAGAAAAAAAAAAATTGTTGTTGTTGTGCTAAAACCCTGACATTTGAGGGGAAGGTTTTCGTTATACTGAAAACTTTTTAAAGTAAAATATGCTTCCAATTTAGATGCAGTTGTGTGCTAACACTTATTTAGAAGTACTCATATTACTTTCATTTGTGTGGGAAAAGTGAATGAAGATGATGCCATGTTATCTTTAAGGGTGATTTAACCCTTGTGGTCTGCTACTTACATTATACCTAGAGTGTGCTAAGCAACTGGGGACTTGAGTCAAAACTGCTGAAAAAATAGGTAAATGGGTCCGTGGTTATTTTTCAAATAAAGCATTTAGGGAAAATGAAGCAATAAGAATTGAGGAAAGAAACCAAATAAGGAAAGAAAGCAAGAGAGATAAATCTGTAGTAAATAGCTGGAATCTTCTGGAACAGAGCAGTATCAACCAACTCACCCAAGGATGCAGAACCACACAAACCAAAGGTCAGAAAAAAAGACACTGAGAAAGGGAGACATAGTGCCACCCTACTCCAAGAGGGGAATGACAGCAAACAAAGGGCTTAACTGGTGACCAAGAGGAGAACAGACTCACACATAATTCAAATAAAACAAGTTTAACACGAGACATACAAAGTGAAACAGACATCTAAGAACACCCAGTTTCCACTCACTTTAATACACCTTTCTAAGTGTCCAGGTGTCATGAAAGAGCTCTGGTTTTAGAGTATAGCCATCTGGATTGAATGCTGATTCCAGCTCGATGTTCTTTGTCCAGTCATTTAACCACTTTAGCTTTTTACCTCCCCATTCATGCACTGTTGTCCATCCTATCTAACTTTCCAAAATGTAGTGAAAAGCAAATGCACCCTTAGATGCAGAAGTGTTTGTAATCTTCAAAGTACTGAAATACAAGTGATTACCTTCATTCCTATAAAAATTATTTATTTCTGACCAACTGTATACCCAACACAAAACCAAGGTCCATAGGAAATTCAGATCCTATACTTCAGTAAGAAGTTTGGTACTTTGGATATTTTCTGGTTGAGGGTTTTTTTTTTTTTTAATTTGGAGTAAAGTTGGTTGTTGTTTTTGTTTTGTTTTGTTTTGTTTCTAACTGAAGTAACATTGTTTTATAATGCCATATGTGATTCTGAGGTATAGGGTCACACCTCTTCAGGTGCATTTACCACCCTCTAAGAGGGGAAAGAAAGGGTAAAGAGGAGGCTTTGGAGGGGATCCAATGGACTTGTGGTGGAGTTATTTTTAATTGAAAAAAAAAAAAAAAACCTTCTGAAGGAAATACTTCAAATACTTCTGTAGTGGGTATTTTCACTTTCTATCATTTTTTTCACAGTTCTTCATTCATAGCCAGTCCTTCAATTTAATCTATATTTTACACCTCTGTCTGCTTTATTATTTATTCTTTACTTAATTAAAAAAAATAATTTTCTTTAAATTGAGGTAACAGTCATTTGCAACCTATATATGTTTTAGGACATTATTGTCTTAAATTTCCCCCAAACTGTTTCATCCTGGTAAGTAACTCTCTGTTCTTGTTTAGACAAAGGTTTTTACTCTCTTACCCACACATAATAGAAGTTAGGACTTCCCACAGATTGTTTATGTGTTATCTTCATGGATATCATCAATCAGCATTTGACTTTGAACAGCAAGTTTTCCCAGAGTCCATAATCTATAGACATCTATAGACATGTCTTTAAACAACATGTAGCAAACAAACTGAAGCAGTCTTAATGTAATATAAATTCTTCAGGGGGGAAAAAAAAACTTTTTTCAAAGCAAATTCTTATCATTGTACGAACTACCATAATTATGCATTATCAGCTTCTAGGGAGTTTTCATGTACCCCATTGTGCAGGCAAACCTCTATCTTCTATAGTTTCTACTTTATTGTGCTTCCTTTGTAATGACCAAAATCCATGCAAAAAAACTAAGCATATTTCATTTGCAATGACACTTCTGACATTCATAGTAGGGAATATATCTCTTTTCCTGATAAAATTTTTCCTCTAACATTCTTATTTAGATAAATTCATTATGTAAAACCAAAAAGGCATGATATATGGGAAAGGGGGATAGTAGAAAGAAAGGGAATAGTAGAAAAATGCTTTGTGTGACCATGTGCCATTTATAATATAGGAGATTTATTCCACTTCTGAGACAAGAAATTGCAGGACTCTAATAGTTTCACCACCTGTGAATTATTTGGGTGCACCTCATAAGCGGGTTCTTTCTTCTATTTGTTTAAAGAAATAAGTAGTATGTTCGCCAATTCTACACTACATTAATTTTCACAGAGTTTCCATTTTCATCTTCATTGCTTTTTCAGATTTTTTTCCAAAGTTTCTGCCATTCTCTAACTAAAGCTTTGGGTATTTTTCCCCTTCAATTTTTGTCCGGGGACTTGCTCTAAGTCAATTCAGCCTATTGGCATAAATATTGGGACAAAGGAGGGAAGGAGTATGATAACCTAAGACACCCTGCATAAATTCTATGAACACTAAAGAAATGAGACAGGAAATTATGAGCAACATATAATAAATTCAAAGCATCCAATAAAATAAATATACCTGAATTTGTTCCCAAGGTCAGGTATGGTAGGGTGTCCAATTTCTCAGCCTACTTTGCTGGCTATAATCTCACCATTTGAACTACAATATTGTTCAAATATTGTACTTCATCAGTAGAACCAGAAACAAAAGTGGGTAATGGAAACAATAAGAACTCCTACTGTTCAAGTACTGAAGTGAGATTTGGAGGGAAAGTTTTTAAGAAATAACCTATTTTTTTCATTATAGATGTTCTTTGAGACCTAATATAATTTTCCTGATGTGCCACATGCTTTTACTTTTTAAAAAAGATTTATGGATTTATGCATACAGAACTGGGGTACAGGCCAGTGGTGTAGGGGCGGTGAGAGGAATCACCAGAGACAGAATGGGGAGTAGAACATGCAGATCGAGTGAAATACACTGCTTAGGGGAGCAGCAGGCAGGTCAGGAGAGGTCTGTCATGCCATGTGAGTCAGATCCCTGGCTGGGTATTGAACTCATGCTGCAAGGCTCCGGGTAGTTTTGCAGTGCTGTGCTTTAACCCACCACACCACCAGGGAGGGCCTGCTTTTACTTTTTATTTAGGACCTTGTAACTGATCCAAGATAACAAACATGCTTTGAAATTACTGTTACAGAGTTAGTATAATGACATTTGTATTCCCAGGACATAGATTCATAACATTTTTAGAACTAAACAGAATCTTTCAGATAGCATAAAATTTTACCTCAATTGACTGGGATCTCTTTGAAAGCTAGGGTTTGGTTTTATCCTCTCTTGGATATTTTTATAACCCTAGCACCAGCAAAAAGTTTGATATTCACAAACTGTTTGATGTAAGTGAATTAATCACCTGTTCCAGCCCTTTCATTTTGTAAATAGCCAAATTTAAAATATGACTGTTTACAAAGAGATTTGGGACGTGTTTGCTAGAAATACCTAATGAGTAGGAGCCAGGTCTTGGAATTCAGAACTCTTTGAATTCAAACTCCTTAGGATAGAGTTCATTTATTCCTTTTCTCCTATTATACCATATGTTCTAAGGGACTTTAAATAAAAGCCAGTTAAGCTGGCCAGGTAAAGCTTGAAATTTTAAAACATCACATAAAGAAAAACACAAATGACTCTGTTGAAAATTATCTTGAATTAAAATTCAAGGATGGCTGTTAGTTTATAAACATTAAGGTGATCTGACAAGAAGAGAGAACTGAAGTCTGTAAGGCTTGTCTTTCACTCCAGCTATGTCTTTCACTCCATACCCAGGAACAAGTGAAAATTTTGGTGACACATATGAGAAAATAACTTACGGGATTTTGTTCATAGTAGGTCTCCAAGAAATGTTGGCTTCTTTCCCTTCCTTTAATGTTAACTAGCATATTCATGGAGAGTCTGATGTATGTCAGGCACTGTGTTTGGTACCAGATATACTATATTGAGCCAACAGAGTTCTAAAGGTAGATCTTCCTGCATATAATATCAAAAGGGATTTAGGACAAAGTAAGGGGAGGGGGAACTTAACTGCTGGGTTCTTGCATTGGTTTTATATTGCTGTCGGGACATTGTTTTCTTTAAACTGTATATTTAACTATTGCTGATGTAAGGAGGTCTCTGCCTAAAGAAATAGACACATTAATTCATTATTTATATGATTCAAGAAAGAATGTGTTAGAAAAACTCTAAAGCTCTAAAAATTTATATTTAAGATCTCTCTTTGCATTTTTTTTGTTGGACACCCCTATTTTTAAGTAATACTGAAACCTAAGTGTAATGAGCGTATTACTTTGTCTCTTTGTTTATGTGATACATAAACAACTGTCTTTTCCATCTCAGAACTATACTTAAGTAGTAAAATTTTTATACTAGCCCTTGACTCAAATGAATAACACCAATCAGCAGAATATAGAATGCTGATGACAGTAGGGTTTTCCTCAAAAGGCTTAGCTTGCTCTGTGGAAACTATTCGTATGTGGAAACTTTACAGATTTTTGAGCATCACCCTGATGATCAATCAGAATATCCTCGGCTCTCTGTTCGGAGGGATTCTTATTTTCCAACCTCAACTCCAAGCTGCCTTACTCCAGAGGCATTCTTACCTCTGATAGTTTCACTTTGCTAATTTCTTTTTATAGAGGTGCTAGGTCTTGTGTCACTGGAACTATTGGGTTTGAGACTCCAGGCTTTTAGTCAAAGGAACCCAGGCAGCAGATAATAGCCACTTTAGAGTTCTATGTTACTGGAAGCAGTGATTCCCAGACTTGGATTCCATAGATCATTAAAATTTTGAAAGTAAATAGAATGGCTTTGAAGGTAGGTAGAAAGTATGAAAAAAGGATCCAAAGCTTTTGATATTTTAGTAGGTAAGGATATCAATAAAATAAAGTTCTATCACCATGGTTTCATAAATGAGTTAATATCAATAGTAGTGCAGGAAGTGTTTGCTTCAATAGCAGATATACCTTGCATATGTATAATTATCTATATTAAAAACATTGTGGAGTAGTAACAATTATTATTTTCCATTCTAAATGAGGAAACTGAAGTACATTCTTCAGGTCACTCAGCTAGTAGTACAGATTAGAGGCACTGTCATTATTACACCAATTTTTCTGTTCTGTTTCACCAATGTCAGAAAGGGTTAGGTTATTTGAATTACTTGCAAGGTTCAAGTACACCATTTCAGAAGAAAAAAAATAGGTAAACACATTCATTTTTATAGAAACTAGCCAGTGCCTTTCAGTATACAGTCCTTTTTCTCTTTGTATCAGTAAAACTTTATTATCAACTAGTCTGCTCTATGCCAGACACTTTCCATGGGACATAAAGATGAGGAGAACATAGTTTTCCCTCCAGGGAGCTCACAGATACTAAATGAAATTTTAAAAAATATAACACAGACAGCATCTGAGTGGAAGGCATATGAACCACAGCAGCACAGAGAAACTGGGCAGGAAGCTAGTACTCTGTCCACATTATCCAGGCTCTGCGCGAGGCAGAAATCAACCCAACTTGGGGGTGGGGTCAATGAGGGTGACACTAGAACGGGAACATGCTAAGGGTTTGGTGGAAGTTTACAAGCAAACGGGAGAGGGAAAAGGTATGCCAGGTGGAGACCTCTGCATGGACACAGACTCGGAAGAAGGAAAAGGACTGTGAGCTCAGAGATGTGAGTGATTCCCCATAGCTGGAGCAGAGCCACGCCACCCGGGCCTCACATGCCACGGTCAGAAGTTCTGACCCAAGTCTGTGTTTTACAAAGAAAACTGTCTTGGCCATATGGAGTGGACAGATCTGGAGAGTGGAGACCTAAAGTCTGGTTAGAAGGTTACTGCTTCTCCCAGGGGAGAGACCAACCATGGAGAAGAAGGAAAAGCGTCTGGTTTTGTAGCATCTTAGTTATTTCCAGAAAAACCTTGTGCTGCCCTTCACCTCACATCAGAGGTTCTTAACAGTCCAGTGAATGTTGGACTTCTTAGGTCCCACTGTGCAACACACGGCCTATCACTGAGCTGGCTATCAACTATTGGCTGAATAAATATGTGAAAGATTGAATAATTTTACTGACGCCCTCCCTGTTGATAATTGTGACCTATAGTCAAGAATTTTTTTGCCTAAATATGAAAGGTCTTTCAGAGAAGTGGATGTATCAGCAGTCTAAAAAATTAAGAACTTATCATCACTCTCTTCAGAAAGAATGCATTCAGGCCTCTTCTTTCTGAAATGATTAGCACACTATTGTGACTTAACCCTTTATTCACTTTCAGTGGACCTTTCAAAATAAACAGAGGCTGTTCAAAGAGGCCCTCCAGTACTTTTTAATAGCTTTATGACCGTCACATAGCATGAAGTTACTGATTATAGTAGACAAAGATTGCAATATATTCCTGTGTGTGATTATTTATCTGTTTTCTCACCAAGAAGTGCACTATTCAATACTGTAGATTCGTGCCATGATTATGACTCTTTTCATGGGAAGCCAGCAAATATCTCTGCCCTGATTCTTACAGCATTCCACATTATATAATATGGACTCCACATGTGGTATCCCCTTTGCAGGCTGCTGATAGTCCAGTACAAGAGGCAGCATTAAAGATGTAATTATAAGTTATCTGATCTTATTCAACATTAACTGTGGTCTCTGGTAAAAAAAAAACCAAACCATATCTGAAATTCATAAATTCATCCTTTTATATTAGAAGTACAATGTCTTTGCAGAAAACAACCTACAATTATTCTTAGAGAAAATAGGAGTTTATGAGACATGTTTTATGTCTTCCTTTATGAACTCAAATGCTAAGGAGTCAGATTTTAGTCAGCTTTTGGTATCTAGTGGGCATATATAATTTCTCATTCCCCTAATTATGAATTCTCCACTGTGCACATACCTCTTTATTCAACATTAGTATGAAATTGTCTCTAGCTTGCCCACACTTCATAAGCAGATTTACTTTGGAGTAGCATCAAACAGGTATTTATATTTTAAATCAATGGTCTTTCTGTCATTCTAATTTGAGGCATCTACTACTTTTACTTTCCTTCCTCCTCCTTCAAAATCGACTACAAACAATATAATTATCTCTTCATATTTAGCCAAGGGGGAAAGTGCCATTTTCAGTCTCTTATGTGCCAAGTGCTCTTTTCTGTTTTCCCAGCTAATCCTCACCATGGCCCATTTTACAGGTAAGAAATGTGAACACTAAAACCTAAGGGTGGAAAGGGGTCAGTAAATTCCTCTAACTATGTGCATTTAAGCAAACAAATCATGTTAAAATATGCAGTACAGATTATTTTCCATGTTGCTGGAACTCTGTTATTTGGACTCTGTCAGCAGGAGCCTCCCCAACGTGCTGAGTGATTTCCACATTTTCAGAACCAAGTTCATTAGAGTTCACTGCTTGTACCGTATTTCATCGATTCCAAGATACATTTTTTTCCCCTGATTTTAGAACCTGGGTTACATCTTGTAACTGATAACAGTCCACCTTTGAATGAGTGATTTTTTTTTTATTTTTAAAAGATTTTATTTATTGATGCATACAGAAATGGTGTACAGGCCAGAGATGTGGAGGATGAGAGGATTCACCAGAAACACAAGTGTGGAGCAGAGCAGACAGATCCACAAACTATACTGCTGAGGGGAGCAGCGGGCGAGACAGGAGAGGTCTGCTGCACCATGAGGGTCTCTTTGGGGGTGGGGGTTGAAGTCTCATTGAAGCGGCTGTGGCTTGGCTTCACAGTGCAGTGCTGCACCTGCTATGCCACCAGGGAGGGCCCCAGTGATCTTTTTTTAAAGTCTTAATGGTACATAAAATGATAATATGCCTTCAATCTATTACGTCTTAGATTTGATGGAATACTGTGTCAGGGTCTTTCCTATTTCTAGCCAATAGGAACAAAGCTAGACTTGAGATCCTGATACAGACTATAATTATGGATCCCCACCCCCCACCTCTACCTCCTTCCTCATTCATTCTCCACTGATTCAGTTGGTTCCTGCTTCTGCTTGTCCATCTGAGAGATTGAGAGTTTGTGCATTAAGTTTATCTCACTTTGATCTGTCTTGTGCAAGGTCAGTGCTACCTGGCCCAGGGCCTCTTTATTTATTCTTAATCTGTATGTGTCTCAGTTTTCTTATCTGTAGGTTATATGGTGTAATATACAGATTTGCTATCTTTGGTCAGTATCAGAATCAGCTGAACCCTTGTTAAAATGTTGAAGACCCACCTTCTCCTACTTCAACGAGCTGGGTCCCTGGAATATATTGACTTTTCAAGTGATTGCAGTTTATACTAAAGTTTGAGACCATGGATCTAGTTGTTAAGGTCAGGAATTCTTGAGCCAGATTGCCAGTAGGCAATTCTTGACTCCACCAGTGTAGTCTTTCTTTTATTTTCCGTGTCTGTCTCTTTATCTGTAAAACAGAAATCCACAGCAACATCTATGTCAAAAGATTGTGCATTTAAGTAAAATGATTATACAAAACAACATACTCAGCACAATCCCTGACACTTGTGTCCTACAAACCTCAACAATTATGTTCCTCCGTCTTATTCCTAGAAACCAGTTTCTTGCCTTCTCCTGTTTCAAAGCAGATGGTAACTTGTCTGTTAACTAAAGTTTCCTATGCAAAATCAAAGAAAGGGTCTGAGAAAACAACACTAGAATTGCTTTTTGATTGGGGGGGGTGCAGGGGAGTATTATTGATCAGGAATCTAAAACAGAACAAAGGTAAAGGTTGGTTGAAGAAAGCCTTCCTTTGCTGTCACTTATATGTAGAGTACAGAGAAACCAAACAAAGGGTCAAAGATAGTCTTTGAAATCTGACAATAGATTTGAGACAGCCAAGAGGGAAAGCAAAAAAGGAGGGATGAAAACAGTGGAGGGGGCTATGGTGATGGATTATGGGTGCGTGGTGGTGGGAGAACTATACTGACCACACTTGAAGGGGGAAATCACAGAGTATCCAAAATTAACAATTAAGAAAAAAGTACTATTTATTTTTTTAAAGATTTATTTATTTATTCATACAGAACTGGGGTACAGGCCAGAGACGCGGAGGGTGAGAGGATTCACCAGAGACAGAGTGGGGAGCAGAACAGGCAGATTAATGAAGTACACTGCTGAGGGGAGCAGCGGGCAGGTCAGGAGAGGTCTGCCTCGCCATGTGGATCTCCTCCAGGGCAGGCGGGAATCAAACTCATGCGGAAGTGGCTTAAGCTTCTTAGTGCTGTGCGTTAGCCCGCTGTGCTACCAGGGAGGGCCCAAGTACTATTTATTTATTTATTTATTATTATTTTTTTTTTAAAGATTTATTTATTTATTCATACAGAACTGGGGTACAGGCCAGAGACGCGGAGGGTGAGAGGATTCACCAGAGACAGAGTGGGGAGCAGAACAGGCAGATTAATGAAGTACACTGCTGAGGGGAGCAGCGGGCAGGTCAGGAGAGGTCTGCCTCGCCATGTGGATCTCCTCCAGGGCAGGCGGGAATCAAACTCATGCGGAAGTGGCTTAAGCTTCTTAGTGCTGTGCGTTTAACCCGCTGCGCCACCAGGGAGGGCCAGCCAAGTACTATTTATTTTAAAGCCATCTTAGAACTTACTTGTAAATACTAGTCAATTTTAGGACTCTAATTTTTCTGTATATGAAAAGCACCTGGTGAATTCAGAACAAAAAATACTCGGCAGCCACCAATATCCCTGTCACAAGAGGCTCAGATTCAAGTGGCCTGGAGGGAGGCCAATATCACCGGTAGTCTTGATTCCCAAGTAATTTTAACATATAAAGTGGATAACCAGTGATCTAACTGAAAAAATTAAGATTATAAACATGTCTCACCTATAAGAGATTTTGTCTCATCTTTGATGATGTTTAATAGAACCTTCCCCACTTAAAAAAAAAAAAAAAAACATGGAAAATCCAAACAACAAATAAAACTTAGAAACTCCTTTCTCCTCTAATAGGAATGCTACAAACTTCAAATACTTCATGCAGTTGAGGTGAATGCCCTTTGTAAACTGTAAACATCTGTATTTCTGAAAGACAGAATTATATGGAGTTGATTATCCTATTATGTTGCATAGCATGCAGGTAGTAGCATTAGTATAATTTGAAGGATAATCTACCAGTCTTATACATTTATAAATTTTTTACTTGAAAATAGGAATCATGTACAAGGTAGAAATTAAAATCATTCTGACCCAGGTTTGAAGAAACAAAGCAAAGCAAAACAGATTCCCTGGTGTTATCCAGTCTTCTGTATATATTAGTCATTTACTCTTTCATTTCTTTTAATTTTCCTTTTCCTGGATGGTCATCCTATTAGTTTTTTTTTTTTTTTTTTAAAGAAAGCCACTGTTTAATTCCAGCCTTGTTAACTTACTTGTTCTTACCCATACTTATCCCATTAACTACTTAAACTCTAAGAGATTCCAACTTCCCCTTATGTGTAGGGGAAGTGGTGTTAAGATAGATTTATTCTTTTTTACTGCAACTCTCATTCCCAGATCTTAGTAGTGCCTTTTTCCTAAAATGTTCCTAAACTTGCTATGCCTCTAGGAATACTATGAGGATCTAATGAATATGTATAAGTACACTGAGCCTGTGAGAACTCCATATCATGCCCTGTGTGAAAGCCTTCATTGGCTTCAGCTGTCAGTACCAAGGACCAGTCCCTGAGCAGGAACTCAGGGGCCTCTCCCAGAACACCTTTCGAAGCTCATCTAGAGCTGCCTTATCACACCTGTAGCTGGGCCACAACAGGGCTGATCTGGCTGGAGGTGGAAGCAGACAGGGACGCCAGTTTTGTATCATATGGTTTATAGTAAAATGATTCCAATAAGGAGCACCAGCAGATGGAATGTCTGAGGGAACAAAAGGAGAGTGAAATCTAAGGTACAAGTAACTGTTTGAGTTTGTGTGGGGGTACTGTTGTGCGTGTGTACAGTGTGTTGGGGGGTACTGTTGTGCATGTGTACTGATAGGGGTGGAGTGAGGGAGAAGACAGATGGGGAGGGAAAAATATTTTATAGAAACATTTATTTATTAAAAGGAAGGCATGCTAAAGGATTGAGAACCCAAATATTGATTTGGCTTTGGACATGTTGAGTTTAAGCAACAAACCAGCATTGGAGTGAGTGGAAAGAGAAACCTAAAGATTGGGGTAGTGATATTTTTGTACAACTTTCACTCCCAGATCATAGTAGTGCTTTATTCCTAACATGTTCCTAAACGTGCTTTTCTTAGATAAGAAAAGACAATTCAAGTGAGGGAGGAGTGGGTAAGATCAAAAAGGGACTAATAAGCTGGGCCCCAAGCAGAGAAACTCGAAGAGTTCCAGTATTTACCAGTTAGAATGAGTAAGATAAAGCACGAAGGGACAGACCAATAGTCACCAACAGAGAAGCCACGGAAGCGCATCCCACAGTAACGTCTGAGTGAGCCTCATAGGATGTGGTGAATTACATGATGCTGATGAATTGCAGAGAAGCCACATCACTCATGTGGTAGGGCAGAAGCCAGATTGCAAAGCGTTAAGGAATTTGGGGGTACGGGGGAAGGGGGAGCAGTGGTGGTGCATTAGCCTTCCAAACATTTAGGAGTGAAAGGAGAGGCAGGAGGCAGCTTAACTTTCACCACTGACAAAGTGGGAAGCAAAGGCTGGAAAGCACAAATTGGAAACCATGAAATAAAAGGGTGCTTGGTTTTAATAAGAAAAAAGAGAGAAAGAAAGAAAGAAGGAAGAGAAGTAGCTCCTCTTTGATAGCTCAAAGAATGCTGATAGCAGTCGTGTGTGAAATTGATTTCTGAGGCCCAGCACCAGACAGAGAGGCTGGGAAGCAAATGGAGTAGTAAACCATGATTTAGCACCTTCTCTTTCTCTGCTTATTACAAAACAGGCTTTAAAAAAGATGCCTGTGGTGCACCTCAGCAATCTTGATATTGTCTGTGGCCAAAATCCATTTTAATATATTCCTGAGACATTTTAGAGATTATAGAATTACTTTAGACATCAGTCTACCGACTCTACACATTACTAAATGTGGTAAATTCATATAAATATTCCTACCATTAAATAATATTGAATGATGCTAAGGGAAAAGAATTATTCTTGCTGAGAACAAAGAGATGACAGACTCAAAATGTTTGCGCATGGAAAGCAAAACATCAAATTTACAAATTTTTAGTGAAACAGTTTTTGCTTCTCCTTTATCAAACACTGAGGATCAGAGAAATGCTCATAAAATCACAAAACAGTGTGGCTTCATATGTTATAACCATTTAATAAATGGCTTCAGTATGACTCCTTGCCATTATCATTTAATTTACAAATGACTGGAAGATTGTATTACTTCCCATGTACAATGCTGAATATTTTTCAATTGTGATTTTTAAGATACAGTAAAGGGAATTTAACTAGCTCAGGTAGAAATATGCTTGATGGACTTCACTGGGAGATAGGACAAGAGGATCAGTTCAGGTCTCAAATTGCCACTACTATTTATTTACTTTTCAACACAAATAAGGCTGTCCCATTTATAAATAATGATGGCAAAATATACTTGACTGAGAAAGACAATCCTTTTTCTAGAAACTCAGTCTTTCTTACAATGACTTGAAATAAATAACTTATTCTAGAATGTACTTTGCACAACATTAAAGAGAAATTAAATTACAGGCTGTTTTGTTTGTGAAGTCATCATTTAACTGGAGAATGCACAGCCTGATACAACAAAAGCTATACCAAGATAAAAGCAATTGACTCAATTGTTACTGAGAAAGGATTTAGTATGTTTAAAATAAATCTGGAAATCTAAATATTAAAATAACAAATTATGTCATGAAAATTGATATAGCCATTAGTAAAAACATCTCCCTCTAATACTTGGATGGAAAGAAGTTGTGCAGAAACTGAAAGTCATCTAATAAAATGAACTTTTATGCCACCATTTGGGAAAATTTTTCTTAGATGGATTTTCAAAGTATTAAATAGTATGCATGGATTGATAGAAAGTACAGGGTATAATTTGGCATTTCTTTTATTATTCAGAAGCCACATTAGGATTTGTCAGGGGCTCTGGATGCTGATAATTGCATTAGTGAAGAAAAACAGACCCCAATGGAAATTTTCTGTTTCAAGAATTACTTACTTTCAATAAAGAATTCTTATAACTGAAGCAATAGGATCATCTCTACCTAAATTTCATTTTTAATGGATCTGGAATCCATTATGACAAAAACAGGAACCCAGACTGGGAGCCAGGACCTGACCACTGAACTCCTTCAGGTCACTATCTTCCATGCTTCTGGGTAGTCACTTCCTGAAGCTTTCTAAGACATTCCTAGCCAATCTAGGCAGTGGAGCCACAGAGGGCCCTGTGTCAGGGAGGGAACAGTTTAAGTCTGCATTCTAGAAAAATAAATTGCAGCAGTGTGGAGGTCAAGCTAGTGGGAGGAAAATTCAGAAGTCAAATGTTCACATGGGAAATCTGTTGCAAAATTGCAGGCATAAAATAGAAATAAAATTAGAGCAGTGAAGAGAGTGGAAACGGAAGAAACCCGTTTCAGAGATGGACTTGAAAAGATGTGGTGTCTGCAGAGAATGTTGAGCTGTCAACTGTTTTGTTTTCCACTCTAATGGCTGTTGTTGCACTAGGTTGGACTCAGGGGAGTTAAGTCGAAATAGAACATCAGTATTCAGGACTAGAACTTCCTATTTATGAGAAAACAATTCCCTCCCCAGCCATGGAGCAGAGGACCTTGGATTAGTGAGCTCTGGGGCTGATAGTTATTAGGAATCAAACAGAAGTTGAACATGGTAAGCCTGGATGGGAGGTAGTTATATCCAGGTAGCAAATCAACCTATGGGTCCCCAACTGTGCCTCACATGCTTCCTGACCCCATAGCACCTAGTGGGGTGTAAACAATAAGAATCTGTTGATTCTCAGGAGCTTAAGCTATTATGGTGGTTCTGGATTGCGGGATTCCTTTTTTGGTTGACTTTACATTGATGATGGAAAGGTATTATCGGGACCATAATTAGACCTTCAAGATGATTTACTACCAAAACTGCAAAACTTGCAAAACCATTCCAATTATTGAAGCTGCTACCAATTATTGCAGCTGAGTTACGGCTAAAACTGGAGGGAAAATGTTATCTATTGAAGATATAAAGATAAGATAATTGAAAGAGCTATTGCCTTTTAAAACATGCATCTGAGTTGCAGGTGCAGAGTATTTTGCTAGAATTAATCTCGTGTGGTGGTGGGGGGGTGGGAGTAGAGTGGTGGTAGTTTGTATTTGAACTGTAGAAGAAATGTTCCAGAGCTTAAAATCACTTGTTTAGATATCACTCTTCTTCCTACCCGATCCTTTCCTGTTTATTCAATGCATTATGTGTATTTTTTAAACAAATAACAAGTAAACAAGTAATCTAAAGTTTAAAACAAAATATACTTCCAAAGCATTTCATCTTCTATTAAGTATTTGTCAAAATCTTTCCTTTTGTTCTAAATGACCTACAAAAATAATTATTGTAGTAACTATAGAGAGTTCAAAAATAGAATGTATAATCCCTGCCCTCAAAGTGTTTTCAACGGAAATTGAGATAATTGCTATGTAAAATGATAATCCTGAAGCATTAGAAACTATTGTTTTGGCCCTCCCTGGTGGCACAGCGGGTTAAAGCACAGCACTAAGAAGCTTAAGCCACTTCCACATGAGTTCGATTCCCACCTGCCCCGGAGGTGACCACATGGCAAGGCAGACCTCTCCTGACCTGCCCGCTGCTCCCCTCAGCATTATACTTCGACAATCTGTTCTGCTCCCCACTCTGTCCCTGGTGAATCCTTTCACCACCCCTGCATCTCTGGCTTACACCCCAGTTCTGAATGCATAAATAAATCTTAAAAAAAAATTAAAAAGAAACTGTTTTAAGTTTAATTTATTTTATTCTTGCAAATTGTTAGTGCATCAAATAATTGTCAATTAAAGTTATTTGGGCAGTAAGAGCTTATCTGTTCTGGATAAAGAGAATTTAATG
>NW_004567107.1:52968276-52970483 GCF_000260355.1 Condylura cristata
TGCACGGCACAGTGAAAGCAAAAGGAAGACAGGTTAATTGTCAATTAAAGTTATTTGGGCAGTAAGAGCTTATCTGTTCTGGATAAAGAGAATTTAATGGGAGGACATAGAAAAAAGGAAGTATGAAAAAAAATGAAATATTGAATCAGGGAGAATTTGATTCCACTTGCAAGCATTCATTCCAAAGCATCTGAATGACACTTGAGAAAACAGTAATTGTAAGGATAAGAATAGCACCTAAATTGTATCAAGGCCTATGGAGCTTCATTCAGACGCATCACACAAATTGTTTCCTTGGCTCAAAGGAAAAAGTCAGAGACATTCTAAAACCATGTTTAATAGTAGCAAGAAATTAACTGGCCACGTTCCCCACTTCTTCATTATCAAGAATAGTTTGAGTTTTTGTTCATCTGTCTCTAAATCATCTTAATTTATTAGTTTTCTATTTTCCTGAAATCACAAAATGAACTTTTTCTCTGTTAGGAATTCTTTCCCCATGATTTTCAACCCCAACATATGCTTTGCAGAGCCTCCGATGTTTTGTTAGTTCTACAGATGTTTTGTAAATGCATTTCAGCAAAATTTGCCAGTATTGCAAAAATTATCTATTGCTGATTGGAGTTACAGTTTGGACAGAGATGGAGTTAGATTAGATGGAAACGAAAACTGAAACTTCAAAATGGCTCACCAGGAAGTCAGGAATTCACAAAAAGCACAGAGAAGGAATTTCATTTGAGGGGTTGTTCAAAATATGCCCCTTTTGGGGAGTGGAGGGGTGTGGAAACCCTGGAGGTGGAAGTACTGTTTTCCTTGGTACGTGGCCTATGCATTCTCTACTGAAGATTTTTTTTCTTTCTAAGGATAGGAAGAAAAAAAAAAACCCAGAAAGTATAGTTTTGGTTTAGAATACAAGATAAAATGGATTAACTTTCACACTTGAAGTGAAATAGTATTACAACTTCAAAATACCTCTCCAAAGCAAGAGCTGAACAGCGATAACTGTCAGCACAGATTTGGGAATAATTTTTTTTTTAATCACTGTAGTTTCTACAGAATACAGTTCACCTACTGCCCAATTTTTCTTTGTGAAATAAATTCATTTTTTGTTCCAACCTTCTGCTCCTAATTGAGCATCCCCTAGGTTCAGGAATTTGTTAAAAATTGTTATAAAGTAAATTAGTATAATGGAAAAATAAAAACAGACTAACAGGCTATTTCTTTTTTCTTTTTTTTTTAATTTATTCATTTATGCATACAAGAACTGGGGTACAGGCTAGAGGTGCAGGAGATGGGAGGATTCACTAGAGACAGCTGGGAGCAGAACAGGCAGACTGACTGAAATACACTGCTGAGGGGAGCAGCAGGCAGGTCAAGAGAGGATTGCCACGCCATGTGGGTTACTACCTTGGCCGGGAATCAAACTCGTGCTGCAGTGGCTTAGGATATCTTCATAGTGCTGTGCTTCACCCTGTTGTGTTACTGGGGAGGGCCTCAACAGGCTATTTCTAGTACAGTCTCCTTAAATATTCCAGACTACGTAGGTATATACTCACATATATGTATTTGTATGTGTATATGTGATTTACTTCATAAACACATGTGCGTATGTATTTGAGTTTGAAATCTTTGTTGAAAAAAATTACCTAGAAATATTTACATTAATCTATCACCACTACATCAATGCAGAGTGTTTTTGCTTGCTAAATTTATGCTTTTAAAGTAATAGAAACTGACAGTGATTCCTTTTCTTAGCTAAGCTGATCTAAATTACTGATTGCAAATTTCCTGAATGCTAACTAGCTCATCATCAATTAGATGAATTTAACTCAGCAGGGTGTGAAATTGTGTTCTGATAGAGCTGTCCTACCTTTTCAGAATGCCCAGGGGTTTCTCAGCACTTTCCTAGATAAACTATAATCCAGCCTTGTCCGTGGTTTGACTACAAAGAGAAAAAAAAAATCAAGTTATCATAGTTCTGACATGAAAATCTTACTAAATATTTGACATTAAATAGTCACTTTTTTGTTTCCTAAAAAGTAGTAAAACTGTCTTAACTTCATCTCCAAGTTGTTATTCTCAGGTTGAAAAGAATTCAGAGGACACAAATTTTTTCACCATAAAGCAACATTAGTGCTTGTTATATAATATATATATTATATATATATATTATATATAATATATATTATATATATTATATATAATATATA
>NW_004567107.1:52970662-52981542 GCF_000260355.1 Condylura cristata
CAGGGATTAGCTGTGTGAAAACGAGGGTGTGTGTATCTTTACCGAGAGAAGAAAGCATGAATATAAACATTGCTGGTACCTATATCAGGTACTTTACATATGTTCTCTGAGCTAATCTACACAATCACCGCAGGGAGGGACATATCAGTGTTCCATTTTACAGGTGAAGAAACAGACTCAAACAGACCTGACAGTGGGCCCGGGTCTAGTTTCTTGGTGCATGACTAGAAACAGCTGTCAGGCTCCCAGGCCTGTGCTCTCTCTCTTGCACCAAAATGCCAGTTGTTGGATCTCTCTGAGCCTTAATGTTCTTATTTGTAAAAAAGGAAAAAATTTTCCAACCTGACCTGGCTTGTTGTCATGAGGACTAAATACAATAATTTGTGTAAATTCTGGCAAACTTTCTGGCACATGGGTACTTTAATAAATCCCAGCTTTTCCCCTCACAACCAGCCCTCCAGCCTTAGGCGCAATTAAGAGAGCTAGCAGGAGAGTGACAGGGGTGCTGGTGTGCGTGCACGGCACAGTGAAAGCAAAAGGAAGACAGGTACCCCAAAGTTGTCCTGTGGTCTGGATAGCTTTTACACCCTGTTAGAGAATTGACTTTTTCTCGGTAGCAAGGGACGGGCTTCATGCAGTGGCCTCTGAAAGACCATGCACTGTGTCACTGGCAGTTCATCATATCCCCCAGCAGTGCAGCTGTGATAAGAACCAGATGATCTGAATTTCCTAAGCAAAGCTCTCAGAAATATCTGGGAAGGCACATGCCTCAGTATCCACACACTGTGTGCTTTAAGAAAGTACAGCAAAAAACAAATGGACTTTCACAAGAGCCCAGTTACTGCTTAATGTCTCAGGAGCAGGGAACTACCGCTCCTAACCTTGTAGAGGTGGAGGCAGAACCAGTATTCCAAGTGGCTTAAGAAGCCAAGTATTACATAAGATTTATAGAGATCTGATGTGTGTAGGGGTCTAAAAATGGAATTTGCAGATTCATTTTCAAAGCTTGGTACTTGGACTGCATGTTTCTATATGTTGATTTCTCGCTTTGCATGGGCACACGATGGGAGCAATGTTCTCTCATTATTGGAGGAGTTGACCAGCTTCCCTTAGAAGTGTGTGACATCCATTTTTCCCAGTGACATACACAGCTTCAGATGGCTTAAGCTAAATGTTCTGTCTGGGAGGAGAGGGAGACCAGAGATTCAGGCACTTTCTTGTTGAGCTTAAAATGGCAACAACTACTCTTTGCTATAATCCATTTTGCTACTTTTGAGGATCTGTGGATATCTGAAAAACACTTCGCCTATAATACAGCTTCATAAGTCATATAACTTCAATTTTATAAAAATCTATCATCCATTTCCTTAGCACCTACTTTCATTTTCATTTAGTTCTTTATAGCTTGACCTCTTTTTATAACATTTGGAAAAAGTATTTTCCAAATAGTGTGTGTGTGTGTGGGGGGGGGTGTATGTGTGTGTCTGTCTTAGAACAAATATCACCCTGGATCCTTTTTACTGCTAATTGTGCTTCATCCTAATCATCATTTGTGAGTCCTTGATAACCTTCCAGTGTCCTGGGAAAGAGGTTTCCTGATAAGGTGGTATATAGAAGGTCACTCTAAGGTAAAGTATCTATTGGGCAGGGAAACTTGTTTCATGTGCTAACTCCCAGTATTTCACTGTGGTAGCTGTGAGGTTCCACACTGTTCACCTGAGATTTGGTTGTGGCATCTGGCACCTAAATCAACCACAAAACTATCAGATGAAACCAATGTAGATAAACCGGTAATGGCAAGAAAGTGACACCATTCTGAGATTGCTGAATTTAGAAAGTCTCTTCAAATCTTCTGTTATTCTGAGGGATATATAATGATCATTTACCACAACATATAGCCACACAGTTGGCTTTTACTGGGGCATAGGGCTTCTTAACAGACTGGGAGCAATGGATGGAACAGGTATTATTGACTGCTCAGTTGTTGTTGTTGTTTTTAAGATTTATTTATGCACACACAACTGGATATAGGCCAGAAGTTGGGGGGAGGGGAGGTGGTGGAGGTGAGAGGATTCACCAGAGACAGTAGGGAGCAGAACAGGCAAATCGACAAAGTACACTGCTGAGGGGAGCAGCAGATGGGTCAGGAGAAGTCTGCCACACCCTGTGGGTCACCTCCCTGGCATGCAGGGATTGAACTCTTGTTTCAGTGGCTTCAGAGAGCTTCATAATGAGGTGCTTCAACCCATTGCGCCATCAGGGAGAGCCCTGATTGCTCAGTATTTTAACAATAGTTGATTTAGTTGTCATCAATGCTATATTCAAGCGTCACTACCTGGCACCAAAGATCTAGAAGTGGCTAGTCTGTTTTTAACTTAAATATCTTACAGAAAGTAATTTTCATGAAATTGTAGACTCAAGACCTGGCACTGTCTTCTGTAGCTGTTCACTGGGTTTCTTAAACATTGACTCAACACAAATCCCAAATGTTTTTTACTAACATTGACTAGAAAGCATAGGATTTATACTGGTCTTTCACTTCAAATTCCGTTTCAAATATAGTTTGACCTGAAATTTTCTAGTGCTGAAATATTGACTTTACTCACAGAATACAGTGGTTGTGCTTTAATTCTCTGTCAATTCATAAAGTCCGTCATATCACCTGACACTGTTGCTGAAATTTCCAGCAGTAAAATCAGGGATATTTTCTGGATTATGGTGTTTTTTTTTTTTATAACATCAGTAACTTTATTTTGAAACATTGGGATTAAAATATTAAAATATTTACATTATTGATTATTGATGGAAATCAAATTTGGTCTGAGAAGCATTATCTTTTGTTTTTTTTATCTGCCTTAGTTTCCCTTACTAGATGCAATTCAAAGTCTGCAATTTCAAAAAATGCCATTGTGAAGTAAAAAGGAATAAAAACAAGTCCTATGTAAACCAGGCACAAAAGTGGTGAATGTTGAAGACCTTAAGAAGTGTAATAAGTAAATACCTTTCTGCTTCAGATTCCTAAAAGGCATTGCTGAAATGTCATTTTCTGCTAATAGATATAAAAATCTGGCACAAAGATGAGGAAAATCACTTTATGTTCTTGAACATTAAACATGGATTCAATTGAAATGAATTGTTTGTTCCACTTTTTAAAAGGAAATTTGGAGTTTATTCCAGCTTGAGAAATAAGCCTATGACTTGCTTTTGGGGTAGCCTGAGATTTCTTTTAAAGAAATGTGGGCACTTAATGTGTCTAGCTGTGCTGAAACTTGTAACTTATGATGTGAGATGTTTGTCAGTGAAACCTCACCTTTGAGCTTAGTGCCTCTTGAGACAAGGCATAGGAAAGATATCAAACAACTTTAACAGAGTTTGAAACAAGTTGCCTCTCTAGAAAAACAAAATCTTAGCCATCCATTATTTCTTGAATGCATTATCCAGAGAATAACCAGAGAGACATCCTGAGCTTTCTGTTGTTTTTATCACACATGAAAATGGAATTCACTTCATCTTAGCATTCATGCTGTTGATTTTCATCTCAGTCATATTTTGCATAAAATAAAAGAAATTGCAGTGTGTAAATGTACCATTCTCACATATTACATCAGGTAAATATTGCAATGCTCTCAACAGAATCATCTTCCAGTGATACAGAACAAAGTGAAAAGAAGTCAGGATATGCACACTAAATCTGACGAGTGAATTGAATGGGTGTATGGACAAGATGCTCTACTTCTATGGCAAAGTTTTTCTCCCATAAAATAATAATAACAGCAAATGCTTATATATTGTTTATTATTTAGGACCTCTTTACTCTTTTAAATGTATACATGTATATATTTTTATTGGGGTAAAATTTATATGACAAAATTTACATTTTTTAATCATTTAAGCATACCATTCTTTGCCATTGAATACAGATTGTTGTGCTGTCATCATCACAGCATATTTCCAGAATTTTTTCATCTCCCCATGCTGAAAGTCTAACTATTAAGGACTAACCTCACAGTTAACCTTTCCTCTGCTTCTGGCAACCAACATGAATTGACGGCTCTTGGTGTTTCTTTGAAGTGGAATCATGCAATATTTATTCTTTTTGGTCTAGCTCATTTTAACTGGCATGATGTCCTCAAGGTTTGTCTTTGTTGTGGCATCACGAGTGTCTTCCTTTGGTAGAGCTGAGTAATATTCCATTTGTGTATGGAACACATTTTGTTTATCCAAATGGATAAACCTACCCTTGGACATTGGGTTGTTCCCACCTTATGTGTTTTTTATATAGCAACTGTTTTAATCCATACAATGGTTTGGTCACCTAGCTGTTTTTGATAAGAAACTGAAGCATGAAGAGATTATATCTAGTAAACTCTGGAGCCATTATTTCATTCCAGGCCAAGAAGGGCTGCCACTACCTTCTCTTAACTATGACCTCTCCTACTGCTCCTTTCAAATGATTTAGGGATTTCAGAATCTGAACAAAACATTCGCCAGGCATACAATCCTTGAGATACCACTTGGGAGCCAGGCTTGTGATTTGACTTGAAAGGCTTTAATAGATCAAATTAGTCAGTTTAACAGCTGAGCCCTACAGCAACTGATTTCTTTTAATCCCATTATTGTAAAATAAACAATTTTCTGGGGGCAAGAGTATGTTCTTTTTTTTTTCCCCCAATGATCTGTCTTGCTTGGATGCTATAACCTTGACTATAACTAGGTAGAGCATAAGTAAGTAGTTTTTAAATAATGAGTTTCCATTGTCAATTCTACTATATGCTAATCACATTACTTATATCATCTGAAAGTCTCACAACATTTTATAAGAGGTTGCCCACTGCCATTGCCTCCACATCCCATGCTCTCCCCATATGCCATCAAAGTAAAACTGTACCAGCCCTACTTAGCTTCTCAGATCAGATGAGATGGGGCACTTTCAGGTTGGCAGGGCCAAAGACTGATCCCCAGAGAAAAGCACCAAGGATGAAGTTATGACAGTGCCTAACATGATCTTTTCTCTCACATGCTCTTTTTCCAAGTATAAATTATTTTGAAGTTCAACTTTTGTCAAATATATGCCTTTGATATGAGAAGATAGCACTGATAATACTGTGATATCATTTTTTAGTTTATTCAGCAAAATAATTTGGCTGTAATATTCATCAGCTCTTCATAGAATTTTGGCTATGAACTGAATTGTGCCCTCCCCACATTGATACATGGGATCCCCACACCGTAGTGTGATAATATTTGGCGGTGGACCTTAGGGAGGTAATTAGGTTTATATGAGGTCACGAGGTTGGAGCCTTCATGATGGGGTTAGTATCCTTTCTGTCTCTCCATGTTCACATAAAGTAGAAGGCTCACAAAGTGAGAAGGTGCCCATCTGAAATCCAGAGGGAGACTTTTTTTTTTTTTAAGATTTATTTACTTATACAGAACTGGGGTACAGGCCAGAGATGCGGAGGGTGAGAGGATTCACCAGAGACAGAGCGGGGAGCAGAACAGGCAGATCAATGTACACTGCTGAGGGGAGCAGCGGGCAGGTCAGGAGAGGTCTGCCACGCCATGTGGATCTCCTCTGGGGGAGGCGGGAATCGAACTCATGTGGAAGTGGCTTAAGCTTCTTAGTGCTGTGCTTTAACCTGCTGCGCCACCAGGGAGGACTCAGAGGGAGACTTCTAAAGAGGTGTTAAGCATGCTAGCATACTGATCTTGGACTTTTAGACTCCAGGATGTGAGAAAATAAGTTTCTATTATTTAAGCCACCCAGTTTATGGTATTTTGTTATGACAAGCTGAGCAGACTTAATACCACTGTGTGATGTGATACAGTTTCAATTTATAATAACATCATTATAGGTAACAATTGTTAGTGTAGCTAATCTACCTATAATATGTGTGTGTAGTGGTATGTTTGATATTTTGTCCTTTTTATAGAAAGGAAAACTGAGGTAGATAAAGGTCATACACTGATTGTTCAAGGACAGTTATTAAAATATGGAATTTATATCCAAACCCAGGACACCTGTAACATTAGAGCCTACTCTATTAACATTGGCACACATTTAATCTTTGACTCATCTGTCTGAAAAATGTGAAACACAACATGGAGACCTGTACATAGAAAATTTCCTGCAATAAATACAGATTTGATTAGGAAGATTATCAATAACATGCACATTGGTTTGTCTTAAAGCAGTTCCTACATTGAAACTCATTCAAGCTATTTCATGTCGGTTTTCTAATTAAAAAACTTGAAAACTAGAAATGCCATTGCTTCACAAAAAATATATAATCTTGTATAAAATATTAAATTTTGAAAAGCAGAACTGATAGGCACATGTCAAGCATCTCAGGGTAGAGACATCCCTGAGCAATTCTGGACAAAATTATAATTTCAGTGCATTTTCTCTTTCCTTAACCCAGATTCCTACTTCTGGACCCTTCCTCCATTTACTTTCTTTGTGCCATCTCTTGTCACCTTTAATTATAGCCCAGGATCTTTAAACTGAAATATCCCCTCCCCAGATATGTAGACATTACTAAAGTGGAAAGACTAGAGAATTGGAGCAAGCTTTCTCCCAGCAAAGCTGTGATGTACAGACATGTAAATCAGCTACATTTTAGAACATATGTTTTGGGGTTGGTGAGGACAAGATGCTGACCGTCCTCTCCTTTCTCCCAGAGCTCCAGGACAGCTCGCTCAGAGGAGGAGCGGGACGGCCTGTGGGATGCGTGGGGCACCTGGAGCGAGTGTTCACGCACCTGCGGTGGAGGGGCTTCCTACTCACTGAGACGCTGCCTCAGCAACAAGTAAGTCCTGCAAGCATGGAGGGTAGGCATGAGGAGTGTGTTTGCCTAGGATGAAACATACTTTTGTGGTTGGGGTCATGTAAATATAGAGCTGCACATAAATCCATGTTAAGAAGACATGGAAGAGAGGTATAAAGAATGAAATGTGTTTTCTTATATTTATCATCTGCCAGATATTTATAAAATCTTACCTTATAAACAAGATAGGATTTGTCCCATTGACTAAACAAATTTTATCTGTTTTTGTGTTGAAACTGGAAGGAGGATTAAATGAATGTCTTCTAGATGCTCATTGGGAATGTAGACTGATCCATCCCCATGGAAAACACTATGACAAATATTCAACATAGATATACTATAGATTATGCAGCACACCACTCCTAGGTATTAGAATACTACACAACACCAGCTTGAAGGATAGATGTTCAATTGCAGCACTGTCTACATTCACCAAGTTACTGAAACAACCTAATGCCCCAGGATAGATGAGTGGATTAAAGAGATATGGCACGTATATACAATGAAATACTACTCAGCTATTTTCAATAATGGTGAAAGCTTGCCATTTTTGACAACATGAACAGAACTGAAGGGAATTAAACTAAAATAAGTCAGAAGAAGAAAGACGAATAGCCGGGGATTTCACTCGTATGAAATATAAAGAAACAAACAAGAAAAGTGGCTAAAGAAAGCCAAAACAGACCCTAGAGATTTGACCATGAGGAGTACTCAAGGCAGGGACCGGTGGCCTGCAGAGGAGGATTATGGGTGCCATGGTGGTAGGTGAGGTATGCTAACATACATCTGAAGAGGTGTGAACCTACTCCTGTAAATCATGAACAGGGTTGCAAATGAACATGACTTCAGTAAAAAGTGATACATTTTAAGAAAATTAAAAATCAAATATTTTAGTTTCATAATGTAATGTAAATTTTATATTATCCTAAACATTGTGGTGACAATATCAACAATAGTAACATTAACCCCATATTAAGAGTATATTGGATTTCAGTGTTACCACTTAAGTCCTTTGCAAATGAGTTCTTTATTGGCTTAGGTTTTTTTTTTTTTTTTTTACAAGTTGTAATGGCAAGCGTGTCCCTAATGATTTTAAGTTCAATGAGTGATGCACGTAGAGTATAAAGTGATTGGGAAGAATAGATCCTGCAGTGGGAATTGGGACCTGAGCATTGAGAGTGATGATGAAGGTGAAAGTGGCTAGTGATTTCTAAGCTGAAAGGAAAAAGCCTGAGGTGTTAGGATGGAAAGTCTTTACTTAGAATAATAACAATTCAAAACTGCTTCTTTAGCTGTGTGGTCTATGACCAGATTTTTTTTTTCTCCATACTATAAAATATGAAGTACCATGGTAATAATTTTTAATGAAAAATTTTATTTGACAGTGAAAAGTGTTATGTAGCAAGTAAAAGGTTCAATCAAAATTACTATATAAAACATGAAACAGAAGAAGGAAAAATATGCATCTGCTGATTCTTCTAGACTTTCTTATAAAGAGCAGAATAGAGTGGGATGTAGGTTCAGGAAAATGTCAACTTAGTCTAATAATAGTGGGAGTTTCTTGCATCCACAGTTTAAACCTTATTCCTTTCTGTATCCAGTTACTAGAAGCTCAATAGGTGCTTCTACACTGAAATTTTCAGAACTACAGACCATTTCATTTCCAAACAGGTCCCAGTGGAAATTCTATTGCCTATCTTGCAAAACATTAGATCAGTTTTTCCATTCTGGTATTTGGGTTTGCAGTGAAGGTGGGTCTGTTGGGTTGTATTCTCTGGGAAGTTTTGCCTGTCTTCAACAGAGGCTAACCTCGCATCAGACCAGATCCCTGAACTGATTAGAAAGAATGCAGCTTTCATCTCTATGATTCACCTGTTCTCTTAATCTTGAATATCATAACTGTTCTACATCTTCACTACATGATACTACATGGTGATAGCACTGATAACAAACATACAGCAGCAAAGCCAAAGTGTACAAATTTGGAATGTTACTATTATGTAATTTTCTCAAATTAGCATGATAGAGTATTCTGTGAGGATGAGCCAAAACATGTGTCTCACAAAGTATAAGAAATGGATGAGAACTTCCATCTTGGCTCTGTGATGAAAATGTTACATTATGAGAACTTTTACTGAGTGGCTGAGAAGCAATTGAAGGGATAGATAAAATCCTGTCATTTGGCAATCATCAAATACTGATGTTATGTGAAGTGAAAAATGACTATTAAGTATAGTTAGACTCCAGTTTTTAAGACTTTACTAAAATACTATAGGAGCTAACATTTATTGTCCACTTATGGTGAATTAGAAAAACCGAGTATAAATTCTGAAACTGAAAATGTATAAAAGAAATGTCCCCTTTTGACTTCGAAACATTGAAAAGAATACTTTCAGTAACTTTATACCAGGTTAGATAAGAAGCTGGAAAAAATGGAGAGAAGGGTGAACCACCCATTCTACAGGGATTTGAAGAAACTGCCTCCTAGCAGATGGCATTTCCATATCCAGCAAGAACTTAAAAGATGCAACTAAACTAGATGACTGAATCAATCTATGTTTCATCTGTCTCAAGGAAACCGGAATCAGCACCCATCTGGGTAAACTCACCTGACAATACAAACCCTATGAAAGATTGGGGTCAAAATACAGCCCAGGACATAAAGTGTCCTATCATGATTAAAAAGAAATAAAGCACTGTGACCAAAATAAGTCTCCTGGTCAGAGTAGGAGGACAAAAATAGGGTGTGGGAAAGCGTGTAAATGCAGGCATGGTGAAAGTTGGGAGCACCTTGCGATCTCCATGGATGATGCTCTGTCTTACTCAGTCTAAAGGGTAGTGAACTTACTGAGTTTTCTCTTCATCATTCCATATATAAGTAATTGAATGTATTTTTTACCTTTTTTAGTCGCTGACTGAAGTGGGTTTTGTTTTTTCTCCCAGTCCCCATAGCACCCATGAACCATCACCATAGTTCCTTGTGCTCTTCCCTCCCCTGTTTTGATCTTTCCCTCCCCCTCCCTGCTTTCTGCTTCTCTCCACATTAACTTTCCTGACCTGGTGATATGACCTTGTAGGTCACTTTGAAGCTTGATATTTTTAGTTCTATCCACTAATAGTTATTCTAATAATCATTATTCTATTTATAGACATACATGAGACACTAGAACACCCGTTTCTTTTATGGAAGAAATAACTATGCAACTTTGGAGTGAATTGTGTTCTCTGATGGATTGGGAATTTATGAGGAAGTTTGATAAAGGTTCTGAGTAGAGAACCTCTCTCTGTGGTTTTTTGGAGCTAGAGGGGAAAAAAAGGGGGGATGGTAGATGAAGACAAACATAAAATAGAAGTTCCTTTATTCCCAACTGTCAGTGCTTGATGCTGAGGAGAAAGCCCTAACCAGGGTGAGACTGAACAGAATCCTTTCCTTACCTCCTCCCCTCCTTTGCTGAGGTTCACAGAAGTAAACAATATTTGATTTCTGCAATTTCTGATACTGAAATATTTGTTAATTGTGTGTACCTATAATTCTGGTTTTCTAAGTAAAGACAGGCATATATGTCAGCCTTTTTCTATAGCATTCATTTATTTCTGCAAGGTTGTCTTTGAGTAACTGTTACTGTAACTATTGGTAATCTATTACTGATAGGTAGTTATTTATTTTTATTTGAAAAGAGACAATGTGTAATCTATGGTGGTCTTTTTTAAAATTTTATTTTATTTTATAACAGTTTATTTTTACATCATTTTGTACATTTTTTTTCCCATCTCAATTGTAATACCCACGGGTTTCCCATCACCAAGTCACCCGTGTGCCATCACCATAATCCCAGGCACTTGCCTCCCCACCTCCCCACCCCCGTTTTTGATCCCATTACGCACTTCACCCCCACAAAATGTCTCTGGTATATAGTTGTTTTAAGTCCTTTGCAAATGAGTTCTTTATTGGCTTAGGTTTTTTTTTTTTTTTTTTACAAGTTGTAATGGCAAGCGTGTCCCTAATGATTTTAAGTTCAATGAGTGATGCACGTAGAGTATAAAGTGATTGGG
>NW_004567107.1:52983422-53036882 GCF_000260355.1 Condylura cristata
TATGTGGTTTTTATTCTTCTGTCGGTTGATGTGATGGATTACATTAATTGATTTTCTGATGTTGAACCATCCTTGTGCTTCTGGTATAAAGCCCACTTGGTCGTGGTGTGTTATTCTTTTAATGAGAAACTATTTCTCTAACTCTTCATGCTTTCCATCAAGTACATTTTAATTGCTTTTTTTTTTTTTTTTGAGATAGGCATTGGTTTCCAACACTGTATAATTTAGGACTATAGGTTTATACTTCTTCAAACATATGTTACCACATCAAGCCCACCACCAAAGCACCTGTTACCCTCCACCTTCCAAATAAATGAAATCATGGGGTGTTTGTCTTTTTCCTTCTGACCTTGATTGACCAAATAAGTTGTGTTTTTTAAATATTTATTTATGCATACAGAACTGGGGTACAGGCCAGAGGGGCAGGGGCAGTGAGAGGATTCACCAGACAGAGTAGGGAGCAGAGCAGGCCAACTGATGATGTACATTGCTGAGGGGAGCAGCGGGCAGGCCAGGAGAGGTCAACTGGGCCATGTGGATCACCTCAGGATGGGGATCCAACTCATGCTGAAGTGGCATTAACATCTTAGTGCTGTGCTTTAACCCACTGCATCACCAGGGAGGGCCCAAAGTTGTATTTTTTGTTTGTTTATCAGAAACTACCTCTTGTCATCTAAACTAAGCATATAGATTCTTGAATTTCATACTGAAAATTTGTTTCTGTGAGCTCTAGGTTTGTCTTCACTCCATTAATTTAGCTTTTCCCATAAGAAGTTCCAGAGGATAAGGCTCTTAATGTCATATGTACCACTGTATTAAGTCTGTGGCAAGACCAAGTTCAAGGGGGATATTACAGCTCATTTGAGATGGCAATGGTTCAGATAGGTAGATGCTCTAAAGTATGATATCAGTCTTTACTTTCAAGGCTAAAAACTGTTTATAGGTCCTTTTTTACTTCTGAAATTTCAAGTTAATCTGCAGACTAAGAGTGCAAAGTAATAGATTAACACTATGGATAGGTAAATCATTAAGAGAATGTAAATTCCAGCTGACTAAAGGAAGGGCTTCTCAGCTTCAGATATAGTGGGGAGAGAAAACATTAGCTTATTCTAAAGGATGGAAATAGTCATTAAAATTTAATGAATTCTAAATTGAATTTTTGTGTTGAATAAAATTATTAGATGAACAAAAGATAAAAATCATCACACTGTGAAGGTTCCTAAAAAAGTAAGATTGTGATATTATTCCAGAAAGGTTGGCTGCCTGAATGGGGTAAGTATAAACACAGGAAAAATAAATAGTTGCTAGGAGTCATATCAGAGGAATGGGACAATCACTACAACTTCTTATTTCATAATTGTGCTTAAGAAGTAGGCTAACTTCTCTGACTTTTTTATTGAAAAACAATTTTTCTCCTATAAAATACTGATACACGAATGCAAATTTTAGTTAGCAGCTAACTTCTAAATCACATTTAATAATAAATACCACGAGAAAAATTTTAATGCGAAATTTGCCTTCTTAAACAAATATTTTCCTTTCAAGTTATCTCATCTCTATCATAATATCCAATTAAAGTTCCCAGGACTTGTCTTAAGAGGTCTTAAAACTTTCAGCTCAAGTGAGCACCAAAGCAAGATTTATCTATTATTCTTCATCTAGTGTTTTATCTTATCAGCCTTGTTTTCTTTGGAAATGTTTGGAGTGTTGTTTGAAAGAAGAAATTAGAGTTCAGAGGGGGTCTGACTACTCATGTCATTTGTATAGGGTGGTCTTTGTGTTAGAAGAGGTGGCACATTTGGGGATGTATGTTTAAGTCAAAGTTGCCTTGTTTTTACTTTTTAGGTCAAAGCCTATTCTAAATGTACTACCAAGACTTCTGACATTCTAGGTATTGTATCTCAGATGTTTTGTTCTGAGATCTGATCCTCTTATCCTCTTTTATGGGAGGAATACACTAAGGCCAGTGACTGTTCGGGACCACTAATGGCCTATTTCATCCTAAAAATAAGTTTTTGTTATATGCGATGATTAGATATATTTGATTTCATAACTTTTACTGGCCTTGTTGGGAATCTGTAACTCTTGTCTATCTTTTACTATTTAAAAGTTTCTTGTTTGTTTAATGGCATTCTCAAAATTTTATTTTTCCTCAGTTGCCTTTTTTAACAACTTTATAGAGATATCTTTGACTTGTAAAAATTATATTAAGGGTATGCAATTTAATGTTTTTGTTTAAGTAAGTATTCATTGTAAAAAAGATCACAGTTGAGCTAAATACCATATCTCTCACCTCTGTATAGTTAACCATGTATTTGTGTGTGTTAAGTTGATTTAAAAATGGGGCCGTCCCTGGTGGCGCAAGGGATAAAGCACAGCACTATGGAGCTGTCCACAGCTACAGCAGCATGAGTTCAGTCCCTGGCCATGTAGGTGATGATCCACAGGCCAGGGAGGTAACCCACATGGTATGGCACACTTCTCCTGTCCTGCCTGTGTTGTATTTCAGACAGTACACCTGTTCTGTTCCCTACTCTGTCTCTGGTGAGTCCTTTCATCCCCTACAGTACCTCTGGCCTGTACCTCAGTTCTTGTATACATAAATAAACAGATCCTTAAAAAAGGAGTTTATTTAAAAATGCATCCTCTTAGCATATTTCAAGCCTACTACAGAACTGTTATCTGCCATTACTATATTCAGCATTAAATCTCCGTAAATTATCTTGCATAACTGAAACTTTGTACCACTTTTGACCAATTTCCTCTTTCCTTGACAACCAGTCTATGCCCTGATTCTATGAATCTGACTATCTGTGATTCCACAACAATTAAGGTAATGCAGTATTTTCCTTTTTGGTTTATTTCACTTACCACTATGTCCTCCATGTTGCCACAAATAGCATGTTTCCTTCTTCATTATGACTGAATGCTATGCCAGTGTATGGCTATATCACATTTGCTATATCCAATAATCTGTCAAAGGGAATTGAGGTTGTTTTCCTAAACCTGGCTAATAGAAATACTGCTACAAAAACCATGAGTGCGCCTGTCTCCTTGATCCAAGTTTCATTTTCTTGGATTCCATACCTAGAATTGACCATATAGTAGTAACATTTTTCATTTTTGAGGAAACTCTGTACCATAATGGGTCTATCAATTTCCATAATGGGTCTGTCAATTTGCATTCCCATAACAGTATGCAAGAGGTTCCTTTTCTCTCTGTCCTCACCAATGCTTTTGTCTCTTTAATGATAACCATTCTAACAGATATGAGGTGACATCTCATTGTGGGTTTGGTTTGCCTTCCCTTGTGATTAGTGATCTTGAACACATTTTCATGTACTTTTTGGCCATTTACATGTTTTCTTTTGGGAAATGTGTTTCAAATGCTTTGCCTGTTTATAATTATTTTTTTCTATTAAGCTATGAGTTTATGTATTTTTGATTCTCAGCAGTTTATCAGATACATGGTTTGTAAATGTGTAGACTGCCTTTTCACTGTACGTTGATTCTGTACAGAAATGCTTTAGCTTGATGCATCCCCACTTCCCTATTTTTGCTTTTGTCATCTTTTTGATGTCATGACCAAACAAATTTTTGCCAAGATCACTGCTAAGAAACTACATCCCTATGTTTCTTCTGGTATTTTTATAATTTCAGGTCTCGCATTGAAACCTCCCATTCATTTTGATATGATCTCTGTATTTAATGTGAGATAAGAGTTTAATTTTATTCTTTTACATGTGGACACCCAGGTTTTTAAAATCCCATTTCTTAGAGACTATTCTCCATTGTTTGTTTCTGGCACCTTGCTAAAGATCAGTTGGTCTTATGTATTTGGGTATATTTTTAGTTTCTCTATTCTGTTACATTGGTCTATGCTTGTTTTTATGCAGTATCATGTGGGCTTTATTGCTATAACTATGTAATAGAATTTAAAATTAGGGAGTATAATGCCTCCTACTTTATTCTAAGAATTTCCCCCAGTTTTTGTAAGTAGATAACATATCTGCAGTGGTGGTTCACAACCTTAGTTGTACTTTAAGATAATCTAGAAAACTTAAAAAAAATAAAAAGCACAAGAATTGGGTTCACTAAGCCAATTAAACTAGAACCTCTTGGTATGGAACCTTATTACTAGTGATTTCTTAAAATCTCAGTATATGATTTTAATGAGTATCTAGCATTTAAAACCATGCTCTGTTGGAGGAATAGTAATAGTAAAAGGATGAGGCTTTTGTCTCCAGTTCTCTAGGAATTTAGAGCTTTGAGTAACAAAGAAAAGGAGGAATTTTCTGATAAGACATTTATTTATGTTCAAAGGCCTCACAGAAGTACTGTGGTATGATCCAATGTGCAGTGTGGGAGGGAAGATGTGGACCAGGACATAAAGTGGTGATTGCCCTTCCACAGTGCAAACCAAGAGAATGGCTTTTCTGAGTAGTGACACAGTTTTCTTGTGTTAGTCAAGATCAGCATTGTCCAAGTGGTAAATAAACTCAAGTAATTTCTGAAAATTTCTTCCTGTCTGTGATTAAGCTCAGAAACATGACTCCAGGGTATTAATGAATAATTAAGTTGGTGCCCAGTGACTGGAGGAGTTTATGCAAATTTTCTGAGACCCACTGATTCCTCAAGTTTACTAAATGTTTTATCCCTAGTCCAGCATTTAAATTTTGACCTTCAAATCAGGATCTATTATTATATCTCTTCATCAGCAAAAAAAAAAAAAAAAAGTGTTCATAAGTGTGTTATTTCCTCTGATTGGCTTCAGTTTATACAATAGAAATGTTTATTTGTTTCTGCTGTTTTGATTACTGAGGAATAGTGGTGGGAGGTAGAGAGAGGACTTTTGGAATAGAGACAGGCATGAAGAATTACAGAGAAGAGACAGAGTGAGAAATTTAAAAAGGACATCAAAAAAGAAGAGAGGGCTGCAAGATTATACACCAGAGAATAGATGCTTCCCTGGGAGGCAGAAAAAGCAAGTACAGAGCACTGAGTGACACCATAGTTATGTGTGGTCTTCAGTACCTACAGAGATCAGACCTAAAAGAGGCACTCCATACCTCTGACCCTGGTGTCCCGTTCCAGAGAGAGAACTGCCTGATCCAGATAGAGAACCAGATAGAGAACCCCGTTCTCATGACAGTGTATTTTATTGCTCTAAGAGAATCTTATTTCTATTTGTGATGTTCCCTTTCATTTTTATCAAACTCTGGATTTTAAATCTTGCCCCTCCCCCCCCACCCCGTATCTCCTAATTGTGTGACATTGGACAGACTGCTTAATTTCTCTGGGATTTAGTTTTCTCCTCCAGTGGGCAGTGCCTAGAAGAGACTAGGTGTTTGGTAAAGACTTATATTGAAGGAACATCTAAGATTCCCTTGAACTCTAAGATGGAATGTGTGACCTTGACGGAGGCTTTGTCTTCCACATAAGTAGTCAAAGCCCATTTTGCTGCTAGATAGGATGAAGGAGGAAAAGCTACACTTAATATAAATGGTTTTAAGGAAGAATGTTGTGATTCTCCAGGCCCCCACTTTGCAGTGGACATCTGGGTGAAATGGACGGATTGAAGAACTTTTGTCTGTAGCCAAAATAATTCATAAATTCCCAGCTTCAGAGTTGTATTGGGTGAGGTTGTGAGAGTCCTAGAGTTTCATAATATACATTTTCCTCATGGGGAAGATGGAAAAGTTGGACTTAGTGTTACTAAAACACATTTGTTTTTATTCTCATTCTTTGCCTCTTTTGGCTACCGAGCAAATGTAAGATCATTTGCAAACCTTATGGCATGTGTGTATGTATTATAAAGTGCATGTCCTTCCTGCTGGTGGATCTCAAGCCAAAGGCAGCAATCCCCCTGGCTCCCACCCCTGCCATCTTTCAGGGAGCAAATGCATTACAGTGACAAATACAACTCCAAGTAAATATGTGAAAATAAACATGTCCTTTAAAAAGAGCCACAGTTTCTTTGCCTTGGTAGCTATTTAGTTTCCTTTTAAACTTTTCATCTTGAGTTTATTATAGGAAGACTTTAATCAGGTTTCAGGGTTCAAAAATTTAGAGCAAATATGAGACCAAAAGTTCCTCATGACCTGGAATTATACTTATCACATTTCCATCTATTGCACTTTCCCTTTGCCTGCCTGCTACCTTCTCCCTTCCCTCCCACCCTCCCTTCCTGCCTCTTTCCTCCTTTCCCCTTTCATTCCTCCCTTTCCTCCAGAAATGCCTATGGAGAGCTAACAGTGTACCAGGTACTTTGCTAGGCTCTGGGTCTAGGAATCAAACATATAGGCTGTAGGAGGGAATTGCAAACAAAGAAAAGTATCTTTTCTAAAAGTGAAGAGAGGCTTCAGGATTGTGTACTAGTCTTTAGAATTCTGGCTACTTAGTGGAGCAGAAGTATGAATGAGGGCTGCTTCTTGAATTCCCCTTTCTCCTATCACACTACTCTGGCTCATGCAAGACATGTCACCAAAGACAGTACCTTCATAGCTTCCTTCTCATCAGCCTCTCCTTTTGTTACTCCTTTCATTCCTAGTATCCAGATGAGGCTAATTAACTAGTGACTATGTCACACTTGCCATTTGAACAACATTGGTTTGAATTGCTCAGGTCAACGTCCATGTTTTATTTCTGTCCACAGGTTCCTCATTCACGGATTTGACCAACTGTGAATGTCAGTTGATTGATTCCCTGGATGTGGAACTCCATGGTGATGAAGAACAGACTACAAACAATGCAACTGAGCAGGGATCAGTCACAACACAGTGCCCACCTGTGTTGCCCAAGGGTCAGCTGTATACTTTTCTGCATTCTATGTAGACTAATGTGGATTTCTTTTCCCACTGAATTATAACTTTGATAAGGGCCAAGGAAAACAAGTTTGTATCTTCCAGAATGTCTCTGCCTTAGTACCAGTTCAGCTTGGATGTACAGCAAATGTATTAAGTGACTGTAAAGCAGAGTGTTCTATAAGAGCATGGTGACCAGGTAGCACTGTTCGTGGGCTCCTTTCCACCTTCAGGCTGTTTTGAGTTTGTGGTTTCTCTAGACCATCTGAGTGGCCTGTGCAGAACAGCAGGTGCTGCATTGGAAGCTGGACGTGATGGTGACAATTTGTCCCACCATTGCTCTTGCTCACTTTTTTGATTCCCTGAGTACACTCTCCTAACCCCAGCCCATGTTTGTGAGAACTCGAGTCTTTGTTGTAGCATATCTGTCTTTGAAAAACAGGCAGAGATATGTAAAATCATACTTGTTTGGAGGAAAAAAATTGGCAATCATTTTTCTAGTTGTAATTTAGAACACACCAAACACTCATAATAGCAAATAAGCCAATTTGAAACTCAGAGGACCAACTCCAAAATTCATTGTAATAACCTCATGTGGGCCTAAATTTTAATTTGAACAGCTCCACAACCTCCGAACTGCTGCTCAAGATTCTGTAGAAACACAGAGCAGCTTGCCTCAATTCCCAATAGTCTGGAGAAGATCAAATAGCCAGAGGGGATGTCTTCTTAAAATGTTTTCCCCAAATCTCCATCATTTCCATTTATATTGAATTTGGACTCCACATTAAGTTTTAGTAACTCTCTCAGTGTACATAAATTAGGGTCTCCAGGCTGGCAGAGCTTCAGTGTTTTTATAATGAGAGGTTAGTATAGAGCAGAGTGTTGAATCACAAAACAAGGTTACAAAAATATGTTACTGATGCCAAAGGAACACTTTTAAGTCTAGACCTCAACTTGGGGCACCATTTCTTCGATCTGGGCCTCTGGTACCCTGGCTCTTTTTAAAATGTTTTTCAACATGCAGTCTTCAGGCTGACTCTTCCCGGGCTCCTTAAGCTGTCAGAACCCCTGGCCGGTGACACACGGTGTGACACCAGAGTCACGTCTGCTCCCGCTCACCTACTGATGGAGGCCTAGCCGCCTGCCTCCTTGTTTGTTGTATTGTTATAACAGACAGCATTTTCAGTGGCCACATTTATCAAGGTGTCGTGATAGTTTGGCTTGTATATCTCTCTACCCAGCAAAAATAAATCTCTCCCTCAACACTAATCTGTTTGAGCCACGTGATGCATTGGACACATAAGAGACAGTGAAAAAATGAATAGGCATTCTGCATGGGATTCAGGGACCTTACAAGTAAATGCTGAAGGCAAAATCGATTTTTTTTATGTATGTATGGATTTAAAATCCCAGTGCACCAGGGACCTCTATCTCCCCCTTGATTCAAAGGTACTTTCCACTGTTGGTCGTGTAGGCTACAAATGTGTTACTAGAATTTCAGTGACTTTGTATAATGGAGATTTACCCTCAAATGGGAAAAACTGCAAAGCTTAGTCACAGAGGTCAAAAATGTTTCAGATCCACTTGTCGCAGACAAGTGTAACCAGATTAAACATCAATTATTATGGAAAATCTTATAAACAGATTTGTTCTTATTTAATAGAAGTGGTTGTCTGAGAGCATTTATGATTGGAGAAGGCAGCAGAGGGGACTTGCAGTCATCATCCAGAGCAAATACATACTCATTCAATGTTTGTTAAAAATCATCCAAATCAAGCCCTCCCTGGTGGCACAGGAAGCCAAAGGGCAACACTATGAAGTAATGTGCAGCACAAGTTTGATCCCTGTCCTTAGAGGTGACCCACATGGCACAGCAGACCCCTCCTGACCCACCCACTGCTCCCCTCAGCAGCGGATTTCAGTAGATCTGCCTTTTCTGCTCCCCACTCTATCTCTGGTACATCATATCACACACCCCCACACACCTCTGGCCTGTGTGTACCCCAGTTCTTGTATAAATAAATCTTTAAGAAAAAAACATCCAAATCTATGAATATCAATATAGTACTCTCTGGGCATACACACTACAACTTTCCATCTATTTAAAGATAAAGATAGACCTTGTAATGAAGAAACAATATAAGCATAATTTTCTGTACATACTTTTTGAGACATACTTGATAAACTTTGTATAAGTACTTTGATATTAAACTTTGTTTAAGGTATATAACTTGATGATTTGATATATTTATATATTGCAATGCGATTACTATCTTAGCACTAACTAATACCTCTGTCACATCACATACATCACATAGTTATTTCTTTTTTCATGTCAGGAACAGTTCAGATCTAGTATCTTAGCAGTTCTGAGGTTTACAACTCAGGACTGTGTTAGAAGTCTAGACTGTATTAGTCTAGAATGACAGCACTGTATATTTGATTTCCAGGACTTATGTAGCTACTGATTGCAGATCTATACTCTTAAACAACATCTCCCCAATTCCTCCACCTGCTTCCCAGGCTCCAACAACCACCATTCTACTCTTTTTAATGTAGATACTTTTGGAAGAGTAATAGTAATGAGTTGGGACCAACCACTACACAAATACTTTCCACATGAACAAAGCTCATTTTGATTCTCATGAAAGACACTCTAAAATTAAACAACCCGTTTAAAAATGGAGTCAAATGTAGGACACACTAAAACATGACTTTTTAAAGACCTGGAGAAGCATAGAGGAAGGAAACATGAGAACATGCATGGCACTTATGACCTAGGGCTGACCTGCTATCTAGCACCTCTTTCTCCCCCATGCAAGGCAAGATCATCAGGGATCTTCTATCATGCACAAACCTCAATTCTGCAGCAGTTTGAACTATGGATGAGTACACTGAGCATGTGAGGATAGCTTTATGCAGGGTCTGGCTTTCATACAGCTTCCTTTTTAATGGCCAAGTTGATTAGTATCAAGTGTTGTCTCCTGAAAGAACCTCTTACAATAATGTGTCTGTAGAGAATGAAAAGCATCCTGACAGTGCATTTGCACTTCTCTCCCTCAGGTATTCTCAGCATTTGCTATTCCCTTTGAGGTCTTTGAAAAAAGCCCCAGAAATGTAGACTTTATAACTGGCTCCCTGGGGATGCTCTCTTCCTATATAGCTCCAGGGACTTCTGAAATGCTCACTTGAAGGAAGGAAGGAAGGAAAACAGCCCTCCCATACTACCTGAAATCTTTGCTGTGGCTCTCACTCTGCTTTGTCCTGTGTAAACAGTGCTCTTTGTAGATCTCCCAGTCTCAAGAGCCCAGGGTCTTGAATTGGTGACATGCTTTTGTAAAGTGAACAGTTTCTTTTTGGATGGGGACAGACTTGGGTGAGAGAGAGCTAAGGGAGAAAGTGGGAGAGAGGTGGGGAGAGAGAGAGAATGGACTATTCTGTTTTTAAATTCTTAGTTTTAGCCTATGAAGAAAGTCAGAGAAATATCTATTCTTACCTAACAACACTCTTTGCCTTTTAGAAATTAAAGGCAAAGTGTCTCATGGGCTTAACATAAATGTAGTTGTCTTTAAAGACTTTGGGTTTCTTTTTCAATTATCTCAGTCTTTATTCAAACATCCTTGGTATGCAATAACATATAATTCAAAGGTACAGGCACACTTCTTGGGATGTGTTACCACACCCACTACTAAGGTACCCATAGTCCTTCACCACAGTCCATTGGGCCCCCTCCTTTCTTTTCTCCCCACTCTCCCTCTCTGGTCCAGGTCTCTTTATAATCCTAAGAGGAAGAGAGCTGAGGGGTGGGACATATGGAATTTTTAGTAAGAGTTCCCGCCTTACTGCACCCTTTGTCTTACAGTTAACAGGACTAGAACTTACCTACTCATGGGAGTCATCTAAAAAGTGGCAGCTTGCTCTAAGGGCCTCTTAATAGCTGATCTGTACCCACCATTTTAGCAGTGAGAATGAGACCTGATTTGAAAACAGAACTCAGAACTTTTACCAAGGTAGAGAGGCAAAGAGAGAGGTATGAGACGTTCACCCAGTCAGGCCAAGGGCAACTAGAAGCCTGTTCCTCCACATTTTGGGACCCACCAAATCCATGTAGGACAGCCAAGCAGTCACCGAACACCAGCTCCGCTCAGAAATAGAGTGCCTAAGAGCACGGAGATAGAGAAACTGGAGAAATATTAACAGTGCCATGAAAAAAACACGTGTTGGATGCTTTATGTCATCACTTTTTGGAGTTAGTGGGTTTAGAGTGCAGGGTCCTTGGGCTCACTCTGGGGAAGGTCTCACGAGAGCTCTCCTTTTAGTGGCATGCAGTTCATTTCTTAAGTGAGTTTCTCCTAGTACAGAGACATTAGTTATATTTAAAGAGCAGATTTATTAAGAAAAAGGGCAGAGGAGTAAACGACACTTACATAAGCACAAGCAGGCAGGAAGAGCTGCCCCAAAAGGAACAGCTTTGCTGACAGGCCTGCATGATCATAGGCAGGAGGCCTTGAGGAGAGAGGCATCTGCTGAGGAAGGTCAGCGAGAAGCCCTGGCATGGTACAAGTCACAGCAGGCAGGAGGCTGCTTCCCTGCAGAGGGAGAGAGTGGGTGGAAAGGATCACCTGCATAGGCTCAGGTGGGCAGAGGATGCTGTGCCAGGGCAGAGACTGCTCTGATAAAGACTTCTCTGTGGGAGGGGCTCACTCCCTGTGAGTCTAGGTTTGTTGTTTTGAATAAACTATGTAGAGTCTGAAAGGGACAGAGGAGTCCACAATGGGCTCAATCTCCACATCATTACCTTTGGGTCTGAGTCCTAGACAGTCCCTACAGCAGTCTGATACCTGCTTGGGTCTTGTGCTTTGGGATCAGCCTTGTGATGCCACCTTGGGTTTCTATTCTTTCCTCCCTAACACTCCTCATCTGGTAGCCTCAGCTCTACAGCCAGATGTGTTGGGTTTGTTTTGGTTTGGTTGGAGTTTTAAATATACAATTATCAGATTTTCTTGAAACTGTTCACTGACACCAAAGATGAGCCTGGTGTATCACCAGGATCTGTTTTTTCAAAGAGGGAATGAGAAAAAATTTTAAAGTAAGAATTGATGTGTTTTATCCGATTTTTATATTTTTAAGGAAAGGTAAAGCAAAGATGCTGTCTTCTTCTTTTAAAGGTTTAATTTTTAATTTATATAAACAGGGTGGGGAAGGGAAGGGAAAGTAACAAATTGCTAAAGCCTGGAAAGAGAGCTTTTAATTTTCCATAGTAATTCATCTCTTCTAAGGTTGTTAAATTATGATAATTGAAACTATGATAACATCAGGATTGTAAGAATTGGAACCGTTTGTTATGTGTTGATGAGAGACCAATAAAATATGCCTCCGGCCTGTACTAATCTCATTATAAGTGAATTAAAGTCTGAATAATTCACAAATAAAAGCTTATGATTGAGGTGGTTTCCATTTTTAAGATAAGGAATTAAGTCAAAATTAGTAAGTGACTGACGAGGAGAAAAGTACTGGAATAAACAAATATGGAACTTTCTGTGCAGATTTGACTTGGGAAAATTCTTAATATTTACATTTGTTATTTCATTCTTGAACCAATTACCAAGTCCTTAATTGGTACAGTATTTATTTCTCTAAACACAGTTCTGTAACTATTTTATAGTTTGTGTCAAAAGGATGCATTTACTTAAGTCCTGTTATCAGCGGTCTGTCACTTTACTCAAACCATTTTGGGTTGAAATTTCTCATGTTGGTTTTCATTCCCAGAGTAAATTTTATTTTGTTTAAATGTGAAGGAAACCCTTCAGCTGTTTTATATTAACAAACTATTTTAAAAGCGAGAGAAGAAAATATTTTTTACTGCTTAATTCTCAGATGAGACTTGTGTGCCCAGATAAATGCCTTGGATGAGGAACTTCACACTTGGCAAGAATCAAATCCTTGTGGTGGAATAGCAACTTCATTACTTTAGTAGAATTTATATTCAGATTTAATAAATTTGAACTTTAAAAAAAATATATAAACTTCTCTGCACTGAAGTGCTTTCACATTACATTTTACTGACGAGCATGGTTCTCTTGGAGAAGTTCCAAATGTACAATGTGGATCTAGGTATCTTTGACTCACGACAAGTGGATTTACCAGAATTGAGAAGCAACTGATATATTGATGTAATAAGAAGATGCAGTTAACCCCCAAGCCAGCTCCCTGCTCAGCTTCCCACATTTAACCTGGTGCTAATATTTCACACATTTTGAGACATCTTGTTCATCTTTTTATTTTATTTTTTTATGCTTTGCAGTTAGAAAATTTGGGTTCCAGTCCTAGTTTCTCTCTATGTATTTGACTTTAAGTCACCCAATCTTTCTCATCCTCTGTTTTTTAATCTCTGAAGTGGGACTAATAAAATCTTGTGGAGTTGTGGAAAGGTTAGAGATAACCTACATAGAATACTTAATACTGGATCAGATACCCATAGCAAACTCAATAAAGGCTAGTATTACTATATTCAAAATTTGATAGTTGTTTCTCAATAATGAGAACTTTTGAAATCTAAAACATTACCACTTTAATATCATATTTCTGTCAATCAAGCTTTCACTAAAAATAAGCAATACAATATAGTAATACACAATCTATACAACATAGATTTATTTCATGAATATAAGTAAATTGTATTATTATTTGCATTGCTGTATTGGGTATTAGACAATTCCAAAATATTCTTTGGATATTGTAACAAATGTTTTTTCTTTTTCTTTTTTTCATTGCTGTGAGTTTCTTTGGTTTGTTTTTTCTTTGTATTTGCTAAATATGCTTTTAAGTCATCTTTTACATGATACGCTTTTATGCCGTAATATCCAAAGATGCTTTTAAAACCATATATGTATTTATAGTTCAAAATATCTGGTAAAAATATTTAGATTATCAAAGTAGGTATTTTTCTACATTGTTAATTTTAGTAAATTATATCTCTAACCCTTTGGCATTTGAACAGAGATTTTGTAAGTTATCACAGTTAATGGTCTTGACTTTATGTACTGGCATTTTCTATATCCATTTGACAGATGAGGAAACTTAAGACCTTGGAAAGGATAAGAGGCTCATACAAAGAAATGAGCATAGTCTCTGAACCAGATCTTTAAACTCCTAATTTAGAATTATTTCCATTGCTCCTTTAGGGAGTTATAGTTAAAATAAAATTACGTGGAAAACACAGTTTTTAGGTTTTAATGATTAACACTTTTCAAAAGCTGAAGTCATTGTATCTCCTATGCTTTAAAATCTTCAGTGACTCCCCTTTGCCTTTGCAAATTTCAAAATTAGGGTAGATTTCTCCCAATTCTTAAACCCAAGGTTTCAACCAAACAAAATTGTTTGAAAATTTGTAAACATATCGTCTTTTCAAACCTCAGTGCCTTTGCCTGCTGTCTCCTTCACACATCCTTATGCAGTTTTTACCTTTGTTATACACTTGATTAAAAATAATTTACCAAGTGCTTCAGAATGCTCACTGTGGGCTAGGAACTGTTAGAAGTGTTTCACAAATCTTACTTGGTTAACCTTCACAACATCCCAAAAGACTGTCTACTCTAGCCTGTCATCTTTAGACTCAGAAACCTGATTTTTTTAGCAATTACACCAAGAAGGGGTTATGCTCTTGGAAGTATGCTCACAGTGATTTGTCCCATGAAATTAATGTTTTCAAATGGAATGCCAGTTAACTCACACTGAACAATGGTACTGTGTATCCCATGAACCAGAATACCCATGTCAGCCCACTCCGCACATTCTGCCTCACAACAATCATGAAAAAAATAGATCACCCTTGGCAAATTTCTTGGCTAACGTGGCATCATAACAAGGGGTATTCCTGGGATGAGCAAAACATTCTTTGGCATCAACTGGGTTAGCATGAGGCATCTATAGCACGACAGCAAATACCTTGCCAATGGCCCTTTGCCTGGAACATTGCTGGGCTGGGCACTGACAGCCATATATCTCTGTCATTCTACTTTTACCATGAAGCTGATTCCTGGCCAGCCCTTTCTTTCCCTTGCTACAGTCTGTTATTAATGCATATTCAAGCAGTCAATGATGTTAAAGTCAAGTCTTCAGACTTGAGACTTTTCTACTTCATTAAGATAACCTTTGTGTGATTGTGTTTGCAGATGGTGTTTTCTTTTGAATGACATTCTTAAATATTAGCAAGCATAACTGTTGCTGAGTGATAAGAGTGATTTTCCTAATATTAAATAAGTCATCTTCATTTTTCTTTATATTCCTACAAGTAAAAGCATTGCCCAGCTTATGATGGGAACTTGATGGATAGTTGCTGAATAAGGACATGAACTAGGAGGCAGGAAATCATTATGGTTCTGCGTATAAAATTCTGTAGTAGACAGCTCACCTGGCTTCAAATATTAACTCTACTACTTAATAGTTGTGTTATGTTGGAAATTTACTCTCCCTATGCTTCAGTTTTCTGAGCTGTAAAACGGATGTTATGATAGTATCCTGTCTTCCAGAGTTTTTAAGAAGATTCAATAAGTTAGTACATGTAACAAGCTTAGAAAATTACCTACAATAAAATTCCATAACTATTCAGTATTAGTATAATCAATCAAATTTCATAGATTTTTACTTGCTTTTAAAAAGTGTAACTTATTTTGAATAGAGGAGAGTACTTGTGTCGTCAGTGCATGTTTAATCAAAACTTAATTGTTTTTGTTCACAAGAGTTCAGTATTAATGGAAACTCCCATGTGTTGCTAGTGGGAGTACATAATGGTACAATCTTAATGGAATGCAGTTTGGTAATATTTATCAAGAGCTTTATAAAGTTCATTCCCTTTAGTCCTGTAATTCCCTTTGCAGAAATTTATCCTAAAGATAGTCAGAAACTTGGATAAAATGTATGAATGGACATATATCAACTCCCAAACTAGAAATTACTTCAGTGATTAATAATGAGAAAAATGTTATACAGTTATGCTGTTATGGAATATTATGTAGCTCTCAAAATTATATATTTACAGTTATTTTATAGTAGGAGGAAATATCTCCTTTTTCAGCAGAGTTGAGGTATTAAAATTAAGAGTTTTTGAAAAGAAATCAGTTAAAATGATAGTGATTGTTTTTTAGATGAGATAATTACGGGGGACTTTTTTCTATTTGGTAACCTTTCCTGAAACCACTACACTGAGCATTTATTCATTAGAAATGGACATAATTCTTTAATTATGTAAATTTTTCATACCTTGGATCTATAATTTTAAAAAGACATGTTGAGTAATAAGTACAGTTTTTATCATATTCAAGATGTTTTTTTCAATGAAATACATCGTCAGTTTTATACCAGGAATAATTAAGATAGGATTCATTTAACATCAGTATTTTTCAGAAATTTTTGCTTTAATGTTTGTTTAAGTAAGCACCAGCAAAAGGACTGCTTGGTTTCAACTGCCATGGACAAAGAAATTTATATGCATATCTGTCTTAGGTATGTTGAATTAAGTGTTTGATAGTGTCCTTAAGAACACAATCAGAAGGAAAGAGGTTATTATGGTAGCATTAAGGGGAAATTGATGAAAGGAGGGACATTTTTATAAGGCAATAGCTCAAAATGTGAAATCTTCATAGGTAGTAATGAGATTTTTTTCTTTTTTGTGATCTAGGAGCTGTGAGGGAAGAAATATCAGATATAGAACATGCAGTAATGTGGTAAGTATTGAGGTTCTCTGATAGTGATAATGTGTTTTTAAGCACTGAGTAATGTGACTCTATATATCCTGATAAGAAATCAATCAACTAGTCTTTTACTAAGTCATTTATCTCACACAATACTGATTAGGAAGCACTTAAAAATTAGAAAACACTTTTAAAATATCCTTTCATTAAACTCTTAAGCATTTGTCCAGTTTGAAACTAACTTGATTATTTCAAAGCTGGAACTCTTTGTATTTCCTCTCTACTTGCTGACTTTTCACATCTAAGTCTCTTGAGAACAATTAACAGGGATGATAAGGGAAACCACTTGGGGGATTGATGAATTAAAGATTAGTTAACCAAATGCAGATTTGACAGATTTATTCATTCGTGCTCAAAAACGTGCAATGAAAACTATGTGTGAGGCACTACACTAGTGGAATAGAGGGCATGTGCCACTTGCAAAACTGTCAAAACATCTGTAATACAGTAAGGAATGCAGAGAGAGGACAGATGTGTGCCTAGCCACACAGATGTTGCGTGCTGAAAGAAAAGGATGGAATTCTTTGTGGGTTAAAACAAACAGCGGAAAGATCTCCAGGGAAAAGGTGATTTGAGGTAGGGCTAAGAGAACTAGCAGAGCTCTCCCTGGCCTAGATTGGGTGTGAGGAGTGAACATCAGTCCAACTGGAGGAGACGACTAGACAACACTGGAACAGGGATGTTTAAGGTGTGTTTAGAAAACTAATTTGGAAAGGATTAGATTCAGCACTCTGAAAGAAAATAATTTGAAGATATGTTTGGGCTATACCATGAGTAGATTTGAAAGTTAGGTTTCCTATTTTTTATTAGTTCAGATAGAAGAAGTCACTCCATGTTTTTAAAGAGTCTGATATCGTAGAGTGTCACTTCAGAAGACCAATACTATTGTGATAGGAATACACTCAGACAGGAAATAGATGGAGAACAGGAAGAAATGGGAGCTTAAACTGGGAGACAATGAGACCAGAGAGGTCAAAATTAAGATCCCTGCAAAATTTAACAAGTTGGAGTAATAGAACGAGGTGGGAGGATGGTAAACAGGCACACGTGTATTTAAAGCTCTTGTACTTGCTGCTCCTTCAGTTCTTTTTTGATATTTTCATGACTGCCATTTTCCCTTTCCCCATCTCAGCTCAAATGCTATCTCCTCAAAGAGGTTTTGGTGGCCACTTTTTCTGATGTGCTTGTCCCACTGCCTAACCTCAATAGTTCACAACACTTTGCTCTTATTTTAGCACTTAGGGTTACCAAAATTGATCTGATTTTATGAATTGGTTTTTACCTCTATTTACCCACTCTAATGTATACATACTAAAGGATAGGCATTTCATTCAACTCATCTGCTATGTGATTCCCAGAAATGTTGCCTTATACATTTTATACATATTAAGCACACATGTAAAATGGTATTTAAAAAAATAGAGAATGTAATTATCAGAAGTTAGAAAGTTTGGATGATATTTGGGAAAGGAAAATAGTAAATTTATTTGGGAACAGTGTTGAGTTAGGTCTACAGTCTGGGATTGTAGGTGGTGCATTCTAGTAGGCAACGGGACTTGATCTTAAGAAAGAAAGTGAGGCTCATGTCATAGAAACCCAATGCAAAAGAATAATAACAATAATTTGGAGATCTGTTAACAGAGTGTTAACTTGAGTTTAAATAACAATGAGAGAAGAGAACTTCAACATTAGTGAATATCTGTATTCAGTAGAAAAATAACACAGACCAAGATAATCCATGAAAAAGCACCCTGGGTCCATTAAAGGAAGAAATAAGAGGTAGTTCCTTAGATGCTTTGTAGGATAAATGTTACCAAGAGGTTGAAGTCTGAAACAAGGCCAGTGGGGGAGCAATTTTTGTAGTATATTAGGAATAAAACCAAGATTTGGGGGTAAAGATGTTTATTAATGATGACATGGCACTGATGTGTACAAGCTGCTCTTATAAGTACTAGCAGAGTCACCCCATTATATGTGACAGAAGGATAGACAGTGGTTTGCTTATAATGAGAGATGAGTTGAACTTGAGGGAGAGATGAAAATCTGTGAATATAAAAATATACTTGATGTTGCAAGATAGTGGGTGACACAAAGAAGTGGATGCTGGATGAACCTGAGAAACATACACTTCATTCTAAGAAACAAGTTGAGAAAGTATGGGTGAGACTATAAAAAGATTTTAAAGAAAAGTTGACTCTGCTCATGAACAGGTTCATGTTTCTCCATGCAGATATTTCCTAGGTCCTCTGCTGAAAGCAAAGATGTGGTAAACTTGGGAAAGTGAATGGGAAGACCTTGAATAGCCATTGGGGAAGATGGGTGGAAGTTAGCAAAACAATAAAAGAATGGTTGGGCAGCAAAGTGGGTTTGTCTGATGCTAGAAAACTTGATCTTACAGAGAACATGATCAGGTGAGTGTTGAGACTTAGTGTGGCAATTCTGAGATGCATTGACACAAAAGCAGATAACATAAAGACTGGAGATCCTCAGGGCAAGAATGTAGATGAGATGAGAGAATCAAAATGAACGAAATGTGTATGTGTTTTAAATGTCTGACTGGAGAGATTTAGAAGAAACTAATCATAAATGGGAGTAGGAGTATTGTTCAATGGGCAGTTTTTCAAGTTTATTTTTTCTATTTCCATCCAGGACACTAGATAACACTGAACACCACTCATGTCATTCGCTTCTCCACCATCACACACACATCCCTTATTCAACTTTGGGTTGATTATTGACAGTTTTGGATAAGGTATAAAAAGATTTCAAAAATAATATTCTCTGGATTTCCTTATTTCCCCTTTTATTGAATGGCATCTTATATGTCAAGGTTTTGTCTTGTTCCTTTATTAAAAAAAAAAAAATTCTAGTGTTATAAGGGAATTCAAGTAATTTACATTTCTTTTCTTTTTTTCTAGCTTTTAGAATAGTGGAAAGGGTTCAGACCATCTTAAGTAGATACATTTAAGTAGATAAATCCCTACAGAATCACAAACATATGTCTGTCACCCTATCCTTAAAACTCTTTAGAAATAGCCCACAATTCCCCTGTTCTCATTATGAGTATTTTCATGAAAGATGCAGCCGAAGTCTCTGACTCAATATTGCTTAGACCTATTGCGTTGCATGAGCCAACTCTTTACAGCTTGTAGGATCAAATTGACACTGAGGTTTATATGAGAACTTAGAGTCTTCAAATTATTTAAACATCATGGCTTTTGACCATGTGGAAGCAACATTGTCAAAAATTATTAATTAAAAATATTGTAAGAAAAGATCTTTTCAAAATTACATTTTTTAAGCAAAGAAGTTCAGAATAATTCAGATAAGTATTCCCATTTCAGATACTAAATTTGAAAAAACTTGAGATTCTCTTGTTAGCTAAGATTGCAAGGTGCTTCTGAATTCCTGGGCAGCTTCCTGGAGCTCTTTAAACATCTCCAAATAGTCATACTTTTCTTGTTTTTTTTTTTTACTCATATCAATAAAAGAAACCCTACTGTAGACATGGTACCTTCTTATACTATTTTGTTGGTCAAAGCAGAATATTTTTCTTACTAAGGGCATAGTTCATCAAATGCTTCTTACTTTATAGTCCTATGAAATTTCTCTTTCCTAGGAAATTGGAAAGACACCCTCTTTGGGAAGAAAAACTAAGGATACTTTTAAAAGAAACAATAGGTGAAAACCAGCAAACCACTCAAGTGGATCATCTAGATCTGACATCTTCCTTGCTCATTTTTAAAAAGCTCTCCTTCAGTCACATCTTCATGATTACTCAAATTTAACCTCAAATCTGAACCCCTTGATCTTAGACATTTTAAATTGACTTCCCAAATGTTTCAACTAATGGTTACCTTGGTAGCTGGTGACACTCTAAGTTCTTTCTTAAGATCATATTGCTCCACTGCAACATTTTACTGTTCTTTCAAATATCTGAGGTTAAAATTAGCAAACTACATTTTTGTTATACTTACTTCTTAGGGATCAGTCAGGATGCCAGTGGGCAGAAATTTCCATCTTCTGAGGAATGATTAAAACAAGTAAAATGTCTTCAGTGTACAGAAACAAAACACCATTCATTCTTTCCAAAAACAATAAAGGCAAGAATTATTCTTGCCTTGTCCTGGGGTACAATGATGAGGAAGACCAAGACCATTTCTCTTGAAGCTTCATTCTAATGAAGCAAGCTCAATTGCAGACAAACATACAGCTAATTTAAAGGCAGAAAATAAGTCAGGACTGGTGCTCTGCAGAGAATTAAGTGGTTGGTAGCCTCTTCAGACTGAATGATCAGGGAGGTCTACTTAAAAATTGATGTTTGACTCACAGGAGAGAATAAGCTTTGTGTCATAGGAAAAGCAGAAAGTGCAAAAGCCATGAAGTATGAAGCAATGTAGTGTGTTCAGAGAAAGACAAAGACTGGTACATCTTGAGTATAGTGTGCAAGGGACAGTGTGTTGAAAGGAAAAAAAAAAAAAAGAGCCAAAACAAGGAAGTTAGATTATGTGGGACAACGTAAAGTGTCTAGATTACATTTTCAGTGCAAAGAGAAACTACTGGAGGACTTGAAGGAGAATAGAACTGGATTTATGTTTGTAAAAGATAAATTTGGATTCAGGATCTCTCTGGAGATAGAGAGTGCAAGCAAAAAGTAGAAGCAAAAATGCCAATTTAGGAGGCTATTGCAATAGTTCAGGTAAGCACCATACTTGGTTGGACTAGGGTGGCACTGGTGAGATTTTAAATATGTTTACAAGTAGAATGTCTTGTCGTAAGATATTTTGCTTCATTCTCAGGTTGGTACAATTCTCTTTTCTGGTCTCCAGTATTGTTGCTTTGGAATGTCTTAAGAGGTGCAGCATTCCAACAAGAGACAAAGGCACAAAGGCAGCAGCTATTATGGCCAGAGAGAACAAAATGATCCTGGTCAATTTGCTAACTTTTTTAGGTCTTAGTTTCTACACCCAAACAATGAGAGGGTTGAAACAAATGTTCCCAAAGGTCCCTTCCAGCTCTACAGTTCTGTAATTCTTCAAAAGTATTTTGTCTGGCTTATACTGGATTTGGATCTGAATGCAGACTAATGAAGATATCTGTGTTGGTTTAGTGACTGGCAATACTGTAGTAAAAAGATTTACAGTCAGCAATAAAGTAGCGTTACAGGGAAGGGAGCCAATATGAACCATAGAAGGAAAGTTCTCTCCCTTACTATGGACCTTGACCATCCATCTGAGCCAGTAGTTCTCATCAGCAAGGTGTAAGGGTTCATGACTGTCAGAGTCCTATTCGTGGTAATTAATGGTCAAGATAAGGTAAATTTCCATTTGATAATAATAGCAATGAACAACTATATACCAGAGACATTTTATGGGGGTGGAATGGGGACTGGATCCAAAACGGTGAGGGGGAGAGAAGTGTACTGGACTATGGCACATGGGTGATTTGGTGATGGGAATCCCATAGGGATTACAACTGAGATGGAAAAAGGATGTAAAAATAAACTATTATATTATTTTAAAAAATTTCCATTTGAACCAAGTGTCTATTTATACCTCCATATAGCATAAAGTCAGGACACAATTGATGCTGTGTGAAGGGTCAAACAGTAAGGCATGGAAGTATTGAGTATTCTTTCTTTTCCATGTCTTCCTTGGTCAAAATAATTTTTAGAAAAATGCTGCTAGGACAACATTCAGATCAGGGAAATACCCTGGAGTCTAGACAGATGTTGTTGTAAATAATAACAACTGCAATACTCAGTCAGTGAGCCTGAATGCTAGGCCATTTTCCAGGCAACAGACACAGCTAAGTTAGGGAGGTTCATTTTCTCATGATCAAGCCTTTATTTCATTAACTGAAAAGAAGACCTCATGCTACTTGGCAGGGCTATTCATTTGCTCACTTATTCATTCGCTCTCTCTCTTTTTTTTTTGTTTGTTTTTGATTGTTTTACTTAAATAATGATTAATCCACCAACACTTACTCTACATGAGGGATATTAAGAGTTGCTTCTGTTGATAAAGAGATGGGTGCCTGTCATTGGGAAAACCTAATACAGGAACACCATGGACTAAAATGCGATGATCACAATGAGCACGGAGGTAAGCCTCAAGTGCTGAGAGGTCACAGAAGGCCCACATCTGCCCCTCGGGCCTAGTACCCAGTGTTGCATGCTGTGTTGCTGAAACTGCAAGTCATGGAACAGTACAATTAGGGCTGCTGTGAGCTGTTTGAAATATTCATGGATACACAGAAATACTTGAAACATTTGGCTTTATTCCTTTCTCTGATGCCTTATCTGTGCAAAGTTTCATTTGCTTTGATAAAAAGCAAGCGCTATGAGAAAATCACTGTGGAACAAGAAATGAGGGTGGCACTGTTCAATCTGATTCAGGCTTTCAGAGTCATGTAAAATACATACATTTATGCCACTGGTTAAAAAAAATTATGAATGAAATTAATTAACACTATTTTTCTTTCAAGTAACATGTATTTTCAAATGGCCACTAAGTTGTTAGCACACAGATACCTATTAAGCTATTTGGACCTAGCTAATAGGTATAACTGCAACTGCTTAGTGTTCCTTTTGGCCTAAGAGTGCCATAAAAAAATACTGAGACATTAAAGAGGCTGTGAGTAGATAAATTCTGGTAACTCTGACAACATGGTAGGCATTCAACACATTTAATGTAGTAATGACGAGTAAGGGAAGGTAACATCTGACCTGAGCTTTTCAAAGGGATTTTTCTAGGCTATGATGAGAGAGAATGTTACGGAAAATGGTAGTAAGATTCATTCAGTAGTTTGAACTGTCACCTGCTTTGTAACAGGCACTTTTCTAGGAACTGGGGTATAATAGGGACACAGAAAGTTAAGTCTTATATTCGCATGAAGCTCATATTCTAGTGGGAGAAGACAGAAGATAAATAAGACAGTGAAAACTTCAGAAAGAAATAAAGCAGGATAATGAATGGCATTAAGAGTGACTGAGGTGGGGAGGGGCAAGTTCTGCTCTATATGCAGTAGTCAGGAAATTCTTTGAAGTGACATTGGGGTGTATGTGAATACTGAGGGTGAAATAGTCCAGCTTATTTTAGACCCTGGGGGTCATTTTATGAAATATGGTATGAGGTAGGTTATGGGGAAAGTCATTTTTATCTGTGCTGAAGAGTCTGAACTTACCCCCAAATGTTATTTTTCAAGGGCATTCTCTAACATCTCACTAGGAGTAAAAGGCATTGTCTGAAAGAACAGCAGGCTGACAGAAAGCTAGGCTGCTTGAACTACCCCCTTCTGTGCATTTCTCCTCTCTCAGGCCCAGAGCCAGTCAATCTCAGACTGAAATGTATATTTCAGGCAGTAGAGGGATTTCTTAACCTCAAGTAGCTAGTCTCTTAAGGGGGGAAAATTCTAAGGGAAAGAATGTTGGTTTCTTTTTAATAAAAGTTCAAAACCCCCATCTAGTACAGGGGGCTTCCAAAGGGCACCCTGGGCATCCTGGTGGTTCCCCCCAAGACTGACTCAACTCTCTCCAGCAGTGGAACAAAGACATGGGCTTCTGGCCAGATCCATCCATGCTTCCCTCCTACTGACCCATCCAACTAAGAAACAGGAATTTTCCTTATATTGTAATCTTCACCAAGAAGGAGAGTGATCTCATCTTAAAGTCTGGTAGGACATGTCTTTTCCAAGTAACTTTATTAGGACTTCATTTGTACATTAATATAACAAAATTGGGGTCAGGCTCACCTACTCTTTGGATTCCACATGCGTTTTGCATTTGGGCAGTCTGGGTGGGAGGAGGAAGAATGATTTAAAGGACACAAACTTCCTTTTCCAGTCCCATGGACACTGAGGACTGAAAGCTGCATTGTATAGTGGAAAGGAAATAAACTTCTGAGTGCTGGGGTTACTTCTTACTGATTATGTGCTTTGGAACAAAATTTTGAACCTCTGTCAGCTTTCTTATAAATCTACCCTTTCTTATTATGTGTACCAAGAAAGTTAATACATTTTATATTGATGGTAGTTTAAAAAATTAGAAACATATGGAGGGGAGATGGGCCAAGTTATGGTATGTCCATATCAGGAACATTATATAGTCATTGAAAAGAATAAGCAGGATCTATAGGTATAATCTGTAAAGTTCTTCCATCATATATTGTATGGGGGGGGAAAAAGCAAGTTGTAGAGCAGTATCTTTATGATGGTCTCAGTTTTTAAAAATTCTTGAACTGGCATGTGTCTGAGAAGTGTAACATGTCACACATTTTGAAAGACACAGATCCTACTGATTACAGGTCTATACAATACAGATTTGAAAACAGCGTACCCTTTTTTTATATTTACTTTTGTCTCATAGGTTTATTAAAAGAGGACATATATTTTATTGGTGCAATTTTAAAACTAAAATGAAGTTGAGGTAAAATATTTTTAAATTGATTGAAAATATATTTTTTGAAAGACTGGGAAAAATACCACTCTCAAGGTTTTTCTATTTCATGAGAAAATATCTAACAAGCACTCAGTCTGGTGCCTGAGTAGGTAATGTTGGCTCAGACTTCTCTCATTCCCTTTCATAAATCCCTCCCATTCTGTGTCAAAGTACTAATTCGAGATAAATACACTGTATACAAAAGTAAAAATTAGATCACTTTAAATTTCTAAAGACCAGCCTTAATGTTGTGGCATCATGGAGAAGTTGTCCTGATTAATTTGCCAAGTAAGGGGTTGCAGGTGTTCTGGAACAAGAACATTAGGCCTCATCACCGGCAGAGCTGCAGATTTACTGTGCCCCTTCCTGTGGACAAACTGGAAAATCAGCCTTTGTCCACAGTGCCCAGTGCTTAGCCTGCACAGTTAGTTCTCTGGCAGTTATAAAACCTGGCTTTCAGGCCAGACACATACTTGGTTGGAATTGCTGTGTATTCTGAGAAACATATCCCAGGGGACCAATCTATATCCCTCATAATGAGCCTAACATATCGCAAAGCTAGAATGAACATAGAAAAGTGACCTAACTACTTGTAGGTCTTTGTGGTTTGTGTGTATGTTTCCTTTTCAGCATGAAGAAGAACTGTTTTTGCTGAAACAAAAGGACGTTCTTTAGGGAACAAATTTTCAAAACCATCCTAATTTCCCTGGGCTATAGTTCTTTCTATTTATGCTGAAATTAGATAATGAAGGAAGATAGTCTGTAGGAAGTAAAAAATGATAAATGACTCAGTGTTTTTCTGAGAACAGAATCCCTGTCCAACCTATGATAGCATGAATGCTAACTAAGCTTTGACCATCTTACAAATGAATTCATCTCCAAATGCAAGTATACAGCATGCCATGTGGATATCTGGAGGTTGATTTTGGTTCAAAACACATCATTTCTCTTTCAAAGTTAAACACTGAGCATTTAAAATAATGGTTGAAAATATTTGCAGCAATTACTCTGGGAAAAAAAAACCCTCATATTTTATGACTAGCTGTTTTATCATTTGTGGCATAAAGAAATAAACATTTTTTTAATGATTCACAGATTCCTTCATTTGGTGGATCTGGTGGATATAGATCTCTCTGCAGTGCTTGCTGCCAGGCAGCTCGCCAAGTTTTGGGGGTTTTCCTCCCTAGTGGGTTGGGCCCTCCTGCTTTTCTTCTCCCTCAGGCTTTTCTCCTGACGGCTGCACACATTCTCTTTGCTTTTTTATGCTTTCTCTGACATGTCTTTATTGCCCCTCCTAAGGCTCTCAACTTTTCCTTTCTCACTAATGTGTTCTCAACTTCTTATCCTCTGCCTCCACTCTCTTTCCTAGAGTAGTATAATGTGAGTATGAGTTTAGGAGCTTTGTTTCTTTGTAGTCAGTTCCTCAAGATGCCATAGTCTCAGTTCCCTCAATCGTGAAATAGAAATAAAACCAGTACTCATCTTACAGTATTTCTTTACAATATGTAAATACAGGAGAGACAATGCATTTTAGTTCTTTCTGCCCCACCCCTACCCTGACTTTGGTGAAGAGAAGCAAGTGATGATTTTATAGAAGATAGAGCCTTATGTGATTGTTGCTCACATTACCCCAATAGCATGAAACAGTTTGGAATTTTTTTTCCCCCTAGAACAGATAAACTCCCCAATTAAGGGCAGTTTCACTTTTTTTCCCACAAGTCACATTGATATGAAGAGCTACCATGTTGGGGGAAGAGGTAAAAGGAAATGTATTGATAAGTCTGACTCCTGCCAACATCATCTCATGGGGCCTGTCAGTGATGTTGGTAATACTTGTAAATGGCCTCTGAGTGATAAGAGCTGGCATTCCTTAAATGAAGTCACATATTCCAGCTTAGGCATGTAATGCTGGCTGATAAGAAATTAAAATACCTCATATAACAGTTCTGTTCTGTTCCTGTAGACGGATTGCTGTTGTCAAGCAGCTGCTTTGCTAAGGTCGTCAGTATGAGCAGGAATGCCTACTAGGTCCATCCTGAATTTGTTCCCTCAGAGTTGTCATGATAAGTTGCCATATTGAAACTCTAAGGAAAGAGCTCAGCTCAAACTTTAGCAGTGTTTATTGATTGTACAGTGCTGGCTTGATAGTTTTGTTGGATTCTGGTTTTATTTTAATTGAGGCAACATTGATTTACACTCTATATGATTTAGGATAGAAGCGCACCTCTCTTCAGATGTTTGTCACCTCACCCACCACCAGAGTTCCAATAACCCCCCTCCACAGTCCATTGGGCCTCCTCTTTCTTTTATTTTCCAACCCTGTCCCCGCTCCTTAGTAGCCTCAATTCTGCAGTCAAGTTCATAAGGTTTGCTTTGGTGCAGTTTTCATCTGTTCCTTTGTTTTGTTTCTTTATATTCCATATCCAAGCAAGTTGAAAAGATTTGTGAATAAAATATCCTTCGTCAGCTCAACTGATAAAGAGGATAATAGGATGAATCTGTCACTTTCTAGAGTGTTGGGGCTTATTTAGCTGGCAAGAGCCCCTTCTCATAGCTGGTTTCATGACCATGGACAAGTCCTCCTTATTGAAAATTTCTAGAACAATGATCATATAACTGGCAAGGGTATGTATAGCATATGAGAAAGGGACACTAGTCCATTCTGTATATTTGTCATGTGATAGGCATTTTTTTTAAAGATTTATTTGTGCATACAGAACTGGGGTACAGGCCAGAGGCTCAGGGGCGGTGAGAGGCCTCACCAGAGACAGAGTGGGGAGCAGAATAGGCAGATCGACGAAGTGCCCTGCTGAGGGGAGCGGTCACCTCTGGGGCAGGCGGGGATCGAACTCATGCGGAAGTGGTTTCAGCTTGTTAGTGCTGTGCTTTAACCCGCTGCGCCACCAGGGAGGGCCTACGAGCATCTTTTTACTCCCTAATCCATTCAGTTCTCATATACTCCTTGAAAATACTGAGTATTACTTACTTTTCAAATAAAGGCATTTAAATATTTTGAGTGATGAACTGTTTCTCTAGGTCTCACAGATGAAAGTAGCAGTACTAGTACAGTATAGTATAGGAGCCCATCCTCATTTCACCATAATGCAAGAGGGGTCTTGGATGATCTAGACTAACTCATTTAACAAATAAGAAAACTGAAATACAAGAAAAATGTAAGCTCAAGCACTTTTTTTTATGACATGTGCTTTCATTTTAAGGAAAAGAGATATCCAAATAAGTTTGCTGTAGCAATTATAATTCTCCAAGGCTAAAAGTATATGAACTGCTGAGAATTTTTAATGTGCAAATTAAATACAGCAGAAAAGGCAAATCCAAGAATCCTGCCTGCAAACATCCCAAGTTCCCTCCCCTTTGAGTTTCTCTGCCTGTCAAGGAGATAATACGTTTATTGAGTCAATACTTGTCAAAATCTGCTTTCCCAAGGCCTACGTTCTGTATTGGGTAAGATGTATGCTGGCTTCTGGTGAAATGGTTAGAAGCAGATAGACGCTTGAAATGAGAATTTGACAGTGACTTCTACAGAAATGCTACTGCAGTTCTTCTCTTGGCCAAGTGCCCTGTGGAATGAAACCAAACAAGCTGCCATGCATAGGTGACTAACGTGCAAATACTTGTCTGTGCTCAGTCTGGTTTCTATGAGGCTAACAATGATACACAGCATCAAATCTTCCTATTAATACCAAGATGTGTTGAAGCTCAAGCAACATGAACATTTAGGTTTTCCCCTCTGAGAGATCATTCACAGGTCTCTGTGTTGAGTCCTGTGCACTGGGGTCATTATTTGTTTGACTCACTTTCATACTGTAGACTTCGGATGTTTTTCTTTGCATTTGAAATATTGTCTTCATTTTCAGAGGAAGTTGGGTTATGGTTAAGATTGGATTACCTGCTCTTACAATGTACTTAGTTTGGATTTCCAGTTCAGTTTGGAATTCTAAGTAAAACATGGTCCTGACAGAAGGAATGGTAAAGGCATTATTTGCCTATATTTTCCTTTGGATTTCTATTGGGCTAGTAATTTGCTTTAGAACTCATTCAACACCATCATCCTATAATGTACCCCACTGCCTTTTCCAAGGGATAGTCAGTACAAAAATTCCTCTCCCAAGTACCAGTTTTTAAGTGATTGATCACTTTATTTTCCAGTATTTATAACATTTTGATTTTTCTTTTTAATTCTTTAAATATTGATGGGAAGTACCTATTTTGAATACTAGAAGTATTTTAGACAACATCTCCATCCTTATGGAATCATAGAATGAAGACTACTTTTCAAGGACTTTTCTGTGGAGCCCACCTTGACATCATGGCTGGGCGATAGTGTCCAAGCAGATGTCTAGAACCATCATCCCTGTTTCATCCCCAACAGCTGTACTTTTTGCCTGCTTTCATCACTAACATCCTGCATAAGAATACTGTGGTTGAAGAAATAAATCTTCAGGAAAGAATTTGAAGGTCTCTATTTTAAAATGTTTCTCATAAGAGGTCTTCTAGCTTCTGCTTGATTATTTTTAGAAAAGAAAATTTTCCATCTTTTGTACAAGTCTAGTTGCCAGAAAGACATTATTTATTAATTCAGTGACTATATACAATTATTTAATTTAGTGACTATATGCAAAACATGTCTTTTGAGCAAATTAAATAAAGGAATTAATATGAGACAGGACACTACATTCAAGTATCTCATACTCAGAGGCAAAACAATGACAAAAATGTAGACATTTATAATCCAATGTACAATAATATATATTATTGAAAGAAAAGTATAAGGAGAGGATTTAATCAATCTGTTATTTCTTCTATTTCTAAATGAGTGCCAATGGCAGGTAAAATATAAATTGATAAAGCAATGACCTCGCCAGATTCAAAAGCAAGATCAAAATGTCCACAGACTCAAGATGGAGCATTAATGCCAGATGATGGGCAGTGCTGATAGCCTAGGTCTTTCAGCTCACTCTTGGGAGGTAAGAATAGATCAGCAGTAGTTCAACTACTGTGGAATCACCAGTGCTAACCCTGTTTTATTATGAGAGGGACTCTAAATCAAGTATATAGCTCAGTTTTAGGGGCTTGGAGAGAGGGCTTTCCTCATGGAGAGAAGTAGTTTTGAAAGTGATGACTGTTGCCTGTAAGGAGTATTTTACTTGAAACTGAGTGTAAAGGGGCTGGTCAACATGGATAGCACATCATGCACTGAAACTCTGCCCAAGTTTAGCTCTCTGACAGCTTGCAATTTCTTCATTGCAAAGTTTTACTATAATAGCTGATTTTAAACCAAGGGTTGTGCTATCCATGTGGGGAAAATCACAAAACTATTGTGATAGTGTATAGCTGATTCTAAACCAAGGGTTGTGCTATCCATGTAGGGAAAATCACAAAACTATTGTGATAGTGTATCAGTCCTGGAGATTTGGTGGATGTCAAATGAAGCATGTGCATTTATTGAGATGTTACATTGAATGCCAGAGATTAAATAGTTTTAGAAATGAATGGCAAGGAATAAAAGTTGACTAAAAAAGACTATAGTAATTCTAATAAAAATTTGTATAGTTAAGGGAAATTCCAAACTGGACACACAGAGAGAATTAGTGAATTTGAACAGAGCAGTTTAGAGTACCCAAAGTATACATCAAAATTACAGAGATACATGATATGAAAGATCCCTTGGATCTTAGATAATAAAGAAGTCATTTCAACTACATGTAACAGACTTTGGAAATGAGAAAATGGGAGGAATGACATTTAGAATATTCCAGAAAAAAATTAGACTAATGTCAGCAGCCATAGTGGAGTCCAGAGGATAAGTTAATATCTTCAAAGTACTAATGGAAAGTAGTTGTCATTGTTTGGGACCCTCAGCTATAAATCAAAAGTATCAAATATGTTCTGATACACAAAGACACGAGCATTTACTATGCACAGGCCTTCAGTAAAATAATTATTACAGGATGCATTTCAGGAAGAAAAATTTGGACTCTAGGATAGGTGGGCATGAAAGGAAGCAAGGACAAGACAAAAGAAGTATGAGAATGTCTGTGTTGACATCTGTGTTACATTGCTGCTCTTCACTGACTGTCCTAGTTCTCTTTTCTTAAATGAGCATTTGAAGGTATTGAACTTCTCTAATATTTTGAAGTTAGGTGTCACTATATTGCCTCATCAGTACTGTGGACTCCATCACCCTGAAAAGTAAGTTGATTCTGTTCAGGCAAAATCCATTAGGGCTTGTTCCTCTCTGTAGTCACGTAGGAGCCTGTGTGCTAAAATCTTGCTTGTCAAAGTGTTTTGGGTACTAGCAGTATCAGTTGAGCTCGTGTGAGAACTGGAGAATCTGTTTCTGTCCTAGTCCTGCAGAGTTAGAATCTTCATTTTAGCAAGATTCCCCATATGTCTATCTGTACATGAACAGTTGAGAAGCAGTGTTATATCAGACAGTTTATTCTCTCTTTTCTGGGTCAGAGTTACCACTTAGATCACAGCTGCTACAGAGAACAAGACACTATATAGTAACAAGTAAATGTTAAGCCAAAGGGATTTTGGAGATTGCATCTTCAGAGTCCCGTAACCTAAGCTGACAGCTACAGTCAGAGTGGTAAGCAGGGTGATTTGCCCAAAGAAACCCATGCCAAAATCCCTGGATCTTGTAAATATATATTACATTACAAGGCAAAATGGAACTTGCCTGTGTAAATAAGGTTCCAGACCTTAAGACAGGAAGAATAGCCTTGATTATCCAGGGGTCTAATCTAATCACACGAAGCCTTAAAAGCAGAGAATTTGTTGCATTAGAGGCAGAAAAGATGTGGCAAGAGTCACTGAGACTTCAGACTCAACAAGATTTTGGTGCACTTTTACTGGCTTTGAGGCAGAAGTGACAAATAGGGACCCCAAGTCTCTAGGGGCTTGATGTCTTCCAGCTAGTATCCAATAAGACACTGCACTACCAAAAACTGAATTTGACCAACAACCAAAATGAACGTGGAAGTGGATTCATCTCCTGGCCTAGCCCTTCCCACACCTGATTTTAATCTTGTGAACGGAATGTTAAGCAAATGACTCAACTGAGCCACATTGTATCTGGACTTCTGTCATCCAGAATTGTGAAATAATAAATTTGTATTTTAAGACCCAAATTTACTATAATTTGTTAAGGGAGCAATAATAAACCAGTACAGTCAGCAACCTGCTATTGACCTTGCCCTTTTTTTAAATCCTTGTATGTTAACAGCCTATCAGTATTTAGTGCCTGCTAAGACCCTTTGTATGAGGGGAGAGGATAGAAATAGAAAGTAAAATTAGATTTCTAGAAAATTTAAGTGGAAATACATTTTAAATATTTTAGGTACTTATTAAAAGACCAAAAATGCAATTCATACTTTCTAAACCAGCAAAAGAAATAGAGAATTTTCCCAGTTTAATAGAAGTTAGAGAAAAAAGAATCCAAGAAAAACATAATAAATAGAAAATACAAAGACAAGATAATGCTTGTTCAAAGTTTACTAAGTAATGCCAAAGTTGTCTACAGTGATTGTATCAGTTCACACTTCCATCAGAATTATGGGTGTTGCCTTTGCTCAATATCCTTGCCAGTGCTTGATATTGTATGACTGATTTTTGTTTAATCTTGTGGGTACACTCCTGGAATCTATCCAACTCAGTCTTATATGTCTTGTGTGGGTATATCTCATTTGGCTTGCTAATAATATTTTCCTTAGAACTTTTGCAACTATGAGTAATTTTCTTTCTTTATAGTCTTTCCTGGTTCTGAGAGAATGAAAAAGAAAGTACTCTTTTCTGGTCACTGGTAGAGTTTATTTTAAATTGAGATTGCCTGTTCCTTTCATGATTAATAAACTTAGATTATAAAATCTTGAGGAATGTTTTTTTCTTTGTGTATTTCTAATTATTGATTAAATTTCTTTAAAACCTATATGAAATATATCATAGTGATCAAGAGAATGAACTTTAAAGGCAAACTAGTTAGGTTCATTTTCAACTTTGGCTTATTAGCTTTGTGAAAGTCCTTTAACAACCTTACCAAGACTCAGTTTTCCATCTGTAAAAGGAGATACCTTGTGAGTATTGAATGGCTGTATTTAAAGTTTATGGGACACTCCTTGTAGTTAATAATTTCTATATAAGAATTTATACTAATTATTTCTGTTCTTAAATAGTATTTTTAATACATGAACACAAGTAAATAATTAAAAAGGAAGTTTTTTTCCTAATATTACTTCTGTAAATTTATAGGCTTAAAACTATTTGAATATGGTTTCTATAGTTTCTGTTTCATTGATCTTTATATTCTTTCATATACTTTCATTGGACTTATTTTGTTGTGCTTTTTCTAATTCCTTAAGTTTGATGCTCAGTTTATTAAGTCCCAGTCTTTCTTGTGTTCACATATATTTGTTCAACTCAGTATTGTTTTGGTTGTTTCACATTGTAGGTTAAGGAAAATTTTCATTATCATTCTTTCAAGTTGTAATTCACAAGTGTGCTTATTAATTTTTTTAAGATTTATTTATTTGTACATACAGAACTGGGGTACAGGTCAGAGGTTCAGGGGCGGTGAGGGCCTTCACCAGAGACAGAGTGGGGAGCAGAACAGGCAGATCTTCGAAGTACACTGCTGAGGGGAGCAGTGGACGGGTCAGGAGAGATCTGCCACACCATGTGGTCACCTCTGGTGCAGGTGGGAATCAAACTCATGCAAAAGTGGTTTTGGCTTCTCAGTGCAGTGCTTTAACCCACTGCGCCACTAGGGAGGGCCTGTGCTTATTAATTTTTTTAAAATTATCTTTAGTAATTATATAAACCAGTTAGATTGTGATTTTTAAAACTAATCTTTTTGTTGTTTCTTTGTTGAGATTTGCTTTATGCTCTATTATCTCCTTTAAAGCACATTTTTTTTTTGTTTCTGTGTAATATGTCTTTTTGGTGAGTGATCTTTAAAAATAAGTGCTCTTGGCTGTTCTATGCAATATCTGTTGTTACTCTAATTTTTGTTTTGCTATGAATATTATTCTAGATTGACAGTTATCTTCCCTCAACATTTCCCTTGATTATCTCGGAACAAATGACTTATCATTTTTTTGTTTTCATTTAAATGTCTAAGTCTAAGGATTTATATTTTAATTATTTCTAGAAAATAATTTTCCCTAGGGAACCCATATTTATTATTCTGTTCATGTTTTCTGCATCTTTGTTTCTCTATGCTACACTTTTATAATTTCTTCAGTTATTTTTCTACTTAACAATCTGTTTTCCCTCTAATTTATCAAAAATACTTTTTATCCTACCTATTTTGTTTTTAAGGACATTTACAATTTTTATTAACCTATATCATGAGTCTTTTAAAAACAAACTGAATATACACATTATTTTCATACTTTTTGAACATCCTTTAAAAAATTTCCTTAAGTATATCACATTTCCTTGGACTGTCTTCTGTCTGATATTTTTAATTTGAATTCTTTGTAAGTCTGATATTATAGTTTCTGTTGTCATTTTATTAAGTGGTATTTATATGAAGGGCAACACTGATTTATAACACATATTGATTTACAGTGTGATTTAGGATACAGATGCACACCCGAAACCAAAACCCCAATAATTTTCCACGATACTCCATTGGAAGTCCTCCACTATTCACTCCTCATCCCCTTCCTTGTGTAGCTTGAGTTCTGCAGTCAGATTTCTAGGGTTTGTTTTGGTTTAGTTTTATCAGTTCCTTTGTTTAGTTTCTTGATATTCCATATATGAGTGAAGTCATCTGGGTATTTGTCTTTCTCTTGACTTATTTCTCTTTGCAATTACCCTGTTTCCTCATATGCTTTGTGATATTTCTATGTGTTGCATTATTGTTAGGATTTAAGAATGACTTCCCTGTAGCCTAAGTTAATACTTGCATTTTCTGGGAAAATTTGCTTTTGTGGGAGATGATGTTGGGAAGGGATGGTGTTCAGTACTAATCAGGATCACTTCAAACAAAATTCTCCAATCTCCACATAGTGTGAATTGTGTTTCAAGCTTTCACATGCTGAGGTAGTTATGTCTCCTCACTATTTCCCATCTGCAATGCTGAGTGGGTGGTTTTGTTGATATCATCCCATTTTAACTTTTAAATAAATCTTATTTTTGCAAAAACTTGAGATTCACAGCAACATTGAGCAAACATACAGCGATGTCCTGGGTGTCCCCTGCCTACCACATGCACACCCCCCACCATCAGCACCCACACTAGAGTTGTACAATTATAACAATCAGTGCACCTATTTACCACTTTACTATCATCCAAAATCCATAGTTAGCCTCAGGATTCACTCTTGGTCCTGTGCATTCTGAGTTTGAACATACAGATTATCAACGATTATGGCGTCCTGAACAACAGTTTCCCTGCAATCAAAAATCCTCTGAGCCCAAACTTTGTGTTCTATCTCTCCCTCCATAACCCAGAAACCATTTACCCTTCTACTATTTCTGTAGTTTTCTTCTTTTCTAGAGGTTGAGTGTTCTTTTCCTTGTTTTTCCGGTTTACTCTTCCTCAACTTGCAGTTCAGAGACTTTATCCCTGTTTCTTGCTCTCATACATTGTTAAAATGAAAAGTTCTAAGCCACCAGGAAGCCACAGATCTCTTTAGGGCATCTGTCAATTTCCTTTCTAGATTCATGCATTCTCATTGGTTTTCTCTATGAGTAATCTTAATTGACAGTACATCTATGCATTTAATGAATATTTAAGTTTTTTTTTAACTTAAGTTTAGTGGTTCACATTGTCTATAGTTTACTCAAAGTATTTGGTACTATATATTGTTACTTACAGAAATCCCTTAAGTTGATCCTTGACAGATATTTATTTAGAGTCGATTGTGTGCCAGGCTTGTGCTAGGCTCTTAGTAAATCAACAATACAATACTGTGTGGTTTGTCCAAAGTATAAGTTATGTACGGGGTGCTATGGCATCTCAAAGGAAGTTGCCTCACTCAGGCTGAGGATAAAGAGTTGTTGGAGAAAGATTCCAGGAAGTATTACTTAAGCTTTATGGAGTGGAGTCAGCCAGGTTATTACAGGGAGGCCATATTGAATAATGGCAGCCAGAGGAACAAAGCTTGGAGGAAACAGCAAATATTCTAAGCTAAGGCATGGGATGGATAGAGGAGAAGTGGGAAGATATGAGACTACTGAACAGGCAAAGCTAGCTCAGCTCCCTACAGAAACCTGAGGTATTTGTTGCATTGACACACCATGTGGAACAGAGATGGCGATCTGAGATAGTGGTAAGTTATACTGATGACTTGTGAGTGAGAAACATTTTTGGCATCTTGTCCAAACTCAACTTAAAAGGAAGATAAAATAGGAGAGGAGGTTGACCCTGTCCAAAAATTATCCTCCAATTTTGAATTGGAAAGTTTTCTCTCTGTTCACCACATGGTACTACTACTCTGTCATTAGAAAGAAAACCTGAGGAATTGTCTTAACACATCTTCCTCCATTCAGTTGTGGGCATCATGAAAGAAAGGTGTATAACTGACTTTTCACTATAGTCACATGTGTGTTCTTTGATTTTTGAGCACATGCAAATAGCATTTATTAAGAGTGACTAAGTGGAAGGTAATTGGTCACCCAGTCTTACATTAGATGAGTTTAAACAGTTTGCCTTTTTATTCTTACCTAAGTGAAACCCTCTGAGGGAAATGGAAACTTTACTGGGAGAGCAAAGAAGCATGAACCCAGGGTGCAAGATGTTCTTCAGGGTCAGGCCACTTAAAACTTGTGTTTTAAGTTTCAAAAGACAACCTAAAAACAGTGGGGCTTGAAATCAGAAAATATATTTCTCTAACTCTGTTTTTGATTCCTTGAAATAGGTCTGTGATCCAAGATCAACAAACTTAGTATGAGCACATATGAGCAAAATTGAGTGTTGTCATCCATTAAACTTATAACCCAGCAAATCTGGCATATGATATTTTTGATTAGATGCATATGTTAAGACATTCTTATAAGCCACTTTAATTAAAATTATGTTGAAGCAACAAAATAAAATAGTTCTAGTGGTGTCAGGCAAGGGAGAAAAATAACTACATGAAGCAAACACAGTCTCGGCCTCCTTTGCAGCTCTCAGCGCTGTGTCATTTGTGAATATGTCTCCTCTCTGTGGTGTTACTCATAGCAGGACGACCTTATGCTTAATGGGTGCTCCCTATGTGCCGACAGATACTTATTTCGACATTTTCCTTGTATTAACTAATTTCTGTCCTGTTGTCCAGAAAGTGACCACATTATAGCACCAGTCACCTTTAGGCCAGAGTGGATTTGGATTCCCTGGGGAGGGGCTTGTTTCTTTGTTTAGGGGCTGACTCCTCTCACTGTGTTTTGAAAATAGGGCCCTGAAGTCCAGTGTACAGGGTGCCAGTTGGAAGCTCATAAGAAGTACATTAAAGGAGCAGTGATAGACCAAAGAGGACATTTGGGATGTGGAAAGAGAAGAGAGATAATTACTAACTCCCATGTAGGTTCTAGGCCTTTAGCACAGGAGAACCTAGGTCGCAAAATGATTTCTGCAGTTGACTGGAATGAAAGACAGAGTTCTCTCTGGCCAAGGAAAGAAATGTTTGCTCTTCCCTACAGCAAACCTGTGGTGGGTTTCCCTTCCACCAGCTGCACTGTCTTGACTTCTTGGAGGTGAAGCCCCCTGCACTGCTGCCTTGTTTCACTTACAGCTTTGTTTTGACTCTGTGGTTATCAATTTTTTCTTAGTCCTGTACTATTGTTGGCTATTGTTGCCTGAGTATCCTCATATTTATCAAACATATGTTCTAATGTTTGGTATGGAAAAAAAAATTCCCTGTAATATGATAAAATTTCCAGAACCTACTTGTTTTTTACAGGGTTAATGTATTTAAACTGTTAACTGTGCCCTTGGGTTCTGGAATAGGAATTTTGATCTTCCAAGAAGTTAGAAAGGAATTAGGAAATGGAGATAGAGGTGGTAATTGAACTCTATATCTTATCCATAGTAACCCTACCACCTTCCAATTATTCCAAAACCTGACATAGCTTATATGGGTTCCCCTGGACAGTCTAAGAGCATCTTTTTCCCTCTGCTTGGAAAATTGCAGCACAGAGAGCATCTTATTTCTTGCTAGGATGACTTGTGTGAATGGCAGGGCTAAAGTCTACCAACCCTGAAAAGAGAAGACTATTCCATCCCAGTGATTGAAGAAGACATATATTTTCCTTTGGCCATAAACCTTGAACCTTATGCCAGCACCTTTACCACTTCAGTGAACAAGTTAGATGCTGATTTAAACAGAAGCCTGGCCTGTGTTCTGCATGAGCTGACCCAAAAAAACTCTAAAGTATGTTTACAAAAATCTCACCAAAAGTGTCCGAGGTATTTCCAGTCATTTATGGCACTGCATTGCATGCCTTCACCAAAGTAGCATTGAGGAGATGCAGTGCCAAGGAAAAGACAACACTCGGGACTCAGAGATAGCCACTAAGTTAAACCCACGTACATCATATGGGTTATTATAGACTGGGGGGAGAAGGTGAGAGGAAAATGCTTAGGGTTGTCACCATGGTATTGTCTACCATGGTATTCAGCCTTAAATTGCTCTCGACAAGGTCTTTTCCCATTTTTCTTTAAAGTTTGGGGTAAAAGCACCATGTGTTCAAGATAACTTCAGTCTCCATAGCTGATTTTTGTAATATATCAAGCTTTATCACCTCACTCGCTCTTATAAGTGGAAAACTAATGTCCTTGTTATGCAGCAGACCCATGCCATAGTAACAGCTTCAGGATTTACATGTTAAATTGTTTCCCTTACACTAGTACTTCCTTTAACCTGACCCTCCACCCCAAATATTTTGGTAAATGCGACCTGAAAGCAACAACAAAAATCCTGCACTTGTGTACTTAGAAGATGAAATAACATGGCATGTTCCAAATAGATTACAATGTACCACTTCAAATATGCTAATTTGGGGGAGGGAAAAACATTTATTTGAGGCTATATTAAAAAGTAATAAAAAGTCAAAAATGCTGATTTAAGAAAAGATACTGCTAAATTGGAGCTAATTCAAAGAAAGGGACTAAAAATAATAAAAGCCCTCAAGGAATGAATATTTTTTAAAATTGAGAGAATTTAAGAGTCTAACATGACAAACTACAACCATTCCTACAAATTCCTCTGGGGAATTGGATTCCAAAAGTCTGCATTGTTCAAAGGAGAAAAAATAAAAGCACTGAAATAAAATCTACCCAAAGGGGAAAAAAGTGAACTTTTAAAACTAAATGTTTTTACTTAGATCAACTCTCAGATGCCTGGAGACATTAAAAACTAGCCTGACAAAGCATTTGTTTTCAGATAACAAGCTCTAATTAAGTAAGTAGGGTGGGGTTAATGATTTGTTATTTCACAGATTTTGTATCTCTATGTCTGGACCTGAACAAACATACTAGAATGGTTTAGTGCTGTGGAGTGTACCTGTAACTAGTGTTCACTTAGCTAAGGCACAGAGTAGGGCACACCCAAAGCTTGAAAAAACTAGAGCATTCCATATTTTTTCACATGGTCACAAATCTGTAAAGATATTTTATTGATTGTGAACCTGATTTATAATAAAGCATTCATATAGTTAATAGTTTTCATGGAAAACTATTTCCCTTAAATATGATTTGCAAAAATAGTGATAGTTGGAAGAAAAAATAAAACCTGTTAATCTTTCATACCAGAAAAAAAAAACCCAAAGATTTTTTAAATATATCTTGTATATGAAAATCTAGTATCCCAAGGAAGTCTGCTGGCATTTTTAAAAAGAAGTAAGAATGAGCCAAGTATCACCTTTACCTACAATGACACCTCCCTCTAAAATCAACCCCATTTGCACTCTTAGTGATATGTTAGGGGCTTAAATATTATGTTCTTGAGATATAATAGAATTGTCTCCCCAAAGACTGTCTAGACAGGGCAGTGACTATGTCTGTTTCATTTCATCTTACATAGCAGCTAAGAGTTTTGCACAAATAAATGCTTTTGATGATGATGTTGATGTTAGTATATGCAGGTGGCCAAATTGGAGGGATACAACTTGATACCTTACCATTAATATTTTATAGTGTATGCATATAACAACACTGATATTATATAAAATGTACAAATGTCTGGCTATTTATTGAATAATAAATTATTTCAGTCCATTTTATGTTTCTTAGTATTGCCCTGTTAAATTTGTTTACATGGGAGAGGAAATGTCAATCTGCCTATTCAGCAAGTAGGCAAGAATCTCCACTCAGTGTTCCTAGTATCTGAAATGTACAAGTATTCCTATAAATCTGTATTTTTTAAAAAAAGAAAAATAGATATTCCATCAAGGTTTCCAAGATCGCTTGATTAGAAACCATCAAGATTTAGATTTCCTAAGAGATTTGGGGAAACAGAATTGGAATTTCTACAATGAAATCATGAACTCTTTGGTCAATTTGATACAATCATTGTTTTTCAAAGTCCAAGTGTTTGAGTACTGGTATAAAACAAGTTCAACAGTCAAAGATCACTGTAGGAAACAAATAATATAAAAGAAGCACAGTAAATTATATGGCAAACATAAAGGTAGCTAGGTAAGATGGGGAACATTTGAGAGGATAGAAGGGAATGTGCAGTGGGAGTGGGTGGTTCAGTTTTGTATAGGGATGTTAAAGCATGTCTCATTAATCAAGAGAGGTTCGAGCAAATGCTTGATAGAGGTGAAGTGATTAGTTACTTGAAATACAAGCAAAAAAATTATAAGTGGGAGATAGAGAACACACATATCCTAAAGAAAGAGTATGCTTGGAATGTTCAAGTGGTAGCTGGGAAAAATCATCATGGATGTTGCCAGGTAGATAAAGAAGAAAATTGGAAGTTATGGGGTCAAACTCTTACCTCTTCTTGATTTGGGACTTTAGGCCTTAATCAGCATAAAGTGAGAAACCATTTTAGAGAAAGGTGACACATCTGCCTCGTGCTTTAATGTTCATTCTGATTATTGTCAGATCCTTCATCTTTTTATAGAGAGACTTGCTTTCCTAATGGGTTGAATATGAGTCAGGGTTAGTATCAGGCAGTGGTTCCCAAAGTGTGTTCACGAAACCAGCAAGATTAGCATCATCAGAAGATTTGATAACAGTACGAATTCTTGGACCTAGCCTTAAGATCTACTGAATTAGAAGGTCTCAAGGGTAAGGACCCAGTGATCTTGTATTTTAAACAATCCTTTCAGGTGATGGTGATGTATGCTCAAGTCTGAGAACCACTGCTCTAAGATTTGGGGCCTGAAAAGTTGGAGTTGACGTTAACTGGACTGGGGAGGGTTGCAAAGGAAACAGATTTTGAAGAAGGGAAGATCAGGAGTTCAAGTTAGGACATGTTGAATCTGTGATGTCTTGAAAAGCTGAATGGTAAAGAAGTGGTTGTATATAGCTATCTGGAGTTCAGAAGTCTGGATTGGAAATAGAAACTGAAAATTGAATATGGTTCTCACAACAAAGTACCATAGATTAATCAGCATGGATTTGTGGATATTTAACGTTTAGTATATAGTTTCATCCAACTTTTGAAAAAAAGAAACCGGAAGTTGGGCCTCTGGTGGTGCAAGAGGTTAAGTATCAGCACTATGACACTATATGCAGCCACTGCAGCTAACCCACTTACTATAGCAGACCTCTCCTTTCTTGTCCACTCTTCTCCTTAGCAGTGTATTTTAGTCAAGCCCCACTCTGCCTCTGGTAAATCTTCTCACACACACCCCTCCCCCCACTCCACCCCCTCACCCCCTGCACCTCTGGTGTATACTCCAGTTATTGGGTGCATAAATAAATCTTAAAAAAAAAAAACAGGAAATGAAGCGATAAAGACCAAAATATGTAAAAGAAGTAACCCATCATCTACTTAATTATGCTAACAAGTTTTAGAACTTTGGGAGGGTGGGATATATTTTCCAAAACCTCCATCCATTTATTGAAGACAACTTTTTAAGATAGTCTTTTCCTATTTACCATCAATATATTGAGAATTCCAAATGTTTTGAAGGCAAAACTTAGAAATAATAAGTATTTCTAAAATGCAGTAACTGATAAAGATCTGCATGTTTTCATCATGTGGTGACAATCCAGAATTACTAGAGTGTCAAGCAGATGCCTATTAAGCAATTCTTTATTTTTCCTTATCTAGGAACATTCTTGGAGGGGAAAGGGGAGATAGAGGATTTAGAAGAAAAATTTGCAAGGTAGGGAAATGCAGTGAGAAGGATAGATTTCTTCTGGTACTACTCTACATGTGGTCACCTAAATATAATTGCCAGTGTTTTCTAGATACTCTCAGTCATTAATATTGACTCTGTTAAGTAAACCATAACATCAGAATATGGCAGTTATTCCTGGCACTCATGTGGTAAATTCAATGAAATAGCAAAATCACAAGAGAAGGGCAAACAAAATATTTAAGGACAATATAAGTGCAGACTGAAAGAAAACGTCTCCTTTAAAAACAAGAAAACAAGGGCCCTCCCTGGTGGCGCAGCGGGTTAAAGCACAGCACTGAAAAGCCAAAGCCACTTCCGCATGAGTTCGATTCCCGCCTGCTGCCCCAGAGGTGACCACATGGCGCGTCAGACCTCTCCTGACCCGCCGGCTGTTCCCCTCAGCAGTGTACTTCCTGGATCTGCCTGTCCTGCTCCCCACTCTGTCTCTGGTGAAGCCTCTCACCGCCCCTGAGCCTCTGGCCTGTACCCCAGTTCTGTATGCACAAATAAATAAATCTTTTAAAAAAAAAAAAAAAGAAAACAAAGCAAAAATGTTTTCCTCAACCAGAATCTATTTTCCACTTATTATTTCAAAGCCATTTTAAGGGTCTCTCAGATGCTGCCACCTTAGCTGCTGAGATAACATCTTTTACATTTCACCAGTTTAGGGAACTAGCTATCCTTCTCCCCTAATGTAATCCGATCCACCTATGATCATCAGGGACATCTGGGATCCATCTTATCTTTTCCCACTGGTGAGCTGATTAACCAGAAAATGTTTTGAATTTTGAATTGGAATCATATATGGCAGAACTCCACAGACTTTATTAATTATATTGGGAGCAAATAAAAGGTCAGATTTTATTCTTGTGCTTTTAAAGAACACGCTCTTGTCTTGTTCCACTCATTCTATTCTAGTTTGTGTTGCTGCAGATATACAGAGGTTGGAACTTGCGGGTAACTAGTCTAGTACATCTCCTCATACCATGTTTTTTCCCAGGTTCCCGTTAGGGGATGTATTTAATTCTAATAGGCACTAGACATTTAGTCGTTTTAAATTACTGTCAATGAGCCAAGTTCATTAATTCCTTATGAGTTAATGTTTTTGGTAGATTCCTAGTTGAGGAATTGCTGGGTTGTATGATATCTCTATTTTTAATATCTTTAGGGTCCTCCGCCCTAGCTTTCCATAGTGGTTGGACCATTTTGCATACTCACCACCAGCATTTGTTGTTTCCATGTTTTTCAATAGGTGCCATTTTTACTGGTGTGAGGTGGTATCTATTGTGGCTTTGATTTGCATTTCAATGATTATCCATAATGTGAAACATTTTTTCATATACCTGTTGGCTGATGGTTTTTCCTCTTTGGAAATGTTTCAGCTCTTCTTCCCATTTTTTGACTAGATTGTTTACTTTGTTTTTTGTTGAGTCTTGCTCTTTGTATATCTTTGAAATCAGGTGTGTGGAGTGTAAATATTTTCTCCAATCAGTAGGGTGTCTCTTTGTTTTGGTTATTGTCTCCTTATCTGAACAGACCATTTCATGTGACCCCAGTTGTTCATCTTTTCCTTCACTTTCTTTGCTTTGAGAGATGAGTCATTAAAGATGATACTGAAATGTTAGTGTTTTGTCTGTATTTTCTTCTATTTACTTTATAGTTTCAGGTCTTAATTTCAAGTCTTTTAATCATTTTGAGTTGTTTTTTGTGCATGGTATGAGGCAGTGATCCAGCTTTATTCTTTTGTATTTGTTTTGTATTTGGCAGTCCAGTTTTCACAGCACCATTTATTGAGCAGGCTGCCCTTTTTCCACTGCATATTCTTTGCTCCTTTGTCATAGATTAGTCCTCCATCGTGTGTGGCTTTATTTCTGGGTTTTCACTCTGATTCCATTAGTCTGTATGTTTTTGTTTTTATTCCAGTACCATACTGTTTTAGTTACTATGGCTTTGTAGTATAGTTTGAAGCCTGGGCATGTGATGCCTCCATTCTCCTTTTTAGTCGAGAGCTTTGGCTGTTTGAGTTTTTTTGTGGTTCCATGTGAATTGTAGCATTGTTTATTCTTTTTTTTTTTTTTTTGAAGAATGCCATTGAGGTTTTTATCAGAATTGTCTTGAAGCTATAAATTGCTTCTGGTAGGATCATCATTTTGATAATGTTAATTCTTCCAATACTTGAGCAAGGGATTTCTTTGTGTCTTCTTTTTTATATTTTAACCATGTTTTATCATTTTTCTTTGTATAGGCCTTTTTCTTTCTTTGCTGTTCCCAGGTATTTAATTATTTTTTTGTTGTTGTTGGTACAATTGTATATGGGACTTATTTTATTTTATTTTATTTTTAATTTCTTCTTCAGACTGATTGTTTACATACAGGAAGGTTACTGAATTTTGTGTGTTGATTTTGTATCTGCCACTTTGCTAAACTGGTTTATTGTTGTATTGTTGTAATTAATTTGTGGAGTTTTAGGGTTCTCTATGTTATCATATTGTCTGCAAATGACAATAGTTTTACTTCTTTCTCTTTTTGAGCTCCTTGTATGTCTTTCTCTTGCCTTATTGCTCTGGCTGGGACTTCCAGTATTATATTGAAAAGCAGTCATAAGAATGTATATCCTTGTCTTGTTCCAGATCTTGAAGGGAAGGCTTTCAACTTTTCACCACTGAGGATGATTTGGCTGTGGGTTTTTCATGTATGGCTTTTATTATGTTAAGGTATGTTCCTTCCATTCCAAAGATTTCAAGGGCCTTCATTACAAATGGATGTTGAACTTCGTCAAGTGCTTTCTCAACATCTATTGATATGAGCACATGGTTTTTATTTTTTTGTTGTTGATGTGTTAAATTACATTAATTGATTTTCGGATGTTGAACCATCCTTGTGCCCCTGGAATGAATCTTACTTGGTCATGGTGTATTATTGTTTTGATGCATTGTTGGAGTCTGTTTGCTAGGATTTTATTGAGGACTTTTGCATCTGTGTTCATTAGAGAGATTGGCCTATAGTTTTCTTTTTCTGTGCTTTATTTGTTTGGTTTTGGTATTAGTGTAATGTTGGCTTTATAAAAAAGTATTTGGTAATATTCCTCCTTTCTCAATTTTTTGAAGAGTATTTGGAGGATAGGCACTAATTCATTTTTGAATGTTTGGTATAGCTCATTTGTGAAATCATCAGATCCTGGGCTTTTGTTTTTGGGGAGAATTTTGATTATTGTTTCAATTTTGTTGCTTATAATTGTTTTAAATTTTCTATTATTTATCCAACTTTGGATGATTGTATAGTTCTAAGAATTTGTCCATCACTTCTAGATTGTTGAACTTGTTTGCATATAAATGTTCATATTAATCTCTGATTATTCTCTGGATTTCTGCTGTGTTTGTTTCTGTTGTCATTTCTCCTCTCTCATTTATGAACCTATTTGGGTTTTCTCCCATTTTTCTTTGTCTTGGCTAGAGATTTGTCTTTTTTTTTTTTTTTTAAGAAATAGCTTTTGGTTTCATTGATCATTTGGATTGTCTTTTTTATTTCTATTTCATTTATTTCTGCTTGATTTTTATTTCCTCTCTTCTGATCTTTGGAAGGGTTTTGTTCTTTTCGATTTTATGTGATAAGACATTAGGGTGTTTCTTTGTTTTTGTTTTTGTTTTTTTCTTCTTGTTTCTTGATGTGGCCCTGTATGGTTATATACTTTCCTCTTATTACTGCTTTTGCTCTGCCCCTTGTATTCTGAAAAATTGTGTCTTCATTGTCATTCATCTCAGTTTATTTTTAACTTCTTTGACCTGCACATAAACCCAAATGTCTTCCAGTGGTTTGGGGTCAACTCTCCATGAGATCTCCCATGAAATGGGAGTGTCCATTGCTTTCTTTTTGTAGTTTATGTCTAGTTTGGTATCTTCATGATTGGAGAGGATAACCTGTCCATTGGTGAGAGTGAGGTGTTGAAGTCTCCTACTACATATGTATATTCTCTGATGTCTGTTTCCAGAAGTGATAATTGTTAATGTATTTTGGTACTCCTTCATTTGTATTGATGAGTATTACATCTTCCTGGTATAAAGTCCCCTAGATCATAATGTAGTAACTATCTATGTCTCTTTTCACCTGTTTTAGCTTGATGTGTTTTATCTGCTATAAATATAGCTGTTCCTGCCTTCTTTTTGGGTCCATTTGTTTGTAGAATTGTTCTCCAGCCCTTTACCTTACGTATATGTTTATCTTCTGCAGTTAGATGTTTCCTGGAGGCAACAGAAGACTGGAATCTGCTTTATAATCCAGACTACTTTGTGTCTTTTTATTGATGTATTTAGTCTGTTTTCATTTAGGGTTATTATTGATACATTAGAGTCTGAACTTGCCATTATGTCTATCATTTTGTGGTCTTATTCCTCACCATATTCTCTTCTTCCTAGTCATTCCTCTTTCAGTTTGGCTTTAGGTCTTCCTGTATTATTTTTGGAGTGGGGGTTTAGTGGTAATGAATTTCTGTAGATTTTGTTTGCCTGGGAACATCCTTATTTTTCCCTCAAGAGGCAGAAAGTTTTGAAAGGTAACATATTCTTGCTTGGCATTTTGTGTCTTAGGGATTGTTGAATATGTCACTCCATTCTCTTCTTGCCCTAAGGGTTTCTTCAAAGGAGTATGATGTCAGCTTAATTACTTTTCCTTTATAGGTTACCTGTCTCTCCCCCCTCATCATTTTCATTATTAGCTCCTTGTCTTGGACTCTTGGAAACTTGACTTGTGTTTTGCTGTAGTTTTTCTGTCATTGTGCTAATTTCATGTTCTTCTGTCTTCCTAGTGCCTGGGCCACCGTGGCCATGGAGTTGGCAGCCTGGGCCAAGGCTTCAGTTGCCCATCTGTGGATGTCTGGGGGCCAAAGATGTCATAGGGCAGGGTGCTGTGGGTTCCAAGCTGAGCTCCTGTCTAGGCTGCACAGTGTAGGCTGGCTTTGTGGGCAGATGTCCCGGATATGCCAGGAGTACAAGACCATGTTTTCCTTCCATCCTATGTCCCCTTATTGCTCTCTGTGTCCTGGTGAATTGCTGGCATCCTCAGGCTGGCCCAAAGCATATGGCTCCATGAAGATCTCATTGCTAGTCCTTTTGATTAGTTGTTTATGAGAGAAATTAGTCTTAGCATCCCTTCGCTGCCATGTTGATGTCACCACAACTAAGATTTTAAGAGAGTAGAAATCTAGTGTGTGTATGTGTGCGTGTGTGTGTGTGTGTGGTGTCACACCCTAAGGAAACCACCCATCACGTTTAGCACTGATGACTTGTTAAATCACAAATCATCCTACCAGAAGCTGATACCCTGAAGATGATGCCCAGGATTAGACTTTAAATATTTCTCAAAGCAGTTAGAGCATCAGTTTCTAAACATGACATTTAGGGAGATCATAAATGATAATGGTTTCATGGCCTAAAATACAATTAAAAACTGAAAAGTTTGTACACAATGAATCATTATACCAATAAAAATTATTCTGTTATTTTGATGACTGTGGGAGCAGAGACTATAATGACTTTGCTTGAGTTTCCTCTCTGAAGCTGTATGATTCACAGACGCATCAGTGGTTCAGTAGTGTCTTGAACTGTGGTTAAGATGTTTTGGGTTCAACAAAAGAAACTTTTGCCAAATCTTTCTTCCCTTAATTTTTAAAAATGTGTTTTTGTAGGGAAATTTGATTCATGTGTTTCTGATTCATTTACACTTAAATCATCTTATTGTTATTTTGTAGGAGTTATTTGATGTCCAAAAGCCTTTCTGAACCTGTTTTATAAGTCCTCTTAAATATTTTTCTTAAAACAGAAAGCCGCATTTGCCAAGTACAAATAAACTGAAGCACTAGATTCAAGTTCAGTTTCCAATGCTGAACTCTAGTTTTTAAGTAACTCTCCATTTAGTAAAATATGTTTTCCCATCCTTACAAAAGCTTGAGCAAAAAGTTCAAACTTTTACCTGGAACAAATGTAAAAGTACTCACTGGCATTATCACTATCAGTGATTTATTTAGTATGAAAGTTCATGAAATCTATAATACGTGTTCCTAAACTATTTGATGCAGGTGAATTGCAAAAAATAAAATGTCTTCATATTGATGGTCTGTTGTATCTACATATGTTTAATGTTTTTCTAATAGGAAAATCACCTAAAATTGTCAACATTTTAACTTTTTAGTTGTTTCTCCTTTGATCGCCTGTGAGTCTTAATAAATATGGGAAGAACTAACACATTTTGTTGAAAAGAAAGCATGCATAAAATTCCCTATGTAAGAGTTTTATATTTGCACTAAGATGTGGAACATAACCAGTAAAAAAAATATGTTATCTTAAAATTTATCTCTGACTTATACAATTTGTAAATACAATTACATATTTTATACATACAATTTATATATTACCCTTATTTCTTAATGAAAATATGGTTCAGTCTGAGTACTTTGTCGCTAATTCATTTTTACATATAGGAGACAGAAAGGTAATTATGAGAAGGGTTGGGCACTATTCTAACCAGTTTCCTCAATATTCCACTTTGAGTTCTCTGCAGTGTTTCTGCTGTAAATAGTCAAATGACTTCATAGGCGATTTATATTTAAGTGTTACTTGAACTGTTGAACTTACCTGTAGAAATTATCATTTGATGACTACCAGGGAAATTGGTCAATCAAATAAAGCTGGTTTATTAAAGTTACTAAGTCTGGGAGGCAGGAACTTGAAAGTCTTTGAAGCGTCTCAAATGATGGAATTTAGGGAAGAGAATTGTAAATTGGGGCTGTGATTAGTCACAGGATTATGTTAAGAGAGAAGCTAATGAGGGCTAGACAGTACTGATAGGCTTTGTTACAAGGGGAAACTGGGATATTTGTAGTCCATGAAGAATTACCTGATTCATTTTACTAAACTAATCAATGCTAAGCTTGTGCTCTCACTTAAAACAAAGTCTGAAAGAGCTGGTATTAAAGTACATGTTAAATAAGTATTTAATTATTTGTGACTCACTTGTCTAAAGAGAATTTGTGCACCCCAAATATTAGTTTGATGTACTATCAATAAAATTTATAAAGAATCGGGGGTTCCTGATTCTTTATAAAATAGGATAATGCTAATCTCAATTTTTTAACTTAAGGCAGTTTTCTTGCCCTCATAAAATTCACTATGTATAGTGTCAAATTGAGGTTTTGGTCTTATTTCTCATGACAAACAAATATCACAAATAAAGTTTAACACAAGAAGAAAAATGTATTGTTATAATTTTTAAATGGTAAGTTATAGTTTAAGAAATTAAAAAGTCATGACTTTATCCTTTTTTCAGACAATATTTAAAGTTACTTTAGATTTGTCAGATTTACCTCTGCATCTATACTGATATATGAATTGTTATTTTCCTTTATGACTATGTTTTATTAGCTCTGAAATGTGTATATTAGTAGCAATAAAATACCTCTGAGATTTTATATTATAAGCTATTTTAAGTTCATTAAAGAAGTATTTATGCCTCACTTCTAAGAAGAATTTGTGCACCCAAATATTAGTTTTATGTGCTATTTAATAGTACCAATAAAATTTGAAAAGAGTCAGGAATTCCATTTTGTAAAATAAAATAATGCTATCCTCATAGTATTTTTTTTTAAATGTAAATGCATTTTTAGAGAAAGAAACCTTGTGTAAGAGAACTCAAAGGTGAAGATGGAGTAACCAAGAACTGCTGAGGTACACATGCAAATCTATTATTTAAGATAAAAATCTTGTAGTTATGTCCACAGATGGATATTTAACAATCTTCCATTGTAAATCTTAATCTGATCACTTGTAGTCTACAAGTGTAGACTATTTTAAAAGTTAAATCATACATGCTTCCACTGAGGCTTGTCATTTATTAGATAATGGCTGTTTTATGTTTAAATGTACCTCCATTTATGTTTAAATAGAGAAGGATAAAATTGGATAGCGAGGGGTAAACTGATACAATATGTACACATGTTGCTTCTTAACAATGAACACCTAAAACTTTTATAATAATGCAATGCTGCTTCAATTAAAAAAGGTTTAAAAAATAGAAATGCCCTTTATAAAATATACATTTTAAATGTTCTTATTTTCCATTAGTCTCTGTTAAAAATCAAAAGCAGAGAATAACCTAATTTATCAGCTCTTTCTCTTTAACAACTTCATTAAATAATGACCACTATAGCGACTTTGTTCTGTCTTCCTTGTGCTGGTGTTTAGCCAACTTCAACACATAAAATTCTCTCAATGACCTTGAGAGCTAGGCCCAAGCATCGCCACTATTCTAAACACAAGGAAACTTTGGACACAGACAAGTCCCAGATTGCCACCACATTTCCATCAGAGGAGGACTCTATACCTTTCTACTGGCCAAACCATAAGCTGAAGAAATTCACCTGTAAATATTGCTTTTTCTTTTGTGTTCTAATGTTTAATTCTAAACTTTAGGAAGAACCAATTCATAGACAACCCCATAAGATTTTTTAATGGAATTATCAGAACTTTTGCTGTTGGTTGCTAAAATAAAGCATGTCATAGCTTTCACTGTCAGAGCTTAACCCTTTGATGTACCAAGTTCTACTTAAGTTCCAAGGAAATTAAAATACTACAATGCAGAGGAATCCCTGATCCAATAGGCCTCTTTGAAAAATGGTATTTCTAGGTAGTTCATTTTCCAGTTAATATTGTGTCTAATGTGAGCTGGTTAATTACCACTTCAATCAGAAAATACATGTCAAGGTGATTACTTTTGCATAGCTCTGCAGTTTGAAAAGTAATTGTGTGACTTCTCACATGAAATGTAATGACCAATTTTCTGTAATGACCAGAAAATTGACTTTGTTTTTTGAAGACTTTGATGGACCAGTGCTGCTCCTTAACCTGTATGTGTCCATTGTTTTTTCCTCTCCAGGACTGTCCACCGGAAGCAGGTGATTTCCGAGCTCAACAATGCTCAGCTCATAATGATGTCAAGCACCATGGTCAGTTTTACGAGTGGCTTCCTGTGTCCAACGACCCTGACAACCCATGCTCTCTCAAGTGTCAGGCCAAAGGAACATCCCTGATTGTCGAGCTTGCACCAAAGGTCTTAGATGGGACTCGCTGCTACACAGAATCTTTGGATATGTGTATCAGCGGATTATGCCAAGTAAGTGCTGATTTCTTCTGTTTTTCTGGAGGGCTTTAGCATGTCTGTATAATTAGCTTTTGCATAGTCTTGCTATTGGAATTATGCTTTTCTAGAGAATATAATTAATGATAAATTTGAAAACTGAGGTATAATTTTAGCTAAATCAACATTGTATTTTGTGTTAAGCTGTGGGATGGAACTTTTTTCTTCTCTCCTTTGATTATGGAAGAATAATTCTAGAATAACATGACAATCTGCCCTAGACTTTTGTCCTAGAGTCTGGAATTTTCTCTAGTTCCCCCAAAATGCATGTGTGTGTGTCCGTACCCATGCATGCATGTGTGTCTGTGTGCGTGTTTGGAGGCATTGAGTTTCCTTGAGCTAGAGCTTTAAAATCACTAAGGTGAGGTTGACTAAATTTTTCAAGGAAGCTGTAGGAGAACTTTGCTTCTTCGTTGTAATTATAGTTTTGTTAAAAATTCAGCCAAAGGGTAATAAAAGCATGGCAGTGTCACTCAGCTCAGGATTCAGCCAGGTTAATCTTTAAACAAAGTGAGCAAAGAGTTTGATTTCTGGTATCGATTCACTAATGTCTACTTTGGGTGAGGAGTTGGCCAGGTGTGGGACAATTCCCATGTTGGCCAGGTACTTGTCATCTTGATCTGAAAGGCTGCTTTTTCAACAGCGATGACCAGCTTAGTTTTGAGAGCAAGCAGTTACAGCTTCTTTTTTGTGTGCTCTACTTGGCTGTAGACATTTATATTTCAAAGTAAACATTTAAGAATCTCTACTTCTGTCAAATTGTTGGTTACATTTTTTTCTCTCTTCAAAATTTCTAATGTGTAAGAACATAAAACACATTGAGTAATTTGTTGTTTCAAATTTATATATTTACTAAAAACATCTATGCACAGACAAATGGATTAGCTATAGTCCAAAGTGTGTAAGAGAGGTGTATAAAAGATGTGAGATGTCCTGCAAAATTTTATGTATATGAGAGGAAAACAAACATACTAAAACTTTGAAGTCTAGCCTCACATGGAGAGACACTGTGTCATGTCCAGTTGTTTCTCAGATAGGAGAATGTGCATGTCAGTTTTCTTTACATGCAAGAGATATGTGAATATTAGATATAAATTTGAGTATTGAGTGTTACTGTTTTAAAGCTATGAAAGGCCTAAGAGTTTATCTCATCAACATCTAAAAAGGAAAAATGTGAACATCATTTGTGATATTTGGTACTTGCTGCTTTTTCTGAGATTCTCAGTGGTATTGCAATAGAATTATGAAATATGCAAATGCTTTGGGAATAAGAGAATTATAAAACAAATATACATAGAAAATGGGCTCTGTCTTAGGGAAATGAAATAACAGTGATTTCTTTTGCATGCACATTAAGTAAAATAAAACAGATTTCCATTTTGTAAATGAAAAAAAACTGAGAGGGGTATGATTTTCTGAATGCTATATGTATGCTTGGTCATGGCAGAAAAGGGTCCAGATTCCAGGTTATTAGATATCTAACCCAATATTGTCTATACTATATTATGCTTCCTAAATAAACAAAATAGTTCAGCAAATAAAGTTTCATTGGTTTCTGTGGCATTTTGTTCTCCTAGTCTACCAGCTGGGCTCATGTAGCTGGCAACTGAAAGGGAATCCTATTTCAACAGCAAAAGAGTAAATTTAATACTGAATAAATATGGAGTGACAGTACATGACTTGAGTTGCAAATATAAGTTGCCTCCTTTACTGAGATTCTTATGGGTGTAACTTTTTCAAATTTAGGACAAATGCAAGTTAGAGAACACTGAAAAAGAATTCCATCCGTTTATAGAAGTTATGATCAGTTATCATTAGTTTCTTCATTTATTTGTCCTGTTAGAAGCAATAGAATAATAAAGGAGAATAAAAAGCTCAGATAAGTGAATAAAGCACTAGCAGATAGTTTCATTGGGCTGGAAAGCAAGCTACTCCTCCAGTAAAAAAAAAAAAAAAAAAAAAGAAGCTAGATTACTAC
>NW_004567107.1:53037398-53040477 GCF_000260355.1 Condylura cristata
AACCCAGGAAGGAATTTTTATTTGATTATCATTAGGTTAGATGGCAGAAAGCAGTAAATCAAATTAATCTTGCTTGAGGATAAAATACTACAGCTTAATATGAATTTGAAAGGGATATAATTTTGATACTTGCCACTGTTACCATAATAGTTTGTGGTTTCATGATTAAAACCTACTTCAATCACTGAATTTTGAATATTGAAAATACTGAATTTTGTGTAGCAGCATAGAAGATAGCAGGAAGATAGAGGACTAAAAATAGAATATTTAAAGTGTAGTAGATACTTTGTCAGAAGAACAAAAATGAAATTGGTACCAAAAGTAAGGTTGGAGCACTCACTACTAAGTGAATAAAGTATAACTACATTAAAGATGATTTAATATATAAATTGTATTCTGCTTTGAAGAAGTGCATTCATATAGGTTGTATCTGTATACTGGGGGTTTTCAGTCTTTGGTAAGATGCTTTCATAATTTTTAAATTATGACTATTTTCATAATTTTTAAAACTATCAAAGGTCTTAATGCTAACATAATTGTGCAGATATTACAAATAGATATTAGTTTCCTAAAGTCATCTTCCCTGACTTATTATACCTTCTCTTATATATCTCATTTCACAATTATTGGGGATTCTTAACTATTTGGTTTTATTTTTGTTTTAATTATATTTTTGAGGCTAGATATATATATATTTTATAGGAGTTAGTTAGCTTTGGACATAGTCCCTTGTTGATAGAAAATTATAAAACTAGAGTTGTCATAAGTATCAATTACTTTAGTTACATCTCTTTAGTAAACTAAAAACCACTTCCTCAAATTTTCTGGGCCTTTCATGCTTAAATAAAACTAGATTCTTAGATTTTTAGAGCCAAGGGCTACCTTATATTCACATATATTGTTATTTCAAAGAGGTGAAAAATGACAACTGGCAACTAATTCAAGGTCATGAAATCTGTATTTGTATCAGAAAAATTCTAGAATCACTATAAGTTGATAATTTATTCCTATTCATATTATTAGCACATCATACCAGGCAGTTTATTTAACCTAGTAGTAGTAATAGTGATAGTAGTATAAACAATCTCTTCCATTTTCTGTGACAGTCTGATCTAGGCACTTTACATAATTTTTTTTTTTTAAGGATTAACAAGTCTGCATATTAGGCAGCATTATCCTCAGGTCATAGGTATAGAGAGGAAATAAAGTAGTTTTAGATAAAGAACTGAGACTCAACTGAATTCTGTGACTTGTCTGAGACACCCAGTTCTGTATCTCCAAAGCTTCTGTTCCTTCTGGTGACGCCAGAGACTGTCACCCCAAGTTTAGTGCCTATCAGAACCACTTAGAGAGCTCTTACAAGACTGAAAACCTCTTACTTTATCCACCTGAAAGTCTACTTACTAGTTATTGTGTTCAGAACACTCTACTTAAGATTTTATTGTTTTGCCATATTTATGAACTACTTAGAGTTTCAAAGCACACAGGTTTTAAATTCAGAGACATGAGTCAGAATCTGTATCTTTAATGATTTGTAATATCTTGATTAAATAAATTCACTTCCTAAATTCCATTTTTCAATCTGTGGAAAATAAGACTTTCTAATAGAAACAACTCAAGTGAAAAGGTTTAACAGGCTGTAAATATTGAAATAATGGTTCTCTGTGTCAGAGATGCATAACCCTGTTAGCAGTTCAAACAGTTTCCGGAATGAGATAAAGTAAGCAGTTCGTTTGGCTGAGTTGAGGGCATTAAAGGGAAAAAAAACCCTTTGCCATGTATAGTCAACACCATCATTTCATAACTGAAATGTTAACAAGAAGAATTGGTAGGAGGACGCTCTTTTAAATTGAATATAATTTGCCTTATAAGAAAGTTACTATCCTTTATTTTTATCTGCTGTATAAAAATTGCCAATGATGTGCTTTACAGACCAACAATTGGAAAGCTCTACCTTTGAGATCAGCTAATGTTGCCCCAGGAAATATTGCAGGGCTGGGTTTTGTGACTTCCCCAGGATTTTATAGCTAGTTAAAATCAGGCTAGTGCTCAAAGAATGTCGATGTTTATCAACATTTTTAACTCTATGTCCCTCGGCTTTAGTTCTTCAGTTTCTTCCATGGCCAAAGTTTTGTCCAGCATTAACCCTGCCATTTGTATGTGAAAACAGTAGGCTTAGGGAACATGCGTTTTTCAGACCAAGATCTTCCCTTTCCCTCCCTCCTAGAATCTGATCATTTTCCCCAAGGGGTCATTGAGTTGGTTTCTCTTCACACCTTGCATCTCAGATTGAGAAACACTGAGATTTTTCTTAGTTTATCATCATTCTAGCTTAGTTGAAGCTGGAGATAAGGCAGAACTGGAGAAGCAATTTGTATAATATGAACAGCCAAGAGGAAAACTGGTATCACACTGCCTGGGTTGGAATCTGAGCTCCACCACTCATTGGTGTGTGAGTTTGAGCGCCTTCTTAAGCCTCAGTTTCCCCATCTGCCTAATGAGGATAATTTTATAACTACCTGATAGGCTTTCTGGAATCATGGAATCATTAAGTAATCGCCTGATTAAATACTTACTGTGAACCTGGTAAATATTATCTTGTAGTCATAATACCCAAATTCCTTCTCTTTTGACTTTTTTCCTCTCTATGACCTTTTTTAGAGCATGGTTTAATGTGGTTATACATACAAAGGGGTATACAGACATCCCAGTGAATGAACAGACCTTCTGATAATTTCCTATTCCAACCTTCTTTTCTAATAGCTCCATGTTGTGCCATTATCAAGTCCTGGTCTAGAGCAGTGAATTGCATCCTGTACAGAGTTAATGAGCCTTCACAAATAGGATCAGCCCTATTAGTACTGCTGTTACTCATTTATTTTCATTATCCAAATTACCCCATTTATATTTGTTGTAAAGCACAAAGCCAGTTTCTGTTTTAAATATATTTTTTTAAAGAGTACCATAAATGTACCGATAGAACAGTTGCTGCTGTTGAAAATAATTTTGAGGTTATTTTCAAGTCAAATGCAGAAAAGATGTGTTTTATTTTTGTAATTAATGAGATTCATCATTTATT
>NW_004567107.1:53041499-53121929 GCF_000260355.1 Condylura cristata
TCTTTCAGGTAAAGAAAATTCAAATTTCCTTATGTGGTGACGTCCTTTTAGGTGGCTTAAAAAATAAAGTTTTCTCTCTCAATTCTGGAAGCAAAAGTCCAAATCAATGTGTTGTCAGAACTACTGTCCCACTTCAGGTTCTGGGTAGAATCTTTCTTTGCCCTTCCTGGCCTCTGGTGATGGTCAATCTCTGTCTCCATCTTCACCTGACCAACTTCTCTGTCTTTATTGAGTATGACCTCATCTAGATGACATCTGCAAAGACCTATTTCCAAATAAGGTCACAATCACAGACACTAGATTAGGAAATCAATATATCTTTCGGGGACATGAGTCAATTCACAATAACATATACCCCGGTTTACTTGTATATAATACAAGCATATGTACTTATATATACACACATAGATCATAGATATATAGTATATTTTCAAATCTTGTGTGGGAGTCCTAGAGGGAGAAATTTAGGCTGTGGTAAGTAGGAGGAAGGTTAAACTGAGACATGGAGTCCGGGAATGCTCAAAGGGAGAGGGCTGAAAAGACCTAATTAGTGTCTACAGTTGAAGTAGGAGAATGAAGACAGAGGGCTTTAGAGCTGTCAGGGCCCATGTTATGAGCTGTGTAAGTTATATTAAGAAAGTTGGGGACTTGTAATATTAAAGGCAAGAGTGCCACTAAAATATTCCCAGAAATTAAAAGCTAAGGTAAGGTGTGAACTTTAGAAAGAGTAGTCTATCTGTAGTGAGGGCAAAAATTAGTAGGGGGGTTCAAAAGAGAGATATGAAAATACATGAGGTAGAATCCATGGACTCAGGTGCTGTTTAAATAAGAGAGAAAATTGTAGAATTGAATATCATGCCTGGGTATCTAGTTAGAGCAAAGCATGGGAATGCTGTTCTTTGGGATGTAGAACTTAGGAAATTCAGCAGTGGTTTGGGCAGTGGTAAGGGATGAGATGATGGTGAATATCCAGTGCACTAACCTCCATGGATATTAGCTCAGTGAAGATGAATTCACCTCTTCCTCCCTCTTAACTCCAACTTTTTATTGAAAGTTGTATTTCCATCAAGTTTGTGTAGTTACTGACCTTAGTCAAACTAAAAATGGGTTATCCTTTTCTATGACCATGTACCAATTAGAGAGCAAATCAATTTAAATATTTCTTTTCAGAAAAACTGAAATCTAATTAGTGTATAATATTTTGTTTAAATACAAGTTTCTTGAGGTATTCTATTGAAATAACTAAAACATATAGGAAGTGACATTCTATAAGGACTCATTTATCTCATAATGTTTCCTTCCTGCTACCCCAGTTGGGTCCTTTGTTTGTCTATATACTCTTATCTATGGTACAGGCTTCCTTGTCATGTTAGAATTCTTTCCCATCTTTATTTTCAATTTATCAGATGAGAAATCTAATTTTCTACAAAATGTTTTGAAAGCTATATTCACTTACCTTGGAAATTAAACCTGGGCATAAAAGAGACAACCATTGCTTTGTTTTCCCAGAAAGACTCAGTAACATTAATGCAGAGTGAACAAAGTTTTTAAAAAAGTCAAATGTTATCATTTTTAGTGCAGTGTTTTTCTCAGCGTATACTATGCATATTACCATGTGCTTCTTGTGCTGATTCTTTAAGATATCTTTATTATTTCCTTGTTTTTAATGAAATTAAAACCCATAAGTTGGCCCTCCTTGGTGGCACAGCGAGTTAAAGCACAGCACTAAGAAGCTAAAGCCACTTCTACATGAGTTCGATTCCCGCCTGCCCCCGGAGGTGGCCACATGGCGTGGCAGACCTCTCCTGACCCTCCCACTGCTCCCCTCAGCAGTGTACTTCCTTGATCTCTGTTCTGCTCCCCACTCTGTCTATGGTGAAGCCTCTCATAGCCCCTGAGCCTCTGGCCTGTATCCCAGTTCTGTATGCACAAATAAATAAATTTAAATTAAAAAAAACCTCATAAGTCATATAACTGGAAAAAGGCAAAGCTTTAATTCAAATACTATTTTATTATATCTTATACTTTTCTTTGAAAAAGATTTTTTAGTAAATTTAGTATGAATAGGCACACTTCATTGTTAATGTATATGTATAGTTTGGGTAGGAAACTGTAGCTTAGCAATTCTGGGTTCTATTAAAATAAAGCACTACCAAGGTACAGTGACTCTCTGACTTATTCCATGATGCTTTGTTTCATGAGAGATAACTTGGACCACTTGTTTGTAGAAATAATGAATGTGTTAATTTTTGCCTAATGATCTTTAAGAATATTTCAGTATTGCTAGTGACTACAAAGCTTGATATTCCATAACACCAACTCATTTCCAGCACCACCTGCAAGCTTGGGATGTCCAAGAGCACCTCACATTTAATAATTCACAAATACTCAACACATAGATAGCTACTATACCTACTGTTACAGCTTCAGCAAAGACTATTGATTAAATCAACCAAAGGAAGAGGGATACAAAGCAGGCATACAGAGTGATCAAGTGAAGATCTTCTAACTGTCCTCTTGAGGTAGAGTTCTATGAACTATGCTTACTTCTCCCAGTAACAGTGTATGACAATATCATGAGGATTGTCAACCAAGGAAACTTGCCCATATCTCACACTCTAGGGTTTTTACTGAGAACACCTTGAGAGTCAAAGGTGTTACCACCTGTAAGTTGACCACCTACTTGGCTGACCTTGGTCTCTTGATCCTCCAGAGATACAACTGATACCATTTGTCCCAATTCCCTTACCGTAAATGGCATTATTGATGTGCAGTATCTACCAGGGCCTAAGGTCCCCCAGAGGAACAAAGACATGTTTACTTTTCAGTCAGAAAAGTAGATCTTAGAGATTACCTACCAGTATCCAAGACATTCCTCTTTTTGAGAAAAATTTTCCTTCCTGCACAAGTGCATTTTTGGAGCTATCCATTCATTCAACAAATATTTAATGCTTATTGATAGTCAGAAGGCTAAGCCCTCACCTCATGCTGCATATAACCTCAGCTTTCTGAAGTAGTCATAGCTAAAGGGAAAAAAGTCCTATCCTTCCTCACCCCCAGCCCATTTCTTTTTTCTAACTTTGAATAATCACTTTATTATTTCAGAGAAGACTCTGTAATAATGGCTTCAAAATATATGACAAATAGTCATTCTGTGTGTATGTTTGTCTGTGTGCACACACGTACGCACCTTGAAATGTGATGCAGAATGGTGTAGCTGCTTTGGAAAATTGGCAGTTCCACAAAACATTAAATCTAGATTTACCATCAATCAGCAGTTCCATTCCTAGGTATATAGATAACAGAAATGAAAAGAACATATAGCCACATACAAAAAAACAAAAACAACAAAAAACCCATGCACTCACATCTTCATAGCAGCATTATTCACAATAGCCAAAAAGCAGGAACAATGCAAATATCCACAGCTGATGAATGGAGCAAGAAAAGGTAGTCTAGCCACAATATGGAATATTATTCCATAATAAAAAGATATGAAGTACTGTTATATATACTATCACATGAACGAACCTCTAAAATATGTGGTTAAGTTACAAAAGGCCACATATTGTATTATTCAACTCGTATGCAGTGTCCACTATAGGCAATTGTATGGTGTCAAGGAGTAAAGTAGTGGTTGGGCTAGAGATTGGCAGAGACTGGGATATGACTGCTAATGAAGATGCACTTTCTTTTGGAGGTGAAAAATCTAAATTAAGTGATCATTACACAATTCTATGAATATGCTAAAATCCCTGAATTGTGGCCTCTAACTGGGTGAATCTTATGGTACAAAATTGTATCTCAAAAACAATGTTTTTAAAATGTACAAAATTTAGAAGTCTCTGGACTAATTCTAAAATCTCCATTAGCTGTAAGAGTGACCTGACCTCACTCTTTGACAGTTAATGGGACTAACCCACTGATAAGTTACTACCCCCCTCATCCATTATTTAGGGTCATTTCTGGCCCTAAATATTTCTATGTATTCAAAGTGGTTTGTAAACTACCACACAACAGATATTTTAAAAATATATGCTAAATTAATGACTGGGCAGTAAGACATTATGAAGATTAGTAGGAATACATGCTAGTACCTGCTGTTCTAAGTGCAAGAGCAAATAGGAAGAGCATCACAAAGCAGTTCTGAGGAAGTTGGAAGGCATCTCCTCTCCAGCCTCATCCTCTTCCCAGCACTCAGTGGTTCTTCATGCAACTTCCAAGAGGGAACAACATTCATTCTACCACTTGTACCTATCTTTCTCTCGTGTCCTTTGTCTTCTATTAATTTTCATGACCATCTGGCCCTTTAGTTTGAGACCTCCTTCCTGGCAAAGACCATATCTTACTCATCTTTTTGACATTTTATATTGAATTACTCAACAGAAAACTGTTGTGTGAATGACTCATGCAATCAACACATTTCACTGTTGACTATTTTTGTCTCTTCATAACTGAACCCTCTTTAAATTAGTCAATTTTATTAATGCATTCATTTATTTAGACCCTGTTCTCACTTCCTGCAGGTTGTGAAATAGTCTATTTATATGAATTTAATTGATATGTTTTATAATGCTAGATTAGAAGCATTTCAGAATGGGGATCTCCTACTACCCACAGAACCTTCTTCCTGTGTTTAGTATCAACCATGGTCCTCGTTGTATTAGGTCCTTCCTGGACTAAAACTAACAAAGTGTAAGGTTTCCAAAGCCTATTCCTATCAATCAGGAATCCAGTGTGATGTAGTTTCTTTTCCAAATATAAAGTAGAAAATGGATCCAGAGATTGTTTACTGTTACTGGATGTTCCATAGCTAAATGAGATCATCTTCAGACATAATTTCAATGGGTTTAATTCTCTCCATCATTAATATAACTATCAGGCTTTTCGCCATAATAAAATAATAACCTTCCCAGAAACTTAAAATGTAAGCTTTAAGTACATCAGAAATTTGAAAGATTTGAAACTTTGCCCTAGGTTTTTTTTAGAAAAAGAAGTTAAAATAGTAAAGTAGAATTGAGAAAGTCTTTTTGAAATTGGGTTCCTTAAAACATTTCATATAAATTTTTTAAATGTCAAGTTTAAAAATCAAATCCAAATATTAAGGTAATTATATATTGACTGATTGGCATTTTTCCAAGGAAACATCAAGTTAGGTAAAGGGCTCACTTTTAAAATGTCATAGGTACTTTGTCAAAATCCTTCATAAAGACAATTTAAAGAATCAGGTACCTCCCAGATTTTCAGCAATGAACACCGTTTTACTCAAACTTTAGCATATTCATGATTGCCAATGACTCTCCTGGAACACTCATAGGAAGGGCCTCTTGCCAGCATCTGGGAAATCCACCCCAGCACCTAAAATTAGTGTAATAAACCTCACCTGTCCTTTCTATTGCTGCTTTGGTTAAATTGCCATGAGTTGCACAAACCAAGAAGGAACAGAGTGTTTTTGCTGTGGCCTGACTATTAGTGATCCAAGAAAACACTTACAAATCAGAGAAATCCAGGAGAGAAAGGCAAGAAATGATCCGTGTGGTTAATAGAGCAAGGAGGCCAAAACAAATTCAGAGGGCTCAGGAGATATTTTGAACGTCTTTGCAAAGTTAATCACAAAAGCAATGGCTTTGAAAGGGCCTTGGAGATCCCCAACTGAGCCTCCTCCTCCTAGGCCTGAAGACAAGAGCCCAGGGCAGGCATGAGACTCACACAGGGTCTGTCAATTAGCAAACAAGTGGCAGAGCCAATAAGACTCAAGCCTAGGTCTTTATGGCTCCCAGTTCAGTGCTTTTTAATCAGTATTAAGTGCAAATGCTTTTCTTATGTGTGCTTTCAAGAATCTTTTAAGAGTTTAAAATATTTTCTTTTGATTTGGATTATTTTTTTTTTCATTCTGTTAGTCTCTTTCACCATTACTAAGCGCATTTCAATCCCTGAGTGAAATTTCCCTGCCTTGTGGCCAAATCATCACAGAACATTCCATTCACTGAAAAATAGACACACTATAAAAGAAAATACAAGTGGAAAATCTGGCCAACAATAAACATTCTAGAAATGCATAATGCACACTCCTCCATTCCTGCAGAAATGCCATGGGGAACTTCCTATACCTGCATGTTGTATGGGCCACACAGTGGTCTGGTGGCTGGCTGGTCATCCCACATGCCCTTCGGTTGACAAGTACATCGGAGTACCATTATGGTGTCTTAGTGCGAAAATGTTTTTTAAAGAAATAAACATGTATTTCAAGTAAAAGGCATGAGGAGGGGCATAAAGAAGTTTGGAAACAAATGGTCAAATGACATTCAGATGAAAGAACATAGCCAGTATTTTGTTTTACCCAAAGTCCTCTACTCTGCTTAACGACTGTCCTCCCATCACTAAGCTTCTGGAGGAGGGGGAGTTCTTCCCTTTGGGCGACTCTCAATCTCTAATGCAGAAGCTTCCATATTACTATTGGTTGACAGAGAGATCTATTTTTTTGATTGATTCATCCATTGACCAGCAGATTATCTCTATAGTCATTTCCACTTGGTATTTTTTTTTTAAAGATTTATTCGTACAGAACCGGGGTACAGGCCAGAGATGTGGAGGGTGAGAGAATTCACCAGAGACAGAATGGGGTGCAGAACAGGCAGATCCACGAAGTACACTGCTGAGGGGAGCAGCAGGCAGGTAAGGAGAGGTCTGCCACGCCATGTGGATCTCCTCCAGGGCAGGCGGGAATCGAACTCATGCGAAAGTGGCTTAAGCTTCTTTGTGCTGTGCTTTAACCCACTGCGCCACCAGAGAGGGCCCCACTTGGTATTTTTAATGCAACCTAGCTAAGGATGAAATTTTTGTTTGTGAATCAGAATAGCAATGATTTATAAGTTTGCCCTGCTGTCAGAAAGAAAACCATTTCTATTTTGTATGACTGAGTTATTTGGGGGGTCTGTAAATATTATTGCCATTAATTTATCTGGAAAAAATGTTTGCGCATTCCCAGATCTCAAAGTAACCTGCAAACATTGGGACAATTGGAGAAGCAAGTACTTAACTTGGGTAAAGGATATAATTAGGGTAGTTAGGGCAAAGCACACTCAGCAGTGAAGCGGGTACAGCTCCCCTAGCACTGTGTTTTCCGCCTTTCCTTTTTTTTTTTTTTTTTTTCTATTATTGAGGTCACATCGGTTTACATCAGTGTATGGGATTCAGAGGAATGGGTTCCCACCTCCTTAGTTGCGCATCACCGTATCCCAGCCACCCCAGATCGCCCGCATCCCTTTATCATATACCATTGGGCCTCCTCCTCCTTGGCCTCACCCCAGAGGCCTCAACTCTGTAGTCATATTTCTGGGTTTTTTTTAATATCTTCGTCAGTTCCTATGTTTTGTCTCTCTCCAACCCACATGTGAGTAAAAGTGTTCAGTATTGTCTCTGTCCCTGTGGCTTACTTCACATAGCATATCCCCCTCCATTCCATGCATGTAAGCTCTAGAGACAGGCGTATGTGGCAAGTGCAGAAGGGTTGTGAGTAGAAGGAACCTGCCAGGTCAGAGGGCCATGGTCTTCATGCACAGGCTTTTTTTTTTTTAGAAATATGTTAATGCTCACTTGCAACATAATCTCTCAAATGGTGTGCAGGTAGAGTGGTTTGATGAAGGCTATGGATTGTAGGTTTAGCCTCCTATTTTCCCAAATATTCTCCAGGGCTCACTCTACAATTCAGAGTATACTTAGTTTTCTCTCTCGATGATTTTCATGACTCCAAAGGAGAAGTTGTGAACTAGTGATCCTTTAGCCAAATACATTCATCCCTTGGACAACTGTTTTCCGATACACATAGTGTGGTTTTATAAAAATTTGAATTAGTTGCCAGTATTTAAAAATACTATTTCCAGTAAAAATCCAGATTCACAGCTTAGCCTTTTAAAAAAAAAGCACATTCACAACATTCAGCTGTGCTCCAGTACAACAACCATTTAATAGATCTTGAGATGGTGCTGACACTCCCGATTCTGCCTGAAATTGATACCTGTTTGCTAGGTATTTCCAAGGGGAAGGAAAAAACACGAAATGTACCCTCCTGGTAATAAGTGATAAAAATAATCCCCTGGATATATTGAGCCCAAACCATGCCAGACACCCCCACCAAGCCCTTGCCATAACACATAAACCTCACAGGTCTGGAGAAAGATAACTTAGTTTCATACATACTCTCTCTCTCTCCAGGCAGTTTTCAAATTCCCAGGGAAGAGAAGCTAGCATAGTCAAGGCAGCTCTAATGTTGAACTGATTAGTCACAGCCAGGTGATGGGGCAGTTAACAGTCAAGGCCTCTAGCAACTTCTTAGGGACACCATAGGACTGTGGATATGGAACCAGGTCTGCAAGATTTTGATATCTAGTATAGTGACTTCTAAATCAGAGCTTCCATCTATATAAAAGTAGATTTTATTAAGCTTCTGTGAAATATAGTAAGATTATTTACAGAAGTTTCTTAGAATTTACAGAAGCCCAGAATTTTCATTGCTTAGAGAGATAGCTGAGAAATTGCCCAGATCGTTGTCTGTTACAGGAAATAATTTGTTAAGGTAATGGTTCCACATGCTGCATGAGCATTTGCCATCTTCATGGGTATTAGTAATTGTAACAGAGCACTGCAGGACAGCCTCATGCATAAAAAATACCTTAATAAATGAATATGACTTTGCCCAGGAGAGACTTGTGAGTCACTCTTCTGTTCCCTAGTAGTGAGCAACATGCTTCATCCCTTGGTGGTGAGCTTGATGGGCTGGAAATGCTCAGAATTTAATGCTGGTAGACAAGAGACGGAAAACCTCTGTGTTGGTTCATACTGGAATCTTTTTGTACCAGGACAAGATGAACCTTCTGCTGCAAACATGAGCCTCCTCTCTTCTTCAGCCAAAAGTTCACCAGGGTTCAAACAATGTCTTAATGGATTCCAGCAAGATTTTTGTGGGGCTGTTAAGAAGTTTCTGGTTTGCAGTCTGAAGGAATGTGTCTAGTACCAGCACTGGAATCAGGGCCCACCTGGATTCAAGCCCCAGACCAGGCTTCTAGTCTGCTTCCGATTTGGGGGGGACTTGGCAGTCTGCCTTTATTGTTCCAACATATTGCTGCCATTCTTTAATTCACAGCTTGCATCTCACCTCCTTCATCAACCCTTCCCAGGCTGATGAGAAACCAACTCCATCTGTACCCGCAATCTAGTACATAAAACCATTTATTCTCCCATTCAGACAAATACAGACAATTCTCAGTTGTCTGTATTGATAAAGGAGTGTGTTCCCGTAGATAGACTGTTATTATATCTCCTCTGTGGGGAACTTTCTTTCTTGTAGAGGGGACACCGAGAAGTGACAAACAGAAAGGCCAGCCAAGGGTGCGTCCAATATGTTCCTCATGGTGAATTTTGTCTGAATTTTGGTACTTGCTTTCTCAATTATCCCTTTTCCTTCTTCATCTTTGATCAGTGGACAACTTCGGAAAGAGAAAATTAAGTCGCTTGAAGAATGAATAACAATATTTATATAAAATGAAGATTTTTTTTTTAGTTTTAAAGAATAACAGAAACTTTTAAAAATTTTTAAAAGTTTTATCCATATAAGAACTGGGGTATAGGCCATAGGTGCATGAGATGAAAGGGTTCGCCAGAGATAGAGTAGAGAGCAGAATAGGCAGATCTACTGAAATCTACTTCTGAGGGGAGCAGTGGGCAAGACAGGAGAAGTCTGCTGTGCCATGTGGGTCAGCTTCCTGGCTGGGGATTGAACACATGCTGCACTGCCTGGCAATAGCTTAATATCACTGAGACTTAACTCCTGAGCCAACAGGGAGGCCCCAGAGAATAATTTTTAAAAACACGTATTGTCACCTGCTTTCTTTCATTTTCCATTTCTTCTCCCTTAATTGTATTTGTTGTTATAATTAGTAGTAGTAGTAGTAGCAGCAGCAGCAACAGCTCCTATAGAAAACTCCAAGAGCTTTACGTACTTCCTAAGAATCCTTGCAACAACTTTTGGTGGTGTAATTGGTACTGTTGTACAGAAGAAGAAACCAAAGCATCAGGAGATGGGGTAACATGGACAGCATATGCGGTGGTTAAGGAACAGAGCCTGGATTCAAATTCAGATCTGTCATCCCCCAAAGCTTTAATTGCCTAATGTCCCTATGTGGTATGGTTGGGTTCATTTAAACCTTGCTCCATGGGAGAACAGGGAATGCAAACACTCGGGGCTTTGTCCATGTCCAGGTAGGAGGAGAACATAAGAACATAGGGCCAATATATAGGGCCAATATTAGAATATATCGACCGGGCAATATGTCTTTATCCAGTTTTAATTACTTGTATCCATTACTTCTCTACCTGTTTTTTGTTGTTTTTGGTTTTTTTTGCAAGGAAACATTAAAGTATCAGCATTTAAAAATTTTTTTATGTATGCAGTTCAGTGGCATGAAGAGAGATCATCACCATCATCTCTCCTCAGAACTTTTCATTCTTCTAAATTGAAACATCATAACCCATGAAGCAGTAGCTGCCCATTCCTCTCTCCTCTCAGCCCCTGCCTTTCTACTTTTTATGATTTTGACTGTTTTGAATGTTGAGTATGATCGAACCATATAATATTTGTGGTTAATTTACTTAACATAATGTCTTCAAGTTTCATCCAGATTGTAGAATAGTTAAGGTGCAAGGGGAAACCCTTCAAGAGTCCTCTAATGCGGGAAAGATGGACAAATTAGCCTCAGAGAGATTAGTAAAAGTAAAAAAATCCAACAATTTAGTAATGTATGTGTAGAGAAATTACATGGCTATAAATTCAAAAGAGCAATGAAGTAGACCAGGACTGTTACTCATGTGTTTAGGTGGGGCAGGGTTTTACATGACAGCCCAGAAAGGGTTACTTCGTCCTTACTCTGAGAGTAAAAATGAGATCCTTACAAAGAGGACACATTCACTGAGAAGCCAACAACTGGATGAGACCCTCAAAGTACCTCCTTCTACTTGATCAAAGGGGGAACGATTGTCACTTCTCTGGTTAGGAAAAGGGCAGGACCTTAGGACATGATACTCCTGTCTTTGATTAAGGAAGGGTAAAGGATTTAGACAAGAACAGAAACTTTCCAGCCTCAAGGGATATCATTGCTCTTAGCTCAAAATATTCTGCTGGGCAGGACAGGGCATCCTGACAAGTGTAGTACTGAGAATCTTGGTGTCAACTGCTTTGCACACCTTCACATATTTCAGAATTTCACGCCTTTATTACTGAATGATATTTCATTATGCATCCTATTGAAAGATAACCTGTGGCCTCTTAACATTTTTAAGAGTGAGACTTCATTGATTCAAGTTGGGCAAACTCAAATTGGCAGTGGTGAGGGGGACTCTGCTGACAGAAGCCTGGGTAAGTCCCATAAAGTGTAGAATCAAAGAAAGGAAGTTATTTGGCTGTAATTTCAATCCACTTTAAATGGTTATGAATGGTTGTTTTTGATGCCTTGATTTGGTAATCTTGAGGCATTTGCCTTCTCACAACTGGATTTTGGTTTCTTATGTAAGCCACCATAGTATTACAACCCCCTCGGTCTAGTGTCTCCTTGTTGAATTTGACAACATATACTCTATTATGTCTGCCCATGTGCTTTTGGGTTGTTTCTACTTTTCCACTATTCTGGGTGGTGCTACAATGAACATAACCATACACATTTCTGTCCATATCCTTGCCTTTTTTTCCTTTTAGGATATACCCAGAAGTGGAATTACTGGATCATATGATAAGGCTATGTTTAATTTCTTGAGGAATTGTCATACTGATTTCCACAGCAACTGTACTGCTTTGCATTCCCACCAGCTCTGCTTCCTACTCTTCCACCCATCCTTCCAGCTTGTGGAGCCCCCCAAAGCATGGCTGTTACTTTTCAGTCTTTTTCCCTTTAAGAACTAGGAAAATGCCAGTCCCACAAAAAGTGTTAAGTAAAGGACTTGCTCATTGTGATGGAGATCATGGTGCTGAGACTTCTTCAGCTTTTCTAGGCAATTTGCAAATGTTTGGGCATGGAATTCCTCTAAGTGTATTCTTCTCTACCCTTTCTCCCTTTGCTGCTCCCAAGCTCAGAGAATAACCCTGAAAGTAGTGCCATGGAGTAGTCAGAAAAGAAATAAAAGTCGAACTGTGCCCATTTGCATACCAATGAATGTCTCAGAAAGCAGCAGACTGAGATGTATGCATGGATTGATTTATGATAACAAGTATACATTTGCCAGGCAGGAATCCACATCTGCAATTTAAATGACAGCATACAAAATGGGGTCTTCTTTTAATATTTAATTATACCCAATAGGTAGCATTATAGTTGAGACAAGTACTGCATCTCAGAGTTCTGATTCCATTGCAAAAGAAGAGATAAGTACTTGATCCAGGGATATAACCTGGGAGATACACATTTTAAAGCAATTAGCATATTTGCACTCAGCCGTGTATTCTGTCCTCACTTTAGGAAATTTGAACCAAATGGACTTTGGCCTGAGACCTGGAAACAGGAGTCTGTGTGATGTGATTTTCTCATGTACGGCCCCGCCCCCATGGTAGCAGCACCTCTACTACTGTAATCTGGAACATTTTTGGAAACCAAACTTGAAAGTATTCCTGTATTTTAGAATTCATTGAGATTCTCAAATAAAGACTAATGCGAAAAGCACTCTGTTCATAAGTTCTCCACACAGAGGGCCTGAGCTGAGAGTCAAGGTGGCTTGATGGTGGCCCCTGGGCTCTCGTGCCTCAGGCCTCGGGCCTTGTGACCCAAAGCAGGTCGGGGAAGCAGAGACTGCCTTTTAGTCAGCATGTTGTAGAACTGACAGGGTGTCATTCTGGGTTGTCTCCTCCTTGACGCTGTGTTATACAAATCAAAAGTACACACTGAGGTCATTATTACTGGCCTTTGGCAAAACTTGTAAGGTCTCTGCTGGGTTAGGCCGCCCAGATGTTAGTTGTGTTTGTGCTGAGTTCAGTTTGTTTCCATTATCTCGCTCTTCTTTCCTTCCCTGCACTCCCCCTTCATCGAGCCAAGTGCTACCAGAGATGTTTTTCCCTCTATTTAAGGTAATAATGGAGTTAGTGCTGAAGGCAGCTACAGGCACGTTGAAAATAAATTTGCAGGGGACTTATCTTCATACCACTGGAAAAAACCTTGGATTCTTTCATGGAAATTTTTGTCTCCTAATAAACTGCCCTTTGGAAGGAGCTAATCTCATGAGTGCTTTGAGCTGGATGCTAAGAAAAAAAACTTGAACATTATTGACATGTGGTGGACCAGGCTTTGAAGCAGAGTGGTATAAATGTCCCCCCAGAAATCGTTTCTTAAAGCAGTATTCTCTCACATGGTAGCATGTATGTGATGCAGCTCTATCCTTTTTAATATATACATTTACTTCAGACTCCTATAGCATACTCGGTGATTTGGTGTAATAGGATTGGAATATTAGAAAGAGGTTCGAATCCCAGTTTTGCCACTTTCTGGGTGGATGTCATAGGAAATGGCTTTGGTTTTTTTCTTTGGCACAGTTTGTGGAAATGCCAGACAGCAAAGGCCCATGGTAGGTGCTTCGTTTCCCTTTCACTATTGTCTGGTTTTGACATCAGAATTAATGACAATTATTCATTGCCACAGTATATAGTTTCCTAATCAAATTTCCCATTTACAGAATAATTCTTGCTGACATATTTCTTTCTTATCTTCCCGCCAACTCACATACAGCTGCCATTCACTAGCCACAAGACAAGAGGCTGTGTGAAATTCAGCTGGGAAGACCACACCTCCCTGAGCAAGCATAGGTTCCTGTATTGTGGAAATCCATATGTCCTTGCTCTTGACACAGTCACTAGAAGAAAGTTAAAAAGTTGAGGTGGAAAATCATCAGAGAACTCAAAGCCCAGATATTCTGGGGAGTGCTGTATTCACAAAAGTCCTCATACTGGATATAACAGATGTTTTCATCTACCCTGGATTTTTGTTTTTTATTTTTTTTATAGATTTTTTTTAAAGATTTATTTATTCATACAGAACTGGGGTACAGGCCAGAGATGCGGAGGGTGAGAGGATTCACCAGGCACAGAATGGGGAGCAGAACAGGCAGAGCCACGAAGTACACTGCTGAGGGGAGCAGCAGGCCTGTCAGGAGAGGTCTGCCACATCATGTGGTCACCTCTGGGGCAGGCGGGGATCGAACTCATGCGGAAGTGGCTTTAGCTTCTTAATGCTGTGCTTTAACCTGCTGCACCACCAGGGAGGGCCTTTTGTTTTGTTTTTTGTTTTTTTTTTTAATTTATTTATTCATACAGAACTGGGGTATAGGCCAGAGGTGCAGGGAAGTGAGAGGCTTCACTGGAGACAGAGTGGGGAACAAAACAGGCAGATTAACAAAGTACACTGCTGATGGGAGCAGCAGGAAGGTCAGGAGAGGTCTGCCATGCCATGTGGGTCACTTCCAGGGTGGGGATCGAACTCATGCTGAAGTGACTTTAGCTTCTTAGTGCTGTGCTTTAATCCACTCCTCTACCAGGGAGAGACTACCCTGGATTTTTTATCCCAAAATGATACCTTTGGGATATGCCTTTACCTACAGAAAATATTCCATCTTAATAGTCAAATTTTAATCTTCAAAAACTGGAATGAAAACTAGTTCAAAACCATGCAAGGAATGCATTTGAATGACAAGACTTGAAAACTTTAAAATCAACAGTCTAGCAAATATGGCATTTAATAAATGCAATCTTACAGAATGTAGGAACTTTTCTGCTTAGATTCACATTGATAAGTATCAATGTATATTTGTTAAATAGAAGCCAGTTATCTCAAATTACATACTTTATACATAATACATGCAGAAGAAATGTTACATGGTACAGTGTAGCCAAATTATGGTTATTTCATGAGTCATAAAAATTTGAAATCTCTTCTCTGCAATGGCCCCCCAGGAAGCACCTTACAGTGAGGGCACTGATGCAGGTAATTTGGGTACCTTTAGAGAAATTGGATGATGGCCCATATACAGTTGAAATTTGAACAATATGGGTTTGAACTGTGCGGGTCACTGACATGTGGATTTTCTTGTAAACATGACATGAACTTATGGTTTCAATAAACACAGTGCATCATTATGATTTTCTTTTTTTCTCCTTTTTTTTTAAATTGAAGTAACATTTGGACAACATTAATATGATTCAGAGGTATAGGGTCACACCTGTCATGTATGTTACCACTTTTAATAACATTTTCTTCCTTTATCATAAAATACATATAATACACGTAACATATCAAAAATGTGCTAATTGACTTTCTGTTATCGGTAAGTTTCCTTACCAATAGCAGGCTACTAATAGCTAAGTTTTGTTGAGTCAAAAATTACACACAGATATTTGACAGAGTGAAGGAAAAGAATTCAGATCTAACCCCCAGGTTATTCAGGGGTGATCAACTATATAAGCACCCTAATTATGCTTTTAAAAATTTTAGAAAACTAATAACCAGTTATGCTATTATAGAAACTTGAATGTTTAAATATTCCTGTGTTTAAATATGGAATTTTACTGAGATATATATTGACTGTTGGATTCTTTGAAATTTATAGTTTCAACTGCTTTTAAACTAGGGCAGTGATAGAGAAGAATAATTCATTCTGATGTCTGTGAGTAGGTGGCTAGTGGAATTTTCTTAATCTTTCTGAATGGGAAAAAAATATATGCAGTCATTTCTTTTTATCTCAGGGCCTCTAAGTGAAATTGTCTTTTACCAAAATGAAAGAAGAAACAGCTCATTTTGCCATTGTTCATATTGCAATGATTCAGCAAAGTGTAGCTGATTTTCCTAAACCCACAAGCCTAAAATTTGAGAGGTGGCCAAACTGATAACCTTCAGCCTTTTTCTAGTCTAACTCAGTCACCACTTTTAGCAACTCAGGAAACTTGTGGTCCATTCAATATGGTTTGCACATTCATATTTAGGATTTCTCCCCATTAACAAATAGATTTTTAATGGTCCTTATTCCAAGATGGATTTGTTGGTTGCTCATTTCCTTTCATGAAATTCAGCTGTTATATCAGCATGTCCATATGGGTACATGCTCTTATAGAGAAAATAGAACCCCAAGACAGGTTTTGTTTTATTACCTGAAAATGTGTCTTACCACAAACTGCAGGTTTTAGAAGAATGATTTTGAGAAATCTCTATGTCGTGTGTACTAATATATTTAGTGATTGTTATTACTGATACATATTTGAAAGTGGTCCCAGAATTAACTCCAGATTAGTGGTCTAGAATTAGAGAGCCAAAGATGGATATTTTAAGAATCGTAAGCATTCTTCTCCCATTTGAGTGGGCTGTAGAAGGGATGATTTGCTATCCCACAGCAATTCCAGAGAGGTTTTTGTTTGGGCTTTGTTTTTTTTCCCCCCAACAGAATCCTTAAAAAAACTCCAAAGGGTCATTTACCAGAGTCATCAGGTTCGTTGCTATTTCTTTGGCTACTTTCAAAGAATAGAGGGCACTGAAAACCCATTCTCCCATAAAGTTCCATCTACTCTGTCCTCTAAAGGAGAATCCATTTTCTTCTGTGGAGCTGGAGTTAGTTGCACTTACTTCCTGTTTGCTGTTGTGAAGTCCAGAGGAACAAAAAAATGGGTCTGAGCTTTTGCATACTTGAGCTTATGTCTAGACCTACAGGACAATGAGTATACAGGTGCTGGTCCCTAAGGTATCCTTCACCACTTCAAACACATATATAGTAGGCTACCCCTCCTGCATACACAGTGACCACAGAGCCCGCCAAAGTCATCAGTGCACATACTCTGGTAATTATGGAAACAATGAAATAGAAAATTTGAAAACAGAATTAACCTGACAATTTCAAGATAGATGGTTGGAGCTGTTATGTGCTGGACCCTATATTCATATTCTTATATAGACTTTTTATAGAAGTCAAATCCTTACAGAGGGCTTTATAAGTTATGAGTGAACTGAATCATTTACTGAGAATATGTGATATATTCTGCAAGTGGTAGTAAATCATCCCCCCAGACAGTCATTTGTCCCCCCCGCCTTTGATGTCATGCTGGCTTTTTCATGGCTTCTTACTATATACCATATAGATTCTTGGTATAAGTCATGAGGCTGGAAAGTGAATATGTAGATAAAAGGCTGAGATGGGACACTTATGATCTGGTTTGTCTTAAGTGTAACATTTCTAAGGGGAGGAAACTACTTTTAGCAATGGTAAGGCTCCCAGTAGAGTTGAGAGGTCCATATCATGGTTCTATTTGTTCTGTGACAAATCATTTTATATAAATTAATAAGAATCTTTCTTAAGAAAAGCTTGCTATCCCATCAAATGTTTCTGTGGAATGAGTTATTCCTCCAGGAATAAAATTGGATTGGCAATCTTAGGTTCTCAAGTTGATCTAGAAATTTTCTGCTTTGCTGACTTTGTAGTCACATGGGATAGAAATTTGGAGTTTGCAGATGGCATTTCTATTTTGATCAATTCTCACAGGCTTTCCCTAAAGATTGAAACAACAATAGAGAACTCAGAAAAAGAATAGGAAATAAATGTATCAATTGAGGACAGCTTTGACTGATTTTATAGCAGAAAACTAAATTGCACCACGTAAAAGCTTCGAATAAGTCTAAAGAAATGCAGTCTGGGAAAGAATTGTCTTGAGAAGCAAAGAGTAGTGCAAGACCTTCTGCACTGCAGACCTGAGATTCTTCAATGGTTACAATGGGAGGAGATCTTTTTGGGGAGAAGGGCACATTCCTCTTAACCTTCCATTTTTCTTCACCTCCAGCCTTGATACACATGCCCAGAAAACATGCAGCTGCTTTTGAAATACTGATGTCAGGTAACATAAGTAGACATGTAAATGAAAGCTTTGTTGTAAGTAGAAATGTTGCTGAATTATGGCCCATATCTGGAATTTTTAACTATTCAGATGTAAATTTTCACAAAAATTTCCAGAACTCTCTGTGTGAATGAGTTCTAGCATCCTAGCAGAATGGCCACTTTGTGGTGACTTCCTGAACAGGTCCATTCCCAGTGAGATCCACATATGTACCCGGCAGAAGACAGCTGCTATCCTTACTTCTCAACAAAGGACTCTTGTGTTTGAACAAAAATATGGACTGTATGCCCAGCAGCCGAAGGGAGCCTGAGCAGTGATGTCAAAGTATGCTGTGATGTCACCGCAATTCACAAAGAATTACAGTTAATGCCATGTGAAGTGAGGCCAAATTCAACACTTTCCCTCTTGGGTACTTCACAGTCTGAGAGACAGAAGCAAGGCCAGAGGTCAGGCCTTTGTATAATTTTGTTTCGCATTCTCCAGACACCCTAATTATGGAAGCAGGGCAGGGAAAAAGACAGCCTGTTAAAGAAACGTCCCCTGACCATATGCTGAGAATGAATTCTAGTGTCTGTATACACAAATGACTATATTGAGTTAATTCTTAGGATTTTTGCTGAGGGCTGCTAGACAAACAAATTTAACTAAAAACAATATGCAAGAAAACAGATGTTTTTAGTAAGACATTGGCCCTGACCCTGAAGTAAAGAAGAGGAACAAAATAAACTGAAAACACCTGAGAACTTTAATGAATGTTGGAAATAAGATTCAGTCATTCTCTTTTGCTCTCTTAAGGAGTTTAGCCAGCAATTAGGTGGATTAGATTTCTGAGCTCAAGAAAGGCAGTACGAGGAAGTGTCTTTAAAATGTTGCAGTCTCACAGATTGACCTCTCTGTCAGTAGTTTCATGGCACTATCATTGACATGTCCCTTTCTTCCATTTCCTTTATAATAAAAAGAGCAGTGGAGATCTTCTGTCTCTCTCTTACTACAGGGTAAGCAAGCTAATAATAATCACAGGAAAATATCTCATGTTCAAACAATAATAATAAAAAAAACAGAAATAGAACATCATTTAAATAGCACTTGACCAATTTCATTCTTGGGAAAGTTTTAGACTTCAGTGACAGCAGTTGCTAAGGTTTTACTCTTGGATGAGTCTGGCCAGGTGGGGTGGAGGTGGAGAATACCTGTAGCTCTGGTCCAACCAGTTGACCAGCCAGAGTGTTGGAGCTCAGACAGAGTATTGTGTAGAACTCGTACAGGGACCATTCCCGCTAACATCCCTAAGAAAAATCAAGAAGCAGGCACTGAGGAGATCAAGAACAAAATGAATCTCCAGGTCCAGAGCTAGTGCCAAAGCTAGAGCACGAAGCCCAGAGTACTGGGTCTCATGGAAAAGAGGTCAGAGGGAGACTCGCTCAGAAATACTAAGGATTTATACCCCCCAAGGCTCTTCTGGAGTAGGAGGTAAAGGACTAGAGACATAACAGGCAAAATGACAAGTGGAAATTAAACTCTCAGATTACAATGCTATTAAATACATTCATAGAGGTTTTTTTCTTCCTGACAGAGAGCTCTTTTTGGTCTTCAGAACTAGTGGCAGAAAGCTTAAGTGATGGAAGTTTTGTTCCAGTTTGGGACAAGGAGGAAAATTCTTTGAAACCATAATGTATGCCTGTCCCCTGTGGCCTTGTCTAATACTGAATTCATTCATTCAACAGATTTTTATTATTTGCTTGTTATATTATTATACCCTTTGACCTAGTGGTGTTATGTTGTAGGAGGCGATAGGAAATAAAAAACTTAATAGGAAAATTGTATTGTACTATAAAATAAGTGCTGTAGAATAAAAAATATGGGGCAGGGTAAAGGAATTTGGGTCTGAAGAGGAACAGAGCTTTAAATCGTCTGGTCAAAGTAGGCCTGATTGAAAAGGTGAAAGTTTCCAACAGAAGCATAGAAGGGACAAGGCAGCTTTCACAAAGACTGTTCAGGCAGAGGCAACAACTGATGTTCTGAGATGAGAAAGTGCTTGGTGTTTGAAGACTAGCGTAAGAGTAAGCTGGAGAGAGATGAGGTCAGATAAGTAACTTAGGTGAAGGCCTGTGAGTAGTTGAAGGATTCTGTTGTGATCAAGAGGAAAGCCTCACCAGTGACTAGTGAACCCCGGAACAGAGAACATCATGTATGGAGAGTATCTGGGAAGTCTTTGCCTGAAAGGAAGGGAGTTCTATATACTTTTCTCACATAGTGGTTTATTAGAGTGTAGGAAAGTTAAAACTCATCTTTCAGCCTAATAACCTGTGAATGTTTCCCTGTGGTATGTGCAGGACTATTTTTTTTTAATCAGTTCAATTGATTTTTCCTCAAAAGAAAGAATGAAAAGATGCTTTGAAACTAATGAATGCAACGATCTCACTTATTTTTCCCTGGCGTTCAAATCTTTATATTTAGAGCTTCAGGCTGGTGTTTCTTTTGGCAAGATGTGGCTGACAAACACATTTCCCCTCCCCCACCCCATCTCTTTACTACCCTTTTAGCCTCCAGGGGGAACACAGTACCCCACAGAATAGAAGGATCACTCATTGATGGTGTGCATCTACTCACCCTGGATTTCAAGTCTGGCAACACCAAAGTCTAGTGATATGATCCTGGACAAGTTGTTGAAGCTTCCTGAGTCTCAGCCTTGCTTTTGCAAAATATTAATAGATCAATTTTTAGATAATTTTAGGGCTATTTAAAAAATTAAGTGTTTACTAGTCTTTTATGGTAATCATTTTGCAAAAAATGCAATTATCAAATCATTGTATTGTACATCTAAAGCTAACATGTCAGTTATATGTCAATTTCAAAAATAAGAAGATATATATAGAGAGAGTGAGAGAGAACCTAACTAAATATATGAGTGTTTACTAAACACTCTCTTACTTCCCCTTTCCTAGTGGCTCTCCTCTCTGTCTTTTTCCTTCTCTGCATCCCTAAGTCCTTTCATCCCAGTGATCTTGCTCCCTGTCCTCACCTACTTTGAGGAAATCATCTGATTAAACCCACTCACTGACATTGGGACCATGCCTAGGGCATATATGTATTCCCCATAGCACTATAACAGCCTGCGTATAATGCCTCATGCTCAGTTGATTTGGTTTAATTTAAGTATAATCAACAAATTCATGTGTTACTCCTCCCAAGGGTACTTGAACAAGAAACAAAGGGCTATAGCAATGGTTCTCAATTTTTAACACAAAGGAGTCCTTTATTATTTTTTCCTATGGGTCTTGTGTTTTGGAAGTTTCCATTTACTGAAAACACTGCATATATTAAGTAATAATTTGTTTCCTAGTTTATGACTTAATGACCCAAATACAATTTTAAAAATAAATGTAGTAAAGATCAGGATTTAGCTTATTTGTGTAATGAGATGATTGGTATTTTGGTGACCTTAGTGTTTTTATTGCTGGTAAATATATTTCCATTAGGCTTTTGAAAATACTAAACATAGATCATGGATCACTATTAGTACCTCTGTGAATGACCAGGGACCCTGTTTTCTCATTGAAATTCATAGTTGGAAACAAAAGAAACAAATACATGAAGGAGCACCATAAGAACGCATGAGAGCTGGTGGTATATAGGTTTGTGGAGCAGGGAGGGTTGAGAAGGTGTGAAGCACAGGTATAGGTGGATGTAGTACCTTCCCATTGACTTCCCCTACTGTTTTCATGTTGTGTGTTACAGATGAAGCTGCCTATTCATTCCTTTGTGCAAGTCTGCCTCCAGAGTTGGTGATTTAGATGAGGTTATTTAATACTGTTATCCCCCTTCATCACGGCCCAAAGTAAAGTAAATGTTGTATAATGTGCTTTTCAGTACTCACAGGCACCCTACTGTAACTTACAGTCAGGAGTCCCATGTTGTGATGTGGGTTTTTGTTATCAGCTATGTAACATTGAGAAAGCTATTTATCTTCTCTGAACTTTGAAGTTATAACCTATACTTGACATCATTCATATCTTAGGGAATATTAGTCTTTAAAGCAGTATTTGTGGAGAATCATTGAAAAGATTGTTAATCAGTTCATTTTACTAACTCTGGAAGGGTAAATCAGTTTACTATGCTTGTATGACAGATATGTTCTGTTGTATTTGGTTTCTAGAAAGCAATGTTATAAAGGATCTGGAACCACATAAAATATCAATGGCAGAACCCTGCAGTTGATTAGTAATGTCTGCCATGGGTTCTGGTAGGAAAGCAGCTGCGTGTGTGCATATTTATGTCAGCCCAACCCTAGTATTACAAGGTCTATATTATGTTGAACATCATAGTACTTTATACCTACATGATTTAAAACTTGCTTACACCAAATGTTCCTTGACTCTCTGTGTTCACCAGGGCTATTGAACAGCCAGTTCTTTAAAACTTCTCATCTTTAATTGCTCACATGTTTGGGGGGCATTGTTATGTTGCATTATCTTTCAGAAAACTCCACATGAATACCTCAGATTTTGGTATTTTGAGCCATCATAATTCTCCTAATCCATTTTATCACTCATCAATGTATAATACTTATTGTATCTACCACAAGGAGTGCATTATCCTATGTATTTTCTAAAATATCCAGTAGATGCTGTGACCCTTCACTGCTCATGTTCTCCCCTGACACTTGGCACCCACTGCTAGCAAATATATAGGATTCACAGTGCATTCTGTGTAGTTCTTTCTTTCTAGCCGTAACTCATCTTTAATACTTTTAAAGGTAATAATTACCTCTTTGCCCCATTTTCCCAGTTGTTTTTTGAAAATTTTATTGTATCATATGTATATGTTATAAATCATTTTGTAAAATCACAAAGCATAAACAAATCATCGGATGTCCAAATTTTTTGAGACCAAGGATGGAGATACATTATCATCCCTATTAACATAAATACTAAATGAGTAAAAATGTATGTAAAAGCACACTATTTCTCATAAAGTTCTATGTGAATTAAATAATTATAAATAAGAGCAGCTGTGCTCAGATTTTCAGGATTTAGCTTGCCATATTTCTCTTCCTTAGTGCTGAAAATAAAGCGATTTAAAAGTTTCTTACCTCATGGTGTTGGATCAAGAAAAGCTTGACATCACTGACTCAGTATTTGATGCTAGAAGTTGAGGTCCTTATGGGAAACCATTTGAAGTGTGGCCAGAGTGAACCCATCTAATCTGTCAGTCTGAGACATGGTATCTGCTTATGAATTGTGTTTATTTACATTCTCCAAATTATTCACATGACAGTTTTTCTTTCTCCTGTGGCTTGTAGGAAAGATATTTTATGATACATATTTTAATGGCTAGAGAATTTCAGTCTTGTGCTCTGACTGTTCACTTGCTGTTAGTTCTGTAAAGAAAAGGAAGAACCCTTTATCAGCATATATTTTAGGCCTGATGCCTAAAATCTGTGCAACATGCTAAAAGTCCGTGAGCCAAGTTGGATTAGATGTTATCATCCCAGGTTTTTATTTAGGGAGTTTTTCCCCCCCTCACTTTTATAAATCCTGAAGGAGAGTGAAGAAAAATCAGCACATTAAATGTGTATATTATCAAAAATAGGAGGAAGGACTGTGTGTCTGTGTGCATGCATATGAATGTATTTGCAAAGTATACATTCAATATGTAAAAGCAAAAGTTCATGATTGGCTAGTGGCATTTGAACAACAAAAACGTTCTGGAACTTCTCACTGTTTATATCACTGGAGATAAAAAAGACTTAAAAAAAAAAGAGAATAACTCTGCACAGTCATTTTGGGTGGAGAGGAGATAAACTGTCTTGAACTGACACCTAGTAACACTATATTAGTAAGATGCATTAGGTCAAAATGTTCAGTTGGTTTTCTACCCTTTACGAAAAGTTCCATGCAATTGCCAAAATCATGAGTGGTCATTATTTCACTTTAATTATTTGTTCCAGATGGGGTGGGTCTGTGAACTCAGTGACCTGAACATTGCCTTCCATGACACTTACTAATAAGTTGTGTAGGTACATTTGGCAAATAGTATTTCAAAAAGACTAGGCCTGTACAGTATTTCTTGTTCATGCATTAGGACACAGGTTTACATTTGGGCTCCACATGTCATTTATAGTAATTTGTACACACAAAGACAAACACACTTAGATAAATATATATATTTACATGCACATTTTTTATATACGTAAATGTCATCAGTGACTGCAGGGTAAGGCTGTTTATCCCACTTTGGATTTATTAGCAAACTGTCACATGTTTAATTGACTCACTAATATTGACTGTGCACCTCAAATATCAAACATAGTACTAAGCAGCAGAAAAGTAAAGATAATTACATCATGTGAGCTCAAATAGCCATGATCAGGTGTGAAGATAGACATACTAATAGATTTAAAGGTAATAGGTTACACAACTATTTGAATTGATCTCTGCAAAAGAAACCCCCAAATATAATGACTTAGTCATATAAGGAATTTACCCTCTCACCAAAAAAAAAAAAATGTCAAGTTGAAATCAATCCAGTGAAACTTCAGAGCAGACAGACTCTTTCTACTTTGCTATCCTTCATGCAAGGGTTCTAGTCCCAGATTGTCTCATTTTCCAAGACAGCAACTAGAAGATCCAAGAAAAGGAAAAGAAGAGGAAGAGACCTTCCCCAGATATGTCTGTTTCTTTTAAGCAACCTACCCAGAATTCCCACATACTTCCACTTTTATTTGACTAATTACAAGTTGGTCACATAGCCCAGGTAGTCAAATGGATTCTTTAAACTAGATGTATTGCCACCCCAAAGAAACTGGAGATCTCTTCTAGAATGATGGGAAAGATGGACACTGGCTGGCTGCCACACAGTTATGAACCAATGCTGAGGAAGCATAGAACAAAAAACTCTGGAATCTGAGGAAGGCTTTTTGTTTTCCTTTGAAATGATACTTAATTAGTTATGAATGGGAGTTTGCTGGATAAAGAATTCAAAAAAAGCATTCCAGTTAGAAATAATAGTGACAGTAAGGAGGGGTCTGGACTTGCTAATAAGTTCATTTCTGCTTTCCTATATATTTTGTCTGTCATTTAATGAGAGCTAGTTTAATTTTTGATAAATCTAACAGTTAATGTAAAAGTTTTATTTTTAAACAATCTAATAGCTATTCAAGAGCAACAGATTGAGACTTGTCTATAATAATTTCCTGATCAAACTTCAACCTGTTTTCCACTTGGACCAAAATAACATTTTATCTGATGATGACTACTCCACATTTTAGACATAATTGAGTGAGAATATTTTGGCATCTGAAAAAGAAATTGAGTGGGGGTGAGGGGGAGGGACAGTTGTATAAGGGAGATATTTGTCTTTTGAGTTCTGATGTTGAAGTCAGATCTGACTTGGTTCATGTCTTGAGTCCATGAACTCACATTGTGAGCACTCACACAGTGGTCTGGTCAGGTCAGCCCTAAAGCATGTCACCTCCTCTTTAGCTCTTCCTGATCGGACCATTACTTTGGAGCTGCAAAGCTGTTCTTTTGTCAAATGGCTTTGAAACTATAAGAAATCTTCAGGATCAGAGAGAGATTCATGATAATCTTCTTTTGGGCTCCTTTAGAGACATCAAAATCCTTTAAAATTTTGCCAGAGAAACATATTCTTTGAGAAACCTAAAGTTCCTTTAAGATGCAAGGAGACACCCAAGAGTGTGAATTCCTATACCCCTGGCCCATCTTACCCTTACACAGGTCTTCGCCTCTTATGAGGTCAGGGCGATCTCTTTTACACTACAAACAACAGTAGTCAGTGATCCTCTGAATACTGCCTAAATGATTACTATTTGTCTTCTCAAAGGTTTTAGCTCTACCAAGGCAATCAGGTGGTTTGGTCTAGTCATATTTGGTGACTCTTTTCTTTTTTTGTCAATTTTGGTTTTTGCTTACTTTCTAATTAGCTTGTGTCAGGCAGGAGGAAAAGATGGAATGGACCCCACAGCAGCACTTTCCTTTGTCTGGTTAACTTTGTCTCTTCTTTCTTATCTCCACTTAAGATTCTTAGGAAAAGAATCTCTAATCAAGGCATATCCTCCATATGATATGCTCTCAGACTACTGTGTCTGTCTGTGTTTTATACCTTTTATCTCATTAGTCTTTTACAATCACTGTGTCCTGGTTGAAGTAACGGCAAGTAAGGTGGGCCTCTCTGTACTAAACTCACTGGGGAGTTTCGTCTTCACACAGTCTCTAGCCCATAACATATCTTAAATGACTCTTGACTAAATGATTAAATAATTTTGTGTGTGTAGATGAGTTCCCTTCACCCTCATTTCACTCTGTGCTCAGAATCTGGGAATGAAAGAGTTGTCCCATTCATATGGGGGTTCATCTATAACGGAAAATTTTAAAGAGTCAGTGTTTTTGTTTTTATAAAATGAGATTTTTGGGGGGCCCTCCCTGGTGGCACAGTGGGTTAAAGCACAGCTCAAAGAAGCTTAAGCCACTTCTGCATGAGTTCAATCCCCGCCTTCCCTGGAGGAGATCCACATGGTGTGGCAGACCTCTCCTGACCCATTCGCTGCTCCCCTCAGCAGTGTACTTCATCTATCTGCCTGTTCTACTCCCTGCTCTGTCTCTGGTGAATTCTCTCACCCTCCGCATCTCTGGCCTGTACTCCAGTTCTGTACGAATAAATAAATAAATCTTTAAAAAAATGAGATTTTTTTATGCTTTATTTTCTTATATTATTCACTTTTGTACAGTATTTGATTTCTCCACTGAAGTGTAGACTCCATAAATCTCCCATTATCACATTAACTGTGAACCATCACCATAGTCCGTTGTGCTCCTCCCAGCTCTATTGTGATCCCTCCCCCTTCCTCTCCATTTTATGCCTTACATCTATAGTTTGCCTCCAAGTTTTGTCTTTTTTTTAGCCTTTGTTTCATTTCCCTATATTCCTCTTATAAATGAAACTACCCAATATTGTTCTTTTCCTTCTGATTCATTTCACTGAGCACAATTCAGCTCCAACCATGTTGCTGTGAATGGCATGAGTTGAACATTTTTGATTGCTGAATAGTGTTCCATTTATATAGGATCGTTTCTAATAGCTACAGTCACTACACTTAAAGGGGACAGGGGCGGTCCTATATTTCCAAATATCAACAATAATGGATATCAACATTACCTTAATAAAAAAAAAGAGTAATAATTACATTGCAGTTACATAATGGCACATTGAGGAAGTCTTCAGCCACACTTGTTTGGCTCTGCTCCATGAACTGTGACTGAATTCCAAAATGGCCTCCCCATAGCCTCTGAACATGTGGGGAATTGCATCTTAATCTCATTGAACCCCTAAAGATAGAGCGAACATAGGTTCATTCCCAGGCTAAAACCTAAACCCTATTTCCCTGATATCTTTGCATTTCAGAAAATGAGTAACTGTTGAAGCATTGTTTTGTCATCTGTTTTAGAAAATGCTTGGATGCTTTTTGTGAAAACATGCACATTGCCACATTTTAAAAATACAGCACAGATAAAACACAATACTAAGTAGCTGTATTTTTGAAACCTTTGCCTGAACATGTGTTTGCAATTATTAATTAAAGATTCAAAGAGGAAAACCAAACCTCAAAGAAGTGTATTAGCAACCACATATTTGAAAGACAGGACAAATTATAGGGACTTTGTGGAGACAAGCATGTTCAAATGTTACTACAGTTTTATTTTACAGTTTCGTTTTTTCAATGACAATGATTGAAATCTTTTGGGAATGGAATAAGTCTTTTGATATTAGATGTAATTGGACCCGTGGAGGTAAAACCAAATACAGTTTGTATTCAATTCTTTTTCTTTCTTTTTTTTTTTTTTTACTTGAACATTGCAAAGGAGAGGTGAAAGATATGAATGAATTTATCCATATATTGATTTAATAAAGTCTTGTGACTTCAGGTCTGATTTAAGTAGGAATAAAGGTTTTATTAGATGTATTCAGAACTCAGCTACTTATTAGCTAAGTGTCCCTGGCAAGAGTCATGTCTTAACCCATAAAAATGAGGATCTTGTACATAATTGTTTTGAAAATTAATGAGACATTTGTACTGTGCCTGGTATAGGGCAGGGCCAGGCAAATCATGGAGACTCAATGTCAGTTTCTGCTGTTCTCCATGCCACCCCCTCTCCTACCACACACACATACACAGAGCTTGTTCTGTTGGCTTATTCTGTTTCTCTTTTCTTAATTGAAATGCTCACTATAAAAGGAAGTGTTTTCATTATCATTCAGCAAATATTTATTGAGGAATTACAGCTCACCAAGCACTGTTCTAGTTGCTTGGCATACATCGGTGAACCCAAGAAATAAAAGCCCTGCCCCTCTATTCCCTCCTCTTCTTTGCTCTCCCACTCTTTCTCCTCATTCTTCTTTTCTCTCTGCCTCCCTTTCTTTTTCCCTCCCTCTACTTTTCTTTCTTCTAGCCTTCTTTGTGCATGTTGATTTGAACTATAAAAACATCTTTAGCCATGCTGTTTTTTTCCTTCCATGGTTTGATTTATAGTCCAGCTGTATTTAGTCCCATTTATGGGAAGCATATTTTATGCTTCCTTAAGTGTAGAGGAAGGGTCAATTGGTGGTGATAGACCTCATGGTGGAGCCCTCCATCAGTGGGCACCTGGTTGAATCATACATCTCTCTCTCTCGTTAGATTGTTGGCTGCGATCATCAGCTGGGAAGCACTGTCAAGGAAGATAACTGTGGAGTCTGCAATGGAGACGGGTCCACCTGCCGGCTGGTCCGAGGGCAGTATAAGGCCCAGCTCTCTGCAACAAAATGTAAGATGTACCAAGATGGGGCAATCTTTGGGCTCGCTGACTTGTTACTGTCCTTTGCTCAGCTCTGATCCCCCTCAGCAGTTCAGAATAACATCTCCATATAAATGAGAACAGATTTGAAAATGCCATAGAGAGTTTTATTGTCCTGCTTTGTGAGTTACTTTCAGTGGAACAAGTCAAACCACAAGTTACAGTGCCATGGAGATAGTCTTTCCATTTGAGAAGCAGTAGGAGCGAACTAAAATAGATGTAGACACACTATCCATGCAAACAAGAGCTTTGCTGTCCAACATGAGAACAGCCGGCAGCCCAGCCCCTATCTGACCCTCTTTGGTACACACAGTGGAATACAGCAGACCGAGTGAGCACGTAGAGCAAATGTACTCCTCCTACTGTGTAATCCCATGGTCTTGATTTACAGAGTGACCTTTGATGTGTGCTGATCACAGTGTTTTCTGAGTTCATATTGGACAGTGGTTGAGTCACACCATTTATTGCTATTTGTGTCCTAATCTTTCTACTCCAGCACAGTAAATTGCAGGCATTTTATATACATGAGTATGATTGGAATTTTATATGATCATCTCATTTAATCCATTTAGTAACCTTATAACACAGTACTGTTTATCCCCATGTTATGAATGACATGACTGAAGCTTAGGCAGATTATGAGCTTGTTCAGTCACATATCTATAAAGTAGGAGAGCCAAGATTTGAGCCGAGTCTTATTCCAGATCCTAAGCACTTACTCATTCTTTGGACAGTCCCTCAATCCTGTTGGCTGTTACCATGATAGGACATTTGTAAAGAAGATAGATGGATCAAGGCAGAGTAGCTCAGATGTCTGCCCAGCAAGGTCCTGCTAGTACATGGCCTATGTTCTCATGATACCTAAATCACACAGCCATCCAGGACATTTTACAATACATTGTCTTCTGTAACGATCACTTCTCTAGGTGCTGTAACAGAATTTTAGAGTAATTTCATCTTGCTCGGATGTTGTCTCTAGATTTTGCCATTATCCATAATTCTTTAACAGACCTGTGATTGCCTCTTTCAACATGTTTTCCCTGGATTGCGAAGTGAGAATGAGTATCTTTACCAGGTGTGATGTGTTCTCTTCACTTTTTGACTAGCTGCAGAAAATAATTGACATATGGGAGTTGAGATTTTATTTATTTTTAAACATTTTTATTTATACATACAGAACTGGGGTACAGGCCAGAGGGGCTTGGGGTTTTAAATGGACCTGTAGGTCAAGAGAAAAGGCAGTGTCACGGAGAAGTCAGAGAAATGCAATTTAGCAAAAAGGCTAAACCCCTCAGGAAGAAGGGGCATGGGAAGAAAGACAAGGAACTTTTAAACACATGAAATGTTAGAGGTGCTAACATAAGGAGCTCCCAACATCCTGACACCCCTCCACTCAGAGAATGTGATTCTAAAAGAGGGGAAAGAAAAGACTCTGGCAGAGAGAATGAGGATAAGACAAGTTAGACATTGATATAGTACATTCTAGTGAGGTATTTTTTGTCAAGTAGCATCATGGTAAGAGGAAAACTTAAAGAAATTAGAAGATGGAAACCAGAGATAGGGACCTAAATCTTTTGTGAATCTCTGAATTCAGGGCAAGATATTTTTTAAAAGAAAGTTACATTTGAAAGGTCACTTTACTAGAACTCTTGGAGAAAATCTGGAAGAATTAAAATCTTTCTATTTGCATCAATAGTCAAAATAGTGCCAGTTATCTAGAAATATAGGAATTTCTGTGGGGCAAAAACAGAGATAGCATGCATTTGTGAAGAGGCTGTTGTACAACAACTTCTGAGAGCAAAGTTTTTGTGACAGTGATCCTTTATTCTTCTAATGTTCCCCAATCATAGAGGATCCTGAACATTCTGCTCCTATACATAGTTCTTTTACACTCCTATTAGGGGCTGTTAGTGTCTTTTGAGGCCTGAATCACTGGAACATGATAGAGATGCTCTGAAGGGACAGACAAGCCGTAAGTTAACTCCTGGTCTGCGATTAGAGACCTCAGTGAAATATGCTCTATTCAAAACTGATAGTAGGTAAATTATATGATGCACAATCTGATGATTATCCATAATGACAAAATACAATTGATTCATTTACCTTAGCACTGATGATGCCTTATGACAAAATGATTTATGTCAGTGAAGCCCAGTAAATGCAGGTACCTCACCACAATCTATAGCAGATGCTGAACAAACTGCCTTAGTTATGTTTTCTCCACCTCAGAGGTACCTTCCACCCTGTATTTACAGACTGTGAGGTGACCCGCAGGCAGGGAAGATTAGGCTGCTTTGCAGGGCCCAGTGTCCTGGCCAGGTGAGGTGCTCTCTGCCTGAGAAGGCCTGGGGGAGTTCTGCCAGGCCTCCGAGCTCTGCCAAGATCTCAGTAAGCCAGTCCCAGGTTCTTTTCGAAGGCCTAGCTCTCGTATTCCCACATTGAACTCATTTTGTTTCTGTACTCATATCCAAGTTTTTTTCATAATGTTATCAAGCCTCAGGGGAACAAAGGAAAAACAGGAGAGTGGAGAAAGACCAAGGTGGAAAGTGCCAGACAGAAAAGAAAAGGAGGAAGAACTTGTCAAATAAAGGCTATTTGCTGGCAAATTAAAAAGCAACTGCCTTTGTATTAAAAGATATTTTAGTTGCCCAATACAAATACAGACCAGGGAAGCAAACTGATAGATCAGAGCACCCTTTGCCCCTTTTATGAGGCAAAAGTATTTTGTGCCCTTTGGTATTCTATTTCTCCTGTCTCTAATTTTCTACTTGGCCATAGAAAAGAATACAGGTTAGTTAATAATCTTATTCTTTAAGGACTGACTTTCTCACAAATGTTATTACCTTATCCCTTACTATGCATTTTCCAGGTGTACTCAGAATGTTCTTAGACATAGAGCCAGTCTGTTTGCTATGAATTTCATATCTACAGCTTTGTAAGCCTTTCATATCTACCTATATGTTTTAAAAACCACCTAATATCCCAAAGTTCTCTCCCATCTGCCTTAAGTAGCAAGGGCCAGATAAGCTAATCTGCCAAAATAAAATGAAGCTCCTAATACCTGGCTGTGCTGCTGAGACTGCAGCTTCTGCTGATTTATAATGACTATGGGTAAATATATTACAGGACTATCATTCTGGTGCAAAGAATGTTAGAATAAATTACAAAACTATATGCTATAAAGTGAAGCATACATAGGAATCATTTTATCCACAGAACTTGAAAGAAATGTATACCTTGTGCCTGACCTCAAACTGTACTCATAAGCCTTTCATTCATTCATTCATTCATTTACTCAGCCACATTCAGCCATTCATTTACTCAACAAAAATTGTTTCTTGGTACCTGCTTTGTGCTGAGAGATGGTTTTATGTGCTGGGAACAAAGAAAACAGCAAAACAAATGAAATACACTTTTCTCATAGAGATACTAGTATGAAGGCAAAACAGATAAACAGACCAAACAAATTTCTCGATGCCATATGGCCAATGAGAGTCCAGGAAAATGTGAACCAGGGGAGAAGAATAGGAGATGGAAATGGATGCCAAGGGGACTTGAAATTCAGTTAGTGAGAGAAAAGCTCACCTATACATTGGCAAGGGTCTCGGACTATCCCACAAAAGTCAGGGGAAAGAGAACTTCTAGCATAAAGAAAATCAAGTGCAAAGGCCATAAGGCAGATGTGTTATTGACATAGTTCTTAAAGCACAAATAATCTAGTGTGCTTGAAGTAAAGTGAGCTTAAAGAAGACTGGGAAGAATGATGCAACCCAACTGCGCAAAAATAGATGACTGGATCAAGAAGATGTGGTACATATACAAAGTGGAATACTATCCAGTGATCAAAAATATAAAGTCATGCCATTCACAGCAACATGGATGAAAGGGATGATGCTCAATAAAATAAAGCCAGAAGGAAAAAGAAAAATATCAGATGGTTTCACTTATAGGAGGGATATAGAGGAAACAAATAAGGGATCAGCAAATGAATAACAATAATAATAAGTAAATAAATTAACAGACCTCTATAAATCAGAGACATTCTTCAGTGGAGGGGGAAGTGATGGATCAAAATGGGAAGGAATAGCACAAGGGAATATGGTGATGGTGCATGAGTAAATTGGTGGGAATTTTACGGGCACTTCACCTGAGAGGAGAAAGCATACATTGCCCAAAATGAACAATGATGTAAAATATATCTACATAAAAAAAATTACATACACATATACACATATATGTATGTATGTATGTCTTTTAGGCTGGGACCCTATCATTACAGATAATGAGACATGTCTCTGTATTGTATGTACTGTATTTCTTTGAATCTAAGACATCACTAAAAGATGTGTCATCATTTTAGGTATCACTAAGATAGGGGGAAAATGTTGTCACTAAATGTAAGATGATGGCTCAAAGCCACCTGATCACTTGGGTTTTTATGTGATAACAGTTAATAAATCTATTTGGATGCAGATCTCTCTATTAATTACTCTTACAAATACAGGGGGAAAATGAAACTTAAACTGATATTTTCTTCAACCATAACTTCTTTTTGATCATTTGGATTTAGTCAATTTCCACATAGCATCAAGATTCTGTGATACTGCATTTTAAAAGAATCCACAAAACAAACAAAATTTATTGATACTAGATTATTTTTCCCAGTTTTATTGAGGTATACATGGCATACAATAAAGAAATTAATTGTAAAGAATTAATAATACTAGTTCTTTAAACTGTTGGTGGCTCTCAGAGAAAGTCTCTGAGCCTAAAATTTGCTCTTTAGGCCCTTAACTTACTGAGCATACAGAATACAGTTGTAATACTACTTTTTACTAGTGTGTTTTATTGATTACTTGATTTTTCCTTTCATTGTGGCCTGTACTTTTTTGGTTTCTTGGTGTCCCGATAAATTTCCACCTAACACTAGACATTAAAAATTTTTTGTGTTATATACTAAGTACATTTATATTTCTGTAAATATAATTGGCCCTTCAACACCACTGAGGTTAGGTGTGCCAACCTCCAGTGAAGTAAAAAATCCCACATGTAACTTTGACTCCCACAAAACATAACTGGTCATTCCTGAGTATCCATGGGGAATTGGTTTCAGAATCGCACTCAAATACCTACATCAGCAGGTGCGCAAGTCCCTTTTTGTAGCCTTTCCATAGACGTACTTAAAAGTAGTTTCAGAGATGTAACAGCTGATGTTAACTGATGACACATCGGAAGTTTCCCTTGGGTAAAGAGTGGAGAGACACTGGGTTCAATAAAGTAGGATGGATTTCTTTAGTCCAGGGCTTCTAAGAAATGAATTAAATTGCATAAGCAGGATAGGGTGTAGAATACTCTTCAGAGTCCTTTTTAAGTCTCATTTTCAAGAACCCTCTTGTGGAATTGGGACTTTGTTTATCTTTGTCATTAAGTCTAACTTTGCACCTGACACTAGGAGGCATTCAAAAAATAATGTGTGAAGAATGAAACTACTGACTGCCTGATGGCCTGCCAGTTATCTGTTAGCCTTTAAGAGAAACATAGGTGAACAGATTGTGACTCCTGCCTCTCTCATTGCGTGCTGCTGACCAAATCTGCACAAGCCTGAGATGCTTCATATCCTCTGACTGGGCAAGTGCAGGGGGGTCGCCGGAGACAGGCCATTCTTGCCTAGTCTACTCTCTCCATTCTGCCTCTTTCCCAACAAATTTCTGCTTCCTCCCATCATCCTACGAACTTATGAAGGTTGCTGAATCAGCCAGAAGCTATGGAATTTGAGTCACCAGCTCATGGCATTTGAGTCACTTCTCACCAGAACAAAAGGCAGGCTGCCTAAGCAGTGTGTGAGGCAAAAGACAGCCACTGAGCTTTGCAGGGCCAGACAGAAGGCTTCCCTTTTACATGCACTTTACTTGACCCGTAGATAAACAAAGACTTTCTATTTCTAGAAATCCCATTGTTTTAACTGCTTTGAGTTTCTTTTGTAGACATAAAAATCCATCTCTTTATGCGTGGCATTTAAAGCTCTATGGGTTAGTCTGCACTTTTTTTGTTCCTTTCCTATATTCCCCTGATGAATTGTGTTCTTCCTGTGACACATTCTTAGTTCTCTGAAATTCAGCTTTTTCCTCATTAATGGATGACATTAAAAACAGTGCGAAGATTGTAGTGTGTGTAGAATATTCAATATTATAGAAAACTTGAGAAATCTAACCTTTTAGAGAAGGAATTGAGAGCATCTGACCCTTGTTTCACATTCAGCTGGCTATGTGGTAGACTCCTTGAAGCACTGAAAAATAAACACTCAGCTTTATCCTTCAAGAGATTTGGAACAGAAGGAAGAAAAGTTAATATGTACAAAATACCTCCTGTGTTCCAGGTGTACATCTGCATATTAATGTTTGTATTTATATGTTTTCGCAACATTATTAAGAGGCAAACAGTTGCCATTTTACAAATGAGGAATCTAAGGATCACAGAAATTAATGAACTTCATTAATTGAAATTAAATTTTACCAAAAATAGGATGCTAAGGTTAAAATTCAGAGCAATTGGTGATCTTTTGGGAATTCCTTATTAAACTAAAATCTTCCAATGTTTGGGTGATAAAGGATAATATTAGAAAGATATGTATAAGTAATTTTGTATTGGATTATGTGCTTTTAAGAATTTTCTTTGTTTTTCTCTAGTGGATGACACCGTGGTTGCTATTCCTTATGGAAGTAGACATATCCGCCTGGTCTTGAAAGGACCCGATCACTTATGTAAGTAAAATTCACTTATTTTTCTTTAGGGATAGGGGATTTTAGACATTATTACTTATTTTTTGTTCCCAGAGGAGCTAAAAGTACAGAAGTACAAATCTTTCCACTCTATCATAATGTGATATTTTGAGTGCTTCTGTTTATCCTTTGCCTGATGAGATAGCACAAACCAGCATGGTAATTTTCTCTAACCATAGTCATTTTTAAAAAATAAAAAAACAAATGTTCCCAATGAGTTAAGAACATGTTTATGCCATTCTCATTCTCTCCATTCAGTCTTTTTTTTTTTTCCATTCCAACACTACCTTCCTCTCTTTTTATTTTCTCTTTTGCTACCCATTGCATGTTCCATTATTTTTATCAATTAGGGAAACATAGAAATAGCAAACAAGTATTTCCTGCAGCATTTAAAGGAAGCTCTTTTTGTCTAATTAAGCACTCAGTGTCCTAAGGACAATACAAGTCAACAGTATCTTGAGGATAGCTATTTGGGGTTCAGGATTGAACCTCAAAAACCAAGTGGTAGCATGCCCCACAAAATTTGTGCAAGAATTGATTTTCAGTCATACCAAGGTAGCAATGTACAGCCACATCTATTTCAATCCTTTTGAAGGGCTGTTAGATGTAAATTACAGACACAAAATTACAGACTGGCAATCAGGGGAGGGACGAAGGGAGCATAGGCTGGTACCCTCTATGCAATTCAGTTTCACTGTAAGTTCCCATTTCACTTGGCCCCTTGAGCACTTTTGATCCCCCCACTGTGATTGCTCCTGGGTTTCTAAAGAGGCATCTATCATTTTTTGTTCTTCCTCTCCTCCCACACACATGCCTAGGAAGCCAGTTTAAGTAGCTAGCATTATCTTTTGGCAATTGGATTATCAATGAAATAACTTTAGAAAGACAAACAAGAAGGAAAATTGGAGTCATAAAACTAAAAGTTCACACAGGCTACCAGAGTCTTTCTAAACATAAAAATAGATTTCATGGGAGAGGTGGGATGTGAAGGGTCATGTGAGCTAAAGGATTAAGTAAGGCACAGTTCACACAAAGCCAAGATGCTGACCATTCACCTTATATGGATCCAAGTTCTTTTCAAACCATGAACAACAACCCTCTAAAATATAGTGTTCACATGTCAAAGAATGATATATGTGTGTACACTATTACCATTCAAATGATTTGTTTATCCCCTTGAGAATTTGACATAGGTAACTGCCAATAGTGAATCTTCTAAAAAAGAGTATTTTTCTGAGTTGTGACAGGCTGAAACATAACATTCAGGCCAAGATCATCACCAAATGGAGAACTGGCTCCTTATTGTGAAAGAAAAAAATATCTGAACAAATAAATTTAAGAGGAAATTGATTTTTATAAATGTAGCCTCCCAGATTGCTGTGATCATGAGAGATCTGAATGTTGGCATTGTTTCCTTTAAATGCATCAAGAAGCTGATAGGCAGAGCTGCAAATGATAGTCAGAAATGGTGAAAAGCAAAATGGAACCTGCTATTTCCCCCCAATAGATATATTGTTCATAACATGTGTAGCTGATGCAGTTTTGTATTTGTTTATAATTGGAATGTAACTCAGCAGTGAATATGTGAATAAATGATGCCCTGTTTCTTGCACTGCTTTTGCCCTTAACTATAGAACTGGTTCAATATGGGACCAATTTTAAATATTTAGAGAACAATCAGAACAAGAGTAGGTGATCTGGGGGAGCCCCAGCTCATCTTACATTAGCTGTATATACCTTAAGAAGGACAGCTGGGAGACCTGGTGATAAAATTGAATGAGACGCTCAGAGCATGCTTAGCATCCCAGGATTTTGCTAAACTAAGTTATTTTATCTCCTGGAGAGGCATCCACAAATTAATACAAATGCATAGAAGACAGCTCAAAGAGTTAAGACTAGAGCAACACAATCCAGGTTTTTCCTGATGTCAACAACTGTGATTTCCCCCACTTCAGTATTCCTTTGACAGGCTGTATGCTGTTCTACTGTATGCAGTCCTCTGTTCACTAGGATGGGGGAGGGAAGCTAACCTCCTCCCAGAGAAGTGCTACACAGACTGTATCTGACAGTCAAGAGCATGTAAATGGACGTCAACTTTTCACAGCTCTCCATATTCCTGTGATAGAGAACTTGGAAGAGATGATGTTTTAAATAATCTAGAAGAAATGTTTAGGTACTTAGTACTCCCAGTGTGCATAAATGTGTCCTTAATCCCATATCACAGGGGACTCATTCTGATTGAATGTGGGGTTGGGATAAAAGAACCTAACCCAAGCACCCCATCTCTCTGCTGAAAAGCTAATGACAAAACAAGGGTTTTCATGCAAGTTTTGGAAACTTGTTAAACTTCTTCTATCTCTCTTCATGCAGAGGGCAGTTATTCTAAATCACCTTTGAACCACACATCATAATTGCCATCATCCCAGCTTGCTGTAATTTCCTACAACAAAAGATGCCTGGTAGTTTCTGACATTGACCAAATTCAGACTGGAATGTTCCTGTAATGAAACCATTCTTCTTTCTGTCTGAAAGAAGAAATATTCTAAGAAATATGTATATACAACATGGAGTTAAGCTCCAAAAATTACTTTTAAAAGAGAGCAAGCTGAAAAAGTATTATTAGTTCTCTGTCCTTAGGTCTGTATAGCTTCTTTATTGTGAACAAGAGCACACATGCGATGAAAAACAAAGTATAAATAATCACAAGGCAGCACATGAATAAAAAGTCACACTTGGGCTAAGAGTATTCAGAGGTGCAACCTGGATCTCATAGAACATAAAGAAACATCAGAGGATATCTAGAGTCAGGTCCCTCAAAATATGTGCAGAAGATAGTTTATTGAATGGAATAAGATTGTCAAAGTGACACCCCACTTTAGCTAGATGCCTGCATTAAGCCAACTGTGATTCAAAAATCTTCTCACAGGGAATCTTTAAAGTTGGCTAATAGGACTTAAAAACAATTTCATTTGCAGCAGAAACTCCTATGTGATACAGAATATGTATGTTTTGTTTCTGCCGCAATTTCAGTTTTGTCAATCATGCAAAGAATGATACTCCTAGCTCTATATAACTCTCAACTAATTGTGTTAAATGTGCTTGCTTGTGGTCTGTGTTAGCCTGGGGGAACATCTTTCTCTCTCTGTTCTTCCATAGCTCTGGAAACCAAAACTCTCCAGGGGGCAAAAGGAGAAAACAGCCTGAGCTCCACAGGTACCTTCCTTGTGGACAATTCTAGTGTGGACTTCCAGAAATTTCCAGACAAAGAGATACTAAGAATGACGGGACCACTCACTGCAGATTTCATTGTCAAGGTGAGTCCATTGAAGTACCTGTTTTCAAGACACATCCAAACTGATATTACATGCCATCTCTTGAAGAGAGAAAAAACTTCAGTCTTTGATACAGACTTGGAAACACTGCTATTCAATTAAATGTTTAATTGAAGGATGTAGAGTTTGGTATGATAAAATAAATCTGTGGAGGTGTGATCTTATATCCCTAAAATATATACAGTGTTGTAAGTCAATGTCACTTCAATAAGCATAATTTTTTAAAGGGCTTGAGCTACATTCTGGAGTCTTCAAGATCATGTGATATTTTTAAGTTTCTAGAAAGTATATGAATATGTATAGAGATAGTCCACTCAAAAGCTCAACATGTAAGTGTTTGTGGGATATAAACTGTTTTTAAAACAAGTTAGGATGCTATCGTTGGCTTCTATAAGGGTCCTTAGTCAAAAGAAAAGAAAGAGGAGAGGAGAGGAAGAGAGGAAGAGAAGGAGAGAAAAACTGAAGCTCCATAGGCTTGGTCATGCTTCCTATTGAAAGTTCTGTTTTCTCTTGTTCTGGCAACAAGACTAAGATGTTTCCTTCTATCGGAGCTTCCCTACTCTTCAAGGTAATATAAAACACATTGCTGGAAGCAACATACATATTCTTTAGGAAAAATGTACACACTAGAAGAACATTTGGGAATCACAATAAAATGAAACATATTTTTTCCTTCAGTAGGTCAGAAGGACCTGAAGGATTTCAGCTGTAAAGCTGTAAAACTTGTAATGTGTCCAGGACTCCATAAATTTTTCATCATGGGACCTGGAGCCAGAGGACATTTGATTTAAGCTAAGCCTTGATGACCCCATGGCGGCTGGAAGTAAGAATGCACGTAGGAAAATGTGATAGGTTGGATGGAAGAAGGGTTCCAGAGTGCTGTCCTCTCTCCATCTGCTTGGTAGCTCTTTTTAATCCAGACCAGATGCCAGCCGCATGAATAAGAACAATAAATGACAGATATCTCACAATGAATTGATTCAATAAGTAACTAAATAATTTCATTTAAACAAGCAAACGCATTTTAAAAATTGAGTAGTCATTTTTTTAAAACCCTTAGACTGCTATTGAATAAACCATTTATATTAATTTCCTTAGTGGCCTTGCAAGAGTTTAATGTGCATTCTGCAAATAAGGAAGTGGATTCAAGTGGCATTATCCACATCTGAATAGTTCATCGACTGTATCTCATATATTCACTTGCCCTCTGCCCATTACCACTTGGAAGCTGTAAACTAAAATGCCTAACCCCAGAAACTGCCTTGATCTTTATTTCTTATCTTGTAAAGCAATAATACACTGTCTACCCAAACAAGTCAAAAATCTCTAAGTCGACCTGATTTTGCCCTTCCTATTGGCCCCATAATATCCCAGAGCAGATATTAAACTCTGCTAGCTCACCACCGTACCATCTCTCAAGATTGTTCTTTCTTCTCCATCCTTGGTGCCACTGTCTTAGTTGAGCCTTTGTATTTTCTCATGGAAACTGCTACCATGGAATCAGAATTAGTTTTGTAGCCTCAGATCCATTCTCTGAGTTGTCTTTTAGGGTGAGTTTTCTAAAACTACAGCTTCCCTCTTGATAATTTTGCACTGACCTTCAACTCATTGCTTGGCAGTTAAAATGCAAGTCTATAGAGCAGTACCTTGCTCTTGATAATCTGATTTATCTTTACTTTTCTGACCTTGTTTTTCACTTTCTCTTCCTGTTTCAGTCAATTGAATGACTTTAGGTCTCTTACCATCTTGCCCAATGCTCATTAACTTTGTGTAATGCAACATTCTCTGTTTGCAGTGCACACATCAGTTCTTCCTACATGCTTTTCTCTAATTCATACTTGTTCGTCAAGATTTCCTTCTTCCAGGAGCATTTTGTGACTTGACCCCAAATTCCTGTTTATATTACATTTCCCAGTGTGTGTTCCTTGTAGGCAGGGAGAGAATCCTATGCTTCTTAGATCTCCAAAAGAAAAACCCAATACATACTAATAAGTGTTGGATGAATGAGGGATTTGTCCTATGTGGCAATTGCTCAAGTATAATAGATGCTGACATTTTCATTTTACCTCTGAGCAAACAGCCTGCAGGGAGCTGGGAGACAGGCTCCAGATCACATGAATAAACCAGAACCAAAAATCTCTAGTCTGACCCAGAACTCTTTTCAATATTTTGTGTTCCTACAGAATTTCCTTTTATGTGCAAATACACATATAGAAGGAAATTAGAGTTGAAAAGAGTTTTGATGCACTCTTGATTCCTAGCACCCATAAATATCATCCCTTAACAATGGGCTGTGTTGTTATGTTAGTGCTGGCTGAATTAGATACCCTGTTGGGTGATCTAGCTTCAGGTTGCAAAACAAAGTCAGGATTTAATTAGAAAACATCATGAATCAAATGAAAGTAAAGTTATCCTATGCTAGTTTATGATTTTTAAAACTGGTTTATTAAACTTGAAAATAAGCCAGATAATATAACAATTTATTTAAAAAAAAAAAAAAGAATAACATCTTCCAATGAATCTCTTTGTTTTGTTTTTTGCCCAGAAAATAGCTGAAAATGAAGGATGACTAGTTATTTGTCATCTTTCATGACTTAGGTGATTAGAAATTATAGTTTGTAAATTAGTTTTCAATGTTGTTCAAATCTCTTTTGCATTGCACATTAATTTAAGCAATAGCTTCCATTATGAATGAGATATGTAGTAATCAGAATGACCATTTGTCAATATCTCCATGGCAAATTATCACCAAATGTAATTTTTTTTCTAAGAGGAAATGACATTTTTTGCACAAAAGGCAGATTTTGTCACTGTAAGAATTAATATAGATTGCCTTTGGCTCAAAAATATTGTTAGTAAATCTTTTCTGACTACCCTTGAAAACAATTAAATTCTCATCTTTCTCCCTAGGGAAGCATTTGTTGAGAAATTAAAAGTTGACAAATTATACCAACATATTTTGGTATGGCTAGTTTAATATTATAGTAAAGATAAGCATGTAGAGTTTGGTATATTTCATACTTCTGCATTTTTTGACCTTGAATACATCTCTTTACCTCTAGAACCTCATTTGTAAAATGGTAAAAAATTATTTCCTCCCTAGAATCATTGTGAGGAATTGAATGAGAAAGTGACCATAGAATCAAATAAACTCCTTTCCATCTTGTTTACAGGCTTTAGCTTTTAGTGAAATCTATTATAGTGATAGTGCAGGAAGCTGCTGGTTAGAGGCTGATAAATTTACAAATTGTATACTCAGAAACAACTGGGCAGGTGTAGCTATTAAGACAAATGGGTGTGAGAATGTGAGAACAGACTGTCTGTGACATCCCTCATCACATCAGTTATTACAACAATTGACTATTGGCTAGATGACTGCATGGCTTACTCTCCCCCTTACTGTGTTTGTGACATGTGTCTATTTTTAAAGCTGTAGTCCCATTACAAGATAAGGCAGCTAAATAAGCATCTTTTTCAGTTAGTCTTTCCTTTATTAGAACGCCCAACTTAGTTTTACTTGTGAAAACAACTAAGGTACATGTTCAATTTGTGCATCTGGAAAATTTAAGAAGAAATCTGTAATTCGATAGGGTGGTGGTACCTAAGCCACCACCAAAGTAAAGATACACAGAAGGGTACACAATAAGCATCTTGGGAATTGAGAACACTGACTCACAATTCATATTCTAGTAACTAGAGAGCAGTTGCTTTCTACAGAGTAATTTATTAAATGCATTACATTTTTATAGTTGGGGAACTTGGTCAGTAAGATATGGTATCATCCCAGTTGGTGTCTGAATAGCATGTTTAAGGGTTTGAGGAAATAGAAAGCTCATGATTTTCATTTGTATTGGTTGGATAATTAGACCTGATGCCTTCATTTTTCTCTCTAGATCATCTTGAACATAACCCTATATATAACTCAGCAGCCCCTTACCCCCAAAATGGGAGGGGAAGCAATAGGAGGAGCTCCTAGAGAGGTGTTGGCTTCATTAAGTAACTTCAGAGAGCTTCCTTATATATCCTTCCCTGAGGCAGTGCTTGATGCATGGGGGTAAATTGGCCTTTATGTATGTCTGCCCTCTCCTAGCTTTTGATGCCATTTGGATGATGAACTATTGGATAGGAAATTTTAAATAACTGTGTGTATAATTAAGTGCTAAAATAAAATGGACAGATAGTGAAAGTCATAGATAACTTGCTATATCTGTGTAAACTAGCAAGATTAAGAAAACCTCTGTGGCCCTCTCTGGTGACGCAGTGGGTTAAAGCACAGTACTAAGAATCTAAGCCACTTTCGCATGAGTTCGACCCCCACATACCCCGGAGGTGACCCGCATGGTGCGTCAGACCTCTCCTGAACCCTCCTGCTGCTCCCCTCAGCAGTATACTTCGTCAGTCTGCCTGTTCTGCTTCCCACTCTGCCTCTGCCCATGCATTTCTGGCCTGTACCCCAGTTCTGTATCCACAAATAAAATAAATCTTTAAAAAAAAAAAAAAAAAAACCTCTGAATGGGGATAGAATACCTCAGTAGACTACAGGTGTCGTGATGGCAGGTGTGGTGACATATTAACACCTAAAAGGAGATACCCATTACTTTTTAAACAAACAATGATGTAAATCAACGTTAGAAAGAGAAAAGAAAGATTTTGTGAGAGTTGAGTAGCCTTTGAAACTTGGCTAGGATTGAAATCCTTATTTTTCTCATGTCTGAACTTTGGCAAAAGCTTGATCTCTGGTTGGTTTCACCCTGACACTCAGAATGTTTCTAGATTGTCACCTCATAGCGGTCCACTTGCATCATGCAAAGAGAAAATTATTGTGGGCCAAACTTTCCTGAGGGGAAAAGTTGAAGTTAACTCTAGGATGGCAAAGAAGCTTGTAATAAATGGACATTCATTTTCCTATCCACCATAGGTATGCTTTTAGAGTCCAAAAGTTTAGAATTTGGGTCATGAGAATACATGTATTTCTTAAGTTTCCACCTTATTTTGTCAATTGCATAAGTAGGTTTAAAATACAGAGAACCAAATTCTCACCTTTGTCTCAGGCTGCGTTGCAGACTTGTGCCAATCTTGGCTCTTCTGGCTCCAGGACTGTCAATAGTTTGCTGTTCTCCTTCTCTTTCTGAGCATTGAGATCATCCTTCTAATATTTCAGGTCTGCTCTGTTTCTCAGCATTTCTGCTTCCTGACATCCCGCTCCCCTTCTTTGTACCTTTGCCAACATTAACAAATTGCTCCCCAGGGGCACCTCTGACCTACTGCCCCACTCAAAGGCTGTGGCTTCAACATGACCAGCAGTTTTCATGCAACCCTGAGCCAGGAACCTGTGGACTCAACTGCACTACCTTTCAATACTGTGGTCTAGAATTCTAGAAGGATTAGAAAACTATGTTGTATAAAAAATGTTAAAGCTTAGAAACTTAAAAGGAAGGTTGAAATTGATTCTGGGTGAGGGTTGTTTCGTAATACACTGTCTCTTTTTAATGAATGTTATCAGCATTTGGTAGAAATTATCCATGATGATATCTTCAAGAAACCTAACCAGTATAAATGAAGAGATGACAACTCTTCTAAGAACTTGTCATGAATTATTTTTTGCAATATCAAAAGTACTTGAAAGGACCATGATTCACACATAGTTCATTTGCTTGTTCATTCATGCACTCATTTACTCAGCAAGTGTTCAGACTCCTCCTGTATGTCAAACATTGCCCATGATGCTGACAAGCAAAATAAATGGTACATGTTTTCATAGAGTTTATGGAAGGGAAAGGCAATAAATAACAGATACATCAATAATAAGTATTTATGAACATATAGATGCTCCAAGGACAAGCTTGAGATTCGTGCATATTTTAAAAGTCCCTAAAATATCAAATATCTTTATAAATCTTGAGTTTCTCAAGATGTTCATGAGAGATATCACAGTCAACCCCCAGAAAAGCCTACAATTGAATGTAATAGACTAAGTCACATAAACAGATGTTTTCTACTTTATTCCCTACCTATTAGGCAAAATGACTTATTTGCACTAATTTTTTTTATTACAAAAGTTTATTTTTACATCATTTTGTACATTTTTTTTCCATCTCAATTGTAATCGCCGCGGGTTTCCCATCACCAAGTCACCCATGTGCCATCACCATAATCCTGTATTTGCACTAATTCTTAACCCTCCCACATCATCCACATTTACCATCCTTGGCTGCCTGAGAGCAGCCGAGAACCTGGAAATCACTGTGCATCCTGGCGCAGAGACCCGCAGTGGCAGGTCTGCCCATAACTCTATTTTGTCCACCTTTTCTCCGGCCAGATCAGTGAGTCGTCTGAAGCCAAGAGAGTAGAGGGAAAGAGGGCACTCTGACTACAGCCCCCTGCCTGCCTGTCTTCTTTCCTTTCAGTTGGAAAAGGACTCATTTGTGAACTCGGGGATGCTTCCCATCAAGACGCCTTTCACTGATGATGCTGGAAACGAGTCTTTTCCCAACTGAAAGGAAATTTCACAGTAGTTTGGAGAGACTTTGTGTCCTTGAGGATATCTTTTATGTGTTTGAAATTTCTTCTTGAGTCCTTTGATCTTACTTGGATTTAAAAAGAATGGCAACTTTAGAATTAAGCAGGCCTAAATTTATCTCCTTGCTCAAACTTTACCCACATACCCACTACACTACCCTGTAGCTTTTTCATGGAGTATATTCAATGACAGTGGGAAAAGATATGTTTTTGTCTTCTCCTTTACTTTCAGTGTGAAAGGTATTATATTAAATTAGAAGCAGTGAACTACTGTTATTACAGGAAGAAAACCTTGGTTCAGAATATTCTTTATTAAATCAAAATTACTTACATCAGTTACGTTTAGCTCGCTAGAATAAAATCCAAAAGTATCAAACTGAAGTTTTCGACATACTCTTGAGAACTAGAACCTGGGCCCTCCCTGGTAGCGCAGTAGCTTAAAAACACAGCACTGAGAAGCTAAAGCCACTTCAATATGAGTTTGATCTCCGCCCCTGTGATGACCCACATGACAAGGCAGACCTCTCCTGACCCATCTGCTGCTCCCCTCAGCACTATACTTCATCAGTTGGCCTGTTCTGCTCCCCACTCTGTCTCTGGTGAATCCTCTCACCGCCCCTGCACCTCTGGCCTGTACCCCAGTTCTATATGCATAAATAAATCTTTAAAAATAAAAAACTAGAGGCCCTCCCTGGTGGCGCAGCGGGTTAAAGCACTGCACTGAGAAGCTAAAAGCCACTTCCGCATGAGTTCGATTCCCGCCTGCCCCGGAGGTGACCACATGGTGTGGCAGACCTCTCCTGACCCGCCCGCTGCTCCCCTCAGCAGTGTACTTCGTCGATCTGCCTGTTCTGCTCCCCACTCTGTCTCTGGTGAAGCCTCTCACCGCCCCGAGCCTCTGGCCTGTACCCCAGTTCTGTATGCACAAATAAATAAATCTTTAAAAAAAAAAATAAAAAACTAGAACCTAATGCTTGAGGATTTAGGGTTTATGAAGCTTCAAAGCTAGTGATAATGAAGGCTTGAGCAGGCTGGCATGCTTCAAACCAGAAAAAAGGAACATGGCAGCTGATCTCTGTAAGCAGCAATTAGGCCACTGATAATGTTGCTATTTGCAATGGCATGTACTGACTTGGAGGACATTAAGCTAAGTGAGATAAGTCAGAAAGGGAAATACAAATACTGTATGATCTCATATGTGGAATCTAAAAACCAAAAAAGAGAAACCAATCTCCTAGATACAGAGAATAGGTTGGTATTGTCACAGATGAGGGGCAGGCAAAATGGGTTAAAAGGAGGTCAAAAAGCATAAGTCCCTGGTTTATAAATGTCATGGAAAGGTATGACACAGTATGATGACTACAATTAATAATATTGTATTACACATCTGAAAATCAATTTAAAGTAAGAAATAAGCTATTACAACTAGGCATCAGGTTAGCTTCTTTTTTGTTTTGAACATTGTTTTTGACTTTAAAATTAATTTAAAAGATACTGGGAAGCCAGGGCCCTCCCTGGTGGCACAGCAGGTTAAAGCACGAAGAAGCTAAAGCCATTACAGCCTGAGTTCCACCCCCACCCCAGAGGGTGATCCACATGGCGTGGCAGACCTCTCCTGACCCACGCGCTGCTCCCTTGAGCAGTGTACTTCGTTAGTCCACCTGTTCTGCTCCCCACTCTGTCTCTGGTGAATCCTCTCACTGCCCCTGCACTTCTGGCCTGTACCCTAGTTCTATATGCGTAAATAAATAAATCTTTTTTTAAAAAAAAAAAAAAGATACTGAGAAGCCAGTTACAGTTATACTGTTGCAGATAAATCTCCATATCTTTACAATACTAGTGGGAAAATCATAAAAAGAATGGCAACTTTAGAATTAAGCAGACCTAAATTCAACTCCTTGCTCTGCAATTGCCTAGCTGGGTAGGCTTGAGCAAATCACTTAACCTCTCTGAGCCTCATTGTTCCCATTGTTATGTACATGTGGAATAATAGTAGTGGAATTTGGGTTAACATAAGTAAATGTACCTTGTAAATAATAGGAATGGTGGTAGCCATTGCTGTGACTACAACAGGGGAGTAACTATAGAGAAAGGAGAAAGAAGCAGGAATGTTAATGTGGAAATTAGGTGATCAAAGATCTAGATCCCTCCTGCTCTGCCAGGCTTTAGGTACCTGGAATAATAATAATAATACCTCTGTTTCGAGTCTCTTGTCAAATCTATGTGTGGTCTCAGTATTCATATCATTGAATCTACTTTCTAAGCTTTTTTGTTTTCTTTCCTTCAATATGGTACTTACATGCTCTCCCAGTTAATATCAAAACTTTTGTCATGAGGTGCTTCACTTGTTAACTGTCAGAGAGCTTTTAAAAAGGACCTACTCCAGCTTTTTGCCTCTTTAATCAGACTGAAAGATAAACCCAGACACTGAGGAGGTACTCTAGAACAAGCTTTCTCTGTTTGGGTATTCTATCTCATTTTGATTTTCTGTTGACTTTCTTAGGACTCCATTTCTACCATCTTAAAAAGAAACCCCCAAACCAACCTATTTCTAGTTACCCTCTTCTTTTTATTTGCTCATGGATTATGTGTTCAAATGCAAGTCCTCTTCTAATGGCTTTCCAGCATGGTATCCACACATCCCAAGGGAGCTCAGACTTTGTGAACTTAAAAAAAAAAGTTTTAGGGATCCTCCCTCGTGGCGCAGCAGGTTAAAGCACACTGCTAAAAGCTAATGCCAATTCAGCATGAGTTCGATCCCAGCCCCCAAGGTGACCCACATGGTGCAGCAGACCTCTCCTGACCCGCCTGCTGCTCCCCTCAGCAGTGTTATTTGTCAATCTGCCTGTTCTACTCCCCATTCCATCTTGGGTGAAGCCTCTCACCACCCCCACACCTCTGGCCTGCACCCCAGATCTGTATGCATAAATAAATCTTTTTTAAAAGTTTTTTCAAAGAGTGTGATTAATACAACATCCCTAAGCAAGCAATTATATATCCTATATCTAACACATAAGAGTAAAAAAAATAATAATCTGTATTTCATGTTCCCCTTTTGTGAAAGACACTGTTTTACTTCAACTGTTTTTACTTTAAAGTAGAGAATCGTGTCACTATTCCTAAGAAAGACCTGGATGCTTCATGGGTTAAACTTGCAACAATCCAGGAGATATTCTGTGGCTTTTCTGAACTCCTTCTCCCTCCCAGCTCTTCTAGACTTTCTGTGCAACATTTTCACATTCTCATAAACTGCACAAACTAGCTACCTAGTCTCTGTTCCTTCATTGTTCCTATTTTCTTCTGTACCCCGTATATTTAATCTAGTCCTTAAATTCGATGGCAGAAAAATCTCTTTAAAAACTGAAGGTCAGGCCCTCCCTGGTGGCACAGCAGGTTAAAGCACTGTACTGAGAAGCTAAAGCCACTTCCCCATGAGTTTGAATCCCGCCTTCCCCGGAGATCTACATGGCGTGGCAGACCTCTCCTGGCCCGCCCGCTGCTCCCCTCAGCAGTGTACTTCGTAGATCTGCCTGTTCTGCTCCCTGCTCTGTCTCTGGTGAAGCCTCTCACTGCCCCTGAGCCTCTGGCCTGTACCCCAGTTCTGTATGCACAAATAAATAAATCTTAAAAAAAAAATCTGAAGGTCATATCCATCAATTTATCCTTGATAAAGTACACTTGGACAGTGAAGGCCTGAAAACATTAGTAAAAAGCAAGCCACATGATGGCACTGACTGCTGCCTCTCCCACAGTTGGAATAAGAGGTGGTCTTCTCAGCATCCATGCAACGTACTAGTGTAGTAAGTAACCCAAGCCTTTCCTACCCATGTTAACTGTTGCTTGGTTTGTCATTCACGAGATGGAAGGGATGAAGAAGAAATTTCCCTCTACCCTCTGAGTTCTTTCATCTTCACCAAGTGAACAAATTAACATAGATTCATAGGAAAAAAGAAATTTAATTAGCTACATTTGGAGAATCTGCATAGTTGCAAATTCTAGAAAACATAGAACAAACCAAACATTTTCATCATGAGCAAATGAGTAGCATAGAGGTGTAGGGAATCAATGAGAGACAAGGTGGACTCAAGACAAAACAAACAAAGTATGCTCTGCACCAGGATGTTTGTCCTGCCATAGACAGGCTTCTTTTGTATAACAGACAGCTTATTATTGGAGATAACTCTAAATATGGGTAACAGACCCCTAATTTTCATTCTTCTAGACATTTAAGGGAGAGCTAATAGTTTTTCTTGGAAGCCAAAGAACCTACACCAACCTCAACTCAAAATGACCTACATGTCTTAGAAAGCCTGTTCTGGACATCTTGGGTTACCTACCTGAACATTTTGGGGGGTCCTATCATTCAATAGAAAGGCACTGTTTCTGTTAGGTACTTTTCCCTTCTCTTTAAAATTGAGTATGTTTTCTCAACCTTGTACTTTTAAAAACCATTAAAGAATTACTGTTTCACATCTACTCTTTTAAAAAAGCAAAGGACTTATAATTTCCATAAGCACATGTTTTATTTGAAGTAATTGCTTTTATAATATAAATTGGTATGCTTCAAAGTTTGGTTCTTGGACCATATGAATGCCTGGATTTGAAACCGAATTGCCTGGATCTTTGGACATACGCCCAGGAATTTGCATTTTAGCAAACTTCCACTTGGTAACTTTTCACATTAAAATATATGAATCACTAAATTACCAGGAAACTTCATGTATGTCTGAGTGGGAAGAGCTACTTAATTCTTTAACTCTTTCTTTTTCCTTAATCAAAACCAGCATTTTTTCTTTTTTCTTAAGGATTTATCCTTTTCTTAGAACAAATTGTCCATTTCTGAACCTTTGTTTTTAAATCCACATACTTGCACCTAAGGAGGAAGAGGTACTATAATATGTGACTTGGGCTCACAGCCTACTGAAATCAAAAGTTGCAACATTGCTATCTCTTGTTCTGTGGAAACAGAATTGAGAAGTTGATGATAATAGAATTTGCAGGGACCATTGATAAAAAGAGGTGATATGACCACTTCCACTTCTCCCCCAGGTCAGTCCCTCTAACAGCCTAGGACCACAGTAGTACCTTCTATCCTTGTTGAAAGTTGCAAGAGCCTCAGAAAGCACTGCTCTGCCACACTAGTTTCTCTGCTCTGCTGTATCTCCTGCAGATCCACAACTTGGAACCCGCTGACAGTACAGTCCAGTTTATCTTCTATCAGCCTATCATTCACCGATGGCGGGAGACGGATTTCTTTCCTTGCTCAGCAACCTGTGGAGGAGGTAATGCTGTTCACTTAGCCTAGGTACTGTTGGTTTCTGCAACAGAAGACATGGCTGTTAGGAGTCACTTCTGAATGGAAGAAATTGAGTGCTGTGATTGATCTAGCCTTTCTTCTGATGGGGGCCAAGTTCTGAAGCCCTCTTGGAAGGCTAGATATCTACTACAGTTTATATCCACCATGGAAATGTTCTTTTTGTACAGTCCTATTAGGGAAAGGTGTCTATGACTTCTTTCCCTGATGCTATAGAAAGCAAGGATGAAAATAGCATAGCATGGTGTTTCAAGGTAATTCCACCCATTTGAGAAAAAGGTACACATGTGGTTGAAACTGAACTTATTTATCAGAAATCCAGGGTCCAAAAAGTATCAGAGATCAACTTACTAAAAGGAAATAGTTTATTATCAGGGAAAAAAAAACATAGTTTTAGGTTCAGTTACTTTTTTGACTATATCTCATCATCCATGCATTTAAAGGAATTCCACCTGCCACTTTGTTCATTAAAATTTTTCTCACCAAATGATTTACTCTCTCTGCTCCATCACATCTATATGTACATAGCATTTAGTATTACTGGAATAGCCTCCCTCCCACCACCAATTTTCTGCTCTTCATAAGTTTAATAGTTACATTATTTGCCTTCAAATTATTTCACAAGAATTTATTTAGCCATATCCTTATAGAAAACATTTAGTTCATTTAGACTTTTTAATTATAATGTAATGGATAACTTAATACCTAAGAATTTTTCTCCTTTCAAATTATTTCCTTGGAATAAATTTTTAACAGTGAGTTTTAGAATTTGTGTGGCTCTTGGCATACATTATCAAAATTCTTTCCAGAAGGATAACAAGTAGTATATGAATATTTTATTTTTATTTCCAACTAAGTCAGTATTTGTGGATTATCATTTTTTGATTTTGCAAATTTAACAGATATAAACTTGGATGTACATTCCTTTAAGAACTAGTACATCAAATAAATACTAGATACTAGCTCTAACTTCATGGAAACCTGTTAGTTGGATGACTTAACCTGTTAGTAGCTGATCCACATAAGTAGCAACAAATTATTTTGACTAGAAAAAAGAAGAATGGTGGCTCAAAATAAAGATAAGTGATTATCCATTGATTTCTGTAAAACATAAGAACCTGTTAGAAGAGTGATCTGTGTCAAAAGAATGGGAACAAATCATCAAAAATGGTTTTACAGAGCAATATTTGATTTCAGCTTGAAGGCAGTCAAAAATGTCATCAAGTCATTTACTTGGTGTTAAATAACTAGTAATACATTATAAGCATTTCAGTAAAATAGTGTTTGTAGTTTCTGTACATACCCTGAACGGAAAATTATATTTTTAAAAAATGAACTTCCATTCACTTTGACTTTTTTTGCGAACATTTTTTGTTTTATATATATGTTCATGACTTAGCACAGGAACCAGTTTCAAAGAAAGGAATCTTGCCTTCCTTTCTTTTTAAAAGAAAACTATTCTTTGCAAGAGGTAGCCAATCAGTAATATGCCCACTATGTCAGTTTCACATATACCTGCTTCTGGGGTGTAATTTCAGTAATCTGACGACACTCTGCTATATTATAAGGCAACTAGTGGTAGATTCATATATATATATTACAACTTCTTTGGGTTTTCCTCACATCTAAATAAAAATGTAGAACCATCAGTAGTTTTCAGGTACGTTGAGTTCTCAAATATCAAGTATGCAGAGGAAATACTACTAGAAAGCAGATCAAAGGAGATAAAAGGAATGCTGCTTGGTAGAGATGTGAGTGATCTGGGAAGCAGCCTTCATGTATCACAGTTTGAAAATGACTGAAGGAATGAGTTAAGTTCCCTTTTAGTTTTTGCTTCTAGAGTCAACTGGTTGACCATTTGGCTAAGGGTAAAGAATTACTACTCCCAATGATTTTTGAAATGTTAAGGTGGGGTAAGGGGTAGGGAACAACTTTATAAAACAATATTAACTCAACAACTATTTTCAAAAAAGAATTTAGAGACAATTATCTGACCAATTCAGTCACTTATTCCATTTTTGTTGCATTCACAGATTCCAGAATAACATCAAAGCAACCTTTTAAGTTGATAAATTATGGTTTATCTAAATCATTGCCTTAGCTTTATAATTTATTCATTATGCCACATTTACTAAATTATAAACAATTATAAATTGTTATATGGAAAGTTTTAAAATTATTAATTCATCATACAATTATTATCTGTTGCAGAGTATAATACAATTGAAAAAATGAAAGCATATTTATTTATATAAAATAACATTTTACTCTGATTTTCTAATAAGACAAAAAATTAAATGGAGCACATGTTCTTACACAGTACTTTCCATGCTTTTCATCTTACAGTAAAATTGTTAAAAGCTCTTTTCTTGGTCTTTAATGAACAATTAATTTTTGTGGGTGGTCTGAGAAAATAGCCTTGAGCCAGGAAATCTAGTTTATATGCCTCCTTCGATTTCCTAAAATCTTTTGCAAGATTTTGATTTTCTAACCTATACTTAGTAATAATAATATTCAACCACCTGCCACGGATGATATATTTTGGAGGTTGGCTTGGGTTAAAAAGATACCAAAAGCTTAGTTTTTAGGAAATTCTGTATATATATTTACTTTATACCCCAAGACTATAAGTCCTCATCACTATCACCCCTAAAGTCCACAGAACAAGAAACAGGTAGGAACAGTAAAACAGTATGTGTGGAATTAACTCAACAGCACTAATTTTTTTAAGAGAATTTTCTAAGCAATAGAATTTTGTGCATGGAGATGAGGAAAATTGTCTGGAGACTTAAAGTTGAAAAGAGATTTTGGGTGAAACAAAAACTGACTAGTAGGATCTTTCCCCTTCTTCCCCCCCCCCCCCGCCCCTCAGTTTGGGGAAATATGGAATTAGCAGTGGCTACTATTGAGATCTTTATCATCCATTTACTCAGCCTAATCCATTCAGCTTGGATTTAAACAAAAATAATGTTCCCAAGCAGCTGACAAGACCCGATTCTGTGATGTATGTCATTGTCCCCTATTGGCAAAGGGTAGAACTCTTTGAGTTTGTTATTTTGGGAGTTAATTCTCCCTGGTACCCCAGGTACAAGGGAAACAAATTGGTATCTTTGCATGAAATGGTTGATTAGTAAATAATATTGATCATTTTGTGGAAACAGAATCCTCATTTAGATTTTTAGATATGCTTAAATAAATAAGGATAGCTTTACCACAATGTGTTACAGTCTATCTATGCCTTTCCATAGTGCAATCCCTATGTTATAATTTACTAAAAATTTGAGTGGGTTACTAGTGAAAAGCACAGAATTTAAGGCCTGCAAACATGAGCAACCCTTCATTTGTCTGTGTCCTGGAAATGAATGCAGCATTGGGGAAGGAATTGCATTGATGTAAAGTAGTAAAAAGGCAGAAAGAAATCTATTGGATTTGCCTGTGCATTTGAACTTTCCTGGATGGTTTGGCATTGCAGGTTATCAGCTGACGTCGGCAGAGTGTTATGACCTCCGGAGCAACCGTGTGGTTGCTGATCAGTACTGCCACTATTACCCAGAGAACATCAAACCCAAGCCCAAGCTTCAGGAGTGCAACCTGGATCCTTGTCCAGCCAGGTCAGTCCATTTTATGAGTTCCTTTATGATAAACATAAACCAAGTTCTGAATAAGCTTCTTAAATGTTTAAAATTAATAATAAATGTTGCTGTCCAGTGTCCATCCCTAATCATCTGTTACCAGTAACCATGCCTCTCATTCTTGCTGCTCCATCAATGCTATTTGGGGGGAGAGGGGGTCTACAGACTTTCCATTTGTCATTTTCTCTCCTGGTTTCCTTTCATTCTGATTACTTATTTATCTCCTGAACAAGCCTAGGTCGATGGACCTTAACAAATGAATGGCACAGTATTCTCAGGATCCTTTCCAACTTAACTCTGCCACCCAGTCAGTGACATAATCAGAGCACATCATACTTGAGGGTCACAGTTGGCATGTTTGAGACTTGAGTAGTCCACACTGAGTAACCAGAACCAAAACCGTGCTTGAACAACTTCTGCAGTTAAATAAATTCAGCCTTTGCTGAAGAGACAGACTTATTTCTCTTAGATTTTTAAGCCATTTTAATGAGACACTTGATGATTTCACGTATCTTTGTTTGCTTTTTGAAAACCAGTTAATCCTCACATTATTTGCAGGATCAAGAATCAGGCTGATAATTGAAGTATCTCAGGTGACAAGGAGTTAGAAAAGTGCAGGTCAAGAATCTTTTCATAAGTGTAAGCATTGGCTTTTTTATTGCAACACTACTTTGTAATTATTAATTTTAGCTTGCTCATTCTACACACATAAAATGTTATGAGAAAACACTTCCCCCACAAACCTAATTCGGAACACTAAAAGATAAAGATTCCTTTCCCAAGATTCTTGGAGTTCTGAGAAACACTTTTAAAATTTTAACTTAATTATGCATATGATACTCATATGTACATAAAACAAAATGTTGAATAAAACTATCTGAGCAATGTGGATGAAAAGTGTTCTACCTTTGAATTACAGGCAATGCAAATTTTAGGTACTTTTTTTGTTGTCAGCTTTTTTAAAGGTCATTTTTTTGCCTTACATTCATGAATTCTAAATTCTTATGTGATGTGAAGTTGCAATAATTAATTAACTCATAGGAACCTTATTACCTAGTTCATAAAAACAAATTCAGAATAACAGGTTTTCATTAAAGGAAACAAAAGAATAGTTATTTTGTGATTATAAAACTTAGGTAAAGTTTAGCTTAGCTTCATATTACTCCAGAAAATTATGTCTAAAAAAACTGAATATAACATTAAAGTCGAATGAGGAGCTAAAATCTTTATTTTGGATATATTAGAATATGAAGTCTGTTTAGCTACGATAATTATAATGCATGCAATTCAATCTCATTTTTAAATTGTATTGCTTATTATACAGTTTACCCCTATCTCTTCCACAAAGACCAATGAGTCAAAGAGCAGGTCTTTCCAGCTTTAGGGATAATGTAAGTCTTACACACATTTCCATGAAAACTTGTGTATTTCCAGAAGTGAGGAATTTACTTCCTTTTATTGCATAAGGTTTTACCCCCACTCGGGGGGGGGGGGGGGGAAACACTTCAATGAAGAAATGATCATGGAAGACAATTGTGAAAAGCATTTTGTTAACAATTTTCAGAAAATTGTTAAATTTTCTTAAATTGTTACATTTTAAGAAAATTGTTAAAGTCAGAAAAAAAATGACTGACTCATTTTTGCTGGTGTTTGGTTTTGACCTTCCTGTAAGAGTGACATTTTGGCCTATTTCTTAATATCCAAAGTAAAAGGCCATTCTGCATTCAAAGGACTTCCCCCTGAAATGTATGTTTTTTCTGTGTCCTCTGTTATTTTAAAGCATCTAATAGCGTACATATATAAATGTTAGGACAGGTGGCTATTTAAAAGAAAGAAAAGTGAGAGAAGGAGAAATTTAAAATAAGCTAGAGGCAAATGTCAGGAAGCTTTTTTTTTAATTTTTATTGCAGAGATAATTAGAGAAAGCTGTAAAAATTAAGACTTAAGCAGTAGGAGAGATTTAAAAGGAAACTACTTTAGGAAATGTAGATATACTACTCTGAGGTCATGGTACACTAGCATTGCTGTGAAATTCATTGAACTTCTTTGCATGCCTGGGATCAAAGCAACATTTCTGAACTTCATGGAAAAAATAAGAGGCAGTGGTCGGAGACAAGAAGATAAAGAGATTCCATCTCTTCAGATACAGCATACTTAAGTCTTCAGGGAACTGTTTTATAACTGTAGGTTTAATAGCAAAAATCAAGAGTGACAAATGACATTAAATCAGTGCCTTTGTGTACAAAATTAGAAATCCTGAAAAGCATAAACACTTATGGTTTTAGTACAAGCTAATTATTTTTTAATTTCAAAAAAAATGTATTACTCTAGCCACTGAGGGATCTGTTCACTTTTTTGTGTATTAGACTAGAATTCTTGGCCTACTCTCTATTATTTGAAAGCAAAATTCCATTCTCATAGCTAAGTATACTAACTGTCAAGACTGGGAAGGACCATGGACAGCAAAAGAGGCATTAAATAATTAAATCTGTAACCCTAGGTTTATTACTTTTAGCATTCTGGGCTTCACTTTTCTCACCCACAAAATGGGGGTAAGCAGGTTCTTTTTTGCCTTGAATTTTCAAGGCAAGTGTTTTTCAAACCGTGATAACAAAATCTGTTGTTCACTTAATGCCATTTAATATACATATAACATTGTGTGTGTGCATATATATATATATATACATACTGTATATATATATACACATACTGTGTGTATATATGTACACACGTATGTATATATACATAGTATATATATACATAGTGTGTATATATATATATGCACACACCTATGTATATTATAGTATTTTTACATAAAACTCAAATGTATATTTGTACATGTTTGATTTTAATTCATTCAAATTAAATTAGGAAAATTGTGTAGCAAATTCTAAACATTTTTACTACCAAAATGAAAGCTTTTTGCTCTCATAATTAAGTTCTCCCATTATATCTTTTTAATTGGAAAAAATGAATATCCTAAAACTGCAAGTTGGTCTACAGAAACAATTACCATTATCAACTATATCACTGTGATAATAAAAATTTTCGCATTACTATACATCTAAAGTCAAAACAAATCTGAAGTAAATTGATGTGACATCCATTAGCAATCATCCTTGAAATCCAGTTTTTTGTTTAGCAAAAGAGCCTCATTGTTCACACTAGTTTGTTATATAAAAAGGAAATTTTATATGTTGGAACTAAATGAATGTTGAGTGACATCACTCATTTCCAGCAACACCCACTGGCTTCCATGTTTGTGGACTGGCTCTTCTAGTGATTTTAGGGCCTAGAGAGAGTGTTGAAGAGTGTTGACATCTAGCCTTTACTTTTCAAAATAATTTTTTGTATAACTTTTTTCTGATTCTAAAGGCTAACTCACCAATGTTGATGAGTTAAAAGGCTACAATGAAAACAATAAAAACTCACTAGTAAGTTCTTTTGCCCACAACCAACCACTGTTAATGCTTTTACTTTACTTCTTTCCAGTCTTGTCTATAGTTCATAACATAACTCAGACAATGTATGCACAGTAGACACTTGAAAGTTAATGATTTAGTGTTCTTGGTTTCCACTCTTCTAAAGCAAACCTGAATATCTATGACATGCAAAACATGACATTTTGCTGAGACTAGAATTTGAGTAACTTGCTCTACAAGACCAACAATTCAACCCAGCTTACTACCCAGCGGTTCTGTCCCAAGAGGGCTGTGTTGCTCTCTGCTGGTGTCATTCATGCAGCCATTTTTATGAAGTGATAAAATACTGTTTCCTAGCCTAAAGTGCCTCAGAGAGCAGGCCAAAATATAATGCCTATGGAATTAAGGGATGGAAGCAAAGAGAAGTGAGGTTAAAATTTTAATAACATATAACTAAAATAATGTTTTTTGTTGGGGACACAGTGCTGTGACATCACTGACCCCATATGTGCTCGCCGCCTAGCAGAGTTAAGTTGTTACAGTCCCTACATGACACTCCTGGAAGCCCACAGGCATGTTGCTTCTTTCTGTCATGACATGCTGCATCACTTACTTTCTTCTTCATCCTTTGAACACTATGGTGTGAATCTTTTCCAATGTAGATAAGACTCTTAGGAGCTAAACACATGTACAAACCTTTCTTGTTTCTATCATGCTGTAGTCATAGTTTCTGTCTTACACCAGAAAGAATTTTATTTTTTTAATGCAGAAACTTTGTGCAATTGTCTGTGTCATCTTTGTCTCTTGGGACCAGAAAGTCTCAAAATGTATGTCTGTGGTTCAGCACCAACTAAAGAGGCTTAGTTTTAATTCAGCTAATAAACACCTTATGTTTTTATAGTCCCTTTGAATGCAAAATATGTGACATTTGGCCTTCCATATTAGTCTGTGAGACTGGTAAGGCTGTTAAGGCTGTCTGGGGAAAATTGTGCAAGACATTGTTTGTGAGAAGATCAGAGATTCACCTTTTCAGATTTTTTTTTTTTTTTTTTTGGCACAGATCTCTAGTTTTCCCTCCAAGGTAGTAATGAAGGGGGCTTAAATTGGCAAGAGTTGGACAGGTGAAAAAAGTTCTCACTCATCACACTATCATGGTCACAATCATTAGCAAACAAATCTGTTTCTAGCTGAAACCGCATCCAGATTCCCCCTTCCCTCAAGGAATTCAGAGCAACTAGCAACAGTCCTAAGCAGATGCCCAAACTTGTATGCCCCAACTGGCAGTTCTTGGTGAGTTCTAGTGGACTTTGCCCAGTACCATTTAATTTGACAGAAAATTGCATAAGTCATCCTTGGCTGTGTACCAAGTTGGGAGCAACATCTCAGAATTGAATCCTAATGCAACTGTAAAAAAATGACCTGCATCATGAAAGGCAGAGTGTGCAGGGGTCACACCAATTTCATGACCAGTAAGTTAGTCTAGTGATGGCCCAGCCTTGGTGAGTAGGAGGAGAGCTGAGGGGTAAAACAACCTGGCTTGGGATCCTGACTCTACCATTTACTGGTCAAACAGCCTTTGGCAAATTACTTATTTTCACTTAGCCTTTTCCAGCCTGTGAAGAAAAATAGTAGTACTTGACCTCATAGATTTGTCATGAGGAATAATGGTTCACAAGCGTTAAAGAGCTTAACAGAGTGCCTGACATGCGATAAACACTCAATAGAAGTTAGTTGACTGAGGTTATAGTTTTGGTGACGTAAATGTTACCTCACAGAAACTCCTCAACTCTGCAGAAATCAGTTTTCTAATCCATGAAAGGAAAAGATAAGACTCTAGAATTCTACTTAGGTATAAAAGGTCAGTTCTCTGTTGTTTCAACAGCAGGAGACACAAATTCCTAGGAAATATATTCATGAAAGTATATCACACTTTAGCAGATTTTTAAAAAATATAATGACCACAAGAAGTTAAGATAATTAGTAACCTCTTAAATCTTAATCTGCAATTGCCTTAGTAACCCACCATTTAACTAACAGTGAGACATTGCCATTTAATTTACATGGGATTTAGGCCCCCCCCAAAAAAAAAACCTCACCGTAAGAACTAGAAAATGGTTGACTTTTTAGAAATTGAAGTATAATATTTTCCTTAATCACAAGACCTTTATGTTTTATTTTAATAGGTAAATGATTTAGAAAATAACAACTTTCTTGCTCTAAATGATCAACTTCATTTAAATATACTGCTTTGTACAGTTAATGAGTAAGAAAGATCACCATAAAATCCCATTCCATTCCACTTTCGTGAAATAAAGAAAGCAGCGTTCTGGTGCTTGGAGAATGCATAGTCATAGCCGCCCCGACTTTTTAGACACCCCACATCACAAGACAACCAGCTAAGGAAGTGTTTTACTTCTAACAAGGCAGCTTATAATAACAATCTCTTATTATATCACACTTCAAACATGTTTAAAGTAGAATTAGTTATAAAATTCTTTTCCTGGTGAGTTAATAGAACAGGTATCAGCACTGCCATTTTCAACCTCAACCTACCAGTTTAACTTTCCTAACTAAAAGTCTCCTTCACTTCATGAGGCCAGAGTGAGCCTATGTAGAAAATGAGTAGAATATTCCTGTCAGAGAATAGTCATGAGAACTAATGAAGTAATGTCTATTCAGTACTCAGCAAGTGGCTAAGCACTCAACAAAAGTCAGTTAGCATTACTAAATTCAGAGCGCAACCCTGTGAAATGACTTGTCCAAGAAGTTTATAGTATGCTTTTATATCCATTATCACAGTTAATAACCTCTAAGATCTTGTAGACTAGATTATCAAATATATGTACAGCTTAAAAAAAAAATGAAAGGCAAAGGATTAAGTGACCTGCACCAAGTCAGGGTGGACCCAAGAAAGTTGGATCTTGGCTCTAAGTGCTTCCAGCTCTAGACTCTCTCCTTTACTATGTAAACCCAGTTTGTTTTCAATCCATTTGTATTATATTTCCAAATATTTCTTGCTTACACCTTCTTTGACCCCTTGTGCAGCATTCATGCCACCAGATCCAAAAGTACCCTCAACCTGTATGATGCCTTCAGTTACCCATGAGATTTGGTATAAATCTCACAGAGCCAGCCGTGGCCTACACAGATCTGCCAACCTTCTCAATGCAGAGTTTGGCACCCTGGGTCTTTGAATTAATGACATACCCAGGCTAGCAAGCCTCTTTCATGTGAGTATAAATACTGATGTTTACTCAGCCCAAACATTGAACAAATCACTCTGGACTGTACAGGAAGAGATGGACAAAGCCTAAGGAAACATTAGTCCCACTTATTTAAAAGCAGTTCAGAAATTGCACTCATTAAATCAAGAATGTTTAACCGCAGAAATGTAGACGTGAGGAAATATTAATATGTGAGGTTAAATGATCCAAAATCCAATAGCTGATTTTATGGCAGAAAAAGAATATGTGCCATAAAATATTTTAAAATCCTGGATGGTGAAGCAGAGGCTTTTTTTGGTCTGGTTCCAAAAGATAAAGGAATGCTGCTTAGTAGGTACTAAGGTTTAAAAAACTTATGACCTATTTAGAGAATATTTTCTCATTTGCTGCATCCCAATTAGCCTCTTTGAGTCATAGGGTAATCTATGTTTATAAATAATAGTAGATGCTTCATGAAGTCACCAAATGTTAGAGCAAGAGCTGTTTTGAGACGACCCCTAGTTCGGTGGTTTTCAACCTGTGGTCCACAGAGCCCCAAGTCATGCCTTCAGCAGCCCTGGGAAGGGGACACAAGATAGAACTAGGTGGGTGGGTTTCTAGGTGCCCATCCTCACTGCATCTTAAAACTCCTGATCTCATTCACTACATGGGTATTTGCTTAAGTCCAGAGTAATGCACTTAAGGTCACATAGAAAGAAAGAACCAGAGAGAAGAACTGACTTTCTTCCTTCTGATTCCTCGGGGGGTGCTTTTCCTCACTGTACTGTGCTCCACAGTGCTTTGCCACTCGTGAGGGGCAAGTGCTCTTCCAACTGTTTATGTCTCTCCCCTGCCCCATTCCAAAGTGTTGCTTAGGAAGAAACTGGTTCCTGTTACCCTGGAGTAGTCTACAAAAGATGAATTGCCATTTTCTCTGCCAGAACTCCCTACCACCCACAATTTCATTCATTTTTTTTTTATTACGTGCCTATCACATGCCAACTTCTGTGTTTAATCCCATGACAGAGGCAAAGAAGAATCAATAAGGGTCTGATCCAACATTGCCTGGTGGGAGTTGGGTTGGACAGTTACAAAGCAGTGAAGTGTCTACAAAGCTTGTGAGACAGAAAGAGAAGAGATTTTTTAAAAGCCGTCATGGCTCTTTCTGGGAGATACCCAGTGGAAGAAATAGATGCAGAGTTAAGACAAGCAGGCTGGGAGCACAGTTGCCATGAAACTGTCCTTGTCCAGCCTTGCACCACCTGGTCACCTCAGCCTGCCAGCCATGATTTCCCACACTCCTGCACTACCTTCCAAAAGACTCTTCCCAGTCACAAAGGTGGCAGACTAGTGAAAGCAAGGCACAATGGGGCTGCAGACAACACAGTGAGAGACAGCACGGGAGCGTCTTTAACCTGGCTTTTGTTTGCTTGCTTTAATTCTGAATTGTTGTGTGGCTTGTGTTTGTGTCTACACACCAACCACACTATTTCATTCACTGACTATTTACTAGTTGCTTCCATGCAAGTCACACTGCTAAGAGGCACAGTAAACAATATGACTGCTGTCCCAGAGTGTAAAACTAAAACTTACAGCCAGAAGTGATTGCATTGTTCACAGTGATAAGGGGAGTTAGTGTTGTGTGTGTGGAAGAAGGAGAATTTCTGAGTAGATAGTAAGAAGGGAATAAGGACAGGCATTAAAAGAGGTCCCCCTTGATGAAGAAATAGCTTTGAGCAACATAGGGCCACTTAAGGGTTCTGAGCTAGAAAGTAATTTATCAGTTGCTATGAGAACCATGGGCAGGCTACATTGGAGGAGGCAATGTTTGCCCACAGAAAGATCTGGTGGGAGACTGCTATAAACTCAGGGGGTTGTGTTTGGCCCATCTCACAAGTGTGTGCTTGTAGCATGCACAAGACAGAGAAGTAGAGCTCTAGCTCAGTACCTAGCCTAGGTGGATGGGAAGATGTGGCTTGGCAGTGATAGGGATCACAAGTAAAGAAGCATTTTGCAGGGGAAAGTACTGGCTTTTGCTTCTTAGTGCAGTGCTTTAACCCGCTGCGCCATCAGGAAGGGCCTGGTTTTAATGTTTTTAATGACACGAAATTTGAGATGATAGCTTCATTTTATCCATTTGTATTATATTCCCAAATATTTCTTATACCTTCTTAAACTTCATTTTCTTCTTACACATTCTAGTTGCTCTATTTGTAAAAAGGATTACATTATAGAAAACTTGGAAAACAAAAACATTTTTAAAAGACAAATAACACTCATAATCAAACACCAGAAACTAAGAACTGTTCTTTGGTCTTTATGTAATATACTTGTGTATACACATACATACATATATAAAGACTTTATGAAAATAATTATATCAATGAAGCGTGAAGATCTGACTTTTCTTAGTATTCTGTATCCATTGTATATTCCACTTTGTATTTGATTTTTTTCAATTGACTTTTCCTGTGATTCTAATTTGATTTCCCAGATCAAAAAAGTGTTTTAAAGAACTTCATGATTTTGTACTGACTTATATTTCATTGCATGAGGCTATCATAACATTGAAGAATTCTTTTATCATTGGACAGTTCAGTAAGAATTCTTTTATCATTGGACAGTGCTTAGAAAGGATCAGGTGGGATATCTATTTTCTACTTCCACCATAGGACCCCAGAATAATCACTTCCTTATCTTTACCCTTTCCTCATCCTTCTCAGGCCCCTGATGATAGAGATTTTAGATGGGCCAGATGATTGCCCAGTAAAAGTGCTATGAGAGGTGAGATTAGCTAAGGCAACAGAGAATGAACACTTACCCCAAACCAACTTTCTTACAATTTCCATTTGTGATCAATTTTTTAAAAATCATTTTTCCTCCTTCCACCATTCCTTACATACTCAGGTGCCTGTCTGAATGTCTGCACGCCTGTGCACTTATACCTACCAAGGAGACCTAAATATGGGAAGAACTTCTTAAAGTCCCTAAATGATAGACTTTTTTTGTCTTTTCTCGGCATATTCTCCCTGCCTTAGAAACAAAAGGTGACTTAACAGGAAGCAATAGGAAGCTAAGTTGAAGCAAGAGCATGTGCCTTTCTGTGACAGTGTGGTGAAAGACCAGGGCCAGGGCAGGAGCCCCAGGAGAGAGCAGAGCCCAGGCACACGAATATGCATTAACAGGACTGGACAGAGCACCATTGTTTTGATCTTTCTGTTTTTACAGGTGCCATAGAGTCATTTTATGAGTCTTCACCATGACCCATGCCATAGAAAGACAAATACAGCTATAGTTTTGCTGAATCCAGGTTTAAAACTCCTTGTTCAAATAAAAATAATAATTTCTAAATCAGTCCAAAGCAAAGCCCAACATCTTGAGTTCTCTATACTCCCCTTTTAAACCTTGTTCTTTGCTTCTAGTCTGTCTCCTTTAACATTACTGCCTCCATTTTAAATATCATCAGCTGATAAATCAGTTGGCAGAGATCTGCAACAGTTCTTTCTAATATTAAAAATGACAAATCACAGTTATAAATTTTTCCAGGAGAGAAGGCAATGATATGCATTTTTGCATGTGTAGGCGCACATAAAGAAATAGATAAGTAGGCGCACATAAAGATAGTAAGGATAAGGAAAATATTGTGTATCATATTCTATATTCCATATTCAATTGTTTCAATTGACATTTTTCATAATTCCAACTTGAGCATTTTCCATGTCACAAATGTGGAAAAGTCAGCTATGATTGGCATATACTACATTATATGTAGACGTTATCAGAACTTTGGAAGGTTTGAAATTTTTAAATATATTTATTTTAGAAAGAAAATTCCCTTAATAGAGAAGAATTTACTAGAAGGAAATCAAATTATTCTGAGACAATCTTTCACATCCAATGTCTTGTCTGTCAGAAGATAAAAAAAGGAAATTTCTGAAACTCAAAAACAGGGAGAAAATTTGAAAGTTGATATTCTTGTGTTTCGTTGGAGCTATATGTTTTTGAGATTGCCCAAAGGCAGCATGCATTTTGATGAGCATTGTTACTTAAGTATGAAATACATCCATACACAATGAAAATTTGGTCATACATATGAAGACAACAAAAACTTAGTCAAACAAATAAATACAGAAAATGTAATAATGTAAGATAAATAAATTAGTATTGCAGTGGTTTTCCCTTAGTAATAGAAGTCTATTTTCATCCTTTTGTTTCCATTTTCTTTCCAACTGATGTAATTCCTGGCAGGTGTTCCCTTATCTTTCAGTAACTTCTTCAGAACGACCCTCTTTATCACTCCCTCTTTTCCTCCTTATTTCTCATGATCTCTAGTCTAGGCTGTTTTTTACCATTTTGACCCATGGTAAACTCAGTTTATTCCTTATACTCAAAAGTATATATGTGCTATCCATATAAACAGAGCATAACATATCATCCTGTGTTAGGGGGTGGGATAGAATGTAAGGAGTTGATTTGTTTAAATAATATCTACATTTACATTACCTATGGTTTCTAAATAGAGACCTATCCAGTCACCCCAAGGAAACACAGAATAGCTGAATCCATTCAGTATGCAAAAGAATTGCAAAGTAAGTGTTCTCTGCTCGTGCCTACCATGGTCTGCCCGAGGTTCCACCTGTCTATTGAGCACTCTTTCTGTCCCCTTTTTGGATGAAATTTCTGTTACACTCACCCTTTTATTCAAGATCCAAGAGTCATAAATCTGCCACAATCTGGGGGACTCAGGGAGAAGAAAGTCTTTTTCAGTTGGAGGCTATATTGAAATGAGTGAGGCCAGTTAGTGCAACTTACTGGAGTCCTAAATGTCTCTGGGGACTTCTATACAGCCTGCCATGTCATTCCTTGTGGATCCATTGACCCCACAGTCTATAATATTATTTTCTCTGACTCCTTTAGTCTCTCTAATTCCCACAAGCTTCTCAGGGCAGCAGGTATAGTAAGAGCCCTGACAGTCACCACCATCATAGTACATTTTAGAAACCACACAAAAAACCCTTTCATGTTTATTACATCTCTTCAACTGCCCAGAACGTGCTTTTGTTGATAATTGCCTATGATGCTCAGGCATCATTGTGAAAAAACCAAATGGTTGCTTCCCAGCTGTTACTAAAATCCTTATATTGCCAAGAGAAGAAACCTATTTGCTAGTGCATGTTCCCTAGCACTGACAATCCTCAGGTACATATTCCTTTGCTTAGAGAGCTCCCTCTTTCATTGAAAGTAAGATAGTGATCATAAGTGCTTGGTGAGCATCTGGAAGTAACATTAATAATGATGATAATAATGACCTCATAGGATGTATAATTTGTGGGATTAAAGAACATTTACCAGCTTATTGTGTCACAGTTAATAATGAGGTGTCAAGTTTTTTTGCCACCACCCTTTACAGTGAAATTTCCTGCTTGGATCAGAGAACTAATTCTAGTAAATGGTGCCCTGTCAAAGAACTTGCTCCATCTTAAAGCATAAAGTTATAGTATAAAAATATTGAACTGTTTTAGCATTGGTTTTCAGAGACAATTGTCTCTGAAAATGTTATTTTGCATTTGTCTCTGAAAATGTTATTTTGCATTGTCTAAAAATTGTATAATGTAATCATTTAGTGTTTATTTTATTGTGTGTACCTTCTACTCAGAGGGTTGGCATTATTGTTCCTAACAGTGACGGATACAAGCAGATCATGCCTTATGACCTCTACCATCCCCTTCCTCGGTACGTAAATCAATCATCCTGATGCTAGAATTAGTAAATCAGTCTTCTGCTTCTTTTATATATATACATAGAGATGTAGATTTTGTTTTTCCTGTAAAAATAAGATGGTAGCTAGTATATTTTGTAATCCATCCTGAGCCCTGCTTTTGAATAATAATTGACCTGCTCAGACCATAAGCTTGTCACTCAAAAACCATTTTAAGATAGGATAATATTACATTAGAGTGGACACAGTAATTCTCTGATTAGATACAGTGTATAGGTTTATGTTATGTCTTTCTCTCACTCCCTTTGTCCTTGTCTATGTTTCCTCTGCAATAGAACCCTAGTCATTAAAGTGCTATTACTAACTGTTAAATAAACACTGTCTGAAGTATTATCACAATACCACAAATGTGGAATTCCAGATGTGATATACTCTGCACAGGGACTGTAAGCAGCCTTCTTTTGTCCCAAAGAAATGATGATTAAGTAGAAAAGGGAAGAGTTTTTTATATCCATATTGTTTAAAACATTTAGAGGGACTTGAAAAAACAACCTATAATTCCATTCATTGTGTTGCTTTTTAAAAATACAATATTTCTCCAAACTAGAAAGAGAGTCGGGAACTTTTAGAAAAGATTTTCCCTTTATTAATATATTCATAAGAAAACTGGAGAAGCTGAAGAATAGGCTAGCAACTGTGGTTATCACCTGCCACCTTGGAAATAGCCTCCTGGAGAGCAGAAATAACATTGGGTTTGAAGGAACTACTCACTGAGAACTTTGCTCTGTGCTCTCTACTCATTTGACCTTCAGGAAGCTAGCTACTATTTAGAACCTCGAGTTCAAATCAAATTGCAAAAACTGGAAATAATTCAAGATAATTTCTCAACCTCAAACTAAACCCCAGGAAAAAAAACACTTACTCTGAACTGTGAAATAAAGCAAAGTTTAATAGAAAATCTCCAAATACTTAATGAGTTGGGATACAAATTGGGGTTCTGTTCACTTACTCCAACTTCCAAGTGCTGTTTCATTCTCTCACACCATTCCCCAAAAGTCATATCCATATGCTACACATGTATATAAAAGCATGTGTTCACATACACATGTATATCTGTATATCTAAGGTATATGTATTCACATATATATATGTACACATACACATTAACATGCTACAGATATTCCAACCTCTACTTAGTTTTCTAGTGGTAGGCAAGAAAGTCACCTTTCAAAACTGCAATGGTAGTCTTAAGTCCTTCGATTAAAGGATTACTTTTCCGTCAGCTCTCCGATTTCCCTATGGCTATATTGATAAATCTGATGAATTACTTTAGAAGGCTACGGATGTATCAGTTTGCTGGTTTGATCCAGATCCAAACATAGGTGAATTCTTTTTGAAAAAAAAAAAAAATCGAACAATATTAATTGAACCAAAATTTCATTTGACTTCCCTTTTGGTACCTGTGAAATAAGAATCTGAGGGGCACATGTTTCTGTGTGAGACCATAAACTTCAAGATAAAGGCAAAGTTGGGTGTCTGGGGCAAGCAACCTCAGGTCTATGTTTTTCTACCTGGAATGGCACACTCCCATGTTTTTTCTCTCTGTTTCTCTAGTGTAACTAATGCCTATCTTAAGTTAAGGTTGATTTCTTATGTACTTGGATTTTCTGCAAATGCCTTATGTGTGTTCTCAGTGGTGGGTTGACATGAACTCCCTGATGTTTGTTTGCACGCAGTCCTGTGGATCCAGTGGCCTCTTTGTGCAAACCATTAGGAAGAGATGAGGCATTTCTCACCCCTTGTGCTGTAACTGAACTAGTTTGAAAGATATTCTGTTTGATGAATGAAATCTTAATAAGTGGAAGCTATTTCTACAAACATGTTTTCACTTCCTAAAAACAACTAATGCTCAGAAGTGGTTCTCAGATGGCAACTACCCACTAATCAAGTCAGAAGTCTTGACTTACTTAAATGAGTTTAAAACACAAGTGTAGCTACAACACACAAGCAGTTTTTTATTGTTCTTTCTTGCTTTCTTTCCTGGTAATACACATCTAAATATAACAATGTAATCTAATGAATTATTTTTAAATTTTAGTTAACATATGCAACCTCTTCATTCTTCATTTTGAGAATTTCTGCATCAAGGCACACACTTCGTTGAAAAAATTAAAAGCCAAAGAAGTAAGCTATCATTCTTCCAGGCTTTAAAATGCATACTTTTTTTTCATCTAAGCATGTACCTGACCCATGGTTTAAGAAATCGAAGCTTGACACCTTTTCTCAGCTTTTGTTATACTCCCTTTAAAATATCCATACATGTTTTGCTTTGAGATTCCACATAACCCTATTATTATGTGGGAATTCACATGATAATTTTACACATCTAAAACAATATTTGTGTATTGGAGCCATATTATAAATTCTTAGAATAATATTAGCATCATTTGTCTTTCTGTGTTAAGTGACATGGAAAAAGATACTTATTAGGGTTTATGATACTACATTATGGGTCAGGTCCAAGTGTTGAGACAGAAATTAATCACTCTTCAGAAGGGTCAAATTTAAGGAGTTTAAAGTTCCAATTAGAAAATGTCCTTTTCCTATGGCATCTTAATGCTCTAAAAGATTAAATATACATTCAAAAACATATTCCCAATTCACTGTCAGATCAAATCCAATGTGAATAAGTACTTAATATTCAACTCAAGGTTCAGGCAAAATCAGATCTGCTGTCCAGCTCCAGAGAAAGCTCTCCAGAGATTACATGGAGACAAATGAATTGGTCTTACCCTTTTGGAAGAGAAACTTTCTGCAAAGCTACTTCACTCTCTTGAAAGGGATCTGAAAGACTCCTCAGGGCTAAACAGAGGGCCTCAGTTTCCCCATAATAACATTTTCTTAGGTGTCTCCTGGGAAAATATGCTTAGGAAAATATTGTATTTGGCAGCATGTTTAGGCTGTTGGCAGTGAAGGTAATAGTTGTTGCCTAGACTTGAAAAAGTGCAGAGAAAATGTGAAGGAAAATTCTCTGTAACTGGAAAGCACACATTACTCCAACTCACACAGAAGAGTAATCCCTCTCTACATCCGGGAAATCTTACTCTAGAATAATGTCTCCATGGTATGACTGTGCAGTATTGCTAAATACAACTATACAGTGAATCAACTTGGTGACATTTTGCTTTTCTCTAATTAAAATATCTTATAATTTTTGGGGAAATCATAGTTACTTGGCAGTCCTCATCAACAAATGGGATACCCATAAGCAAGACAAGATTAGTCCTGATGTTTCTGTCTTTTTAAATTCCTCATTTTCTATATCCACAGGAGGAGAGAAGAGAATCAGGCAAACTTAATCTCTCTGTACCTGGTCTGAAATGCTTCAGAGCTCTGTAATGCTCTGAGAAATAAATGGAATTGTAGTAAATTTTCTTGACAACTTTATTTTCTCTTATATAATTGTATCTCTAGATTCTGATACCATCAGCTTCCCAGACAAAACTAAATCTCTACACAATTCAGGAGTTTTTCACTTGGGAAAAGATAACAGCCACGATCCCTCAACAGATAGGAAACAAATAGATCCTGCTTCTGTGAACATATTTGCCCCTCAGCTTAATGGTGACACTGTTTGCACATCAGAATGTGCTGAATGTGCTGAATCCCTAGAGAAGCAATGGAAAAAAGATGTATGATTTAACTTAATTTGATAGCTCCTTATTTAAAAGACCCAGAAGCTAAGTAATAAAGCACTGCATTGAAAAATGCAATAAAAGTGCATTGGAAAATGCAATAAACTTGCACTGAAATATGCATATCATATAGTTGCATATTGTATATATGCATATTTATTGCATATTACATATGCATATATAAATGTGTGCAGAAAATTTGAAGTATATTAGATATAAAATAACATAAATATGCACACAGAGACATGCAGAAAACTTATTAAAACTCTTAAGTAGATGGACTGAACAATCCTATTTTGAAGAGGTTATAGGCAGAACAAGCATCCTTGTTGAGAGCTCTCTAAGCAGTCCTTTCAGGGACTGAGATTCAAGGCTTACGGAGCACTTTTCCCAACATTGAGTCCTTCTCTCTTACTCATCAGATTCCAGACCACAGGTAGCTTTGGTTCTCTGCACCAGAGCCTCTCAGAACCCAGTTGCCCCCTAGGCCCTGGGAACGGGGTGGTCGCTGAGGAGGTTTGGCAATGTGCATGTCTGCCCTGATGACTCCCCTTGCTTCTGTAGGTGGGAGGCCACCCCGTGGACCGCGTGCTCCTCCTCCTGTGGGGGGGGCATCCAGAGCCGGGCAGTTTCCTGTGTGGAGGAGGACATCCAGGGGCATGTCACCTCAGTGGAAGAGTGGAAATGCATGTACACCCCTAAGATGCCCATCGTGCAGCCCTGCAACATTTTTGACTGCCCTAAATGGCTGGCACAGGAGTGGTCTCCGGTAACTGTGCCTTCTTTCTTTGTTCATTAGGAGAGTAAGTCCACTCTTCCCTCTCATCGCCATGACCCCATTGGCTACCAGTGCAGCTTCCTGCTTCTCTTCTTGAGGTGTCTAGAAGCCTATTAGCTTAGCTCCTGGAGTTGGCATGCCCATATCCAGAATTAACTGTGTAAAAACATGCAGAGTACATATATACGTATATTTTTCAAGTTATACCAAAAAGCCTCTGTCACGCCTCGTCCTTTCCCCTAAAGCAGCAAGGGAAGGCAAAGGCCCACCAAGTAGAACCGGAGTCAGATGATTGAGACGGAGCCCATGAAAGCTGCTCTGATGATTGATCTCAATAGAGCAAAAGTTTGGTTTCACTTTTATTTCTTATACTCTGTCTATAACCAAAGAGGGTCCAAGTGGCTTCAAATTAAAATTATATCTAGTAGTTCAATGAAAATAGGATGAAATGAAAAGACCAAAATAGGAAGGATGAGCCAAAGTAAGATAAGTAAAAAAAAAAAAAAACCCAAGTGTTAAGGAAGCTACTGTAGCCGCTTAAACAAAATGTTATTTTGAATTTCCTGGATGCTAATGCAAGAAGATTAAAAATGGCAAAGGCAATAGAAAGATGAGGAGATAAACCATTTTGTCCTTAGCTCCAGAGATGGTTGAGAGCACTTCACTTACCCATGTGGTTTCGTGGCATCAGGTCCAAGCTGATGTCTCCCTCCATCTAGAGTTGCTCCCAGGCTTGTATCACTGAAGTTGCTGTCTACATCTGGCCATCAGGCCAGTTCCTGTAAACATCTTTAATGTCAATATAATCGATTGGATCAGCTGCACAATCATACAGTTTAGCTAGGATGAAGTTTAAAAAATATGTCAGTGTAGGAGCAAGTGCTTCCCACAGTTTGGACGTGACAGCCAGTAGCAAAGTGACTACAGTGTTGATAATCAAAGTTAAGCACACCCTACAGTTTCTTCTTTTTGCTGCTTGTTTTGAGACTTTGCACACAGTGGGGGCTTAAGGATTGCTGACTAAGAACTTGAAAGTGATGTAATTTGCAGTTAGCTTCATCCCAAATAAAACAGAGATCCTATTACTGGTAAGAAGTGATATCAGTCCACCAGAAGTCCTGATATAAGCAGTCCTTTAAGCAGTCTTAGGTGAGAGTGAAGGAACATGAACAAGGCTTTGGCTATGAGTCTCCTTTCTCTTGCCTTCTCCCTCCAGTGCACTGTGACGTGTGGCCAGGGCCTCAGGTACAGAGTGGTCCTCTGCATTGACCATCGAGGGATGCACACAGGAGGCTGTAGCCCGAAAACCAAGCCCCACATAAAAGAGGAATGCATCATACCCACCCCCTGCTATAAACCCAAAGGTAACAACAGGTCTTCCGGTGCTTGTCTTCTCATTGTTATGTGTAGTCAGATATTGTTTTAAACTCCTTGGAATATTTTTAAGCATCCCAATTGTTCTCAGTAACCATTCTTTAGAACTAAGATCTACTAAATGGACTTAATTTCTTTTTCAAATTTTATAGATTACTTGCAAATAGTTATTAAGTACTGCATAAAAACATTTATATGTAGGTGATAAAGTTGAAGGCTGTACCTGACAAATATGTGTATCTGTTTGAGAGATTATACAAATATATGATTTATTGTCCAGATTTCTTGCTGTTGAAATTAAAGGACTCATCCACAGGTATACTTTGCTAAGTGTGAAATATATTATGTATATTATATATAATATAATATAATATATACTTCAAGTTGATGAAATAAAAAGCTCTTTTTTTATGTTGAAAGTTCAAACATTAATATAAAATTGGGTTCCAAAACCAAGATTTGAGAGAAAAAATTGGAATGACTCAATTTTACAGATAGTACAAATAATTTTAATTATTTAAAAGTTCTAAGTGAGCAAGTTTATAGTAATTACATTGTGCCTTTGAGTTAGCTGTAAAATGGTGCACATATAGGTACTTATGTGTATTTAATTATTTACCTGACTTCTTTGTTGTTGTCTATACATAACAGTTATTGTTTATATCAATGAAATATAAAATTCCAAGGACACACGCCATTCAGAAGTGAAGAAGTGAAGCTTCCCCTATTATCAACATTAAATGATTTGTATTTTTCTTTTATCTATTTAAACCATCGAATTTCTCTGAAAATCAACCACAATGTAGCTCTTCGTTTTACTCTAGTATGTAGTGAATAGCATTATGAAATTGAAATTAATGATAAAAAAAAACACTTTACAGCCCTCCCTGGTGGCACAGCGGGTTAAAGCACTGCACTGAGAAGCTAAAGCCACTTCCGTATGAGTTCGATTCCCGCCTGCCCCGGAGGTGACCACATGGCATGGCAGACCTCTCCTGACCCGCCCCCTGCTCCCCTCAGCAGTGTACTTCATCGATCTGCCTGTTCTGCTCCCACTCTGTCTCTGGTGAAGCCTCTCACCACCCCTAAGCCTCTGGCCTGTACCCCAGTTCTGTACAAATCAAATAAATCTTTAAAAAAAAAAAAAAAACACTTTACCAGAAATAGTGATTAACTTTTTTAATAATATAATAGTTTATCTTTACATCATTTTGTGCCCTTTTCCATCTCAGTTGTAATCCCCGCGGGCTTCCCATCACCAAATCACCCATGTGCCATCACCGTAGTCCAGTACAGAAATAGTGATTAATCTTAAAACACATCCCTTTCTCTCAGCCTGTACCCTCCCCCACTGTACAATGGGGATGGTAATAGCACTATCTCACAGATCAAGTAAGGATTCAATGACAAGCAGTGTAATAGGGTGCTTATTCTCCAGCCTGGTATAGAGTTAAGTTTTACACAGATGTTACTTTCAACTCTTAATTCTCATTAGCATCCCCAAATGTGGCAGGAAGTGGCCACTGGTGTGTGTAATACAAGTAGTTAAGTATTGCAAGTCTGCTATTAGTGCCAAGCTGAATATATCATTATTGTGTTAGTAATCAATGAGATGACTTGCACCTGTCAGAGATGGCATCCTCGACTAAGTGGTTTAGTTGATTGGAAAGTGATGGCTGTCTATGTAACTGCATTGCTCTGTTTACCATGTTAGCAAATCTTTTTGACTCTTAAGAGTTTCATATTTCTTAGTCACTGTATTTTCTAATTATAAACCATTGCAGCGCAAAAGAGGATGAGACGTGTTGTTCCCAACTTAAAATAGTCAATTATTTATTACTTCTGTCTTTACTAAGCCACTTCAGAAAAAGAAGGGCAGTTTGTGGTTAACTATCAAAAATCAAATCTGGATTTTCACAGCTAAGTAGTGATTCTGGCTCTCTAAACATCATTAAGATGCCATATAATTCTATGGCGTTTGCATATATAGACATATTGCTTTCATCTATAAAATGGTGATGGAGCTTCACTGGCTCATACTAGAAAGGCAAATGTGTCTATAAATGACCCTAATAAATATGTCAGAATAGGAATCTTGGCAGTTACTTCTATAGGAGCAGTTAGAACCTCCCGCTTTCTTTTTTCTCTTACTCAATTTTTTTTTTCCAGGAAGTACTTAGAAAGCTTGTTTTAAATTGTTTGACCAAGGTTAGATGAATAGGTGAAACAAGTCAAATTATGGTTTGAGGACCCTAAATTGATTATATTCCAATTGTGAGTGAGCCTTGGGTTGGGATGTAGTGAATCAGATAGCTAAAGAAACATGTTATTAATCTCAGAGTGGCAGAATATGGTTTGGTTTCGACAGTATGGCATAGAAGACGTTTAGTCAAGAGGCAGAAGCAAAGCAAGTCAGAATTATGAATGTGTCATAATATAATTTATTATACTCTGTGTTTTTTTAAAAGGAAAATATTTATCTTATCAACAGAAAATAGGAAAAAGGTACTTTGATGCCTCAGTATGCAGATTAAAGATAGTGCTCCTAGGGTTATGGTTATGACCTTCATATTAAAGACTTCTCTTTGCTCTTGATGACAAAGGGGAAGCATATACACAGGGACTAGTGTTATTAAACATCCTAAAGTTTGATATTTTGTTGGGGGGGGTGGAATGTAATCATTAGCAGAGGCAGAAACTTATAATTTGTAATTATCAACATAGTAACTTCTAGAAAATGCAAAATGAAGAACTGGTGAGGAGAAAAGGAAATTTCCTGAAACTTGAAATTGGTTCTAATCTTTCCTCTTTTATGTGCATGCACTTAATTCTCAGAGAAACTTCCAGTGGAAGCTAAGCTGCCATGGTACAAACAAGCGCAAGAGCTTGAAGAGGGAGCAGCTGTGTCAGAAGAACCCTCGTAAGTTTTAAAACCATAATTGTTTTGTGTTTGAAGCTGATTGGTTTAGTATATGTGCTGCCAAAGCAAACACAGAAGCTGACTGGTTTAAATGAGCACTGTCTCATTTTGGTTGTAATTTTCATGGATTTTTGAACCAAGTATAATCATCTTACTATGGGCAAAGTAAAACTGTAGGGCTGTCAAATTGGAGATTTAGCAAGATATTTCTCAAAACTTATGATTGTTCTCTAGATACTTTTCAGCATTTAAAGTAAGAAAATTCAGGTATAGTACCCACCCTCTTTTCCAAAATCTGACCTCTTTTCTCTCGCAAAGAGGTCAAAGGTGACATGGCCCAGGTTTGCCTGATGATGTAGCATAGATTTGATATACAATTCTGGGCAGCTTTCCACTTTTCACTTTGTCTCAATTGTTCAGCCAGTACTGCCAACCCACTGAGAGCTTTTCATGTTATCATTTGGCTTTTTTAAATTGTCACTCACAAAAATTAAAATACATCTGAGGGTAAAGGGAGTTTATAGTTTTTCTTCTGTTGCTGCTAGGATTGGTATCAGAGGGATACCAGGTTGCTGTCTCACTTGATCATGGGCCCAATACCTGCTCTGTGTTACCATTTTTCATTGATGAAACAATGCAATTTAAAAGACCATCAGGCAGAAATTTTCTCAAAAAGAAACAAGTGACAGCTACATGTTGATTTCACTACAAAAGCACTAGCAGGCATACCTACTGAAGTTTTTCCACAGGTAGGGAAAACATTTTATTGATGAATTTCATCTATCATCAAAGCAATCCCTTAGATGGGAGATTTTTTTCTAGATTAGTCATTTAATACAAGATAGACTCTGTGTTGTGTTTTGGTGCACAAGACATGTTTACCAACCTACCCCACCCACCCCCACTGCCAGGAGCTCACAGGATTATGTGTAGGATATGAAATGGTTTTCAAATTCAACCTGTGGTTTAAAAGTGACTAGAGAGATAAATTAACAATGTAATTGACATGTAAAAAAGTAATTGAGAATTTTCTCATATTCATCTTGTTTGAATCAATATCTGACATGGTCTACTGGGACATAAATTGTGTTCCTGAATCACAGCCTCCACAGCAAAAGATTGAAGAAGCAGTCCAAAATGAAGATTGCTATGATGACCAAAGTTCATCTGAAAAGGAATGAAATCCAGTCATGTGGCTGACTGGATACCATTCACAAAAGGGTGCACCTTTCATAATATAAACTCACCAAAAAAAAAAAAAGTGTGCATTAGGTAATACTTTTCTTATTTAAAAGGACAATAAAACAAGTCTGTCTATACCATAAAGTTACTCCACCTTTTTTCTACTTCTTTGAGACAAAGCAACTAATCATTGCAGAACTTGTCAGGAAAGGCAATGGTTAAAGATCACAATGCAACCTTTTGTTGAATATATGAAGACCTAAAACATTTTATCTCTCTCCTGCCAATACCTGGCTTCCAGGGCTTCTTGCTGCTAGAGAGGAAGTAAGCAGATCATATTAGAGGGTATAAACTCTCCAATCTGCTAAGGTTCTATTTCTATATCTGTATTAAACAGAACATTGCCATGTAATTACAGCTACTTATTTCTTATATGTATCCTTAGGTCTAATATGCTTAAAACCGCATAAGTATTTTACCTAAATAAACACTACTCTCTAGTATACTACATTTTGTTATTTTGTCTGAAGCATAATCCTACACATAATATTCACTATGACTGATGAAATTAAATCAGAATGTCATACATCAATAATTAAACATCTTTCCTATTATTAGTTACTTCTCAAATGAAAGCTGTTAGTACAGTTTAATGCCATGGTCAACCATATTTTGTAATAAATGCTTTCCACTAAAGGTCTGATTAGCATTTATTATACCTAACTTTTAATCTTAATAAAACCCCTAAAGTAGTTAAAGACGTAGTTTAGCCACTGAAACTATAGCCATATATAATAGATTATTAAATTTTACTCTCAGTGTAATAGAATTGCCATCTTGGCATGATTAATATGAATTGAAGTAGATTGTAATTGAAGTTCTGGTGCCAGGTAAAGGAAATGTATACTATTTTGCTCAGAACAATAATTACTTTTATACCAAAGTGAAATAAATGACAGCTGTAGAGTAATGTAATGAAAGGTATATGGTTTCCACATTTTAATATACTTTACATGTTTAGTGCACTAAACCTAGGAAAAGTCCTATGTGTCACATTATTTTTTTCTACTGATTTTGAATTTAAAAAATATAATTTTGTATGGTCTTAATTCATTCTTTTTAAAAACCACATAGGCAAGTTCTAAATGTATGTAGCAACCTATAATTACTCTCCATAGCCTAATGAAAAGATGATGTACTGTCAGCAAGTCGCTCCTTCTCCCAACCAAAGAGACTCACATTGCTTAAATTAAATGGTCATGTTTAGAAACTGCATGTCACTTTTGAGCTGCTGCAGAGAAGTAGAACAGTGGTCCAAAATTATCATCACTGACTGGCTCCAGCTAACATAGAGAGTTATAGAGTAAAAGTGAAAATATCATTTATTTCCCCTTATATAATGAAAATATTATTACCAATCTGTCTCATTAAAAAGTATAAGAAAATCGGTACCTTAATTTTGCATATGTACCATGTGAAGATAGTTTTGTTAAGTGTTAGGTACTTTTGGTAATGCCAAAATGAAAAAAAAAAAAAGGTTGGCACTCTGGAGTTATAGATAGAGGTAGATTTTTACAAATACTGAGTTTCTTGAGAGTTATATTCTTTTAAAGGTAAGAGCAGTGTCACTCTAGTCCTTGAAAGTGATGATGGGGGCTAGTGATAAGGAAAATACGGGCATTCTCTCTTCTGCTTACTATTCTGTTTTTGAAGTTGCCTCTTGCTGATGAGAGCATTGTTAGGTTAGGACACATCATTTAAATGCCAGGCTGAACTCTGCTCCTTGCTTCCCACTGGCAACTATATGAGAATAGCTTTCTAGGTATTTTGAAAACCTTCAAAAGTTTACTTTTATTTGGTGAGGGAGCAGAGCTACAAGGTTCTACTACACTGTAGTACAATTGCATGCATTCATCAGGTAGAAGTTAAAGAAGTTACTTATTTCCATATCCTGTCTCTTAGTTTTATATCTTACTTTCAGTCTTTGTTGAGATGTAAACATAAGTATCACAACCACCTCAAGCCAAGTACACATTATGACCACTTTGACAAGTTAATTTCTCAGAAAAATGATACTATGGTGATCTGTAGGACTTGTAAAGACAGCTTGTCTACGTTGCTGTACAGGAAGTTATTCAGCTGGCCTTCTTTAAAAGTCTGATCTGACTTGGAATAGGAAGGAAATTGTTCATTTCCTTACCTCCTTCAGGCCACTGACATGCCAACAAATGCCCTAGAAGGTGTAATTTGTTAAGGGCAGCAGGAGCTTAAAAAAAAAAAAAAAAGGTAAAGTCTGGATGCTCTCAGGTCTCTGCCTTTCTCTTTCTGGACTTTCTGCATTCTGAATCAAGTTATCCCATGGAGTGGGAGGGAGAATTAATAGGACACATGTAGAAGCCAGGTTCCTCTCAAATTTGTTTCAGTTATAAGGAGTTCTGCTTAGATGGTGCAGAATAAGCAATAGAAGATAGGTGATTCCTTAGGGCAACAGAAGGCCAATACAAACTTGTTAGCCAGCCATCCCGCCATCCAGCCCTGACTCACACTGGGAGAGCCTTAACTGTGCTGTGCTCTCTCTCTAAGGGTGGTCCTTTGTGCCTTAATCTTGCATGAAAAAAATCTTGACTTGTTATACCACTTCATAGACATAAGAATAGCCCATATCAAACAAACAGGGAACAAGTGTTGGTGAGGGTGTGTAGAAAAAGGAACTGCTCTACCGCTGTTGATGGGAATGTACACTGGCCCAGACCCAATGGAAGACAGAATGATGGTTTCTCAAAATGTTAAACTTCAAGCTACCAAATAATTCAGCAATTCCATGCCCAAGTATCTACCTGAAGATTACAAAATCACTCTTTCCAAGGGGCATGCACTCCCATGTTTACTGCAGCACTATTTACAATCATCAATTATGTAAACAACCTCAGTGCTCAATAACAGGATTAGATTAAGAAGATTGATGTATATAGAAGAATGCCAGACAGCAATAAAAAAATGAAATGTTGTCATTTGTGGCAACATAGATAGAACTGGAGGGCATCATGTTAAGCAAAGTGCATTAGAAGAAGGAGGACAAATATGGATGGTTTTATTAATATGTAGAATATAAAGAAACAAAATAAAGGGGCAGACAACACTACAGAAGGGAAGAATGGGATGGGATGATGCCCAGTGGACTATAGTTAAGGACTCTGGATACCATGGTGGTAGGTGTGGTGATGTAACGATCTGAGGAGCTGTGATTATACCTCTAAATCATACATTACTGTCAACCAATGTCACCTCAAAAAAAAAATACAATTTTTAAAAATGTTATCTTACTGGATTTTCAGTTCAGGCTTACTACATAGTTAGGAAAATATTTTTGTGCTTCAACAAAAACTCAGGCCTTAAATTTATTGCCATAAATAACCTTGGTGTGAGTCATTAAAAAAAGGAAGAAGAAAGAGGAAAACAGCAAGCAAAGGCAGCAGTAGTATCTGGATGCCAGATGGCACCAGCCTAGTGATGGGGCTGATTCAGTAAGAAGCAAAGGGAAATTCCTGTCATGCATCTGTATGAACAGAACCCACAAGGAATTAGTACAGAAAAAAAGGCCAGTAAGAGTCACATGGTGATCCTGGAGTCACTAATTGTCTTGTATACCTTGTTCAAAAGAGTATTTAAATATGTAACATCTAAGCATAAGTTTATATTATTCCACATACAACAAGTTGTCTGAGAATGTGGATGGCCAAACTTAATGGGTAAGAAGGTAAATTCAGTTTTTTTTTAAAGATTTGTTTATTTGTACATACAGAACTGGG
>NW_004567107.1:53122206-53210468 GCF_000260355.1 Condylura cristata
TCCCCCCAAAGAATATTTAGAGAATCAGCCATCAGTAATGGATCCAGATAGTTTTGCTGTTCAAATTCTTAATACAAGATGCTGAATTACAGTATCATCATGAATCTCAGACTATAGAAAATAAAAAGGAGTATCTTATATATATTTAAAACAGATGTGTTTCTTAAGAATCGAGAGTCATCTCACCCAAGATCAAGAAATTTTAAACACAATTTGCAAGTCATTAAACTAACCTAAAGGATGTTCAAGCAAAATCAGGTTGTCTTTAGAATCACCAGCTTAAAAAAGCGTTTACTTTTGAGAATTGACACTTGACAGTCAGAAGGCCTCATTCAGCTAAGGCCAGACTGAATCTGCCCTATACCTGCCACAGTCTTGTCCTGTCACTTCCAACTTCTTCTTTTTGATTCCTCCCTGTCTACTCAAATCCTCCAATCTCATACCTTTTATCATCCGCTACCACAGAATACTTAATGTGAGTTCTCTGTTTGATCATCTATTTTATATGACTTTAAAGAGTTGCTAGTTTTCAAACCTCCTAATAAAATAAGCTAAATCTACTCATAAGTCGCCTGTTCTGTGCCATACTAGGTACCAAGTATAGATTTAGTAAAAATGAACCCAATAATCTTTGCCCTTAGAAATCTTGAGTGCCTTCTTATCACAGGAATGATGGGATTTTGGTCAAAGTATTAGGTATTACCCAACTGTTCACAGACTGAGTTGATTTTTAAGAAAGTCATTTGATGTTTGGATCTACCCAGCATGAGCGTGTTATTCATTTGAAAAGTACTATAGGATAATTATGTATTCAGTTCCTTCCCAAGCTCTACTGTCATGATTCTCTCTGAGCAAAATACCAGAAGAGTTAGGCTTGGACATGGCAATGCACAAACCTGAGAAATATATTAGAGAAGACTGTAATAGTCTCCGAAAAGGTATCACAGGGGTTTGGGGGAGGGCTGCTGATGTGAACTGCTATTTGGCAGAGTGTGATAGGACTTATGTGAATCTGATGGTGACTCCAAACTAGTACTCGAGGAAAGAGTATTGGGTACTTTTACATAGTACACAATCCTATATTTTGTATCAATACATGCACCTCATGATTCCAACCTATACATAGAAAATAAGCTACAGAAAATTACCTGAAATTTTACTATACCGTCCGTTATATCATGGTGCCAGCTATATGAGTTGTTGAGAATGAGTCTGTGTATTCAACCCTCAGAGAAACTACACACAGTGTCATTGTTGGTCACACCTCTGTACAGATCTGCTAAGTGTGTTGTGGTGACAGGTGTGAGCTCCAGAGGCCACTGTCCCTGTGGAACTTTTGGTCCCCTCTAGCAACGGCGGTGTCACTTATCCCAAAGCCCTCAACTTCCTCATTTGTGATGAGCCTGATAAAAATGCCTATATCTCAGGGTTATTGTGAGGACTGAGTTGTTACATGAATGGTACCTAGTGTGCAGGAGGCTGTCAGTGTTCACTGTGGTTACAACTAGACCTTTTCATGCATCATCCATCTTCCTGGAGAACCTTAAAGGGAGCACAAATGTATACTAATCACTCATGTACAAATGGAAAAATTTAGGTTGGTATTGTATTTGCCTACCTAAATGTTATATCTAACAGCATGTGAGTAAGAAACATAACTTCGCCCAGAATTCAGTTAGTGTTTCTGCAGCTGGGCTCCCTTACTGTCTTGTATATGTCTGAGCCTCTTTGAAGACTCACTTGTAAGTGACAGACTTTGAATTTAGTTCAGTGTATACTAAGGGGAAAAGATTTATTAACTTTATTTGAAGAAAAAGGGGTCTGTAAAGAACTGTAAAGTTTAATGAGGAAAGTTTAGAAAATACTTGAGTAGGAAAGCATCCTCTCTTAAATTTGAGTTAAGCAGAGTCAATTCCCATGGATTGCTCCCAGCATGCACTGAGACAGAAAAATCAGTAACAAATTCAAGAGAGCAGGCAGCCTTTTTTATGTAGGCATTAGTAAAGGCTTTATTGCAAACTGAGAAGTTCTAAATTTGTCAGCCCTTTCTATAGTCTCTACTTGCTGCTCATTTTGTAGCTACTTTCAGAAAACTGAGTCTGAACTATTGCTAAGCTGAGCCCCAGAGAGTGACAAAGACAAATTAATAGGATCTTTGTGTGCCAGAGTAAAGTATGGACACTTTCACCACCAATATATGTTAAGTCCATTAAGGTCATTTTTAATGAACTGGACTTTTTGTTGGAAGGTTTTGCCAAACTTGTGGAATTAAGAGAAAGAAATTGATAAAGCTGCAAGATGAACGAATTTCAACCCTTGTTAAGAAGAAATCGTTCAGAAAAAGTATTCTGTGTTTACAGTATTATAGATTTTTATCTATAAAGTCAGGGAAAATGATACACATTAAAAAAATAAATTCTGATATTATGCTGAAAACTAATAGCCTTATAAACAATAAAGTAGTCCCCTGGACATGGCTTTTTAAATAATCAAACTGGCCTCAAGGAAAACCAAACTTTAAAATTATATTCTGTTCACACCAGTCAGAAAAGCAGTGGGGGAGAGAGCTGGTCTGAAACAAGTGTCATAGTCTCATTTTTCATTTGTGAAAAAAGTAATTTGGCTCTATTTGTACCTGCCACATATAGTTAGTGGTGTGGTCTGGTCTTTCTTTTCTTTTTCCCCAAATTTTGTGCTTGTTAAATTTAACATGCATAGGATAGACAGAAAAATAGGGACTCTTCTTGGGCCCCTGTAACCTAGAAACAATTTCAAAATGCTCCAGAGCCTTCATTGCTTGGTAAATGCTGGTCTGACAAAGCAGGGTTATGCTGGAGTCTCAGATAAATTACCAAAAGTAGTCTCCACCGAAAGCTACTCAAAATCCTTTTGTTCCATAAAACATCATTTTTCTTGAGATCAAATTGAAGTATGGTAGACAGAATTCCAGCTTCCCTCAAGCTATGTGATAACCCTGCGATGCAAATGAGGCCAGCACAGCTTGCCTAACTATAATAAATATTAATGACTACGTCAATGATAGCTACTAAATTTGGGCACAAAAACAATTGAAAACACCATAGAAAATTCCTGCATCAGGAAAAGTCTTTAGTTTCCTCATGCTAATGCCCTGATCTAAGACATAAATTCAATTCTTTGAGCTTTTAGGACATTGCTGCTTTATCTAGCTTGGTTTCAGTCTTTGCATTCAAGGAGAAACCCAAGAAGTCATCATAACATCAACTCTACTTATTTATCTGCCTTCTTATTCAATTCATTCATTAATTTGAAAATAATTATTGAATACCTTGTATATGACCTTCTGTGTCATAGAGCTTGGTGGGGTAGGGAGGGAATTATTACATAAAGATTTGATTATCAAAGACAGAAAATTGCTATGATAAAATGAAAAAGCACTATAACAGGACTTAATAGTAACCCCAATATCACCAGGGACATCCTCTAAAAGCTGAGACCAAGGGAGTATCCAAGCTAAGAACCAGGTGAAGAGTCATCCAGAAGTGGCCCACATAAGACAAAACTTTGAATCAGGACAGAATAATACACATTTAAGGATGTAAACGGAGACTATACTGGGGTCAGAGTCTCGTGCCTGGGCAGCCAGGGGACAAGGGAGATTAGGAGATGAAGATGAAGAATGACATAATTTACCCTTAAGAAAGAGTTTAACATTCTTTCAAGGTATAGTGGAAAACAATCAAAACTTTTACATCTTAAGATTCCCCCTTGTTACTACTTGAAGAATATATTGGAAAGTATGAAAATCAAAACCAAAATGAGGTACCACTTTACACCATGAGATGGCGCATATTTAAAAAACAGGAAACAAGATGTGGAGAAAAAGGAACTCTCCTACACTGCTGGTTGGACAACTGGTCCAGTCACTATGGAAAACTGTATGGAGGTTCCTCAAACGCCTAAAAATGGAGCTACCATCTGACTCAGTAATTCTATTCCTAGGAGTCTACCCAAATACAAAGACATTATTTCAAAGGGATACTTTCACCCCTATGTTTATTGCAGCACTATTCACAATAGGTAAGATATGGAAATAATCCAAATGCCTAAAAGTAGATGACTGGATCAAGAAGATGTGGCATGTATGCACAGTGGAATATTACTCAGCAATAAAAAAGGCTATTGTGGTTGTTCAGGACAGAGATGTTAGGTTAGATTAGAATCTGAGCAGCAAAACCTTGGAAATCCCTTTCTCAATTATGTCACTTTGTAATTGGAATAAGAATAGCACTATTTAATTATAATTTCCGGGGGGGGGGAATCATGACTTGTATAAATATAAATGAGCATATGTCAAAACTGTTGGAAAACCAGTAAGATATTAAAACTAATAGTTCAAATGAGAATTGGAATTAGACAAGTTAATTTTTTTCTACCAGATAAAATTCCATGACCATGGACACCAGTTCCTCTGGTAATTTCTATATGGTGTAGCAAAATAGACTAGTGAAAGACAAAGATATACACTACCATAAAATTAGAAAATGCCTACAAGATGCTGGGCTATGCTAGCATTCCATTGAAAGAATCATTAATAATCTCTGTGTCCCTTTTTACAGTGTTTTGGACAATACCATTGCCTGTCAAAATGATAATGAGTTATAATAGAAAAGGTCTAAAACATCAGTAAATATTTTTCTAATGTTTTCTTTTTCAAGATTATTTATGCATACAGAACTGGGGTATAGGCCTGAGGTACAGCGGTGGTGAGAAGATACACCAGAGATGGAGTGGGGAGCAGAGCAGGCAGAACGATGAAGAACACTGCTAAAGGGAATAGCAGGCAGGTCAGGAGAGGTCAGGCACCATGTGGGTCACCTCCGGGACTGGGGATCGAACATGCATTGAAACTGCTGGTGCCAACTTGCAGTGCTGTGTCCTAACCTGCTATGCCACCAGGGAGGGCCCAATATCAATCAGTAAATATTAACAAATACTATTATATCAAAATGGTGGTAGACTACATGGAGGTTGCTTTTGATGTTTACAGCTAAACATCTTTCAGGGTTGATTCCAGATAATATTAATATCTAATCCCCTTAGCTCTTTTTTTAATTGATCATTGGTTTACAATACTGTATAGGGTTTAAGGTAATAAGTTTACTTTTCTTTAGATCCACGTTACCATATCCCACCCACCATCAAAATACCCATTACTTTCCATCAAGGTCAAAGGCAGAACTACCTTTGTTTTCCCCAGTACCTGACTTTTGCTTTCTGACCACCCCACCCTTACCTTAGCTAAGCTGTTTACAGTGGATCTGGAGCCACGTAGGTTAGTTACTCAGTCATATAAAGTCTCTTCCATACATGCAAGATGTATAATTGTTACTGTTCAACAATACTATTTACATTCCCTTTTCTTTTAAAAAACAAAATGGTGGTAGTGGAAATGAAGTGAAGCAAATTCATCTCAATTTCAATCTTGAAGGAGAATGAATAGGATTTGGAACCATTTGGAAATGAGAGATCAAGGAAATTAAGGGTTCAATAATAACTTCTAATTTTTATGAGTAGTTGGATGGCCAGTAGAATAATTTGCTGAGATAGTGATTGGATGAGGAATTGGTTGCTGAGGAAGGAAATGAAATGATTCATTTTGACAGTTTAAGTTGGAACTCCCTTTGAAATACCAGAGTGAAACTGTTAAGCATGAGCTAGAACAATATGTGGTGGCCTAGAACAGGAAACTTCACTGTTCCTTATGACCCCATTTCCTCATTTATGTAGTAAAAGGAGATCATAACCATTCTTATCTCATAGTGTTGTTATGAATTAACAACTTGTATTTATAAAGCACTTAAAATACTGCCTGACACACAAAAATTACCGTATAATTTTGATAGATAAGCTAATGTTTCTCTGAAAGAATAAAATGGCTCCATGTGCCAAATCTTCCCCTCCAAAAATTTTTGAGTATAAAACTCAAAGATAGTCTAGTCTAAAGAATGAATACTTAGAAGTTCCCTGTACTTTGATGGCATTAAAAAGTAAGAATCATTGATTAGAGTGTCAACCAGCAGACCCAAACTCAACCCTGAGTTGAGGGTGCTTAGGGTGTGAGGAAAGGAGAAGACCTTAAAAAAGGTGAACTAAGAGGGATGTAATCCTCTTAGTTGATACCAGTAAGTCAAGAGGAGAAAGTGTTTCAGAAGGCAAGCACAGTCAGTTATGTCAGATGGCTACTGGGAGGAAGATGGCCTGAAGTATCTGAGAATAGCAGATGATGAAAGCCAGTACTTTTAGAAATAGGCTATTAACTGTCTCTCTGCTGACTTTCTCTTACAGTTAAAGGAACAGTCACATCCTAACTGACAATAGAGCCCCTTCTGTAATAAGATTCCAAGTTCTTGTCTGGAATCATATCAGAGAAAGCTTGGTCAGAACTGCAAGATGAATTTAACAAAATATTCAAATAGATGGAGGTCCCAGGCTGTGAAAGAGCCCAGTAGTCTCTGACTCCTTGGAACTTTGAGGGAACTCAAATCCCCTGCATAATTTCCTTCCAATATAAAGTCCCTTTGAAAGGAAAATGTGTTCTTTAATGAAGTCAGTCTTTCTTCCCTGACTTCTAGCACAGAGCATTTTCTACAGGAAAATCATTGAGGCATTCTTGCAGAGCCCAGCTGCCTCTCAAATTCCAAAAGGGCATCATTGTCATGAGAAAATGAAGTCTGCTACTTGGAAAATGCCCCTAAATATAGCTCTCCCCAGACTGCCTTAGTGCAAAATTGGCATCAGTCCTTCCTTCACTTTAATGCTGGTTAGCAGCACTCGATGGGGCAGTCACTGAATTTCTTTTTCAAATGTCAAAAGTGGTGTTTGTTTTGTCATTTTTATTTTTAAGATCACTCCACTTTTGGCTACTCTACTGGGTCACCTTACATTGCTGAAGACCCTCGCACCCCCAGGCATGGCACTTAAGGAACTCTTAAAATAGATGGTTCTAGTAGGTGTTTTGTACAGTTGGTGACCTGGATACGTTTGAAACCTGTTGCTTGGAGACTTTGAGTTATATAACGAGCATGAATTATTTGCAGCTCAGAGAGTTGTAAGCTGACAACAGCAGTTAAGAAATATTTTCATAATTCCATATTCAGTTCAAGTATCCTTGACTAAAGATCTTTCACAATAAGTTAGATTCTCATCTACTTGGAATGATTTAGGTGTGGTTCTAAGCAAATGGAAAGGCATATTTTAGATAAGTGTGCTCCCAAAATTTTAAAGTTCTAGCTATATTTTTAATTATCGTTTTAAGTTTGTCTTAGTATTGTGGGTTTTAAAAGTAGGTCTAAAATGCCTAAAATGATACAATTAAAGACTTGCCTTCCCTTTGTAGCATTCCAAAGTGTTTCTGTTCTTTGCTGACTTACTTCGGAGGTTTTGTTAAGCATCTTACTTTGAATTTCATTTAAAGACCCTAAATCTCTAAGAGGTTTTACATGTAATATATTTAATTCATATACAAGTAATAAGTAGATGAAAGAAGGAGCTTCCCTTTCCCTTTTCTAAATGTCTTGCCCCACCAGCAGCAATTTTTCATGCATCTGTCTACTTTATTCATATATCCATATATTTTTGATTCAGATGCCAAAGTACCCCACTTTTTTGATAACTGCACCTTTTTCTGCACCTATTTTACTCCATTAATGTCTCAAGGATTTTGCAGAGTTGGGAAAAGAACCAAGTTTTTAAAACTAAAGATTGGGTTAAAAATAAAATGAGGCAATTAGGAGTAACATCCTTAGCAATAAAGTATAGTGACTTCCCCCCACACACACACACACACACAAAGGATATGTTTATATACAAGACTTTCTGGTTCATTTGGGGTAGAAGTACTGATAAAATATTTTATTTTTCCAATATAGTTTTCCAGATTCTTCTATAGCCACTAGTTAAATGATCAATATTTTAAAGAAGAAAAAACCATGATTCCTGATGAAACATAATAGGAACATCTCTCAAAGATTTTATTTACCTCATTAATTAATAAATAAACAAGAAGATGTTACAGCCAATTCAGGTCAGTTCTAAAAAAAGCATATAGATTTAGGCAAATAAGAATGCTGAAATGAATTTTCAAGTAGGTACAAAGTGAGTGTTTTCACAGAACTTCAGTCAATTGCACTTCACTAACACACTGTACTTCATTGGGCAAGAATTATATGTATTATCAGTTTATGGCATTTATAAAGTAGAAAAACAGTTCACAGTCAATGACAGGCTAAGATAACTATTAAGGATGTATTGGTAATCTGTAAATGTTTGGGCCCATCTTAAAGGCTCTTGTTATCTTTTTCTACAGTATTCTGTTCATTCTTTTCCTCTATCTTCACCCTGATATCATGCCAACACTCATACACACCAGGAAGGAAAAGAAATCCACAACCACTGTCAGCTTATGGCTGAAATGTAGTGGGGATGAAAATTAAACCAAAATCAGGTATTTCTTATGTGATTTCCAGCAAGTTTCAGTTTGGATTTTGAAACCAGAGAATGAGATGAGGCTAGTAGCAGCCTGAAAAATAACACTTATTAAGTCACTTATTTGGAGTACCAGTAACTTTTGAAACAAACATGTATATGAGAAAGAAGGGGAGAAAAAATGAAAGTTTAATTTCTTAGTTCAAGGACCATGCATAATTAAAACTAGTCTACTTCTGGCTAATATCTATAGTAACATGAGACTAAATTATGAAGAGTAAGTCATCTCTGTTTAACATTATATTAATAAAGTGATTATTTCTGTTTTTCAAGCTATGCTTCTGACTAATAGCCAAACTGAACCACTTTGGGATTTCACAAGTGAATTTGATTATCACTGTTTTCTCTTGCATAAAATGGTCTGTGATGATAGCTCTAATTAAATGATAAGCTATTTGTTAATAAAGTGAAAACTTAATCTTGTAATAGAAGAGCAGACAGAAGCATAAATTATTTATTTGTCAGGGTTCTTTTTTTAAACATCCTAGAGATGACTAAATTCAGAAGTCCTATCAGTTATTTCTGAAGTTCGTTCATCCTTTAAAAACTCACTATCCAGCCATTCTTCATGCATCTCACAATAAAACTAACAGATAGAATTTTTAAATTATCCAAATGTCAATAAAAGCCCCTTGCATTGTACATTTGTGCATCAAAATTGAAAAAAAGAAAGACCTACTGGGATTCCACTTTAAAGACCCCACTTTTAGGTTCTAATTTAGTAAATCCTAGTCAAGATGAGTCTTTAAAATATTACAGTTAAAGCTCCTAAGTCCTTGCCTGCCCTCCCACTGACCTTGCTTCCTCCCACTTGTGGCCAGAAATCTCAAGATAGTAAATACAGAGCTGGGAGACCTAGGGATGTGGAGGAAAGTTTCATGTGAAAAACAGTTATTATTCATTTGGCCATTTGCTCTATTAGATATTTTTCTTTTGAAATATAATCTCCTGCCTTCAACAAGAAAGAATATATTATATCATACAGTGTATACACTAGAGAAATTAAGATGACTGCCAAAAGACAGCCCCACTTAAATACCAAATTGTTTTTAATTGGTGTGAACTTGATGAAGACCTAAGTGTAGTGGGAGATAAGCCAGTAAGGCTATTGGACATTTGATAAGACACTCACTTGGGAGACATAAAACAGATGTTTATTGTTTTTGCTATTAACCCTAAGTGTTCAGATAGTTAAAAAAACACACATGGGTACTTGGCACACTTTTTTTTTTTTTTTCCCATTTAGATGCTGCCTTTAAATAAACATGTTTCAACCATTGCAACAAGTTCTGTGGCTTTGGTAATATGCCCTCTCTACTCTGTATGCTTTTGGTTGGTGTATCTTCCCTCCCCTGGAAAGAGACCAGGCCAAGTGAGTCATTCTCATTATAGGCAAGGAGGTCTGAGGGTATCTTTGATTTTTGGGTTTTTGCTCTGTTTCATTTTGTTTTATGGACCTAATCGGTTTACAACACTGTGTCTGATTCAGGAGCTTACTTATCACCCTTCAGATGTTAACTACCACACACTTACCAATTGAGGATTTAGTTTGTGTCTGATTCAGGAGCTTACTTATCACCCTTCAGATGTTAACTACCACACACTTACCAATTGAGGATTTAGTTTCCCATCATCCATATTCTACATTTCATCTGGGACTTTCTTTGGAAAATAAAACACACCAAAAAATCAGTTCAGCTACTTGTCATTTTCTAAGCTTATCAACATGGGGGAAAATGGAACCTTGGACCTAAAATACGTTTGGAAATTATTTATGACTCGGTGATTTTGGTAGCTACACTGAGTGCTCTATAGCCACACTGGAATACTACAGCCCACTGGCCAAATGCAGACCCCTATACCATCCTTCTCTCCTCCCCCTTTGTTATTCTATACAGAAAGACCCACAAACATGGCCCTCAAAATCTAAAATATTTTCTCTTTGGCCCATTAAAGATAAAGCTCACTTCCCCTGTTGTCTTGTAAAGGTCACTTTAGTAAACCATGCCCCTTGCTAGTATAAAATAGCTGATAGGGCTCAGATGTTTTCATTTGTCCTCTTTTTTTTTTCCATTTTTTTTAAAGATTTATTTATTTATGCATACAGAACTGGGGTACAGGCCAGAGGCTCAGGATCTGTGAGAGGCTTCACCAGAGACAGAGTGGGGAACAGAACAGGCAGATCGATGAAATACACTGCATAGGGGAGCAGCGGGCGGGTCAGGAGAGGTCTGCCACACCATGTGGTCACTTCCGGGGCAGGCGGGAATTGAACTCATGCAGAAGCGGCTTTAGATTCTCAGTGCTGTGCTTTAACCCTCTGCGCCACCAGGGAGGGCCCATTTGTCCTCTTTTTTATTTGAAAACAATATTTAGTGCCACACAATTAAAGAAGCCTTATTCTTAATATCTTTGCCAACATTGCAGGACTATTGTTTTATGTTTTTCTTTATGTATAAAATAGTTTAGTGTTAGTTTAGTTTCTAGTATATAGTGTAGAATATAAGAAAATAGTTTATGTCTACACCTGTGTTGTAAAAGTCAGGGCTTATATATTTGTCCTGATTCTTGTTCTTGGAGATAGAAAGTAGATGTGAGTACATGAGAAGAGGGATAGAATTTGGATTGCAGATTTTGTCTTTATATTTCTAGAAAGCTCCTGTAAGTGGTATTCTTTAAACTTTTTAGGCTACGGTTTTCTCCAAATCTCTCAAGGTGTCAGAAGGTAGGGTTAAGAATTCAAAGTAATAGAACTAAAATTGTGATAAGAACTTCTTGGGAATAATTCAGTGTGTCCATTTCTTCCTCACCTACCTTCCTGTTCTCTCATAGGGAATGGTTCTTCAAAGGTGGTGGGGGTCAGAGCCATCTTAAAGACTCTCCTTGTATGCCTCAGACTCCATTTGCTCCTTGGAGGCCTGGCTCTCCTGGCCCGAACCCCCAGCTCCACACGCAGGCCCAGGAAATAGCTCTGTTGCATTCCATCTAGTTTGAAAACTTGGATGGTTTCTTATTAGAATTTCAGTTTTCCTAAACTAGATAGGAACCATTTGCACTTGCTAGAATTTAATGCACTAACCTTCTTATCTCTCCTTTCCTTTTGTGCCAAAGTCAAGCTTAAGAAGCCAGGTTTGCGTGCCTCCTCAGCAGGACTCCCTGTGAGAAAGTACTAGAATCATGGAAAAATAAGTTTTTTTATTCCAAAGATTTTTATTCAAATTATTACACAGACTTTTTTTTTTTTAATCTTAGTTGTTCCCTCTGGGCTTTCTTCCCTAGGCCCCTCTCAAGGTCATTGCAATTATGGCCATAATTGATTATTGGGAGGAAAATATTCTTTCTGGAATTTGGACATTGTCCTACATTTTAGAAAACCTTAGAGGAAAAACCAAATTCTTACCAATGTAGCTTCTCTCAGGGATGAGAGTCGAGGTTGTTGACCAACATGTATGAATGTCTCATTTACGGCGACATGCCTCAAGATTTAAATTTGTAGCGCAGCTTTTCTCTATGATATAAAAAGAATTGTAGACCAGACTAATTCAAAGAATGTGTGAGGAGCAAGACTGCTCCATTCTTGGAAACTTACAAAAAAAAATCCTCTTTCTACATATAAATAAATCTTGGGAAGCACATTGAGCAGAAAAGCAAAGAAAGTTACAGAATATGAGATCCAGACTAAAAAAAAAAAAAAAAACTTAAATATCTCACAGGGCTTATTTTGTTATAGTTTTTAGTATCGGTATTAGTCTGCTATAAGAATAGCCAGCATCTTGCAGGAGGCACAAGTGCTGGGATTTAGTGTGCGAGAGAAGAAACCAATTCCCTGCTCAGAAGAGCCACTACTGGGGGTGAAAGCGGGAGAAAGCAGGTGGTCTGTGGCTGGAATGCTTCAGCTGGGAGCACACATGATACTCATGAGGAAACCAATCCAGAAACAGTGGCAAATGAGCTCATAAACTAAACTGCAGCGCCCATCGCGGGACAGGGTGGCAGAGTTCTGAGCACGTCCTGGAACACCACGGGTCCCTGGCAGCTAGTGGAATGCTGCCTCACGCTTCCCCCTCACTCTGCGGCCTGGGGCTTCTTACCCTGTCCTCTTGTTTGTTTGCCACCTGCAGGTTCATCCCAGAGGCGTGGTCGCCCTGCACGGTGACCTGTGGTGTGGGGACCCAGGTGAGAACGGTCAGGTGCCAGGTGCTCCTGGCATTCTCCCAGTCTGTGGCTGACCTGCCTGTGGACGAATGTGAAGGGCCCAAGCCCGCATCCCAGCGTGCCTGTTATGCAGGACCCTGCAACGGGGACACCCCTGAGTTTAACCCAGAAGAAACTGATGGACTCTACGGTGGCCTGCAGGATTTTGATGAGCTGTATGACTGGGAGTATGAGGGCTTCACCAAGTGCTCCGAGTCATGTGGAGGAGGTAAGGGGGGGACTCTGTCTCAAGTCCCTGCTGCCATCTTGTCTGTTTCTATATCCCCCTCCCTGCTTTGCTCAAGTCACGTGACTTCTGCTAGTCCAGGAATGATAAGCAGGGGGAGGAAGGCATTCTAAATGTAAAGCATACTGAATGAAACACAGATGTATTTCTCTCTGGATGTGAGTGGCTCTCAGGCTGTCAGCTGTAAGTGGCCAACACAACTAATGCTTTTACTTTAAGTTGTCATTTCAATGTTTTGCAATATATCCTCGTGTGGCTGACTGAGAAACAAAGTTGACACTGTACTGGCAATGCTCTCAACATTGTTTTATTTATCTATGTCCTTGCCTCAGTGAATGTGATATGAACCGAGACCCAAGATGACAAAACACCCTCCTATTCCCAAGAACAGGTCACAATTTATTCAGCTGATTTCTCAAAATCATACTATTTACAAAGGGCATGGGCATACAAAGGGTGGTTAACGCTGGTTGCCTATTACTGGAAAGGAGTTCAGAGCTTAACGTCTGACCTCGGCACCATTCTACAGATGATAAAATTAAGATATGGAGCAGCTGAATGACTTGCTCAAAATCACAAAGTGAGTGAGTAGCAGCTAGAACAAGATCAGCTATTTATTTCTCTGTCCACATTCCTCCTATCATTTCACATTTTTTTCAAGCACTTAGAGAATTCCTGAAGCTTTCTTGTTATGCATGTTAATTAAAATGTTAAACGTTTCCACGTGTACTGATAACATATTCAGTGATTCTTTATTTCAGGTGTTCTAAATGGGTTTGTAGTGAGAGAGGAAATCATTTAATCAACAGTTAATTCTTCAAGATTACTATCTTTCTTGTAACTGTAGAGAATAGATTCATCTTCCCACTCACCCATATCTGCCCTCCAGAGAGAGATTTAGGTGAGGAAATACTGGCTGATTTCCTGCCCAGCCCCTCTCACTGCTATCAACCCCCTTTTGGACTATTAAGGTTGTGCATTCCCTGCAAAGTTTCTTAACTGGTGTAAAAAATGTATTAAAATTATTTCCCAAAACGGTTTCCTAAGCCACAGTATCTTGGAAACTTTTTAAAAGGCATATGCTGTTGCTATGAAGAAAATAACACAACTGTGCCCAAATTATTCACATGTAGTTGAAAAAGATAAATAAATAGTAGAATAAGAACTAGCAAACAACCAATTTTCTTGATCAGGTCTTTTAATAGGCATTTAATAGTTTTGACCTTGAAGTCCTTGTTTGTTTCTAAGTCTTCCAATTTCAAACCGTGTAATTCTGAAGTGTTTTAATGGAAAGTCCTGTTATTTTAAAGCCTAATTTCTTCCATCTGATTCTAGAAGATGGCTTGCTGGAACTCAGCTTATCTGTGTTTATATGGTGCTCTCTGCTCACTTTGAGAGCATCTTCTCTTCAAGCTTAGTGAGGGAGGGTGTTTAACAAGTGTTGATCATCGCTGAGCTCAGGCAGATGTTGAGAGGTCACCAGGAAGGATGATACCAGTACCACAGTTGCTTCTGTCCAAAATGACTCAGTGTTCGCATGGTGTGTGTTTATCTCCAATTTCCATAATCACCTGAACTGAATGATCATTATCTCTAGTCTAAAACGAATGTACTTTGAAAAAAAAATTATTTATGGTCTCTCTTAGTTACAGTTCTCGGTTACAAGTCAAGCCTGGAACTTTATGAGCAGATGGAAAAAATAGATGCAGTAATGGAATATATCAATAGCCAGATACCTTTATCTTTTAAGATTCAAACCGTTGTGCTGATCAACCAGGGGTATAAAATTCAAAGTGTAGAAAGGACATGGAATGTTTTCAATTTAAAATATTTTCAAAAGATATTAATTTGGAAATAAGATTTGGATATTTGTTAAACAGTTGGTCTCTCCCTGTGAGAACGGAACATCTTTGTGCAGCAAAAATTGTGCATGCTTTATATCTAAGGCAGGGTAAAGTTACTAAAATAGCTTAAGTCTTTAGCTGTCAACAATTGTGCACACTTACCTACAGCATATCCTTGTGCCAAGGTAATATATTTACGCCTGAAATGTTAGAGTTGAAAATTCCAAAGTGGTGAAAATATGCTTGAGTTATATGGTCCATATGATGCCCATACGCACTAAAAAGCTATTTCAGCATACAGGATATGTACATTTTGAAGTCATTGTTTGGCAGTAACGTTTTATTGTATTATCAACTTTGATCTTTCACCAAAATCCAGCCCACAACGTTGTATATTTTTTTAATCATTGCTGTTGCTGAAGCCAACCCAGAACATACAGGATTAACAGATAGATGTTAAATCAATTTTGGTTTGTAAGGCTGGTCAAGCTAATTTCATTGTTTTTGCAATCTCAGGAGATGAAATTTGATATATGTAAGAAGAACCTTTCACCTAGCAGAGGTAGCAACCAGAAGGAATGAGTTAGTAATTTAGGCTGTAGTTGGTGGCTGCATTTTCCCAAGCTGTCATCAAATATCATGTAACAATTATGCTATTCTGGGAGATATGAACACTGAAAATCCCATTTTTCCAGAAGATTGAAAGTGAGCCTAATTTGTTCAGACCTGTGCCCTGCATCACACTATCATCTCCCTATTATTTTAATTTCCCATATGTGAATTATAGGTGTGGTCAGGGAGAGCTAATCAGAATCTGAATAGCTTTATTAGGTTGAACTCATACATGGTCAAAACAACATTAAAATCTAGCCGAGAGAAGATTTAGCATTGACTCCAAACTTGAACTGAAGTGGCTGCAGCTAACTTGCAGTGCTGCATCCTAACCCATTGCACCACTAGGGAGGGCCCAGGAATAAAGTCTTAATGCCTTTTGCTGCTTTTTCCTCATTAGTCCTCTCTCCGTTTTTTTCTGGTTTTGGTTTTGCTATTTTCCTCATGAGTCCTTCTGTCAAGAAAGGAAAACTCAAAATCAACAAATAGTAATTCCTAACTTAACATCATTAAGTTTCTTGGACATTTGGACATTAAGTGAAATGACATATAATGAAACAAGGTCTCCAGATAGTATTATTTAGCTCCCCATCTGCGAGGATATTTTCTCTCATCAACATTATAGCTAAATAATGAGGGAGACAACATTATTCAAAGACAAGGACCTGCTGTAGTGTACTTGATTGAACCTATGGTCCTTCAGAGCACATGTATTGGTCTTTTGAAAAGAGCGCAGTGATGATTTTGTGCTCGGTGAGCTAATATATCACCTCCTGGCCTGATTCCCCTGGGCAGAGTATATTGTGGACTCCCAGGTAAAGCCCTCAGATTTCTTCCCTTCTCTAACTTCCAACACTCCCCAGCCCATGGCAGATCACTGGCTCTTCCTTCCTTCCTTCCTTCAAAGCACCCCAACTACCTCTCCTCAGCCCAAATTGCACGTTCAGCTTAGCATGCCCTGCCCTTTTCATTAATGCACGTGACAAAAACACATGATGTTGACCACAACACCATCCCAGATGTTCCTCAATTATAGAAGAGCTCTTTTTAATAGTTTCCCCCACTGCTCTAAGCACTAAGGATGTCGAATCAACTGACCCTTGTGGCAACAGACATTTTAAAATAGTATTGAAAAAGCCATCATTTTACACTAAAATTTGGAATTCATTAGCTTTGGAATGCCTCTTAAACTTAGCACTAAACCCCTGAAGATGACTTTTATGTTCAGCTATGATAATTGGTTTGGGGTAATATGAATTTGTGTTCTACTTATCTAAGAGATTTCTGATACCCTTTGAGAAGCTGTAGAATGGTTACAGCCATTGCCTTGGAGTCTTAGAAAGACCTTGGATCTGTAAAAGGAGTCCACAAATGGAAACAGGTCATACCACTCACACACACCTGCAATAAGCACTTTCACATGGCCCTGCAGTCACTTCCTGACTTGGGATTGTCAATTCAATTTTATAAGGGTTTGAATAAATGAATAAAGTCCAATTACATTGTAATTTAGGGAAGCACTTTACATCTTTATAATTCAAGTAAATGAATTGAAAAATTAATAACTGCTCTTCTAGGCTCTAAATGGAATAGGTGACTTTGTCCTGCACTTTGTCATCATTATGTTATTAATGACAGAATAGTCCAGTAGAAAGTAAGAGTTAGAATATAAATAATTTCTTCTAACATGTTTTGCTACATCATCATCTCATGAATTTCAAATGGTTGGTTTCATCTACAACCAAGAGAAGAGCAATCAGTTACAGAATAGGATGGAATAACTTGAATATTTAGTATAAATCCCAAATGCTCCACCCTGCGCCAGTCATGTTATATTTAAGCCAAGCACTGAAGCTCATAAAAAGCTTAGGGAAAAAAATGCAAAGGGTACTATCATGACCACAGAGTAAATATTTTGTGATTAATTTTTTAAACAGTTTGATTTCTCAGAATTACTGGGAAGAGGAAATGCAATTTGGATACTGGCTTTAAAATACCACATTTTAAATAATGGTTTTATAGAGAAACTTAGTATAGCTATATATTGATTGGTATAATAGCCTTATAGGTAGGTATCTTTTTATATAGAGCCATGAATGTTGGAAATCAAATTCTTGAGAATATCCTTTCTTGCCTTTCTCTTAAAATCTGCCAAAAGGTCCCAGACAAATATGTAGGTCTTTTTCTGGAGAATTCTAGTTGATATCACAATTTCTTAGCATTTTTAAATGTTAGTCCTAAGTAATTAAAGCTCCAATTCTAAGGCATAGCCACCCACAGTTTCACTATTTAGCAATTGCATGACTTTAACAAGTCTTTTAACTCTTCTCAATCTAAGTTTTCTTGCTGGTAAATGCAATTTAAAAGTGCTCATTTATTTATGAAGTTATGAGAGGATGGAAAGATGCATCAAGTTCTGAATCACACTGCCTGGCTAATAACGTACACCCTGTGGATTTTAGCCTTTTTTATTCTAATGGTGGCCTGAAATGCCTGGTTTTGACCCAAGTCAATATCTCCCTGCCCCAGACTGGCTCCATGAGAGACACCACACACCTTCCTGCAAGAGTGCTAACCTTATGCCTGTCACTGCCCCAACTCCTGTCTTACTAGATCAGAGTCGGGTATGCAGATATCAGGGGGAAGATTATTTTCCATAGATATAGAGAAGTTTGTTTTCCGAGAGTGTAGAACAGATTCTGTGGCTGTAGTGATTAAACATCTTGTTCTCTTTCTTTGTTTCAACTTCCAAAGCTGCCCTTGGTCACTAAAGAAATGAACCAGAATCAAAAGGACCCAGCAAAGGCTGGAAGCCTGGAGGCCTGGAGGCCTGGCCCCAGAATCACAGCTATTTTCAGAATACTGGCTACTAAAGCTCTACTCAGGACTTCCCTTCCAAACATAACAGCCTCTTGATTAAAAGATAACATGTGAAGATCTTGGGACAGTTTATTTTTATTTTTTTGCCACCCTGCTCTCCTCCATTAAGCGATCACATTTCAACTTTACAGTTCTATAACTTGGTCTCGAATCATTTTAGAAGCTCTGGTAGCACCCTCTCCCATTTGGGGTTTGCTCTCCCATGGTGCTGCCTTCTCCCAGATAAGAGTTTTGACAAGATGGACAGTCCTGGGCTTTAAACTGCCGTCTCTGACATGCAGCGATAGTAGTCCTACCAATCGCATGGACCTCCCACCAGCTGCCTTGTCTACACTTCATCACCCACACACGCCCACTCTGGCCTGACAGTGTGATTTGTGCACAGGTGTCCAGGAGGCTGTGGTGAGCTGCCTGAACAAACAGACACGGGAGCCTGCTGATGAGAACCTGTGCGTGACCAGCCGCCGGCCCCCACAGCTCCTCAAGTCCTGCAGTTTGGACCCATGCCCAGCCAGGTAAGGGGCGTGTTGATTGCCCTGCTACCCAGGAGCGTGTGCAGAAATGGGTGTGTCTGTCCTTGGGCAAGGCCAGCATGCTTATTGTTACCCAGTGTTTTGAAAACCAATTAGCATCAGCTCAAACCTTTAGTCAAATCCACTTAAATTTAATTGAAACCAGGGCTTTGGAATTCCAGCCCAGTGGTCACGCTCGGGGTCCAGAAGGCTCTGTTATGCAGTGAGCCCTGTTGCAAGGCAAGTGCACACACATGCTGTTTTCCCCTGAAGGAGCGTGAACTGACCACAAATGTCATGCTCTTTGCCACCTTTTAACCTGTGTCCCCAATCCTCACATCATAGTGGATTGCAGAGTATACGGAACTCAAGCTTCTGGGTGGTGTAATTGATGCACTATGAAATCTGTGTACACACAGCACTCACATCCATTATGGCATGCTCTGGGGTTTGTGTATATCATTCTGCACGCATAAAATCAATTAGAGCATTTCATTGTTCAGCCCTGCCTGGGTCTCATTATTGCCCAACCTTAAGTCTTAGTTAATCAATCCAATCACTGCTTCAGTCCACAGAATTTTATGGTGTCTTGAGAAACTTGCCTTCAGATACTTGCTTGGAGCAAGTTTCTGTAGAAGCTAAACTATCTCATCTATGAGTCTGATTTCAAAGGGATGTATTTAAAGAACCAAAGCCAGATTTTCAAGCCTGCTGATGGGATGAAAAATGTTACTGGATAAGGTCATATCTTAGCCATGAAGGGAATGCCGTTTCTGAAAGACAGTTCTGCTGCTTCTGTGAAGTGTATCATGTGAGCAGCAATGTGTTGTCTTGAGGAATGAGCAACAGTTTGCTGGTCAAGCTGGTGCTGCCTGTGTGATTTCTCAGCCATCCAGATGTCTTGCTCAGAGCCTTAGGAGGTGGAGATCACAGATCTCCTCAGGTCAGATCAGGGCACAAACCCATGATGACATTTGCCTGACTGATCACCAGAATTGCTCCATATATAGATCAGAACAGTGGTCATGGGTAAAGTAAAATTAAGGGCTGGCCCTGGAAAATCATAGGTGTTGTATACGGGGCTGTGTCCCACCTGAGCCAACATCTCTGTGCTGACCTTGCCACCTCCATTTCTGTGAGCCCATCACCTCGCTGCATGGGTGAGGGGTACACCCCCCTGCTGTTTGACAGCAGTCTCCCCAGATAGGAGAAAGCTGAATGTTTTCAGCATACACAGCCTGCAGGAACCTTGGCTAGCAGGTCAGAATGCCTGAGCTTTTTCTCCCAGTTCTATCACCCAGGAGCTGTGTGGCACTGGGTGAAGTGTCTCTCTTTTCTGTCTCCACATCTGCAAAACAAATTGTCTGTACTAGATGCTCTGGGGTCACCACAGCCTGGCCAGCCTTCATGTGACTTTGCATTACCCCGTAGGCAGAAGCACGAGACTGCTACTGTTACTTCTTTGTGCCGATAATTAATGACATTGCTGTTCTGCTTATTTACCATCACTTTAAAAATAAGCATAAGGGGCTTTCTACCACATTCCAGTGTTGTAATGACATCCAAATGCTTTGGTGAGCTGCGTCCCTACTGAGGCATTCAGTACCTGGGACTAGCTGGACATCTTCTGGAGCCAGAGAACTGGACACAAGGTGTTACTTCCCACCCTTGAAGTACTGATTTATTCTACAGCCTTTGTACTGAATCCCAGACAAGGACACTTACTAAGCTTTACTTTGTTGCACTGGTTGCAGATAAACTCAGTATTTTGATTTTTCACCAGCCTATGTCAAACTGACAGGCAAGACCTCTGACTGGACACTACGAGGGATTCCTTGGGACAGTCATACACAGCTAAACATTTGTAGAATGATGCTAATTAAAACAACAAAAGAGGCCCAAGTGCAGTGGTCTGATGGGAGATATTCTCTTCATCTCACATCCAAGAGGCAAAGCAGACTTTCAGCTGAAAAGGAAGAAATGCAGAGAGGCCCATCACCTGCGGGGTATCCTCAGTATGCTTTCTTGTATGGCACTTAAAAAAATGGCAGGTTGGTGAAAGATGGATCTGGAAAAGAAAGTGTGTTTGGTAGTGACACAGTGTTGTCTTCTTTTTCCCAGTAGCGTCTGTTCAATTGGGAGTAATTTAAATCATTAATTCACAATTTTTATTGTACATGGATTATTGTTCTCTGTCCCTTTTAGTGCATCCTCTGATGGACTCCAAGTTTCTATAAATTATCTGTGGATTCGTAGTCCATGGTGATGTCTATGTGTTCAAAAAATATATAGCATTTTCTGGGAACAGAGAAATGATGTTTCAAATCTTGGTTACTGGGCTTCTGTGCCAGAGTGGCAGCTGGTGATTAAGATAAGCAGCTTTTCTTAGACAGGTGTTTGCCCTCTGGAATGGAGTTCCTAATTCCTAACTGGAATTAGGAAACTGCTTTTTTTCTTGGCCAGTCAGAGTTGTCAGATCATATGGCGAATACCTTTCTGAATGGTCTTGAAGACTGAACTTCACTTTTGGGCCCTTCCTGTTGGTGCAGCATGTTAAAGCCCAGCACTAAGAAGCTATCCACAGGCACTGCAGCATGAGTTCAATACCCTGGCCAGGGAGCTGACCCACATGGCACAGCAGACCTCTCCTGACCTGCCAGCTGCGCCCCTTAGCAGTGTGTTTCAGTAATTCCACCTGGTCTGCTCCCCACTCTGTCTTGAGTTAATCCTCACCCTCCCACACCCCTGGCCTATATCCCAGTTCTTGTATGCATAAAAAAAATAATAAATATTTTTTTAAAAAAAAGGTTGAACTTTGCTTTTGCTGACTTTCTCTGTGTGGGTGGCAGAGTGGGTATCAAAAGCATTCATCCAACTTTGACTGGAGAGATACATTCCCAGACCTGGAACTGGTTGTTCACAGCAGACAGATATGTCTTCTCAAGTATCAGGCATTCTTTTTTCTTATTTAGTGCTCTGAGCATTTCATTTAGTGTGTCTGTGTGCACAGTTTGCCTGAATTTTGTACGGCACTTAAAAAATAGTAGTCTCCCTCACCAACACTGCTTTCTGGTCTTTTTGATAGGGGTCATTCTTATGGATGTGAGATGGTAGCTATTGTGGTTTTGATTTGCATTTCTCTGATGATAAGTGATGATGAGCTTTTTTTTTTTGAATGTGCTTGTTAATCACCTCTATATCTTCTTTGGAAAAGTGTCTATTTAGCTCTGCTATCCATTTGTTGATTGGGGTTTTTGTTTCCTTGAGGTTTATGAGTTCTTTATAGATCTTGGTTATTAGCTCCTTGGTTATATGACGTGCAAGTATTTTCTCCCATTTGTTAGGGTGATAGGGTCACTGTTTAAATACTTTAAAAAATAGCTTCACTCTTTAGAAGCTTTTTAATATGATATGGTCCGATTTGCTTATTTTTGCTTTTGTTTTCCTTGCTGTTGGAGTCAATTCAAAAACAAAAACAAAAAAACCCTGTAGCCAACATGTCATGTCATGTAGTGTTTTGCCTATGTTTTCTTCTATATATTTTGTGGTCTTAGGTAATGGAATCTTTAATCCATTTTGAGGTAGTTTTTATTTGTGTAATTTTGTGCGATAGTGGTCATTTCATTCTTTTTCATGTTACTGTACAGGACATCTTGGTTTTTCATTTAATAATACATACTAATACATCCTGATATCAACAAAATAAAAACCAGCCAATAGATTTCAACCTGTGTTCAAATCCTCTCTGACACTGTTAGTTATGTAAACTTTCAGGGGTGATATATCTTCAAGGTTCTTCATGTCAAAAATAAAATCATAGTAGTAGTAGACACTGAGAAAAGAACTCTCTTCTCCTTTCCTCTCCTTTCTTGATGAGAAATACTTTTAGTTTGAAATAAAATGATTTTTTTGTTTGTTGTTATTCTGGACTTAAATTTGATTAGATTTTCTCTGTTTTTCAACTAAGGCTCGGCAATTAAACTTTACCAACCCTCTCCCTGGTTTATACTAGCAATGACATTAGCAGCCTAAGGAAAGCCAAAATGCACTAGCATAAAAAAAAAGGAGTATGACTGTTATTAATTATAAGCATTTGATAGCTTGGCCAGTGTGTGTTGAAAAGATTTGGTAAACGTACGTGGAGGAGGGGAAAGAAGTAAGCAATGAAAGCCAGATGGCTGAAAATGAAGGAAATTCCAGGCAATTTCTGCAGCTTTGTTCTAACATACTTTTTAAACTAAACTTTTTATTTCTGTGCAACGGAGAACAGCTGAGTGGTGCAGAATAGATAAACAGTGAAGGGGGGGGGGGGGGGGAGAAGCCCATAATTCCAGGAATAGTACTTGTTTTCTGCCCCCCACCCCATACCCCAGTCTCTTTTCTCAAACCAGGGATGGTTCTTAAAACCAGCAAGACCTATAAAAGAAGCTTGGGGATCCTTATTTGAGATGAGAGAACTAAGAAAAATGGCTTGAAGGTCAGAGTCTCCTCTTTAAAAGCATACTTCAGAATGCCTATTTTATGGGACACTAACAAAATCCATGCATACTAGCAGCAAATGATTTCCAATATCTAATTTTCGTTTATATTAGCTGAAGAGGTTAGAGCAAAAGGTGTTGCTTTTTTTATACATGCACATATTAATTTATTTGATGGAGCTTTTTGCAGGCACTTTGTCCTTTGACAACTTGTTTTGAAGTTACTGTTTCAACCTGTTCTCTAAATACAGGTTTACTTTCTGCTGTGCTCCCTCAGTTTCCATATGCTGCCTTTTGGTTCTTTCCACCCTAACTTTTTAGGGTTTAAAGCAAAAGCACACCAAAACTTACTGACATGAACAGAAATGGAGTGCTGGCTTGCAGGCCATGTCCAGGCACTTCACGGGGAGCTAACTCCATGACTGTAACTCTCATCCTCCATAAATTCAGATGCATCTCACACCGCCTGTCTCTTTCTTCTACTGATGGGACAAGTTACAGTAGAGGAAACTGCCAGATTAGTTTCTTAACTATTGGGTTCAGTTGGCCCAAAAGCAGCCACGTGCTGGCCCAGTTATTAGAATCCAGGAGCTTTGTGGTTCTCTGACATTGACAAGGGGAAATGCCACATTTCTGTCTACCTCTGGACTTAAATGTTCATTTCACTTTGGAAAGCCCTATCCATCACCTAGGAAAGCTGTGAATCACCTGTCATATCAACCTCAATTCTCTGTGAAATGAGCTTTGATAGTATTAGAAATCACTTTTTATGTATAGATTTAGTTGATTCATGAATCTGGGGAGGGGCTGGAAATCAAAGGACTGAATATACCTTTTATCATACCACCTGAAAGTACATATGAATCATTGCAAAAGACAGAAACATCAGTTTTAGGAAAATTCATTCAATTCAGTCCATCAGGAGGGCTTTTCTTGTTTCTTCCCTGTGTAGTTGGATAGCCCTTAGACTACATAATTCAGTCTGGACTCTGAAGAAAATACTTCTAACATGCCATTCGTTAAAGACAGACAGGGTTTTACATTTTTATACAGTAACAAAATAAAAACTCCCTGGACATCTTTATTTAGCATCTACTTGTATCTGGTTCTTAGAAAATGCTACAAGGTGAAACCCTGTCTTAAAGAAGTTAAACTTTCAAAATAGAAATTACTGTGTAAAAGGTAAGCACAGGTTTCTTTGGGAGCTGAAGCTGAGAAGAAGTTTCTAATAGAAAGTAATGATGGAACTGAATCAAAAGGCAAAAGGAGAAATAGCCTAGAAGGAGATGCAAGAGGGAAGATCCTTCAGGGAGAAGAAAGAGCATAAACAAAAGGAAGGAAAGAAGTGGAAATCCGCTACAGGGTGGACAGGAGCCAGGGCCAGAGTAGCTCAATGTGCTAAGTTACATTGATTTTACTTTATGTCCTGTACTTTATTGTCCTATTGGCAATGAAGAGCTGTTGAAGGGAGTTAAACAGGGGAGTAGAACAGTCAGATTTGCTCAGAGAAAGACGGCTCTGGCAGCTCATCCACAAGCTAAAGTGGTAACAGTGGCTAGCTTGTATTATTGTGTCAACATCTGCACTTATTCTCACGGAGAGTCACAAGTAGCATGCTCTGTGTGGTACACACCATTATATTTTTACTGAAAGTGACACTACCTCTTGTCCAAAGTATATTTCCATTCTCTTTACCTTCACCGTTAATCAGCTTGTCTCCCTGGCAGGAGGGCGCAACCCCACGTAAGAGTGTCAGGAGGAAGTAAAGGGAGGTGCAGCTGGATGGTTACTGGAACACTCTGGAGCTCTTTGGGGTTAATGATAATTATCCAGAAAATGGAAATGTTTTCTTTTATATATTTCTTCTTCTTTGAGGTAATATTTAGATACCCCCATCAAGTAGTGTACCCACCACCAAAAGAATCAACACTTCAGGAAAGAAAGAAAAATGAATTCTATTAGGAAAATACATTAGTCATGTTGATGTCCTAGAGATAACGCAGACGTCTCTATTGACAAAGCAGAGACTTAACTTCAACTATAAGTGAAGCAGCCATGAAAACTCTGCAAGGAACAAGACTTGATGTTTCCATAAGAGAAATCTTGTAGGCACGTGCATACAGGCAGCAAGGATGATTGTGTCTAGAGGCTTAGTGATGCTTGTCATGTGGCAGACAAATTCCTACAACTCTACAACCACCCAAAGCTAGATAAAGAAGAAATAGAATGCAGAATAGACTGTACCCTCTTGATTCAGAACACTATAGAGCCCTTTGAGATAACCAGTTTCTATTTATCCTCCACTGATTAAATACTGCAATATTTGTTGAATGAATATTGTATGTCCAGGCATTGTGCTGGGGATACATTGTTGAACACCCCTGAAGCCAAAGTTTAGGGAATGGCCCTCAAGAAATCATTGTGGTTTTCAAGTGTTAAATAGATTTCATGCTGCCTTTGAATGATAGTCATTAAACTGGGCAGACTTTTGGTTCCTTCACTGCTCCAAAAGTGACATATATGTACCACGTATCCATCCCATTGCTCATAAGCACCAGGGATGGAAATATCATCACCAGATAGTTTCCTATTCTGGATATGGTGATGAAACAGAATTTTAGACTTCAAAAACCTCCAGCTTACAAATCAATCAACATAACTAGAGTGGAAACTCCCAAAGTAAATCTTTTCTACATTTTTCTTTTGCCTTGCCCTCTGATCCAGATTTCTAAAGTCTTAAAGTGACAATTTAAGGGCAAGCAGTGAATGATTTGGCCAAAGCTTTGAAATGAGAATTATCACTGCCAACATGTACCCACTGCTGTCTTTGGAAATTTTGGAAGAAGATCTCATGTGCAATGAGATGAAGAGCTTTTCCCTGGCCTTGGGGTTAGAAATCTTACATTACAATGTTTCTTAAATTTGGAAAATGAAGTAGGAAAAAAGGACTTGAGAAAGAGATAGAGGAAAAGAGATTAAGCAACACAGAAATAAGGTTGTGAAAAGAGAATATCCTCAGTCATATCCAATATTCCGAGGGTACAGTTCAGAAATAGTTCATCCATCTGAAAATATTAATTCAGTTATGGCACCAGCCCGAGGTCAGGCAGTTCTCAGGTGATCAGCTGTGGTTACAGGAAGGGCTGCTTCAGCCAACTACTGCCTCTCCTGCAGTGAATCAGCACTCTTGCTTCATTCTCTCATTCTCCACTTGATCATTTTTCCCTTCATCATTTTCCCTTCATCTGTACCAACACTGTAGTGAGTCCTGGTATTTGCATTATAAACATGCAAAGCGAAGAAAAGAATGATCATCCTTGGATTAGCACATCTCCCAGATCCACCAGATGCTTGCTACATTCTCACGGGGCCTCTAATTTCATTTGTGAAATTAAGGCCTAGACTGACTCGGACACAGGCCACTGGCTGCAATTCTAGAACAGCTGGAGGTAGTTCATGCTCTCTAACTATTGCTGTTGACTCTGATTCCTGAATAGGTAGACAGACCCTCCTTCTGACTGACCAGAGGAAGCTACAAAAAACCACAATGGGCCCTCTACACAGGTGGCACTGACCTTGACATTTAGTCCAGCACAGCTATGGTGTTAAATGCAGAAGCTATGGTTTGCTTTGATGATCATGCAAGTCTCTGGGAGAAGTAATTCATCTTAGCATAAATTTTATATCAGACACATTTCTTCTGTTAGGAATACTGACCATGCTTAAGAAATGGGAGACTTCAGAACAAGAACCTATAGGCAATGTTGTAATGCCAAAGTTAATATTCCCCATAAGGAATAGTGAGACAGCCTGGAATGAGGAGGAAATCATGGGTTTTAGGTTAAAACAGTTGTGGATTCCCTCATTTACTATGTGGCCTTAACTTGCTATTTTTACCTAAGACACAGTTATCCTTAAATTGACCAAACCATAAGGTGGGGGTAGGGGTGGGTAGATGATACAGATAGTCATAGGTAAATCACTCACCCCATTCCTTCCTTTTACAGTAGATGCTCCAAAAATCAGGGCTGTCCTGGCCCTCTTAGTTGCCATATAGGAAACTATATGAGACCTTCATAAAGTTTTCATATTCATTGAAGTTGATTCATAAATTTTGCTCACTAACTAGTGTGGGATAGAACCTAGCTTCAAGCCAGCTTCTGTACAGCCCTTGCCAAATATCTTAGGCAGTTTTAGATAGGAACTGGCCAGAATAGGAAGCAGGGCAGCATAGTTCCCAGGGGCTCAGCAAGCCTGCAAAAAGTGGTCATTGACTTTTATTACCTGATTAAGATTTTTTTAAATTTATTTATTTATGCATACAGAATTGGAGTAGAGGCCAGAGGTACAGGGGCGGTGAGCGGATTCACCAGAGACAGAGTGGGGAGCAGATGAAGTATACTGCTCAGGAAAGCAGCAGGCAGATCAGAAGAGGTCTGCCACGCCATGTGGGTCACCTCTGGGCTGGGGTCAAACTGATGCTGAAGTGACTTTAGCTTCTTAGTCCTGTGTTTTAACCCACTGTGCCACCAGGGACAGCCAAGGTATGTTTTTTGATAATAAGATGATGAGGTGGAGAAGAGGAGACAGGTCCAGATATTCCTAGAAAGTTAACATACGGTGGGACATGATCAAGGAGATTCAGATGTGGCATGTGAAGTGTCTGTCCTGAAAATGAACAGCTATGGCTTGATGGTCAGGGAAGACTGATAAGTTATAAAGAAATCAGGACTTTTCTATAAATCATGCTATTCTTATTCAGTTGTCTACTCAAATATGTATGGAAGTTAAGAAATACAAAAGAGAAGTTAAGTCCATGCATGGTACAGATGATGTTCGGTGTCTTGCAGAAAGAGCTTCCATTTATGGGGAGTTTAAAATAACCCAGATACACTGTTCCTAACAGTGCATATAAAATATTATTTTGTTTAATCTTCCCCACAATTTTATGAGGATTTATCATGCCTATCCTAACTTTGTAGACAAGGACACAGAATTTTCAGAGGCCTCAAGATATAATTCAGTGGTAGGTTTAGATTTGGAACAAGGTATGTTTAATTTCAAAGCATTATACAGCTTGTGGTCAGTCTTTCCCTCTGTTAATGATATTTATACATCCCTCCTCCCCTCCCTCCATCTCTCCATCCCCTATTCTATTCTAGGTACTAAACTCTAGGAATTAGTAGAATTAGTAATCTAGAATTAGATTACTAATTAGAATTAGTAATAGGCCCACTAGGCTTATAACCTTGTGATGAGCAAAAATGACTAAAGAGGCTCGTCTTCCTTTACCTCCCGCAGATTGCTTTCATGCCTTGTGCTCAGTTGCCTAGAGTAGAACTAACTCTTCGTAATCAAAACATCAGAGCACACACGTCTCAGGGCAAAGCCAAACATAAAGGAAATGAACCATGCTTAAAGAGAAACCGAATAGACCTAAAATGAATGTCTTAAAGCCCAACACTGAGTCATTAGACAAAGTACTCCGTTCCTAAGAAAACATTTTTATAAAGAAATACTAAGTCAGCCAGAGAGATGTAACCTGGGATTATGAATCTGGAAGACTGGATACTATCGTAGAGTTTTGCATCTTTTCCTGCCATTACTAACAAACTGTAACTTGCAATTCTGGATCCTTTGCTCCTTTTTGCTCCTTTTATGCTTTGTTCTGTTTTTTAGCACTGCCTTCTCACTCCAGAGACTAAGTCCTAATCACCTTGCCCTCTGATGACCCTAACTCCTAGCTGAACTTTATCACTGATGCAGACCCTAGGTCTTTTTGACTCTTTCTCCTACACACCCCCACTCATTCAGTTTAACTCAACTAAGAATTAGGAAAATAAAAGTATTTAAGCTAATTCACACTAAGGACTGGTCCTGGCCCTTTATTCTAGGCTTGGTTGACACACAAGTTTGAAAAACTCAAACTTCCGTTAGCCTTCAGCAAGTAGTTAACTTCAGTTTCTTCATCTTTCATCTTTAGAGAATTACTGGGAAGATATTTTTGTCAGTGTTAAGTATTGTGCCTACTACATAATAAGTACTCAAAATAATAACAGGTACTGGATCTGTGTATGTGTGTATCTCTGTAAGATTTTGCCCCTGGATTGGGGAGTGTAGATGATCTATTTGCATTTTAGGAAACTGAAACTCTCATCTTTTTAACTGAAGGAAGGCGGGGCAAGAGCAGTTACAGAGGAAGGGAACTACCCAATCTAAACCAAAAATGCCTGATAGTCTCCTGTAAACACTATCCTGTGGGCAGAGGGTATTTTCCACAGGTTAGGGGGAAATCCAGCTCAATTCAGCAATCATTTGTGTAATTTCTGCTGTTCGGTAAGAATAACAGTCTGTTTGGTGGAGGTCAGGACACAAGCAGATTATTAAAATGCACAGTTGTAATGACCTTATAGAAATGAGCATCATGTAGGAATACTGAGGTGAGTCCCCTAGTCCAGAGCAGGGAAGGAAACCTAAAGATCACCTGTGAGCTGATTGCTTGATCTTACAGATGCCAGGATATATATAAGCATAAAATTCAAAGGAGACATGTTATTATTGCAGGACTTAGATACGCCCATCAGGGGAGTCCAAGTTTTTCAACTGCCCTAGGTGCAGCTTTGTATCTTCCTTCTGTGCCTTTACAGTTTTCCAAATGAGCCTAAAGATGTTTGATTCCCATGTATCCTAAGAGGATCTCTGCTTGTTGGAATGAATTTCCAGGGGCCTGGTATGTTTTTGTCTCACAACCATGTAACACAATAGCAGTGAAGTCAACGATTTAAAAGGGGTCAGGTTAATTTGGGGCCAGTATTATTAGATCTCTGTCCTTATTGGTAGAACTGAAACTTAAAACCAGATCCTTATCTGTAACTTTTCAGGGTACCATGCTGCCCTCAGGCAACTCTGATGTCTCAGGAGATGCAAGAGTGGGACCTGGAGTGTAGGGTGCTCTGTGTGTGTGACAGCTTCAGGCAGCAGTGGGGAACTGTGCCTCACACAATTTCAGTCTCCCTCAACTGCAATCTCAGAGAGAGAGCTCTGGGATTAGACAGCTGTGTGAAGTTTGCTGAGTTCTGTGAAAACATAAGGGAACTGAGTTACCACTCTCTTTATATTTCTTCTTTTAGCCACTATTTTATTTTTCTTGCACCAGAACTATTTCAGATGATTCATTTTCAGATCCCCATTCTCAGTCAGTCCTCTGGATATTCCTTTACTGCATCACTGTTATTGGAAGATTTGCTTCACACACAAAGACAGAAACATTACAGAGAAATCTCTGGAAACTGATGTTCAAGTTGTTTTGAAGTAAGGAGTAAACAAAAGTCAGGAAACAGACTCTAGCCTTAGAAAAGCCCCATATGTCAACTCTTCTTTATTGGGAAAAAAGTATATCTGGGAGCACTCCGTGGGTTATTGTTGAATATGTCCAGGATACTATTTGATCATGTTTATGTGCCACTTATATACCTCCTGGGAAATTCCATGGAATTTATAAAAGTTCTATTGTGGTAATCATTTCACTGTGTTATTCAAGTCAATATGCTGTATGCCTTAAACATATACAGTTGTATTGTATGTCAAGTATATCTCAGTAGAATTAGAAAAATATTACTTAATCTCTGTAGGTAGTCCCATCCCACCCCCACTATCTTCCACACTTTTCTGCCTCAACTCCTTCCCCAAATTGGCAAGCCAGCAAAAATCAGAAATTGCAATACCCAGAACTTGTACAATTTTAAGCTTCATCGAAGTATGGAAAATCACAGAAGGAAACTGTTATAAGCAAGGTATTTATTGATGTAAAATCCACCACAACTAGACAGATACCATTTATCAATGTTCTTTTTGTTAAGGAATATGAAGCCAGAATTCTGATTAAGAAGAGAGACTCATAGTGGAACCAGATCTTCATAAGATTAGCCTACTGTCAAGTTCGACTTTGTGGTATTTTTTTGGCACTAGTGATGGGACATTTGTTCGCAACTGAGGGAGACAGTCAAATGACAGTTAGGGAGCCAGGAAAGCTTCCACTTCTCTCCCCTTTTTTATAGCTTGCTTGCTAGGCATTTCCATGGGCCCTAACGGCTCATCCCAAGCTAGAAACACCTTGTGTGAAAATGGTCACATCATGCATTTTCTCTTTAATGGAAGTTGACGATATAGCTAACCCATGGTAGAAGGAAGTGAAACCATATGTGGGCTGGATTGACCCTCCCTTCATCTTAATAAGAAAAGTATTGTTCTCCAGCTTACTCTTGCATACACAATTCTTTCAAAGGAATGGTTCCGTGAACCAGGTTAGCAAGAGGAAGACTACACACAAGGGCTTGCTGCAGTCTGATATGTATCTAGATTTAGCAAGTAGGTCCATAGGTGGTATTCTTTTCTCATGACATATAGAAAGGCAATATTTAGAAGTCTTACATACTTGGTCATGATTATATATTTTCATTCTTAAATGTGCAAAATTCCCTTTCCTTTGTCTCACTGGGCACAGGTAAGCCATAAATTTAAATCTATTCCATCCCGTATTAAATCCCATAATTGTTTTATTGTTATTGTTGTTGTTTGCTTTTTTGCTGTTTATCACATTCTGGATCTTTAGTTCCTTCTCAATGGAACTCTTATCTTTTCAATATCAGGTGTACCCATTTGTTCACAAAGCAGTCTCTCTACCTGAAAATCTAATTAAAAGCTGAAGCACAAGATGGATTTCTGCTCTAAATCCCATGTCCCAGACAGATGCTAATGTATTGAGACATTACAGCATGAGCTTACAGTCCTCAGAGTGCCAGACACCTTGTTTGTTGTAGGCAACAATTTTCCAATTAGTTATTAGAAGCTGTATTCTTTCACTTCTGGAGATAGAAGGATCATGGTCTCCGAATAACCTCGTAGACATCAAATCATTTCCCAGTTGGCTCTATCAGCACAACCATTACTATCGGCAATATTTAGAAGTCCAAAAGGTCATAGGGCTTTGATTTATACTGTAGAAATCCAGACAGTGACAAGGAGTTTGGCTGATGGACTTGTCTAAAATCTAAAATGGGACAAGTGTTTCTCCCTCAATGTTGGAGTCATAACATTCCAAAAAGTAACTTGACCAAATCCCTCATTTTTTCTGTGGGGATGGTGCCTGAAGGTCACCAGTAGAGCTCAAATTCTTAAAAGTCATGTTTCCTAGCTTCAGTTCATTTTTTTAATCATAAGAAGTTGGACTGAAGAAAATTTATAGTGAATCAGCATGGATGATCTAGAGTCAGACTTCTGGAGTTCAAATCCTGCCTCTGCCACTTATTGACTGCACCTTTGAGCAAGTCTTTTAACACCCCTGCCCCCATCCTCTGTTGTTTACAAAATAAGGATGAAATACTTCCTACTTCAAAGGATTTCTGTGAAGACTAGTGAGTTAATATTATGTCAGGCACTTACTTGAAGGACTGGTTATTGAAGAACAGTCACTCTAAAGACTGGAATCTGGTAATGGAATAGGAAACATCCTATATACTATTAGCGAGGATAAGAAAGGACCTTCTAACCAAACCGCTGAATGTTTTTACTTTTCTCTCACATTTATAACACTCTAGAAATGAAATGAGTACTTCTGTGCAGATGAGAATACCAATTATCTAAGAGAACTCTCATCTTTTCCAGTGATACACATATCATTCAATTTAAAAAAGCATTCTTTAATATCTGAAAGTGAAGAATAGAACATGAGGGGTCAAGGGAAAATAAGAGAAGGAAGAAGGGAGGGAGGAAGCTATATTCACAAAGCTTGGAGATTTTCTAGTAATTTACAATAAAGAAGTTATAGTCAAGAGTTAGGAATTTAGTTGAGCTCTAAGTGACTCTCTCCTGCTTTGGGGGGCGGGGGGGGAGTCTTATAGATTGCAGTATTCCTTATCAGAATTTAGTTACTGGTTGTCCCACTGTTTCTATTTTCTTAGCTAGAACAAGGTATAATATGGCTAGAAATTTCTCTGTGACATAGATGTATTGGGCTGCAATGTTGTAAAGCTAACTGGGGAAGCTGAACTATTAGTTACTCTGAATATGGAATAAAGAAAGAAAAATTAATTTGGGTGGTATCAGTAACTCCATGGAATCACAGATAGGCAAAGAAGTCCCCAAAATTCATTTTATTGACCCCTGGTGTGGTGGGCTTGTGAGCAGCAGTTCTGTGCTCAGTTCTGTCTCTGTCACATTTAATTAAGCTATGTACATTGATGTTTTAAGATATAATGCTATTGTACATTTTACTTACTATAGCATAGTGTAAATAGAATTTTTAAGTGTCGTAGGAAACCAGAAAACATGTTGAGACTTGCTTTGTGACAGTGGTCTGGTCCCAAACCCACAATCTCTCTGAGGTGTGTGTGTATAGTAGATGTTACTGTCTTGCTTTGCAGATGAAGAGATTGATATTCAAAGTGGGTAATTTTCCCACGGTTATAAAACACACATGAAAGTTAGTTTCCACCCGGGCCTATTGGAATCCAATGTTCTGGGTCATTCTGATTATTTGATGTGCTGATCATGTAACTCCTGCTTGATAAACATAACTCAGGGATTTGGGGCAACTCATCAGTGCTCTTCAGATCCAAGTGTGTTTAAGAATAGTGCTCTGGGGATAGAGTTCTACCAATAAATGAGCATCATGGATAATCAAAAACAAATGAAGGCTCTAATAAGCCAATATAAGTACTAACACAAGAGTTCAAATTTATTCAGATGTTAGTCTGATAATAATCCTTTAACTTACCCTGAGATAACAAAACATCAAAGAGTAAAACATACATTTTGCTTGAAGAGATCTTTGAAGCAAACTTGAAAAATAGTTTTTTGTGTGGTCAAGTATGAAAACATCTGTGATGGACCTCACTTACTTTTCCTCCTCAAGTAAACATCCTTCAGGGCTGGAGAGTATATGCGTTCTCTGTGTCCTGTGGGTTAAGCATCTTGTGAAGAGAAACATTTCTGCTCTGCAAAGAGCAGGCGCTGTGTGTATGTGTGTGTGAGAGAGAGAGAGAGAGAGAGAGAGAGACAGAGAAACAAACACTAGAGACTGAGACAGGACAGTGTCTCAAATTGAAACAGTCCTATGTTTTGTCCTTCCTGTGCCAAGGCAGGTTCAAATTGAATTTATGGTGACTAAATAGGATGGAGGACCTGTGTGAAGCACCATCTTACCCTAACCCACAGGCCTGTTGGACTTCTCACAGTACCCATGAGGAAGGACAGGAGGAAGCTTATTGGGCATTCAGCCCTCAGCTGATATAGTTTGTGCTATTCAGCAGTGTCCTAGGAGGGTGTGAATTTGAAGTGGGGTCAACTTGAGTAATCTTTTTTGTTAAGGCTTTGACTGCACACAGTTTTCATCTCCCAGGTTCTTTTACCCATCCATAGTCACACCAACAAAAACAGACTTTTCCAAGGAATTGGTAGACTGTCTATTCCTTATCAGTTCTAACTCCAAGCATGAAAATAAATATGAGTTCCCCAAATGTACCGAAATTTCCTAAACTTTGTTCTGCCTGGAATACTTCTCATTACTTCTGCATTTGCCTGGTGACCTCTTACTCACCCTTTAAGACTCAGCCCAATGTCATGGATGCCAGGAAGCCTTCCTTCTTGACTCCCAGTCTGTATCCTGTGCTTCCTTAACTCTTCATGCTTATGTCTCATAAATAAATTGGGAGTCTCAGAAGAATAGGATTTCCTTCTCAGTAGGGTTTTGTCTGCTCTTCTGTCCTTTTATAGAGTCTGGCCACAAATGTGCTCAATAAGTATTGAATGAATAAGTAAGTAGCACTTATTACTGGTCTTGCTGTCTCTAAAAGCCGATAACAACAATTATTTTTAAAAACGTGCTTCCATAATTTGGCAAAATACTAGGTTTTCCTGTGTGTGGGAACACACACAGGATTGGCCAAATTCATATTTGAAAGAAGAAAATTATACATAAAACTGCAAAAAGCAATTATGATGAAAAGAAATAGGAGGCAGAATCTTGCAGAGGGTGTGAGAATCAGTTCTGTAGATCCCGATAAAAAGGACTGACCTTCCCAGGCATGAATATAAATATCCCAAAAGATTTCTTCTGACAACATAAATGAACAGACTAGAAATGGCTCAAGAGAACTAACTCCAAAGAGTATATTCATTCGCAAGGGTGGCTTAGCAAATTATCACAAACTGGGTGACTTACAGTTGCAGAAATTTATGATTTCATAGTTCTTGAGTCAAAAAGGCTGAAGTCCAGTTGTTGACAGGGCCGTGTGCTCTCTGAAAATTGTGCTTGAAGGATGCTTTCTTTTATCTTCCTACTTCTGGGTAATTTGTCAGCAACCTTTGCTATTATTGGCTTTTAGATGCTTCTCTCTATCCTCAATTTTCACATGACTATTTTCTCTTTGTGTGTCTCTGCAAATTTTCCCCTTTTTGTAAGGATATCAGTCACATTAAGATCATCCTAAAGACCTCATTTGAATTTGATGACCTTTTCCAAATAAAAACCCTACTTCCAAATAAGCTCACATTCTGTGGTGCAGGAATTAGAACTTCAGTGTTTGGGGGAGGACATATTTTGATTCAGAAACTCTTACCTGTGGTTTGAATGAATATTGTGGCCTGAAAATAATACAGTTGGGAAACTTTGGCCTGGTCTGACAAATATCAAATAATTCCTTGAACGCCCCACGATACTTGATCCCAAATAATAAAGTGTTATGCTCTCCTTAGGATGATACTTTAAAAATATATATATATGACAAATAGAATTACGTCAAGCAAGATACTCTAGTCTTAGATTATAACAACTATGTAGAGTATAAACAAGATGTAATAACAAAAAATCCAGCAGGATTACCTGTGGGACAATCCTGTTGGGATCCAGTTGGATGGGTTTGGATATGAAAAAAACCTTCTCAGAAAAGGGCTTTGAATCAGAACTTGAAGTAGGAACATGGAGAGCATTCCAAGGCAGAAAAATTGGAAGCTCATTCCCAAATGTGAAAAAATAAAGTGGTGTATTAAGAAGTAAAAAGATAGTTGAGCCTGGCAGAAGCTCACTCTTTCAAGGGAGATAATTATGGAATAGGAAGGTAATTCATTTAGAAGAAGACCTTCAATGTGAGAATGCTAATCGCTGAAAATAAGATAGATTGTAATACAAACTAAAAGATAAATGTTAGAGAGTGAAAAAGAATAATGGCTTTGGTCATTGTCTTCATTTAACTTGTGTTCATGATCTAAATAATTTCATCTGTGATCTTGGCCACAAAGGAGAACAAACCTGCAACTATGTTTAATAAGAAATTTCCACCTAGAATTCTAGGCAAGCCAATTAATATCTTGAACTTCTAAGGGCAAAATGCAAATTTTGCATATCATCTTCCTTACTAACCTATTTCTCATATCTGAATTATAACCACTAGCAAAACTGCTTTCTTATTTTAATGTGCTATCACCTTGACAACAGAGTTTATCAGCAAAGGGAACCAGGCACATGTGATAACTTTTGTTTAGGTAAGCAGGCATGTGAGTATTTCTTGGACAGTAGGATGTCACAGAGAAATATTAAGGGGTGGGGAAGTGAAGGAATGCTAACGATACTGTGCAATTGGACCTACTTGTGTGTCATTCTGCAGTTTGACATGTTCTGTGAAGGAAGGAAGTTTAATGTAAATGGCATGGTCTTAATGAGATGATGTTTTTTTTTTTTTGCATTATTCGGTTTTGTTTTGTTTTTTAGAAACAGCATGGAAAACGAGTCATTTGCAACATCAGTAATCTTGATTGATTTTTTTTTTTTTTAGAAATTAGGAGAGGGTAACTTTACACACCCCTTTGACTACACTCTTCTCCAGAGTAAACAAGTACTTCACAGGCAGCCATCCAAGACCTGAAAGTCCTTTTCCTATCTCCCAAGCCACGCACCACCCTCTTGTAACAACTAGCAGAATGAGACAGCCCACATTCTCATGATGCTACTTATGCTCAATGTGTTGGTTCATTGTTGACCTTCAAAATTGTTTATCAGACATAGTTTTACTCTTTATTGTCTAACTTCCTTTAATTGCTTGTTTCTTTCTAGCTATTTCAAGGAGTTTTCTGAAATGTCGATGTGGGTGAGAGGTAGCAAATCCATCTGCAATAGCTGAGTGTAACTGCTTTTCTAATCTAGTTCTCTGTCTCCTCTGCACTCTCTGTGACTCATTCCACTACCCTTAGTGACTTGGAAAGGGAGAAGGTGTAATGATTCCTTTCAGGACCTTAGGGAAATCAAATCTCTGAGCCTCTATTTGCTTATCTATAAAATGGAGATAACGCTGCCTGCTTTCATTATTTCAGTCAGGAGGATCAAGCAAAACATAGCTGGACAATCCTTGTGAACTCTAGTCATTCATATAAATGCAAGTGCTTTTGAACACACTTTGGAAATTGTCTTTGGAAATTCTGTGGTGCTTGTGGTTTAGCCAAATATTGAAGAAACTTATTGCCATTACCTAACATTGCCTGCTGTGTCTCCCAAGTGTTTATAAGTCCACCCCATCTTTCTTGAAAGTATGTTGAATGCGGCAAACATGTTTCCTTCTTCTACATATGTGTCAATGTTTAGCAGTTAAGTGTGAGCTTGTCAACAAATGCCCTTTTGCTACATCTCCAAAAGCTATAAGCATTTTCCCTGACTCACACCAAGAAGAATTCTCACCCTACTCATTTCTTCCCTTCCCTCCAAGTAATTATTCATGCATTCAACAAATACCCTGAGATATCAGTTCCTATTAGCTAATGCTTATAGAAACGTTAATCTGCTCCAGGCACCATGCTAAGCCCTTTGTATTACATAAATGTACTCACTTGAACCTGATCACAAGCCAGTGAAATGGGTATTACTTATTCCACTTTATATCTGCAATTAGAGTGTGATAGAACACAGTTCATTCGCTTCTGTTGTGATTTTAGAGCCCTTGTTCTTTTCAAATGTGCCACAGGCCACCCTGAGCTCCACTATGGACCTGGCACTGTAGTGGATGTGGGAGATAGTAAGGTGGAAAAAGCAGCATCTGTACGACTCTGAGGCGCATTGTCTAGCAGAGAGACAAAAACAAATAGGCACCTACAGTGTAATGAAGATCAACCTGCAGGAAGTAAAGAATGCTATTAGGAAGAGTCAGCAGTGTGCTGCTGAGGGGATGGGCTAGCCCTGCCTGGTGGGGGCTATCAGAAAAGTCACCAGAGAGGACAGGGATGTGAAGGGTCCAACCTGAGAGGCAGCAGAGTTGTCGACCAGAGAGAGGGGCATAAAGCTGAGTATAGGGATGATCTGAAACTAAAACAGAAGATGTAATCAAACTCTTTTATGAAGCACATGACAAGCTAGTCAAGTATTTGAAATTTGGCCCATAGGTAACAGGGAGCTAGCTAGTGGATGGTTTTTTGGTTGTGTGTGTGTTTAACTGTAATTTTTATTTAGAAACAATTTCAGGTTAAAATAATGTTACAAATAAACAGTACACAAAACTCCCTTTACCTGTCCTCTACATCCCATGCTCATTAACACTTTGAACCATTTGTAATATGGAAGTGCTCTTTCATTAGAATGGACCCACTTCATCTACTCAAGCCAAATGCATGTAAACTTTCTATGAAATTATTGGGGAGAAACTCAATACAGCAATATAAGCATACAGTTCAATTGGCAGTAAAAAAGGCTGGGGGGCAAATATTAAGCTCTTGATGAAGCTTGAGACTGGCAGGATCCCAGTCAGGAGAGTTTCTGGCAGCCATTGTCTTACGAGACGGGGAGAGCCAGCTCTCAGAGCAGAAAGTAAACCTCCTTTCTGAATTTCTAACTCTCTCCTGCCGCCTTTTACCAAAACTTGGGGGAGGATGCAGGGTCATGGGAATGATCATAGTCTTCACAGTCTCATGTTGGCTTAATTTCTGTGCCTATATTTATGCCACCTTTCAGAGGTAAAGTATGAGGACCATCCGTTAATTTTGGTTTACGTGGGCCCTCTGTTAATGCCAGATTTTATCTGCTCTTGCCTTTTGCATGACTACTTATCAGTATTTTCATAAACAAGTGGTTGGCATTATAATCGATAATGTGACTTTATCTCATTCATCCTCCTCAATTAACCCGTCATTATCACTTGAATACATATGACATGTGAGCCATGCATTCTTATCAATATATATAACACCATTTGAGAATAATCTCAGATTATATACCATTGTAATATCTTAACACCTCAGTGTTTATTACCTAAATGCAAAGAATCTCTCCTGAATAACAGCAGTATAAACATTGAAATTAAGAAATGACATCAATTCAGTATCAACATCTTATCTACAAACTACAGTTGTCCCAACAGTGCTTTATATGATCCAGTCCAGTGTCACATGTTATATTTGGTTGTCATGTTCTTCCAATCTGGAATAATCTTTTTTGGTCATATTCTCAACATTATTAAAGAATACAGAGTAGTTACTTGGTAAAATAGTCTTCAGTTGAGATTTACTTTATGTTTCCTTGTAAGCTTTTGAATTAGGGGCAGAAATGCCACAAAGTATGCGTATTCTTCTTAGTGCATCATGCCAGGAGACAATGAATCATGTTGCATCCTATTTGCTACTGGTAATGTCAACTCATTCTTAAGATGATGTCACTGTAAAATTATTAAGAATGTTGCACTTAGTAATAAGTACTGCTTATTAAAATAGTAAGTGACAAGTATTTTATAGGGATATCAACTCAGACTAAGTATCTTATTCCTGATTAACATTTCACTCACCAGTGTTAGTTCATTTATCATTCTTGCCTTAATTATTATTATGATGGTTGACAAGCTATCATTCTAAACATTCTACTATTAAATAGTGCTTCCTCTTCTTATTATTTGTTTAAGGATTTCTACTTCACTCAAGGGGTTAAAATCCATCACTATCAAATTACCCCAGACTTGATCAGTGGGAGCCACTTTTAGCAGGCCTTGGTTTCTTTTTGACATATATCTCGTCATTCTTTGAGCATGTCTCAATTTTCTGGCACAGAAGATGTTGCAGGATCATTTTTCACTTTCTCATTCCCTGCCCAGAGTCAGCCATTTCTACAGGAACTAGTTCCTTTTAGTGGAGAATGGTACTTAGATCTGGATATTTGATGTGCTTGATGCTATCAGACTGCCATTGCTTATAGAACTCCCATTAGGGAGTGCTAAAAAATACTGTAAACATATATGTTTATTTTGTATAATCATTTTTATCATTATAGTCGTCTAGGTAGCTATTAAAAATTGAGTTCATATTGTTTTCATTACTAACAACCCAAGTCTGCCCACTTTCTATATTTGTAACTTTCCTCTTTGACAGTAAGAATTCTATGTCCCATTCCCCTTTCCATATTTATGTATTTAGTTCTCCATGAAAGTTTGACTCTTAGCTACAGTGGCCCCGAAGTGAACCCTGTAACAAGGCAATGAACCGCTCCCCACCAAACCTCAAGCTAAAGTTTAGTTCCCTGCAAAGGGGGAAAAAAAGAAGGAAGGAAGAAAAGCTAGTTGGAAAGTTCAAATTCTCTGCCCCACTGGACCAAAACTAAGCCCAGGACACACTAGTACCCACCCCCACTGAATGCTCAGCTCAGACTCCAAAGAAGGTTTTTAATCAGAGGAAGTAAAGTGAACAGATTCTCATTTTAGAGTGACATTTTGGAAGGTGTGGGCTGCAGATGGATGGAAATTGGGAGATGTGGAGATAAATCAGGAGCCAGAATTAACAGTCTAAGAACCTTAAAATGGGACATGGTCCTAGACAGTGTCCTGCTTGGAAAAAGTATTCTCATCGTCCTGTGCTAAAAGCTTTTTAGAGCTGGTCACCCATCGCGGTGTCTAATTTATTATTGTTGGATTATTCTTCACCTCCTGACTGCAGACACATTCTAAAGGAAACAGATATGGGGCGGTGGGGAACTTTTAAAAATCACAGGCTAGAAATAAGAGGCAGAAATGTCACAAGTTTAAAGAAGGCTTACAAGGAACAACTAAAATTGACAATGCTATTTTGCCTCTCAACAAAAACTGCATTTTAAAATTTTGAATAAGGATATAAGTTCTTCTTTGTCATGAAAGCCAAGGTAAGATTGAAAATATTACTTCCTTGGGGAGGAAAGTTCTGAGGGCATAAAAGCTGGGAGTGGGGAGGAACTGCCATTAGAAATTATGTGCATTTAGCCAGCAACAAAGGATGAATTGCTGGAGGCAACAAAGGCCATTACCTTCTCTGAAAGAGTAGGGGGAGAAAAACTTTGGCAACTCACACAATGAACCCTTGTCCAAAAGGAAGACGAAATTCCTCCCTTTGTACAGCTAATACAAACACAGGCTGCTAAGAAGCGCCAACCTCTCAGTCCTTGATGGCCCACATTATCTCTGATGGCCACCTTTACAAAATAACAAACCTGTGCTTGGGGGTTTGAGGGGTCACACTCTGTGTGCCCATTTGGCTTCCAAGTACCACTGCCACTTTACTGAAACAACTGCAAGTGAATCCATGATCCTGGCTGAAATCTGTGGGTTTGTTTCCATTTTGAATAGCTCTGCCATTTTATCGTGTCATTTTCTGACATTCTGAGCTCTATGGATCCTAGCATCTCTGATCTATTTTGTGCCCCTCTAGTCTTCCTGATCCTAGGAAGCAATATGTGTAATAGCCACACATGTAGAAGTTTGTCTCCCTGGCTTTGAATCTTGATTCTCTTATTTACTAGCTGTGTGTAATTTTGGAAAAGTTATTTAACTCCCCAGAGTTATATTATGTCACCCTCTAAGAGGAGGAGAACTTATAGTATAGAGATAAGTAGTAAGTGAGCTCTTATATGTAGCCCACATCTTGATTGGACCTCAGTGAAAGAGGATAGGTTTGGTACAGGGCAGGGAGAGAGGGAACCCCTGCGCCCTCAAACCTACCTGTTCTAAATGGTTCTGCCATCCACTGCACCAAGACAAAACATGGAAGACCTTTACTGAAAGGAACTTTAATACAATGAGTGTGCAATACAAAAAAGTCAAAGAATATAGTTTCTAACTCAAACACCCAAAGTTTCACATCCCCTCATGGGTAAAAGTCTACCCATAAGGGAACGGCCCAAAGCAAGACCTGAAAGCCCTCCACAAGTCTAAAGGACCTTCCAGCAGGGACCAATAGAAAAGAGTCAGAAGTGGTCAGAAAAGTCTGGGAGGAAAAGAGCAAAATCAAAATTAAGATAAAAGCTGCCATATTTAACCTCCCCACAGGTCTCTATCCCACATCTGTTTCAACCAGTCCAGGCCCAAGAAGAAGCAAGAGCCGCTTCTTCACATGTCTCTCTGCTCCATGTGCCACATCAGGTCTTTTTCTAGCGCTCCATCCTGCTTCCTTCCTCTTCAGTCTGCTCCACAGATTCTTCTCCCTGCTTAACTCTACCCTCTTTTGGGGTGGGGCAGGGAACCTGGAACTTCTTTTGCTGGGGACCATCCTGTTACAATATGATACTGGGCCAGGACTTATAAACCCGATGCTGGCCTCTGTGATAGGAAGCAGCCCCATTTTCAGTGCCTGTATGTCCAGTTCTGGTAGACTTGGATGTGATGCAAATGGCATTGTTGTCTGTATCAGACTGTTCAAATGCTGGTAAAAACAGTACCTAGCTGATTGTGCCATCGAGGGGATTAAAGAAGGCAACATGTTTAAAGTGACTAGCATAGTATGGTGTGCATTGTGAGCACATATAAAAATACTAGTATTACTAGTGTTCTGATGATAGTGCATAATGTTAGCTAAATTTATAGCATATCATGGAGAGGAAGATTAGTTCCAAATTTTGGGAGGTTACCCTCTGTCTTCTTCCTGCCTTTGGTCAGGAGTCTATGTTGCAGGGCCTGGCAAGATCCAACCTGAAGCCTCAGGGCCTCAGCTGTGGTGGGTTAGCTCAGAGTTCTCCCTGCGAGCAGATTTTGACCCAAAAAAGTGGGAATATGAAGAAGGGTTCTGAGAAAGAAAACAGTAGAGAAAGAGAATGCTGGTGGGGAGTTCAGATTCTCGTACATCTTGCCCAAATTTTGAAATGTGAAGCTAAACACCTGAAAGCTGGAAGCTCAAAAAAATAAAAATAATAATGTTCATGGTTTTGCTTTTACAAGGCTGTGGTCCTTTTACCAAAGCCACTGGACAGATGTGTTTTGGAATTTGGAATCTGGAGTATTTTAGAAATATGTTAGGATTACTGAGACATAAATTGTATAAAACTCCTGGGGGAAAAAAATCATAATCCAACAGGCAATTTTTGCTGCAGTAAAACATGTAAATATTTACACCAACTGAGATATCAAGGCATCATATCAATTTAGGTGCAGTTTCATCACTGAACAAAATGTGTAACACCCTGGAAAACACTGTGAGGTTCAGATCTTTTGAGACTTTGTCATGGGCCCGGGGGGTGAGTTGATGTTTACAGAACACAGCTGACAGTTGCCGGCCGAGGGACTAAGCCGAAGGTGCACAGAGATTGCAGGATCTCTGCTCAGTCAGTCACTTCACTCTTGCTGAGCACCTGCCATGTTCCAGGTACCCTGCAAGTCACAGAAGTCACAGGGCGTGTGGGTTTCCTGGGGCTACAGGAACATTACCATGGTGGGGGGGGTTGGAGGGGGTCAAAACAATAGAAATGTATTCCTTCATAATTTTGGAGGTAAACTCCAAGTCCAAAATCAAGATATTAACAGACCCATGTCCTCTGGAAACCTGGAAAATTCTTTCTTGTCTCTTCTAGCTTCTAAATGTTCTGGTAGCACTGGACATTCCTGGGCTTGTAGATACAGCACCACAGTCTCTTTCATTGGCTGCATCTCCTGGAGTGTCTTTCTCCCTTCGAAGAGCACACCAGTCATATTGGCTCAATGGGCAACTCAACTTTAATCCCAAGTGATTACATTTGCAAGGATCCTATTCCCAAATAAAAGCAACTTCTGAGGTTGGGGGTTAGGACTTCCAAATAATACAGTAATTTCAATAATACAATTCAACTCATAACAAGTTTGGGAAAACCAAAACAGATAGCCCCATGCCCTTACTAAGGTAACCATCCAGCAGGAAAATCAATTACAGGTGTTTGGAGGGGAGCTGAAGAAACAACCAACATGGTGAAAGGCAAGCTGTGGAATGGGAGGAAATAGTTGCAAACCTCAATATCTGATAAGGAATTCATCTCCCAATGATAGAAGGAACTCCTATAAGTCAATAGCAAAAAAAAAAAAAAAAAAAAACCACTAATATCCAGTTTAAAATTGGACTAAAGACTTGAAAGATACTTCTCTAGAGAAGACATACAAAGAGCCAACATTTATATAATGTTCATTATCACTTATCAGGGAAATACAAACCAAGAGCACAATGAGACAGCATCTCATACCTGTCAGGATAAGTTATCACCAAAAAAAGCAAGAAACCAGTAGTAGAGGATGTGAAGAAGTTGCAACCTTCACACACTCTTGGTGGGAATGCAAAATAGGTAGCTACTATGTAAAAACAGTAGAAAATAAACAATGAAGAGCAAATAATAAAAATGGAACTGCCACATGATCCAGCTATTCCACTTAGGGATTTTATATGAAAAAACAGAAATCAGAGTCTCAAAGAGGTATGAGCAATTTTCTGTTCAATACCGCAATCGCTACTCTCAATAGCCAAGATGAGGAATAAAGAAAATACACACGTGTATATACACACATGCAGTGGAGTACTGTTCAGACTATAAAAGGAAAGAAATTATGCAATGTGTGACAGCATGAGTGAAGCTTAAGTGATGCTGAACATTTTTTTCATAAGCCTGTAGTTCCTTAAACGTCCTCCTTAGAGATGTACCTGTTGAGGTCCTTTGTCCATTTTTAGTTGGGTCATTGATTTTTTTGTTGGCTTGTGTAAGAAATTTATAAATTTTAGAGATTAACTCCTTGCCAATTGTATGGTCTGTAGGTTCCCATTTAGGTTTTGTGAGGGTCTCTTTTGAGGGACAAAAGTTTTTTTAAGTTTGAAGTAGTCTCACTTGTTTGTTTCTGGTCTGGTTCCCTTGCTGTTAACAGTTGTATTGCCAAGTATAGCTTTGTGGTACATGTCCTGTAGTGTGTCCCCTATATTTTCTTTCAAGCTCTTTACAACTTCAGTTCATATTTCTTAATCTCAATTTTTGAATTAATTTTGGTGTTTGAAGTTAAAGACGAGTCTTGCTTTATATTTATTCCTTCCTTCCTTCCTTCCTTCATTTATTTATTTATTTGCAAGTAGCTAGCCATATTTTCCAGCACTATTAATTAAAGAGGCTATCTTTTTCTTTTGTATAACCATGGCTCCTTTGTGAAAGATTCACTGCCCACACTTACATGGATCTCTCTCTGGGCTTCCAATTCTGTTCCACCAGTCCGGGTTTCTGTTTTTGTTGCAGTACCATACTGTTTGATTGCTATTGCTGTGTAATATTGTTTGAAGTCAGGAAGTATGATGCCTCCGTTTTTCTTTTCTCGGGAGCATTGTAGTTATTTGGGACCTTTTGTGATTCCATATAATTTGATCTCATTTGTTCTATTTCCTTTAAAAAGTCACTGATATTTTGATAGGTATTGCATTAAATTTGTAAATTGCTTTGGGTAAAATTTGAATGATGTTAATAATTCTTCCTACCATGGATACATATAGCCTTTTATTTCCTTTCACAGAGTTCTATAATTTTCAATGTATAGGAATTTTCATCTCCTTCATTAAGTTTATTCTTAGGTATTCCATTTTTTGGGTCATTATAAATGGAACTATATTCCTTATTTCTTTCTTTCTAATACATTGTTTGCATATGCTATACCTGAGCGGAGAAAGTATTTATTGTACAAAAAAGGAAAAATGATATAAAATATATATAAATTTTTTTTTAAATGTCACTGATTTTTGTGTGTTGATTTTGTATCCAGTCTTCAGTTTTGTGATAGAATCTTTTGGTTTCTCTAATTATATTGACATATCATCTGCAAAGAGTGACAGTTATACTTTAACAATTTGGGTTCTTTGTCTTATTTTCTGGCCTTAATTGTGCCAGTTAGGACACAATATAGTTTCAGAACTATATTGAACAACAGTAATGATAATGAACATCCCCTGTCTTGTCCCTAATCTTTATGCAATGCTTTCAGTTTTTCACTATTGAATAAGATGTTCATAGTGGGCTTTAAATAATTACTTATAATAGTTAAATAGTTTTATTTAATCTTCTTTTTGGATAGTTTTATAATAAATGGATATTGGGTCTTTTCAAATGCTTTTTTAGAGTCTGTTGAGAAAACCATGTAGATTTTTCCTTCCTTTGTGTTGATCTGGTAAGTGACATTGATTTGCACATATTGCAAATCAGTAGAATGAAGGTTACCTGCTCGTTGTGGATGATCATTGCGGATGACTCTCCTGACATGTTGCTAGATTGGGTTTGCTAGGATTTTTGTTGAGGAGTTTTGCATTTGTTTTCATAGATATGTTGGTCTATAATTTCTTTCTGTACTATCTTTGTTTGCTTTTGTGTTCAGGGTATTGTTGGCTTCAGAACATGTTGGGGAGTTTTCCTCTCTGATATTATTGAAGATAATTATTGAAGATCATCTTGAGTAGGATAAGTATTAGGTCTTCTTTATAGGTTTAGTCCTGAGCTTTAGTCCATAAGGTGGCTTTTTATTCCTCTTTAAATTTTGTACTTGCTATTATTCAAGCTATTTCCCCTTGGTACAATCTGGGAAACTCATATGAATCTAAGAATTTGTTTCTTCTAGGTTGTCCAATATGTTTATGGCAGACTGTTATGATCCTGTGTATTTCTACTGTATCTGTTGAATTTTTCTTCTTTCATTTCTGATTCTATTAATTTGGGTTCTCTCTCTTCTTCATAAGCATAGCTGATGTTTTCCTGATTTTATTTTTTCAGAAGTAACATTTTTAATGGAGATGAAAAGCTGAGTTAAAGACACCAGATAAAGTAAGGGAAGGAAGAGGCAGTCATGCTTTAATCCTCTTATGCCCAGGCCCTCCGGTCCTCATCAACTCTAAATTCATGCAGAATCCAAACCCCCAAATCCCAGGGAACACCTGCAAGTATCTCCCAAGCTTCCACCCACAGTCAATCTTGCCCCCAGGCTGTCTCCTTTCTTCAGAAGCAGCCAAAGGTCCAACATGCAGCCAAGCAGCTTGAAGAAGCCAGCCAGAACCAAGACTCATAATTATAGTCTTTATGTAGGAGAGTACAGGGTTATTACAGTATCTCTGACCCAGAGTCAGCAGTGCTTAGTACACAGATAGCTTCTGTTGACCTCCTTTCAGGGGGACACAGTGTTTCTCCAACCAGTGTTCACGTGTACCGCCTAGCTGCCCAAACACCTCTGCTGTAAGGCCCCCTGGTGGAATTTCTGCCAGAAATGGAGGCAGTAGTTGTATAGACTTTGTGTGTACTTCACAAGTCTAACCTCAGTGTGGCATGCATTGTGCAGGCAACCCCTTTGTGAGACATACATGAAATGGTCACTGGCATTGGGCATGGTTGTTGGCTTTTATTTTATACCCACAGCATTTCAATATTTCACTTAAAGGTGAAAAAAAATAAACCTTTTTTTTTTCTTTTTTTGGAAGAATAACAAACAGAAAAAGTGTATGCGCATGTATAACTTGGTCATTTTTCACAGAGTAGACCCAGATCTAGCACCAAACAAGGTAACCTTCCAGAAACCTTCCACCCCTCTTCTTGTTACTGTCCACCCAGTAACTAGAAGTAACTTAACAGTAATCACCATTTTGGACTTCTAACACCATAGATTCGTTTTGGCTTTTTAGCTTTATAAAAATGAAATTTTTATTTCATTTTTTTTGTTTGTTTGTGAGATTCAGCCATGCTTTTTGCATTAGTTTATTCATATTGTTTTGTGTAGTATTATTTAGCTATATCAGAATTCATCTGTTGGTGGATGTCCAGTCATTCCCACATTTGGTGATTACAAATTGTGTCACTTTGAATAGTTATTTGTGTTTTTTTATGGACATATGCAAATTTGGGGGAAAGGAGCATATATACTGGTATTAGTTGTCTATTGTTACATGATAAGTTCCCCCCAAACTTAGTAGCTTATACCAAAATAAAGAATTCTCAAAGTTTAATGAGTGAAGAATTTGGGAGCAACATGGAAAGGCAGGTCTGGCTCAAGATCCAGTTTGAGGGTTAGTCATCCAAAGGCTAGAGTGAGCCTGTAGATCTGCTTTTAAGGCAGCTAACTCATGTGACTGGCAAATTGGTGCTTACTGGCCGGGGGAGAGGAGCCTCAGTTGCTTCATGTGGAAGTTCCCTAAGATTACCTGTGTGTCCTCATAACATGGCATGTGGCTTTCCCTGAAATGAGTGGTCAAAGAGAGAGCGAGTCAAGGTGAAGCTACATCCTTTGTATTCTTAGCTTTGTCAGTCATGTAGCCTCACTGCTCCCTCAAGGGAGCCACTAAACAACCCATCATCCATATTTCATCTTCAGAAAGGAGGAAAGGCAAAGAATGTGTGAACATAGTTTATAATCAATAAACGTCACAGCATTTTAAAGCTTGAAAGTAATCCATGCTACAGCTCTAAGAACAATACATCTGTAGAAACAGGCACCAGCATCTAAGTACATTTAACCTAGATTCTTCTATTTACTTAAAATTTTATGTTCGTAGAAAAGTTTTCAAGGTATTTCTTGGAGATAGCATGAAATAATAGAAAGCACAATGTTTTTAGAATCGGACACCTCAAATTTGAATCCTGAATTTGCTAATCACATAATTCACTGCTCACTAATTATTAGTAGTGAGTTATGCCTATTTGGGCAAGTATTCCTCTTAGAGTCTCACATTTTATCAATTCCCACTTTACAGTGGGGAAAAGCAGAAGTGCTTGTTTCATGTTGTCGTGGAAGGTGTAATTAAATGGCATAACATGATGGGAGGCTCCTTCTGTTCATTGATCAAGAGGTTAGTTATCTATTAACCATGTCAGTTCTCTAGAAGGTGCTGTGATGACCCCGGTGAGTGCTACAAAACTGACTCAGACAGAGCTTCCTGTCAAGAAGCATAGCCTCTAATAGGGTCATTGACAGATAGGATAACTGTAATATTTGAGAAAATGATTAGTGTCTGGGCCAGATATGGACACAATTCTCTAAATAAGAATCAAGTTTGGATATACAGAAATGGGAGAAATTTTGAGGGTCCAAGAAAGGACAAATTCCAAATCAGGAGTAACAACTCAAATAAAGACAAAGCTAGGGGACATGAAATGAGAGTAACAGAGCAATTATTACAAATAAGATTTAAACATAAGTCAGATGAGAGGAGGTATAGAGGTTGAAATGGTAATTGTGTATCAGAGTAACAGGAAAAGACAGAGAGTACACAGTTTAATAATCTGATAAAAAAAAAAAGCGTTAAAACCAAAGATTATCTTAACCAATTTTTAGAGTTGACTATGAGAGCTGGGCAGGCCCAGCTACTGATGCATCTACTTGCTGTGCTTTTCTTGGCTAACTCCCGTTTGTAGGATCTTTGAGCCTCACATTGTAAACAGAACTTTCTCAAACTGATCATTAATGAACACTTCTGACTCAGCCCAAGCAAATGAGCTTTGTCCTTATTATTCCCATTTTGGAGGCTACAGCAGCGGGGAAAGAGAGTGGGAGTGTTTTATATAGGCCCTTTGCTCATTGTAAATGGACTTCTCAAGACTTGGCCATTTGGGATGGCCAATTCATGTATTCTGTATGACCTCTATTGCCAGATAATGAGCCATTCTTTCTCTTTATTTCCCCCCAAGAAAACTAATCTACTTAGGAACCTTCACATCTGTGACATTCTCCAGTCACAGGCAGCGATGATATTTATACATAAGACAGAGACATTTCGATGCTATGATGGAAGTTTGAAGGAAGTTGGAGTCAATGACCTTACACTTTGAAGCCAAAGAAAAATAAGCACAAATATTTCAGTCTTGCTAAAGTAGAGCAGATAGATTAACAGAAAGACTTCTTCTTGTCTCACTATTCAATATCTGGCACCCTAAGCTTTTATGTACTCAATCTATGTCTTCTGTTGCACTCCTCCCACACACATACATAATTCATTCTTGGTGCTTTTCTCGATACATAGGAGATGTATTACATTATTAGCTTTTATTCTAAATGAATTCTAGAGCATGAAAGGAAAAGATGGGTTATGCTTTTGGGATAAAATTCAGAGACAGCCTTTTGTTGAAACTTCTCACGTTCCCCAGTAGATGTTCATTCCACATTGACACTGCACATGACAGGAAATGTTCTATGCACAGATGCTCAGGGTTCTCTTCTTCTCTGATTTCTCCCCAGGTGGGAAATAGGCAAGTGGAGTCCATGCAGTCTCACCTGTGGGGTTGGCTTGCAGACCAGAGATGTCTTCTGCTCCCACCTACTCTCCAGGGAAATGAATGAAACCGTAATCCTGGCTGATGAGCTGTGTCGCCAGCCCAAGCCCAGTACAGTGCAAGCTTGTAACCGCTTCAACTGCCCCCCAGCCTGGTACCCTGCACAGTGGCAGCCGGTGAGTTCTGATCATGCACAATATTGGAATAACTCAGGATGGGGGTGAGCTCTCAAAGGCATGTTGTCCCATTAAAGGACTATCCAGGTCTGTTCATTTCTCCCATCTTAGTACAACTCCAACCTTATTCCAAAGTAGACATTTTCGTTTTAAATTCTTTATTCTTCCCACTGTACCTACCCATGGTGCTCCAGAAGCAACTCATATAATCCATTTGTTACCTGAACATATTCATGAAAAAGTTTTCAGCAAGCTCAGGGAAAGAAAATTCAAAAAAAGAACAATGTATTGGGTTTTCCAAAAAGCTAAATCAGTGGTGGATTTTTGTCCTTTCTAGTTTTCTTTTGCTGTTTAAAAATGTAAGAGATAAAAGTACTAGGCAGTGTTTTTCTTTCTTTTTTTTTTTTAAGATTTATTTATTTATGCATACAGAACTGGGGTACAGGCCAGAGGTGCAGGGGTGGTGAGAGGCCTCACCAGAGACAGGGGAGCAGAACAAGCAGATTGACAAAGTACACTGCTGAGGGTAGCAGTGGGCGGGCCAGGAGAAGACTGCTGCACCATGTGGGTCACCTCCGGGGCCAGGGATTGAACTCATGCTGAAGTGGCTTTAGCCTGTTAGTGCCGTGCTTTAACCTGCTGTGCCATCAAGGAGGGCCTCTTTCTTTTTTAATAAAACCTAATTTTGCAGCAAAGAAAAGGGTAAGAAATCCTGAGTCAATTCTAGAATTTTAAAATTTCTCGGTCATAGGAATTTTCAAAGTAGAAACTATTGCTTTCAAGCTGATGAACCAAATGCAGCTTGCAGCTGGATGTTGTAAACAATGTTTTATTGAAACATAGTCACATCCTTTCCTTTATGTGTTATCTACCACTTTGGCACAACCAGAGCAGAACCTGTGACAGAGACCTTCAGGGCCATGAAACAGATAATATCTACTCTGTCTTTTTATAAAATGTACTGACCCCTCACTAAAGCAGGCACTATAGTAATAAAGTCACAATTATCTTATCATAATACCTGAAATAAGTAATATCTGCTGATTAAACTAGTTAAGTAGAATTTCACATGCTTTTAAATAACACAGGATTTTAAATTATATAGGTAGAATCGTATTTTGCAGTTTCCTCCCCATCAAAATATCGGAGATAGTAACAACAAAGGTGGCAAAAATATGCTAAAAAGAAAGGTGAAGGGGGCGGTACAGGCACATTCATTGAAACAGCCTTTCACTCTCGAAGTATCACAAATAGAATGCTCGCCTCTGTGGGTATCCAACTGAGGAGGGGAGCAGAGCCTCTCGCAGCCCCTCACTTTTCATATGAGCCACTTCTCCCCCATGGAGGTTCATAGCCCATTGCCAGGGTCTGCCTTCCCCATGCTACTCCTGGGGTTGTGATTTAGTAAATTGCTCAAATAATCAAATCGTCATCAGTGAGCAGAACACTTAACTATAAAGCCTCTAGAAAAAGATATTTTTTATATTTTCTTTTAGTGCTGACATGTATTATTGGTAAAGGTCATAATTCCATGCTGCTGTATGATAGCTTGTGGAAATCAAAAGTTTATTCTGTATTTTGAACACCTATGTAACCAGAGTTTTCTTAAGACATATGTCATTACTCATTTAACCAAAAATAATACAATGATTCAGGAAATGTGAGTTTTATGAGCTTCATTTTGGGTTTGAGAAAACTGAGGCTCACACAGCTAGCAAGTTTAGGATTGGCCATTAGCTTCATTTTACAGTGGTCCTTTCCACTGTACCCCATTGTTGAAGGTAGTTATTTCTTGATGGGTCCTTGAGATTATATGCCTTACCCTGGGGAAGTTATGTCCAGAACCCAGATATTCTGACTTTAATATATGTATCCTATTCACTTTAACTGGATGATTTTAACTGCACCACTAGTGTATGCTAACTCTTAAGGAAAGACCACATATCAGCCCAAGTCAGTCTCCAACTGCTTGAGGCATTAAATCCCTATATTATTAACTGTCGCTGCAGATTCAGAATAAAATGTTTCTTGAGCAACAAAATCATTGAAAATATAACCTATACCACTCCACAAGTCCTGAAATTTCTGACTTTATACTCTATTAATGTTTGTTTTATGAATAAACTTCCTAATACTGACTTAGCAGTGACATTCAGTGACACATCAGCCACTGCTGAATAGTAGCAGTGAGCCCTGCTGTTCATGTTTAAGCACATCCATACACATACCTGTCTTTTTTTATTGCCACCACCTATACACACCATGACCCTGTTTGCAATCGTAGTTTTCCAAAGGGTCAGTGTATTCTTCTCTTTTCCCTTCTACCGTGGACTTGTTAAAACATTTGAATAAACTCTCTCTTTCACTCCATTAGGGAGAAATCTTTGAGGGATGAGTCAACTTTAAGTCCAATACTTTAAAGTTCATGCCAACAAGCCACTGACTATACCTTACTAGGACCTTTAGAAAGTGTCTTATTTTATACCTAATACATAATAGCTGTGAGAAATAATCAAATGGAGCAAGAAGTAAAGCACATAGAAAGTGAACGCCATTGCCAGTGACTCTATCCTCCACTGAAAACCGCCTGAAGCATGTGGGGCCTAGAGTCTATTTAAAGAGAACTTGGTCACATTTATGAAGTTCTCTAAACCCTGAGGAAACAGTAGATTATCCTTATATGATTTCCTAGAATCCTACATCTTTGCCTACACGGCTTCGCTGGGCAAAACCAGTTACTACTGACCACTTGTTTAAGCAAGGCCTGGCTTCTGCTGTGAGGAAGAATCCAAGAGGAGCTTAGCTGTCCCTGAGATAATTGGCTGCTTTTAGGGACTGCTTAGTGAAGATCCCAGCTGCTGAGGGCTCATTTGCCTGCTTAGCTTCCAGCTCCTTGGCAACCTACTATGCTCTCACTTGGTCTTTTCCCTCGAGCTGCTTCCATCAGCCAAAGGAGAGTGCTGAGGCCTCTACTCTTCCAAGGCCCAGTCCTTTTTCATAGGAAAGAAAAGGAAATGCGGGTCAGAGGCTTCCTTGGAAGGAAGACATACAGCCTGCTGGACATTGGGTTGCCTCTGTCCCCCACCATTTGAATGGAGCTACCACTTGCCTCATACTTTTTTTTCCCTCCTGGAAGTAAAAAAGTAACATGTCACATGAAATGTTTTTTCCCTATTTAGGAATGCAACCTCCTTTTTCTTGTGTAGAGAGTTTTTGCATAACAGATGGAAAATTGCCAATAATATACTTTCTCCAGGTCTGGAGGGGACCAGCATGGAGTCTAGGTATTTATGAGAAAATTTTATTTTGTAAAGAAGTAAGCAGTAATAAAGTAGAAAATTAATTCTCACTTTGGCTTCTAGGGGCTTCTTCAGTTCTATCTCTTACTCAAGGCTGGACCCCCTGGTTTTTACTCAGATCTTATATGAAGGACTTCTTTTATCAGTTTAGCTTTAAAAAAATCTTTACAGAGTTAATGCATTACTGAATTCTCTCTACTCAGTATACACTCAGAATCATCGGCATCATTATCTCTGGTATTGCCTATAGGAAGTCATTTCATGCTGGAGCTTTAGTCCTGTGATTGAGAGCTGATGTTATATGTGCCACTAGTAAGTCTAACACCTGGCTCGTGTCAGTCTTCAGGACTTTATGTTTTGCAGCAAGTCTCATTGCCCTAGTTAGGACTTCATTTGACTTCATTTGTCTGCCCTGGCCATCTCCAGTCACAGATTGCCCATCCCAGCTTGCCCATCCTATCTGCCCACACTTCTCCCAGCCCATGTGCAGTTCCCTCACTCTTTGCCTGACAGAGCTGGGCAGGAGCCCTATCTCTTTTGCTGGGTCTCTGCTGTCCTTGTACCCTGAAGCAGAATAGCGTTCATGGTCAGCACTGCTCACCTAACAGTCACACCTCGTGACTTGAGTAGGGCCCTTCTCCTCACCTGAGTTAGACCATCAAGTCAGTGAGGGCAGAGGAAGACCACATGATCCTGGTATGTGACAGAGATGTGTGTGACAGAAACAGTGCTGAAGTCTGTCTGCTGCTGCTCTAGATGGCCACTCTGATGTCATTTATTGAACATTTACTACGTTTACTTCTCTATTAAATAAAAGCAGCACTCTAAGAGCCACGCACAGTTCTGGGCACTTTATGTATTGAACTCATTGAATTCTTACTATCCTTTGTGATAGTTACCACTTTGACTCCCACTGTACAGATGAGGAAGCTGCAGATTGTGAGGTCAACATGAATTCAGACTGAGGCTGAACTTATGTTCCACTGCTCCTGCATTTTCTCTTTTTACCCCCACAGCAAACCTGTGAAGGAGCCAGACTCATAGAGACTCTGCTGGCCCCAAATCACACAGTCAGTAAATGGAAGATAGGCCCCGTGTGCTTCAGAACCCATTCTCTTTTCCTTCTCCTCATGCAGCTTTCCCAAAGCTGTTTTACCATTTGCTCTAAAGTATTAAATTGTGAGGAAATTTGATACCAGTCTTAAAATCGGCAGTTTACATAACACTCAGCATTTGTTGCCTTATCCAATGCAGGACCATTAATCTGTGTGTGTTTCCTATTGCTGCTATAAGAAATTACCACACATGTAGAGGCTTAAAACAGCATGAATTTACTTGTTGTAGCTCTGGAGGTCAGAAGTCTGAAATCAGTTTCACTTAGCTAACATCAAGGTGTCTGCAGACTGCAATCCTTCGGGAGCCTCTAGGGGAGAATCTATTACTTTGCCTCTGCCAGCTTCTAGGCGCCACCTGCTTCCTTGGCTCACGGCCCCTTCCCCCACCTTCCACATGCTTCATTCCAACTCCTGATTCTGTCGGTGCATCCTCTCTCTCTGACTTGATCCTCAGGTCACACTCTTATAAAGACCATTGTGATTACATTAAACCCAGCTGGATAATCCCAGTAAGCCCTCCATCTCAAAGCACTTAATTTAATCACATCTGCAAAGTTCCCCTGACCGTGTAAGTTTCCAGGGATTAGGATGTAGATATCCTTAGGGTCATTATTCAGCCATTATAACCTACATTATGTGGGCTAAGCTTGAGTTTCTTCTGTTCGCACAAGGTCCTCAAGATTCAAAATCTGCCTTTTACTAACTCTCATCACTCTGAGTAGAATATGCATCCATTGTCTTTCTTATTTTTATTCTAAAAAGTAAATGTAAAAGAGGAAGGCAATAGAGGAGTTAAACTGAAATGGAGTCTACTCTGAGGCATAATTTATATTTCTCTATACTGCATCATATTTTATGATTGGAGTTCTATACCACTGACTACACACACACAGCATACATATGTTTGACACAATCCCCAGAGACTCTGATCTTCCCCCTTGCTTCAAACAATGAATCGGAGTCACAATTCACAATGCCTGTGGATCAGCTGTGTAGAAGGTATGAGAGAGACAAGAACTCACTGGAAATGTTCAGAAAAAGAGAATTTTAATGATAACTATAAATACTTGGAAATTAAAATTTTTCATATTCTAGATTTAAGCACACATTAAAGTATGACTGTGGTCTGGATTAGAGGGCTGAATCCTGGCAGAAAGACTCATTTGGTCATCAGTTTCATTGTGTTCCGGCAAATAAAATATAAATCCTCATAAGTTAGAGTCCATGTTTACTTAAAATATTTTATCCCAGGGAGGAAAATAATTTATTAAGATGTTTATGTCATTTTTTTTAGTAGTGTATTTCATACATAAGTAGCTGCTGGATCCTACCTTTAGAAGCAGCAATACATGTAAGTCAAACAGATCAGAAATGAAGTTTACACATGTAGCAGTTTTGTTTATAGTTATTGGGAGAAAGTTCTTTAGAAAATCACTGTGAATTTTAGTGCTTTGCTTCACATAGTAACAGGAACATGAAGCCTAGAAAATACACCCTTTGTGTATACTTCCAGAGTTAAAAGTTTGATACTAGATGAACAAGAGAACACTAACCCACAAAATAGTTGGGGTAGAAATTATGTTCTCTTTAATAATCTTGTTCAGTAAGTGAGATTCTAGTCCTCATTTTCTTTGTCTCTGACTGCCTTTTGGACCCCTCCCTCAAATTCAAAGGTAAAAACAAAATGAGGAGTGTACCTGTTGGCCACCTTCCTCAGCAGACCCAGCCTTTGTCCTTTGAACTTGTGGTGTGGTGACACCCCACCTAGCCTCTTCTCCACCTATCATCTGGAACCATCTCAGCTACATCTGTCTTTCACACTGTCAGTACCCACATCCTCACTGATTCCACCTCCTCTGTACCCCCAAACCCCACCACTCTCATCCTTTCTATTAGTTTGGAACTGATAATTCTTTATTACAGACCTTCTGTCTCAGCTAAGTCTTAATATGTGCAGAGAATGTCCAAGTAGGGCTAAGTCATGCTTGCCCAACAAACCCATTCTCCCTGGTAGACCGACTAATCTCCCACAAAGCAATATTCTGTGGAACCCACTGGCCTTGGCCATTGTTGTCTGAGTCATTCTCCACAAATTGGATTATGCTACCCCCTACTTACTTACAAACCCTTTGTCGTATTTTACAGTCTGAAAATTATGTATTAATAATGTCTACTCCTCATCTGATGTCTCAGCATTTCCCAGCTACCCTTCACTCTGAATCCTATGCTCCTCCTTCCTGGGGCTTCTCAGAGCTGTTCAGACTTATCGTATTCCTTCAGGCCCGGGTCCATGCACACAGAGCCTGACTCTGCCAGCATTCCTATCCCCTGGCCAAGCCCACATATGTCAACCCCTCCAGGGGTCCTTCCCTACCATAAGACTTACTCACTTTCCATTTTGTTCTCTTCTTTATTAAACTGATGATATTTTTATTCTTTTTTACCTACCATTATCCCTTTTACCTCTGTTCCTTCCTCCACTTTAACCTTAGAATCTTCAGTGTTTATTAATGTTCACTGTTTATATTATTTTAATTTATCTAATTGTTTGCTCTATAAATGTCCAGTATTTTTATTATTATGACTTGCTTACTGTACATAATTCTCTCAAACTCCTCCTTCATTTTGCTGAAAATGGTTGCATTTCATCTTCCCTTGTGGGTGAAGACTATTTCAAAGGGCAGCTTTTTTTATGTGGCCTTTTCTTTTTTAAAAATGTTTTTAATATATTCATTCCATCATCCTTTATTTTTGTACAATGTGTGATTTCCCCATGAAATTACCAACAGTTCATCCATGCACTATCACCATAGTCCCATGGGCTCTTCCCCCTCCATAGTTCTTCTCCCTCCTCCTCCCCTACAGGATGTTTCTGACCTATAGTTGCCTCATGACTTTGATTTTTACTTTATTATAGTTACTTTTTTTCTTATTCCTTTTTTGGCTTCTCTACATTCCTCTTATAAATGAGAACAGGTTGATATTTTTCTTTTTCTTTCTTTTTTCACCAAGCATAATCCCTTTGAACTCCACCCATGTTGCTCTGAAGGGAATTGGTTTTATCCTTTTTGGTTGCTAAGTAATATTCCATTGTGTCACTATACCACACCTTCATGGTGCAATCATCTATTTTTGGGCATCTGGGTTGTTTCCATTGCTTAACTATTGTAAATTGTGCTGCAATAAACATAGAGTTGCAGCTATCCATGTTTTTTATGTCCTTTGGGTACATTCCTAGGAGTGGAATTGCTGAACCATATGGAAGCTCCATTTTTAGTAGTTTGAGGAACCTCCACACAGTTCTCCATAGTGGTTGGACCAGTTTGCATATCCATCAGCAGTATAGGAGAGCTCCTTTTCCTCCACATCCTCACCAACATTTGTTGCTGCTAGTTTATTTTAATTTGTGTCATTCTCACTAGTGGAAGGTAGTATCTCATTGTGGTTTTTATTGTATTTCCCTGATTACAAGTGATGTTGGACATTTTTTCATATGCCTTTTGGCCATTTGCATTTTTTCTTTGGAAGAATGTCTTTTTGGTGCTTCTGCCCAATTTTTGACTGGGTTTACTTTGTTTTTGTTGAGCCTCATTATATGTTTGACACCAGTCCCTTGTCATTAGTATTGTGTTTAGGTGGCATTTTCTTGAGCTAATCATCTTTTGATGGCTATTTAGGCAGCTTTCCTGTTCTGGGCATTGCAAATAATGCTGCTGTGAACATTGTAGAACATACAGGATTTTGCATTGATTGTTTAATTTCTTTGAATAAACGCCCAAGTGGGATTCCTGGGTCATACAGTTGTTATATTTTTCAGTTTTTTGAGGTAAATTCAGATTGCTTTTGATAAAGACTATTCCAGTTTATATGCCTACCTAACAGGTTCAAATTGATCATACTTTATGTAATTTTTTCCAACTTACTAGATTGCAAAAATACCTGAGATATGTTGGCAATTTTTTTATAATAGTTTATTTTTACATTTTGTGCCTTTTTCCATCTCAGTTGTACTCCCCGTGGGCTTCCCATCACCAAGTCACCCATGTGCCATCACCATAGTCCAGTGCATTCCCCTCCCCCGACTGTTTTGTTGGCAGTTTTTATTCATATTAAATCTCTAAAAAATAGCACCTATAACTCAGCAAATCCTCAATGAATGTTTGATGAAAAGATGGAGTGGCTGAAGAAATGAATGAAATGAGTTAGAACCGAAAACAGAAAATATTATGTTAAAACTGGAAAGTTGACCTTAAAAATAGAATATATGTGTGTTTGCCTCAATAATATGGCTTGAGAAACCAAACAAATGAATTCAGTCTCAGTAAATTAAACTAGCATAATGAAATGGAACGTGTCAATAAAGGAAGAATTATGTGCTTATCATGGGAAAATCTCAAAAAATATAGGTCACTTGGATGATTGCATTTTTTGTTTAGAAACAACTTTTAAATATTTCCCCTATTGCATATTTCTTTTCTTATGAACAAATTCTTGACCTTGTATCATGAAGCATACATAGCAGCTAGAATAAGCGATATTAAGTGTTCTTCTTGGTTATTTATTCTGCTTTATGCTTGTATTAAAAATAATACCCATACCAGGAAAGCTACCTCTTCATACCACAATATTATTTTAAATGATGGTTCATAAAAGCAAAAATTTTTAATTTAGTTTTATTAAATTTCTCTTTAAAATTCCTTTTAAAATCTTCTCTCCTTTGCATTTTGCCTCTCACTCCAAAACTATGAGCCTCACCAGGTAACCTCAACATGCTCACGAAGACATCACAGACTTTGGAACCTCTATTAATTTCAAATGGCATCTCCCACATTGTAAATTTCCAAAATTACCTGTTCCTCAATATAAACAAACCATGGAAATTTTTTGAGCAAAGATGAAACAAGCAATGGAGTACAAAATCCTCGCTTTATTAACTCAGCTCAATGGTTGTCTCTCATATCTTGAGGCTCAGCGCACCCAGCTCAGTGCAGCCTGCATTGGCTGAAAGGACTGCTGACTGACTTAGAAGAGCTTCTGGCTAATGATAAAACAGCCTGATAAAAGGTAGATGTTCAGCCCATCATCTGGATATTTGTTTTACATCTTTTAAACATCTGGGTTTGGAGCTCTTTCGTTCATCCAATCATCAATTCCACAAACTTTTATGAAGTACATGCTCTCTTCCCAGATGCTACATAAGGCACCAGGGAATAGAAAGATGAATGCATTTCCTTTACTCTAAAGACGCCTAATCCTGTATGCATGTGAGGAGGAGGAGGGGGAAAGGACCCCTCTAGGAGGAGTACCCTGCCAGGACAAGGTGGGATGGGAGGTGACTCATTCACCTTGAGTCTAAGGGTTAGAGGAGGCTTAAGTGAAGAAGGCCTTTGGGCTCAGGCTTCAAGTGTATCTCAGAAGTTTCTAGATGGATGAAATGGAGGGCATTTCTCACAAAGTTAGCATTATGATCAAAGGCCTGATTGGAGACCGCATCTGTGGGTCCCGGGAAGGGCAAATCATAGCTACAGCACTGGCCCAAGGCTTGCTGGCAAGGAATGTGCTGGAAAACTCAGCACAGGTCAGACTGTGATGACCCACCAGTGTGTTTGGGAATCTGAACTTTATCTTTTGGGCACTGAGATTTTTCTAAAATCATGTGTAAATCAAGCTGCAAAATAACAAACTGATTTTTTTTTTTTGTTTTACTTTTCTTGCATCCATTTCTTCATTATATTATCCCAGACTTGTGCACAGTATTGTGTGTCAGCTGGGGTTCTGTATGTTCAATCAGATCCTATCTGAAAATTGATAGTCCAGTTATGCTGTGTTCAGTGAGTGGTGACACACAACAGCGCAGTTTTATGGCATCTGCACTCTTGAAATAAGACCCAGTTATTCTCATTATCTCCTGCCTCAATATGACAGAGAAAATTAACCACATATATTAAGACTAATAAACAGCTTGAAATTGAGAGCTACTTATTTAGCTTCTCATTTCCTTTTGGAGCATCAATTTGAATTGAATGGAAGCCCACAAGCCTCATAAGATATCTAGAAAAAAGAAATTTCAGCCCTCAGGGATGGGTAGTCCTACAAATATGATATTACTAATAAAATGCCTAAAATGTTAGTCACCAGGTAACAGAGCTTCAAAGTACATTCTTTATGCTGGACAAACTCTATAGGACTCATGGGGGAATTGGCAGAGAATTATAATCAAGGATTCAAAGAAAAGTGTGTTGTCATTTTGAGGATTCGAGGATAGTAATGTTATGAATCAACCATTATTTCTCTCAGAAAAATACATTGTACTTTACTACCATATACACATTTAGCTGCAGAGCATACAAAAATGTCACATACCTTTGGCATCAGTAACAAAATGTCACTGTACTCTTCAGTTCATATCCTGTCTACCTTTTTACTAAGGAAACCAAAAAATCCTTAATTTTAAAAGAAAAAAAATGGTACAATATAGAAGAAAGCAAGCAAGAGAGGGCACCCTCCAATCCCTGAAGTCTCTCACTGAGGATAAAGCAGTATCATATTTTGAATGCATTCCTCAAAACACTAATATGAGCAACAAGAGAAGCAAAACTTTAGACTTTAGACTTAATATAGTCTAATCAATTATCTGAAAGGATGAGAGCTGTTTGTAAACTAAAATGAGATTAATGGAATAGAAACTGCTTTGGTCACTGTAGGTAGGTTGGGGATAGCCTGTCCAAACAGGTAAGAAAGGAACTGAACCTGAATGATTAGAAAAACTGAAAGAAAAGAAAAGTGTTCCCAATAGTAGTGTAAGGGTAAAAAGTGTCATGGGAGAAAGAAACTTGAAATGTTGGAGGAACAAACAAAAAGCAAATAGGGTAGGAATATACAGAATAAGCATTACATGAAATGGAATTGCAGAGACATGTGAAAATTCTTCTGCTTGCTGTAGAACCTTCTCTTCTGTTGAGAATGTAGAACCTAGAACCATGTTTTGCCCATGTCGGTGTTTAATAAAGTTATGTTGAATGAAGATAGAAAACTTGGGTCAGATGATCTTAATAGTCCATCGGGGCAGGGAACAGAAAATTTTTGCAGAACAGAAATATAGGCAAGTTTAAATTTTATCCTAATCACAGGGAAACACATTCAAATGTTTTTAGCATGGGAATGGTCTGATCTGCTTTTACTTTGTTTTCAGTACCACTCTAGCCACTATGTGAGACTAGTTCACAGGGGAGTTGGACAATATGCTGAAGCTCCTAAATTGCTCCTTAAGTCTCTTCTCTCCCCTTTACCACATCTGTACCAGAAAACCAGCTGATGTAGGCTCTGTCTTCTGGCTTCTAGTTGTGTTCAACCAATAGGATTTTTAACAGACCTTGAGAAGGAGAGAGATGCTCTCTTTGAGTGTGCCATCTTTTCCCCTGTTAGGAGCTATGTGAGAAAGCTAGAAACTAGCATACTGGTGAAGAAGCTTTGCAGTAGTGTAGGCAAGAGATGATGGCATCCTAATTTATTGTTTATTGTGGAAGTAAAGCTTATTTACTTTGGCAATAAATCTGAATATTTGGTCATGGATTGGGTGTCAACAGAGAGGAAAGAGAAAGGAAAACCTCAAGACATTTCCTAAGCTTTGTTTTGGATGGCACCTTTAAATCAATGGGGAAACTGAAGAGGAAGCATTCTTAGAATGAGTTTAGAGGGGCAGAATAAAAAATTCTATTTTGGTCAAGATCCTATTTGCATCTAAATGGTCATTTCAAGTTGGCATAGGGGAGAAGTCAGCATTTAAGGTTTAAACTTTTGATTCCCCAACATAATTTTTTCTTTCAATAAATTACAATTTCAACAAAATTACATTGAGTTCATGGAAGAATTTTTATAATTCATAGAATGGAAAGAACTGTGGAGAATGCAGTCCTCAAATTTGGCAAATTCTTAGGAATCAGTAATCCACATGGTTAGTTGTCTAGTTATAAAAAAGTTCTCAAGAAAGTCTAAGCAATAAAATCTGATTATAGAATAACTGGTTAGAAGCAAGAATTTGAAAGAAATAAGAGAAAGCTGAATGTAAAAAAATCATGCAAAAGATTATAAAACCAAGTTTTTAACTTTAGTGAGCCCTTGTAATAAGAAGAGCTATTCTAAGTAAACAGAATTCTTCACCACTAATTTAAATTTCTCCCAACCACCAACGCCAATTCAATTCCACAAATATTTATTGAGGATTTACATTTGCAGAAGATACTGTGCTAGGCTATGTGCTTGCAATGCATTCAAGAAAAATATCCTTTAAGTTTTATTGAACTGCTAAACATGAACTAAAATAAAAGTTTCTCCTATAAATGAAAAAGCCAAGAAGTCACGAAAATGAGCTAAAGAATCCAGAGACCTGGGCCACTCATAGCTTGAATCATTAACTCTGGGGTCAGAGATTATTCTTTAATCAAGCTTATGTGGTACACAAGAGAAGCCCTTGGAAATAACTGTTTCAGTCTGATGAAAAAAACTGGCTGCAGAGGGGGCTGACCTATACCCCCAGTTGTGTGGCATAGCCAGAAGCTATGTTCAAACATAACCATTTAGCTTGGAAATCAACATGACCAGGAAAAGCATCTTCTACAGGGCTACCACAGTGTGGGTGAGCTATTTTAGAATGTTGATCCCCGTCCTGGATCATTGCCCAGCTTCTGAAGGTCAGGGAAGGTTATAGAGGCAAGACTGAGGATTGAAGGCTGTAAGCGCCACTCCTCTAAGGCAAAGAGAAGGTAAGGTGAGGTTCTTTTATGATAGGCATGGTGCTTACAAGGTCCCAGCTCTCAGCATGAAACAGCAGAGTGCCTTCCATTCTTTCTACAAGCAGAGTGGGAGTCCTGTGAGTGTGGAGAAGATAAGCTGGCCATTGGCTTGTTTTCCAGCCAGTCCACACTTCACCCAGAGGAGTTTAGTGAATGTTCTGCTGAATGCAGGTTAAGCAATTCTCGCCCCTCTGTGACCTGACTTGATTTACTTCATCTTTTTTACTCAGCTTCTTTAACTGTAAAGTGAAAATCAGACCTACCTTGTAGGTGGTATCATGAGCCTTTAATTTATTGGGTGTTTAGTGGGATCCAGCCATGAGAAAATGCATCTTTTCCCTATGGGACTCAGTAAAGTTTTTTTTGTTTGTTTTTTTAACTTACAGTTGTTCACTACTGGTTCAGATGGGCTGAAAGACTATGTATGATTAGAAGGCCTAAGTAGACAAAGTTATTTACTTTTCTAATTGCATTCTCCAGTGATCTCAAGCTACAACTTGAGCCTCAAGTTCACAACTGCAAATAAAGAGAACCTTAGCCAGGTGGGGTCCAAACAGCCACTGGTTTAACAGAGGCTTCTATGGCTTTCAGATTTTCCATTTACTTCATTCATTAGGGAATAGTGGAAGGGCATGTTTTGAAGAGAAGGTTCTCAACCCTAGATGAACAGGGGGAGTTAAAATATTTCTTTTTAATTTAGAAATTGTTGACTGGGACATACCTCTGAAGTTTTTGATTTAATGACACTAAGGTGGGGAGTAGGCTTCAGTATTTTTTAAAGTTACCAGGTGACCCATGTTTATAACTGCTTTGTTTACAATTGGAAAGACATGGAAACAGCCCAAATGCCAAAAAGCAGATGACTGGATTAAAAAGATGTGGTACATATATACACAACGGAATATTACTCAGCAACCAAAAAAAATAAACACATGCCTTTTGCAGCAACATGGATGGAGCTGGAAAAGATCATGCTGAGTGAAATAAGCCAGAAAGAAAAGGATAAACACCGGATAGTTTCACTCATAGCAGCAGTATGACAGACCAGGCGAGAAAATAATAATAATGATGAATAGCTATATGCCAGAGACATTTTATGGGAGTGGAGTAGGGAATGGGACCAAAAACAGTGGGGGAGGGAAAATGCACTGGACTTTGGTGATAGCACATGGGTGATTTGGTGTTGGGAAGAGCCACGGGGATTACAACTGAGATGGAAAAATGCACAAAATTATGTAAAAATAAGCTATTATTTAAAAATAAAAGCTACCAGGTGATTAAAGTGCATCCAGCATGAGGACCACTGAGTAAGAGAGGACAGCTGGGCCTCAGTGACATTCTGACTGTATCACGGACACTGTCTCACCATCCTAACCTTGTTGGGCACAAGTCCCCGTTGTGATTCTCAGGAGAAGGGGAGCAGGAATATGCGATGTTCTTTGTGGGTATTTCCCTGAAATTGTATACAACCCTTCCACAAGTGGCTCATTAGCCAGATCTTAATTACACAGCTTACTTATCTTTAAGGGAGCTTAATAAATACTGTCTGAATGCTGAATAGTCCTATGTCCAGCTAAAAATTAGGGCTACCTGTGCTATCGAAAGGGAAAGGACAGATACTTGGAATAAAAGCCAACACTTAGTGCCCTTCTAAGGGTGCCTCCCTCCACACCCCGCACCACAGCTGAAATATACCTATTAAGCTACCTGTGAACAGTGTGCTTGGGTCAAGTCCCAGTGAAGTGATACTTTCCCCTGCTCCATGTCCCTAAGAAGTCACAAGTCCTATCAGAGAAGTGTTCCAAAGGAGCTCTTCAGAAAACCAGGCCTCCAAATCTATTGTCCCTCTAACATGGTGAAGTGGGCGTTAAGTGATAGAGAAAGAGCCAGTGCTGCCTTCTCTGCAGATTAAATCCTCCAGATTTACACCAGTGTCAGGAGCACTCTCTTATTTCATTCTGGAAGAAGCACAGATTATTTTCACTGGATCGTAAATATGTTTAACACTCTATTATACAAACCTTTTAAACCAGTTGTCTTGGGTGGCTGCAAATCATAGCTCAGAAGCAACTTTCTAAGATTTAAAGGGCCTTGAAATACCTAGATGCTATCGTTACTCAAGATTAATAATGGAGGGTATACATCTTGCTACAAAATTCATTTCAAGGAGAGAAAGCAAAATCCTTTGAGTTGGTTCCTGGTTTTTCTTACCTCTTTTTTCACTCTTTATTCAGCCACGGCTAAAATAAGAGTGGACAGTCAAAGACATTACTCTTCCACATAGGATTGGTGTTCTGTTCCTTCCCCAGTGCTCCAGGACTTGTGGAGGGGGCATCCAGAAGCGTGAAGTTTTTTGCAAACAGCGCATGGCTGATGGCAGCTTCTTGGAGCTTCCTGAGACCTTCTGCTCAGCCCCAAAGTTGACCTCCCAGCAAGCCTGCAGGAAAGATGACTGTCCCAGCGAGTGGCTGCTGTCTGACTGGACAGAGGTATGTATGCCCCACAAAAAGAGATCATGAAAGAAGTATAAACAAAGGCACTCCGTGTGGGGTGGTGGTATGCACCTGAGGTGTGAATTGATAGATTCACCCGAAGTTATATACAGTATTGTAAATCAATGTTACCCCAAAAAAAATGTTTTAAGAAGGCACCTAAAAAATATATAGATGGGGGATAAGAACAGAACAGAATAATCCTCCTTACATTATGGACCAGTATTTTGTATGTAACCAGCTTTTAACTAAGCTGCTGGGACATGAGTTAAGCAGCCAGTCTTTAATCAGCAATCAGAAGCAAGGAACTGTACGTGGAGTCATAACTGCTACCCATGGAACAAAACCAGGCTTCGTTCATGCAGTTGGGGCCCCAGCTCCTTCTCAGAACACTGGGTTATTCTTCCTCTATCTCCATGCATTCCCCGCTCCTGATCTCCCTGCACCTCCTACTCCCAGATGTTTCTAGTCTGTACTCAGGAAGGGCACAGCCTCTTCAGTTCTTCTCTTCCAAGTACTGGACAATAAGCAGCATGATTTATTAGGAAACGAAGGCCAAGGAAATCTTGCCTTTTTACTGTCAGTTTCCTGGCTGCAAAACCACAACAACTTCCCAGCAAAAGAACTTGATTTCCCCTGTTGCCTGTGCATTTGGGGGGCTGCTGCAGCATCACTCACTATTGCTGACTTTACCTTTAACTAATCCCTTTGCCTACTAATCCTGTGGTAACATTAGCATAAATTAATCCATTTACACCCAGCATCAGCTTACTTGTTTTCAGCCCCCCCTCCTATTTTGAACTCCCTACAACTCCCTCGGCTTCACAGACCCATGTGTGTCCCATAAGGAAGTCCCCCCAAAATTGCTTCACATGCAGAGTTAGCCAAGAATACTAGGGCTTAAGTGTTCAAACCAGATTCAAACCCACCCCCACCTCTGTCGTACACAAGCATTTGAATTGGCCTCACTGACCCCATTATCTTCTTTGTACAATATTCAAGTCCCAGGTTGAAATACATCACAGGATTACTTCCTTCCACAGAAAAGAATTCTGCCTCTGAAAATTAAAAGACCGCCTTCTTCAACATAGGTTCTTAGAATTCTCAGGTAGTACCTGCTACAGACACTGCCGTTGAGCTAAGCTACATCACTATAGATTGGTCATTTTGGCAGTAAAATGGCTTTCTGATAGCATTTCACAGCGAGTGTGTCAGAACAAAAGGGTTTTGATTCATCTACTAAAAATAATTTTATTTCATCAGACTAAACGATTGAATGTGCATGAGTATGTGTGTATGTGCCTAGAGATGTGTCAGTTTTCCAGGGGAATGGTGACTTAGGATATGGTGGTCTAGATGAACAACCCTAACAAAAATAGCAGTGTAGGAGGGAACACTGAGGTATTGCCCAGGTAATTGGTTCTGGCTGAAGACCTGATGGGGGGAGGAGGAGGGAGTTGGAGAAGAGGGTTTGTAAAAGGTGTTGCCATCCTAAGCCTGGCAGGGCTAGTCTCTCCCATGGGTGGATGCTGAGGCTGGGGCTGGACTGTCATCATTGCCTTTCCATGTTCCTGGAGTTTGTGGGCTTTAAGCGTGTGGGACACAAGGAATTTAAAACCATTCTTCCCATCCACAGATAGGAAGAAGGGACCCTGGGGATTAAGCTCTAAGGAAAGGAGACTGCTGAACTGAGCCCTGGGGGTCCCATTAAGTAAAGCAAGTCTTTGGAACAATATCATGGTGTGTTCAGCATCAAAGACAGGCAAATTTAGGCTCTAATCTCTCTTCTACCATTGGGCTAATTACTTAACTTTTATATATCTTAGTTTGTTTACCTGAAAAAAAGAGATTATAATAGTGTCCGCTTTTATGATTATTGGGAGACATGAATTAAATGTATATGAAGGGTTTTATGCCCAGTAAATTGTAGTTCTGATTCTCTTCCATCCCTGCTTTTTGTCAGAAGAGGAATAAAAGAAAACATTTACCTTGATGGGTTAGACCCAGGGTCAAGGCCTAGACCTCCCATGGTCTTTGCCCATCCTCCTAGGAAGGAAGAAGTTAGATTTTGGAAACTAGGAGTAGTGAGCATATCCAAGGAATGCTATTAGGTTTTGAGCTATCTGGCTGATGAATGGAAATTCCGAACATTGAGGAGGGGCTGGGAATGGTGGAAAGTCATTCGCTGGGATCACTGGGGGATTCCCAAAGGTCCACATCGGCCCTGTCATCTCAGCCGCCCTTTCCTTTACTCTCTGGCTGAGTTGAGATGAACATTCCACAAACTACCCCCTTTCTCTAAAAGGAAGACCTGGATGATCTATGGGTGTTTTTTATCCTCAACTATCTGGGCTCAATCTCATGGTTACTGCAAAGAATCCCTGAGAGACAGAATTAAGCCAAAGTTTTAGACACTTCAAATAAAATTGCTTTCAGACTGCATACTGTGAGTAAAATCTCTCAAAAGGCCTTCTTTTCATTAAAGGAAACCCTCTATCTCCTGAAAGACTTGGCTATTAAATATTTTTAAATCATAATTTGGGGAAAGTTGCTACCCCCAAATTATAAGAATGAAATGATAGACTAGTGGATTTTAGTGCTAGAAGGAACTTAGAAGATCCAATGGCCTGGTTATTCTTTTCAAAATCAAAGCCACACAGCTTTTTTTTTTTTTTCTTTTTTTCCCCCTTTTCCCTAGTGAAATGCTACTATGAAGCCAAAAATCTAATGAGGTAAACTCAGCTGTTTTGTTTGAAGCCCAGGTAGGGGTTCCCAGATGGGTCTCCAAATCACCCAAGAGATCCTTGAATCGCTTTCCCAACAGCTAGAGACAAGGTTTGAAAATCCCTAGTCTCACTTGGTTTCCTTATTGTAGAGATGTTGGAAATTGAGCCTAGGAAAGAACTGGGCTTAACCAAAATCATAAACCCATCTCCTGACACACAGTCTATTTTTCTGCATGGCAGCACTAAAATTGCCCTCTTTTAAAATTTCCAGGCTCTTTACCTCCATCCCACCTGATTTGTGGATTTGGTTCTGTCATTTACAATAAAATAAAGGGTAGTTGGAATCTAAAATCCACCATTGTCAGGGAACCAAAGCAGTGGGTTTGCTTCCCATCCCCATGTTTTGCAGCTTAATCACCTTTCAGGGTGGCATGTCTCACAGCACTTTGCATAGAGTAGTTCATTTCCATGGGATGGCAAATAAAACTTGAAAATATGAGATAATTTTCCTTGGTTTTTACTGTCATTTTTCAAGTTAACATGGCACACAGCCATGACCCCAGTGCCAGCTTTTATCATCTGAAGCCTGAACTACTGTGGCAGCCTCTTCACTGACATACCTGCCTGCCATCTGTCTTCTCCTCCCGTCCCTCCCAGATACTGTTGCCAGATTAACCTTCTTAAAACACCTCTTTCATCATTTTACTCCTCCCTTCAATGGCTCCTGATTGCTTTATGGACCAATTCCAAAACTCCAGTCTGAAAATTAAGTCTCCAATGTCTTGCCCCAAACTACCTCCTTAAGCTCCTAACACTCTCGATTTAGTCTCTCTGTCCAGACAGGTTAGTTCTGCCCCCAGGCCTGCCTTGAACTTTTTTTGTTTGTTTTTTCAATGCAACAAGCTATTTTATTCTGTAAGTTTATCCCATCTGGAGACGTACACAAATGAGGAATTCAAACATTGAAAACCACAAACAAAAACTAAACACTAACAAACCTAGTTATATGAGAATGTCCTAATAAAGAAAATATTTTGGGTGTGAACCAACATTGCACTGAGCTCTTTCTGCCTCCCATGCTTATTCCGGGTTCTCTACACCCACCCAACCACTACCCATTTCCAGCACCTAATTTTCAATCATACCCATTTTCAATCACTAGCATACTATAAGCCTTCAGCAACTGTTAGCACCAATGCTCTATACCTCACTTTTCTTTTAGTTTTATATGTTTGGCCAAATTCTTTTATTCCTATTTCATTCCTTAAACAGCTTGATTGAGGTATAATTTACATACCATAAAATTGAATTTTGCATAATGTTTTCTAGTTTTATCCAAGTTGTAGCACATAAAAGAACTATGAGCTACATATTTATGGTGGCATAATATTCCCTTACACAGTTATACCACATGTGGTTTACCCATTCACCACTTGATGGACATTTGAATTGTTTCCATATTTTGCCTATTATAAACAATGCTGCTGTGAATATTTGCATACAAGTCTTGGTGTGGATATATGTTTTCATTTCTCTTGGGTAAAGACCTAGAGTGAACTTTCTGGGTCACATGGTAAATTTATGTTTAACTTTTTGAAAAACTACCAGACTTTTCCAAGGTGGCCTAGTTGTCCCATTTCATATTCCCACCACCAACACATGAAGACTCTAATCTTTCTGTTTTGTTAATTTTAATAACAACAACACCTGCTACTATCTCTTAATTATGGCCATTCTAGTGTATATGAAGCTGTATTTCGTTGTGGTTTTTCTTTCTAGTCCCTAATACACTATCTCATCTTCGTGCATTTGTACTTTACCCCTCATTTGATGACAGCACCTTGATTTTCAAAACCATCTCATACATCTTTTTTCCAATAGCATCTAGCACCCCGCCTCAAAGTAGATACATAACAGTTATACGCTGGTTGGCTTTAAACTACTATTTCTTTGTGATGGAGGAAGAAAGGCCCTAGCGTTAATTGTGATTTCAGTGTGTGACATTTCAAACATATTATCTCGTTTCATTCCCAAACTTGTAAAATAAGCATGAGAACAGACTCAGAGTTGAATTTGTCCACCACTGGAACAGTAATAATGTTCAAGCTAGCATTTGCACATAGTACTCCATAAAACACAGTAACTCTAAATCCCAGGCCATATAAGTGAACATAGGAACAATGTCTATGGAGAACCGTAGAGAACATCGACGATATGACCACGTCTTCCCAAAGTGTTTATAATTAATATTTCTCACTCTCTCAATAACTATTGCTTTTCCAAGCAACGTTTTTCATGCTTTGGTGACTTCGGGAGCCCCTACAAAAACCCATTAGCCCCACTTCCCTGTGTTTACCTGCATTGGGTCTTTCTTTTCCCATCAGTGTTCCACAAGCTGTGGGGAGGGCACCCAGACTCGAAGTGCTATTTGCCAGAAGGTGCTGAAAACCGGCGTCACGACGACTATCAATTCCTCCCTGTGCCCTCCTCTGCCGTTCTCATCATCCATCAGGCCTTGTATGCTGGCAACCTGTGCAAGTGAGTAGTTCTGTGGGGTTAGGGGGATGAGCCCACATCCAAGCAGCCATGGCCTTCAGTAGCCTACCCAAAACCCAAGGCCAGTGAGCTCAGCTGGAGATGGAGAAGGAAGCTTAATTACATGTGGCCAGGCAGAATTCTCTTCTCCACTGGAAAAACAGTTTGCTGGGGGTAGAGCAAAGATCACTTGTTGGCATACAGAGATCTGGAAGCTGGAGGCAGCAGAATACTAATGAAGTCTAATGTTATCCGCTCTGGGGTTTTAAACTGCTCTAAACAGATTTGTTCTGTTTAATATTAATCCCTAGAGTTGTAACACTTCTGGGCTTCCCTCCCCATGTGCACTAGGGCCCCGGTGCTGTGCTGGACCCAAAGGGTAAATACTGAAATGGAGAAGTTCCCTCCTTCGTTGTCCTGTGCCTCTTTTTATAATGCTGATTTTTTTTAAGTCCTTTTAATGAGAGGAACTGCCTTTCCCCTGGGTTCCTCCTCCATCTAGAACTCTGCATCTCAGCTTCTAGGGGTAAAAAGACCCAGCAGGGTGATAGCAGGGTGCCCCACTGCACCTCATTAGCTCGCTGTTTGATTGCCACAGGCAGCTTGATGGTCCACAGCTGGCACTGAGTTCCTCTCATAAAACCGAAGATGGCAAATGAAGGCCCTGGCCAAAATAAATTCTGCAGGGCTTTCTTTCCTCTCTTTTGTCCCTCTGTGTCTCTCCTCTTCTCTGTCTCCTTTGCCTCTCTCATCGCCGTATCTTTGTCTTTTATCCTCTGCTGTTCCCTTACCTTGCTCTATCTGGTTCTCATTCCAGGGCCTGGCCGGCCAGCCACAAAGCACAGCCCCCATATTGCCGCAGAAAGGAAGATTTACATCCAGACGCGCAGGCAGCGGAAGCTGCACTTTGTCGTGGGGGGATTCGCCTACCTGCTCCCCAAGACTGTGGTGGTGCTACGGTGTCCCGCGCGGCGCTTCCGCAAGCCCCTCATCACCTGGGAAAAAGATGGCCAGCACCTCATCAGCTCCGCCCATGTCACTGTGGCTCCCTTTGGTTACCTGAAGATCCATCGCCTCAAGCCTTCTGACGCAGGCGTCTATACCTGTTCTGCGGGGCCAGCCCGGGAGCAATTCGTGATCAAGCTCATTGGAGGCAACCGTAAGCTGGTGGCCCGGCCCCTGAGCCTGAGGAGCGAGGACGAGGCCCTCTGGGTTCGGAAGATAAACCCAAAGGAGGCCCTGCAGACCCACAAGCACCAGAACGGAATCTTTTCCAATGGCAGCAAGGCTGAGAAGCGGGGTCTTGCTGCCGACACTGGGAGCCGCTACGATGACCTTGTGTCGAGGCTGCTGGAGCAGGGAGGCTGGCCAGGAGAGCTCCTGGTCTCGTGGGACGCCCAGGACTCCACGGAAAAGAACACATCCTCAGAGGAGGACCAACACGCCGAGCAGGCCCTTCTGCACCTGCCCTTCACCATGGTGACCGAGCAGAAGCGTCTTGACGACATCCTTAGAAACCTCTCCCAGCAGCCCGAGGAGCTTCGTGACATCTACAGCAAGCACCTGGTGGCCCAGCTGGCGCAGGAGATCTTCCGCAGCCATCTGGAGCACCAGGACATGCTCCTTAAGCCTTCTGAGCGGCGGATTCCCCTTGTGGCCATCCCTCCTCATAAACACGTGTCTGGCTTCAGCAGCTCGCTGCGGACCTCGTCGTCTGGGGAGGCTGGGGGCGGCTCTCGCCGGCCTCACCGCAAACCCACCATCTTGCGGAAGATCTCTGCTGCCCAGCAGCTTTCTGCCTCCGAGGTAGTCACCCACCTGGGACAGACTGTGGCCCTGGCCAGCAGGACCCTGAGTGTTCTTCTGCACTGTGAGGCCATAGGCAACCCAAGACCTACCATCAGCTGGGCCAGGAACGGAGAAGAGGTTCAATTCACTGACAGGTGAGCCTTGCAGCTCCTGGGGTAGTAAAGGAGGGGCGCAAGGAGCCACAGGTTGTCCAAAACACCCTCTTCACACTTCCTTGGAGGTGTTTGCAGGGGTAGTGGTGAGCACACCAAACCCCAGGGATCACAGCTTGGGGTCAATCCCTCTCTCACCATTGATAGACTTTGAGTAGAATCAAGGTGTTTACATTCTCTGAGCTCTCTGCTCTCATTTTTGTAAAATAATGGCATCTGTACTTGTCCACCCTAATCCCCAGAGGATCCCAAAGATGAATGAGATGCTCTCCTGATAGCTTTGAACTTCTGGCTGAAAGTATCAGACCAAGTCATTATTACATTACCACTTTGTGAGATGAGCCATTGAAAAGCTTCAAAACAGGGACACTGTCTCCCTATGTGTGGTTCCCCAGGGCTGGGGAGCCATTGCAGCCAGAACCTGCGGCTCCCTCTGTGTGAGCCCAGCCTCTCCCTAGGCTGCACAGGGCTGTTTGTTCCAGAAAGACTTTATTTCCAGCCCATCCTGTGATTAATTATCCTAACATCTCTTAGTGTCTCTGTTTTGATATGCTGCTCCTGGAATGACAGCATGTATGACTTATTGATTTCCTTGGGCCACGGCCATTCATAATGTAAAATCAGTAGTGGCAGTAGAATTAATAAGCACAGCTTATTCTTAAATACCACACATGTACCAACCACTATGCCATGCTTTTTGAATCTTTATAGTAGCCTTCAAAACAATGATTTCTGGTATTCAAAGAGCAGTGCTATCTGCTAGACGAATGTTAACTCTTGATGGATGTCATCTCTGCATCCCAACAGCCCAAGAAGTGAGTTAACCACACTTTACAGGAGAGGAAACAAAACCTAGGCACTTGATAAAGATTGTATTTATTAGGTGGCAGAGCTGAATTATGTGATTAAAATCACCATTTGAATCATAGATTAAATGTGAGGGAAAAAAAACTTAAAGGCTTCCAATCCAGATTCCTCATTTTAACACTCTATCTTCCCTGAATCCATATCTAATGCTCTTTTCATTAAATAGTTTTCTACCAACTATTGTTAGGCTAATCCTCTTTTCTAGTTTACTAGTATTGTGTAGGGAAGGAAAGAAACCAGGGTTTCTTGTGCCAAGTGTGATGTCAGGTTTATTTACATGAAACTGTACTTTTTTATTCTAAGAGTCAATCCATACATTTGACATTAACCTCCAGTTTTACATAAAAAAATATAAGTTCAGCAGCTCATCCAAGATCACACTTTATTAATAACTGGATCAAGGACTCAATATCAGGTTTATATGATTCCAAAGAGTAGTGCTGTCTGTACTTCTAAAACTTAGTGAACAAGCTTGATCCATCATTCCCACAACTTTTGTACCTTTAAAATGTCAATAATATTTTCTCAGCCTTAGTATATTATTGTCTTAATAATATTGTCTTAGCCAAAGAACCGTAACAATACTAGGTATTTTCTTTCTGTGTGCTCTTACATAGGCCAAACAACATGCTTAGTGCTTTCAAAGCATTTTTTTTTCTATAGGGTAACCCTATAGGGTAAACACTGTTGTTGTTACCACATTTTTTTTAAAGATTTATTTATTTATACATACAGAACTGGGGTACAGGCCAGAGGTGCAGGGGCAGTAAGATGCTTCACCAGAGACAGAGTGGGGAGCAGAACAAGCAGATCAATGAGGGGAGCAGTGAGCAGGTCAGGAGAGGTCTGCTGTGCCATGTGGGTCACACCCTGGCTGGGGATGAAACTCTTGCTGAAGTGGCTGCAACTAGCTTTGTAGTGCTATGCTTTAACCCTTTGCATCACCAGGGAGAGCCTGTTACCACATCTTACTAAGAAAGCTGATGTTGCACCCACACCCAAGCACAAGGCAGCATAACTTAGGAGTCTGAGTTGGTAACCTCTCCTCTTACTTATTTCTGAGTTTGTCCCTCCCCAGCTTGAACTTTCCTTGATCTTGCTTAATTGCTATGACTTCTTCTGTTCTTTCCTGATTGTTCATATTTATAATAAATTGTTGAGGCAAACCAAATTTTGAGGCCTCAGCGTTGCTAGGAGTTAGCTGCAACATCAGGCCACCAAGATGGCAGGTGCTGGTCATAGCAGTGCACGGGTGGGTGACGCCACCAATTCTCCTCATTCATCACACCTGCCCTACCCACTGAGCCAAATCATGCGATTTACCACTAATCAGTTCCTCAAGCATGTTTCCATTTTATTCATATCTCCTAAGTCTTTTGTTCAGGATAAGGTGTAGTGTGGAGAGAAAGTTGGGCATTAGCATTTCTTGACTGAATACATGTACACTGCCCCCATGTCTGCAGTCATCACTTGAATCATAGACTAATTATAGGGGGAAGGGGGACCAGTCATCATCTCAATGTTCACTGCAAAGTGTTACATGTGAGCTGTGACCCTACTTTAGGGAGGAAGACATCAAGGTTCCCAGAAGTTGAAGGACTCAGCCAATGTTAAATAACTAGTAAAAGGCAGAATGGAGAGGGCATGTTCAAACCCCGTTGTGCCCAGTTCCAGCCCATGCTTTTTGAGTACCCTCCCTGCTTCACCAGGGTCGCCGAGCTGCATCAAGACCTTTGCTGTTTCCACCTGCCCTTCTTAGGGTGCCTTCCTTTGACTTCCTTTGACTTTCCCCTCAAGAGCTGTGGAATAAGATGAGCTGCTGGGTTTATGTTCTCCATCATGGAGCTCCTGTGATGGAGAAAATAAACTGTTTGTTCATTAGTATATATAATATCAAGCATCATGCCTGGCACATTCTAAGTTCCCAAGAACTACTTGAATAAACAATATGAGAATTTAAACAAATAAAAGAAAAGACAGGCTGCTGGGAAGGGAGAAGGGATGATTAAGACTCTGCTGTGCCTGCAACTGCAAGGAGAATATTGAGATCATGTCTTACCAAGACGTCCAGTGTTACCAAGACGTTTGTGTGCTTATGAAACCCAAGGCCACAGCCTACCTAGGTCAAATGAGGAACACAGAAATATTATGGGAGGAGCCATATAAGGATCGAGGGCTTCTGGCTGATCTTGCCAATGCCTTTCACTTTTCATTTTCTTCTTTGCTTCATTTCAAAAGTGAGAGGGTTGTGCCAGATCATTTCTGAGGTCCTGTCTGCATCCTTGACTCATTCATAGAAGAACATAGAAGGTTAAAACCTATAGGTTGAGCCCTCCCTGGTGGCACAGTGGGTTAGGGCACAGCACTGCAAGCTAGCCACAGCTGCTTCAGTGCAAGTTCGATTCCTGCCCCAGAGGTGATCCACATGGCACGGCAGACCTCTCCTGACCCACGCACTACTCCCCTCAGCAGTGTACTTCATCAATCTGCCTGTTCTTTTCCCCACTCTGTCTCTGGTGAATCCTCTGTACCTCTGGCCTGTACCCCAGTTCTGTATGCATAAATAAATCTTAAAAAAAAAAAACCTATAGGTTGACAGGAATGGACAGAGTCTTAAGTGCAGTAACTTCAGAGTTTGTTGCACACATTGTTTCTGGGTGCTCCCAAAATGGGGTTCAGAGAGCACATGAGTTTAGGATATGCTTGCCTAAAACTAAACAGATGTATTTATTGCTAGATTTTACTTCTATATTTTTAATATTGTGCTTGGTTTTTTTATCATAAAACTAATAAAGGGGCTGTAAAACAATTCAAGTAATACCTAAATCTATAAAGTAAAAATGCAAGTCTCCCTCATCCCCCAATTCTACTCCCCAGAGAATGTTACTCTTAATAATTTGGTATACATCCTTTTGGAATTTTTATATATTTTATTGTATTATATATAAAACACATATTAAGGCATAGGATTTGGATTTTTAATGGGCTATTACTCATGTTTAGAAATTTGACTTAGTTTTTATTCAACAGCATGTCTCCATGTCTAGGAGACGTTTTCATAAAAGTATGGAGTGCTCTATGTCACCTTTTTAAACAACTGATTACTGTTTCTGAATGCATTTAACTATCCCCCAATTGAAAATTATCTTGGTTTTTTTGCACTTATTTAACATTTTAAAGGTTGCAATGTGTGTTGTGACCTTCCCAGTGGATGATAGAGTATGTGTGGCTTTCCAAGTACTTTGACCAGCAAACAATTTCTTGGCCCAGTAATGTCATGAATACCAACAATTCTTGAGATAGCACTGAGAAGTACTACTTTTGCCTTTTAGTTTTCATCTCGCTTGAGAATCTAACCCAAATAGCTTTAAGATGAATAAGGTTCAGCAGGCTCTTGCTAGAAAAAGAAATATGGCTGCCTGTGCAGGATAATCGGCCGGGACTGGAGGTGTTAGTCGTCAGTCACCAGGATGCTGGTGGGAGTAGAGGTGGGGAGCAGCATTAAAAAGCTAAGCACCCTGACAGGTGTGAGCAAGCAGTTTTACAGTCCTTGTCACCGTCAACATTCTACTCTAACTCTGTCCTTGACAGAGCTTTTTCATGCAAATTACAGCTTGTGGTAGAGAAAAATAAGAGATTTCTGTTTCTAATCTTTGACGTCATAATTTTTCCATTTTACTTAGCTGGCCAGTAAGCCATGTGGTGTAGTTTTTGATACAGTTTTCCAAGTACTGTGTAAGATGAAGTGAATGGATCTGCTCAGCACACAGGCAGCACAGAGCTGCCATTGGGACCGCTTTGCTGTGCACTGCTGGTGACCTCTTTGTGTTGGGTTTCATTGCTTGTCATCATTATTGTGTTCGGTAGTGGTTCAGAAACACTCATTTATTTTCAAGCAGAGAAGTGCTGAAATGTCCAGTGTTATAGTGCAGTTAGTCTGGTTTTGCTTAGTACCCAAATCCATCTTTCTAAAAGAATCTGAAAAAACACAGCTGTCTATTGGTTGGTAGGACTTTACAGTGTATGAAAGTATTCTTGAAACAGCCTGCACCAGCAAGATAGGTCAGGGAGAAAGAACCTGAGAGACATCTATTATTTCTTTGGCCTTCCAATATGCCAAAGCTTGATTTGAAAGAAATTAGTTTTGTGAAAGAAGGACTATTCATTCAGATACTAGTGCATCTCATCTTACATGTAATTAACTAGTTGAAATAAAGTCACATGATTCTTTCTCAAGCAATGGGCCCTACGAATAATTTAACAAATTGGTTCATCATAATCCATACTCCTTTGTTTCATAAACATCCCCTGCTTACTCTGAACCAAACCTTATGGTATGTGCTTGGGATGGAGGGGAGGAAGATTCATTCTCTGATGATCAAACTTTGGTTTGGGAGCCAGAGAAATAAGTATAGTATTTAAGTGATAAGAGAAGACTCCGTGTATTTCTTCCGCCCACAAGTGTTTATTAATCTATCTCATTTTTCCCAAATGCAAACCTATTCTTTAGGACCATTGTGCAAGAGAAAAAGGAGTCTGTTCTCGTAGTTTACATGGATTTAGATTTCTGTTCATTCTACCTAAAAAAACAAATCACTCCTCACCACTCTCTATCCCTTTAACTCTGCTGTCTTAACCACAGAATTTTATTGTTATCTGGCATATACTTGTTGATTGCTTGTCCATAAGGGTAGAGACATTCTTCACAGCTATATCCTCAATGCTGGAAAAAGTGCCTGGTACTAAACAGGTACTAAGTAAATAGTAAATTAGTGAATGCATAGAATAAGACAGGAAAAAATGCGAGAAATATCTCAGGTGGTAATAAATGTTGGGCAGGAAATTAAAACAAGGATGTACTGGTGAATGGTTTGGCAACCCATTGAGATAGTGCCCTATAGAGGACATCGGAAAACCAAGCTGTGAATGACAACCAGCGTTACCCTATGACATCAGAGGAAGACTATTCTGAAACAAGGGGAAAGCAGTGCAAAACCCCAATGTAAAGATGCATTCACGCCATTGAAGGCGCCAAAGAAGTTCTTTTGACTGGAGTGTGCTAGTGGAATGGTGTAGCGTGAGACCATTTGGAGTGATAGCTCAAAGTGAAATGACCTAATTTCCATTTTTACATTTTTACACTGAACTCATATTTTGGCAAGTAGATTTAGAGGTGCATGGGTTAAAACTGGGAGGGGTCTTGGAGAGTTTGTACAGGGTACTTTGCAACTATCCCTTTGGCTCTACAGATACCTGCTGACCTTAGATACAATAATAGCTTCCAGTAAGTCCATGAATAAGGCAAGGTCACTCCTCTCCAGAACTTAACACTGAGGTGCTGTATAGGCTCAAGTAACCTACGCCACAAGTGTGCATTAAACTCCAATAGGCAAGATACTTTAAACTTTTAAACTTCAAAATGTCAATACAGGGGCTTTCCCTGGTGGTGCAACAGGTTAAAGCATTGCATTATGAAGCTCTCTGAAGCCACTGCAGCATGAGTTCCATCCCCTGCCAGAGAGCTGACCCACATGGCACTGCAGACCTCTCCTGACTTGCCCACTGCTCCCCTCAGCAGTGTATTTCAGTAGATCTAACTGTTCGGTTCCCCACTCTGTCTCTGGTGATCCTCTCACCCACCACACCTCTGAACTGTACCCCAGTTCTGTGAGCATGAATAAATAAATATTTTTTTAACGTCAATACAGGAGGGGTTATCACAGTCCACGTGCATAATAGTTATAAGGAACTGGCTAGAAATGTAGACCACAGATCCTGTCCTGCTCCAGAAACTTCTCCAGTAGGGCCCCCTACCTTGCATTTTTTTTAAAGACATATTTATTTGTGCATACAGAATTGGGGTACAGGCCAGAGGTGCAGGGGTGGTGAGAGGATTCACCAGAGAAAGAGTGGGGAGCAGAACAGGCAGATGGATGAAGTACACTCTGAGGGGAGCAGCAGGCAGGTCAGGAGAGGTCTGCCGCGCCATGTGGTCACCTTCCTGGCAGGTGGGGCTCGAACTCATGCTGAAGTGACTTTAGCTTCTTAGTGCTGTGCTTTAACCCACTGCGCCACCAGGAAGGGCCACTACCTTGCATTTTAACAAATACCACAGGTGATTCTGAGACCCGAGGTTCAAGGACCATCTTGAAGTGCTAATATAGAAAAAGGGCAAAAAGGCGAACTTCAGGATGGAATCCTGCGCCTGCTATTAGTTCTTTTAAAAGGTTTGGTAAGGTAGACCAAACTTTGTTCTAAAAGGGCACTTAAGTCTAACTTAAGAGTACCAAGCACCCTTCCATCCCCCTGCCCTCCCACCCTCTGCTATACTTGTATATGGATTAGATTTAGTTCATAGGGACCTTGGATTGGAGACCAGACTGAAAATAGGAGGAGCTGTGTGAAGGGAACAGATGTGGTGGGTGTTCAACAGACTCCAAATCTTCCAGTTGGAGGAAAAGTTCTGGACTGTCCAGAAAGTTAAACTTCCAAAGATGAAAGTCCAGACTGAAGTCTGGACAGCCATTGAGAGTAAGCTAGAAATTCCTTTTAAGGCACAGTAACACTCGTCGAGCACCTGCACCAAGCTCTCGGTGCTGTTTCCAGGGTTGTCCAGGTGTCCCTTTGTTCTTAGCTTAACCCTCATCCAACTTTTAAAATGTTAAACTGGAAGCACAGAGAGATTAGATTAACTTGCTCTTACACTAAGTAAATTGTTAAGCTGCTTTTGAACCCAAATCAGTGTGGCTTCAGGGACTATGCCTTTATTGATTCAATCTTTGTAGAATACATGGATTTGCCACTGTTCCTGAAAAAGGAGATAGTGAGGTCATGTAGGTTCAGAATAAATTAACATTTAATCTTCTAACAAAATGATGACCAATCTATGAGACTTTTGTTCTTCTTTCAGCACATCAGTTTTAGGGAGGAGCTTTTAACTTCTACTACCTTAACATACACACACCCAGCTATAAATACTCACATGCTAGGCCATAACAGGCACCCAGTAAACATTATAATTGTTCCATCTGTGTTTGTGTCTCTTGCTATGTATGTTTACAGTGTTGATGGCCTGTGCATGTGTGTGTGTTTAGAGACCTGGACCACAAGCAAGATGAGGCTAAACTGTTCCTTTTTTTTAGTTACTCTGTATAAACACTGAACACTTACTGGTCCCTCCTACTCTTCACCACGTTTTGAATTAAGATTCGGGCAAAACCTAACCTGATTTGCATTTGGGTAGGATCCAACACTAGAAGAAGAGTCTTATAAATAACCCTACCCAACAGCTAATACCAGGAGGCACATGAAAAAGGAACAAATAAATGTTCAATATTTCTGCATCTGAGTTCAACTGTAAGGTCATTGATGACTTTCTTAAAGAAAAGAAAAATAAGATTCTTCAAAACTGGCACTGGAAGTTAGCTTACCAACTCAGAGAAGACATTAGATGGAGATTGATGCTTTTCTCTGAGAAAGATCTAAATACTGCTGGTAACACCACTCTGGCAGAGAAGTCCCTGTTTGATTGCTATTCGACACTCTTGGACCATAGTGAGCCAACATTATACATAGTGCAGCTAAAAAACGTCTTAATGTATTTAAACATGACTTTCCTAAAGGTTATGTGACTTTTCAAAAGGCATGCAGATCAACACTGGAATGTGGTGATGGCACACAGGTGAAACGGTGATGGGAGGTCCATGGGAATTACAACTGAGATGGGAAAATGCACAAAATGATGAATGATGTTAAAAAAAATTAAAACTGAAAAAAAAGGCATGAAGGTTAAGATGAAGAATAATATAAAACTTGATTGTGTGAATCAGATACGGAGTTCTCATTAAGGGTAGGGAAGGGACTCGTGGGTGATATTCCAGCAACGTTCAATTAGGGGAAAGACAAATGCCCAGGAGTTTCTGCCTCATAATCTCTAAGCCTGTTTTCCTTCTATGCTGTTTCTGGGTGGGCCCCTTTTACTTTCTCCACCACCTTGGTCAGAAGGCACAACCAGAATGCACATCATTTAACAGAGAGAGCAAGAGCAACCTATGGTGGTAGAAGACAGAAACACTAAAATCAGAGCAACTTCAGCTACACTGTCAGTTAAGCTATTTACTAGCATGTAGTCCACTTTAACCCCTCTGACCTGAGCCTTGGCTTTCTCATTAAATTAAAATGATCCTACTTTCTCTGCCCCAAAGCCAAGGTACAAAGAACAGAAATATCTGTGAAGTGCCTGGATCATAATGTCCACCCTTCGGTCAGTACCAATAACTATCACCACTTAGATTTGGGGCCATCCTATCATCTTCCATAACATCACCAAATAAAGAACTTTATGCTTTAAAGAACTTTAAAGAACTTTATTTTTTGAGGAATACCTAGTAGTTGTTCACAGAGTTGCAATAGAAAGGTATCTAGGAAAATAGTATGATAGAATATGATGAGGCAACAGGAGAGGATGTTTATCTTCTACTGACATTTCCTTGCTATTTCTATTTCATTTCTGGTCTGATAAGAAGGGAAAATCTATGTGCTGTAAATTCTTTTTAAGATTTATTTACTTATGCCTACAAGAGCTGGGGAGTAGATTAGAGATGCAGAGGGTGAGAAAATTCGCCAGAGACAGAATAGAGAGCAGAACAGGCCGATTGACTGAAATGCACTGCTGAGGGGAACAGCAGGTGAGACAGGAGAGGTCTGCTGCACTGTGTGGGTCAGTTCCCTAGCTGGGGATCCAACTTGTGCTGCAGTGGCTGCAGATGGCTTCATAATGCTGAGACTTAACCCCTTGTACCACCAGGGAGGCCCCATGTGCTGTAAATTCAGTACTTCACCAAAAGCTTTAGATAATATCAAACTGGAGACTGTTAAATAATAACTAAATTAAGGAGAATGTGGAAGACTTTGTCTTGGGCAATAAACAATATACAAGGATGGAAACTTCTCAAAATGAAAGAGAGAATCAGATGGGAAATGCTTCCAGGGTCAATTTCAGAACCATACTTGTGAACAATACTGTATGTAAATGTTACCCATTCCCAGGCGTGTTGATAATATGAAAACTGGATTCAGAGCGGATAGGGAACGAAGAAGAAACCAGTTTCAATTTGGTTTGGCTTGTTTCCTTTTAAGAACTAAAGGAAATGGGGTGGGAAATGTTTTTCCCAGTTGAAAAATGTAAGACGAGCAAGCCAGAGCCAGTATTCCAGTAAATACATAAGCCTCAGCAAAATAAAATAAAAATAAAAGTGTTTGGGAGGGGCTGTCATGCAAAGGCACCAGAAATGACCTGCACGATTCAGGCAGCAGAGAGCATAGTGGGAGTGGGCAGGGAGGGGATCCATTAGCATATCCGTGAATTTGATCTGTTTCCCTGGAAAGCTGTGTATTTCTCATATAGCAGGTAACATAGATGAAGCTTAGAGTCAGCACTGTCTATTCCTTTAAAGGCTGAGGGGTCTTAAAAGAATGCCCTCAATATATTCTTCCTAGAAACAGCTTAGAAAGTGACAGGGTGTTTCTCAAAGTAGTTAATGTTTTCATGTAAATGAGGACGACACTGACGCAAGCCAGATGTGAAAATTCTTTTGTGTTCTAGGTCGAGATCAGCAATTTCTTATTTTTCCTTCTTAATTTTTTTTTAACTGAGAAGACACTGGTTTGCAACGCTGGGTGTGGTTTCAGAGGCAAGGGTCACCCCTCCTCAGATGCATGTTCCCACACCACACCTGCCAAGCACCCATAGTCATCCAGCAAACTTCTTATCCAGGGCCACATAGGAACCACTCTGTCCCATCCACTCCACTTTGCCACTGTAGTGGAAAAGCAGCCATAGAAAGTGCATAAACTGGTGTGGCAACTTGCCAATCAAACTTTATTTACAAAAGCAGGTGGCAGCTGGCTGCAGTCTGGTGGTTCCTAATCTAGGTAAATAGAAAATCCAGTCAGAGTCTTTTCATGCAGTTTTGTAGTTTGAAATAAATTACCTAGCAAGCACATAAAACTACACATATTAGCAAATTCCAGATTTCATGAACTTCTGAAGAGAAGCTGCAGAGTTTAGGAAAAAGTACTAGGTGAGGGTTAAGAATGTGTAGTCAGGTGGCTTCTGCCATTCCAAAAATATTTTCTATGCTTCCACCTGGAGCAATCATGGCACGTCAGGTATTAAATAACTTCAGTTGGCAATAACATTAAAAATAGCAAAGGCTTAAAAAAGTTTCCCTAGCCAAATGGTGAGATGAAACTCTTCATGAAAAGCAAATCTTTTCCCCAAAATATCTGTATGGAACAAACTGCCTTGCAAGTCTCTGGCTACTATAATTTTTGGTTTCAGGAGAAAATTCGTGCTCATAGGAGGAGGTCTTCTCACAGCATTTTTCTTTTCTTCAAGCTTCAAGCTATTTAAAATCTAGAATATTCTTGTCAGTGACTGTCCATTTCCCTGAGTAACTACAAACCTTGGCACAAATTATTGCTAACAAAAATGAGGCCAAACCGCATGCCTTGCAGCTATTTAAAATCCAGAATATTCTTGTTAGTGATTGTCCATTTCCCTGAGTAACTGCACACGTTGGCACAAACTACCCTCCACCAGAAGGGAAGCCAAACCACATGCCTTCCTATTAGGCCCCAGTGGATTCCTGGATATGGTCAATTTTTTAAAAGGTTAAAGGGCCCTCTCCATTCCTAATTCTGCCATGCATTAGCTGAGCACATTATTTCCATTCTTAAGCATTTGTTTCCTCTCTCAAATGGGATAATATTAATCTAGTAACATGATAAAATAAAATGATATAAAGTTGACATTATTGTCTAATTACTATTGGTCCCCTCACTTCCATTATGGCAGATTTAATTTTTCTAATAGGAGAAATCTGTAAGCAGAAAAGAATTTTTTTTTTTTCATTTTTGGGTAAAGAAAGCTAATCCTTAAAATCTCCTAGAGTTTGGAGTTAATGTTCAAACACACCTCCTTTAGCTGTTTATTTGCTTCTAACTCCTCTTTTTCCAATTCTCATTCTTTTGCTTCATTATTTATGTCCTTTTTTACAATTGCGGGATTTTGGCTTTCTTAAGTATTCTAAGATTTCAGCATTTGGTTAATAGTGTTAAAGCATTTATGGAAATAAATAGTTGTCCTTATTCAGAGATTTCTGAGTCCAGAATAGAAGTGAGGCAGCTGCCAACCTAACATGCCACGTGGCCTCAACCTCGGCCCCTGGTCTCCATTTCTAGTTGCCACCACCCTGTTCTCCCAGCCCCTCGCACCTTCCCCATATTCCTTATTGATGGCTTGTTTCTTTGAAAGTCCTACATTTCTCAGTCATTTTCTCATGCAAAACAGCTCACAACATCCAGAAGACACAGACAAGGGCACGCAGAGTGATAATGGGGATGTCACCGACAGCAAAAGAACAGTGACCTGTACTTTCTTAGTATTTACCACACACATCAAGCACTTTTCTGTGTGCTTTAAATACATGAATTCATGTCAAATACTCACCACCATCCTAGATAGGCTGGGAGACTGTGTCACAAAGAAGCTAAGTAAATTGCTTGCCCAAGGTTGCAAAGCTTATGGTACAAAGTGGTGCAGCTGGGCTGGAACCCAGTCACTAGGGCTCTGGCATCTGTGCTTGTAGCCACGATGCCACATCGTCAGTTTGATCATCTGCAGCTTCACTGCTTTGGAAGTAAATTAAACTGGCTTTTATTCAGTGTGTCAGCACCATGCTGAAAGCTGAAGAGGGACCCATGAAAGAAATTAAAGATTCCCAGCCCCAGTAATAGTTTCCAATCTACCTAAAGGAATGGGGCGTTAGGAGTACAGAGTGCTTTGTGATACAACTTAGGACAGTTCTGAGCGTTTAGGAAGGGGCGGGGGGCTTGTGGACTATGATAGCACAAAGAGGTAAACTTTGAACCTATCTTTAGAGGGTAGGGAGAATTTGGGAGGGCAGACAGGAGGAAGAAGAGCATAAATTCAACTCAAACTAATGACAGGGAGGGTCAAAGAGGCCATACTGGCTGGCACGAACAGTTGTGTGGAGAGGTAGGGCAGGTAAATTGGGAAAAAATGACGAAGATGTTTACTATTTCCAGCTTCCTGTGTTGAGTCCTAACATGGATTTCAGAAGGCTTACTGACACGATACTTCATGGCCCACATAACAGCTGGGTATTTCTGCATCTAGAGCTTGCAAATTTCCTTTGACAACTGGAAATTCCAAGGAGGAATTTCAAGATGGTAACATTGATTACCACTACCTGGCCATTTGAAAAAATTACTAATACATATGTTTAAGCTCATGCCTATTTACTTAGAGAAGAACAGACATGGGTCAACCACGCACCCTCACAGTAGATCCAAGGCTTCAGGCAGCAGCATGGTGCCATCTGTCTCCGAATTGCTAGAGACTTCCCCTTAGATACCCAGAGCAGCCTCCTTTTCCAATAAAAGTACTGCCTTTCTCTAAAACAGAGGAGACAAATTTACCTCCAGGAGAACTCATGTTTGACAGCACACGCCTACACACGCTTTTGACCATCTCCTACATATGGATAATGAGGATTTTATTTATGTGACTAAAACAATTATTTGTACTCTCTCAAATGCTCCTTTGTTCGATTGGCAGAATGCTTGCACAGATTCGTGATCACATAGAAACTTGTAAGTAAGGCCACCAGAAACACAAAACTGTTCCTTTGTTTTCTGGCTAAAATTATGACCAGAGAAATAAAGCAGTTTTAACCTAGAAAACCAAAAAGGGAAGTAGGGTGTGGTATGGGAGGAAAGCAGTAAGCATGAATGTACCTAATATGACCGCAGTATCATTTGCTATGTAGTTTTTAATTATAACCCATTCCTTGTCCCCTCGTCCTCTGATTCCTTAAATTCCAAAACAACCCCAGAGAAATCTTTTTGGTTTTACTTGGAAAGCAGCACTATATTTCTGTGCCTGTGCATTCTAAAATGGGCCTGTCAAATTTGAAACCTAAATGCGAACTGACAGAAATCAGCTACTAACAAATTAAGTTAAATTAATAAAGTAGATGCCTGAAATACAAAGAAATATTTTTTTTCCAGGAATCCCTTTTCCTACATGTCAGACTCGAGAAGCTAAAGCAAACTTCAGTCTCCACACTAAGTCCTTCCCTTTGCCTTGTCTTTTTTCCTAGAGAGCCCTGGATGGGAACCCTCTTCAGAATTTGATTTGCCTCCTAGTGGCAGCCTCCAAATGCCTACCTACTAATTTTATGGGCATATTGATGACATAATAGATAGATAGAAAAAATATAGAAACAAGAACCTTGTCTCTATAACCAAAACACTATGCCCGCCTTTGAGCTGAAGTGTTCAGTTTTATGATCATTAATAGAGTATTTGCACTAAATGACAAATTCAGATTTTTGTCTCGTGTAGGTTTTGTCTTAAGACAAATGTTTAAAACTATTTTTTAAAGAGATTTATTCATTCAGAACTGGGGTACAGGCTAGAGGTGCAGGGA
>NW_004567107.1:53211081-53222309 GCF_000260355.1 Condylura cristata
AGAAAGTTGGCGAAGTATGTACCCTCTCCCTTCTTCACAATCTTTTTGTCTCTTCTCCTTCTTTCTACTTGAGTCTTCAAAGTTTAGTTTTATCAATAGAAAGAGCTCTGGAAATGCCAAAGGATGGTCTGGAAATTCCTTATGTTCCTCATTTTAAAAGTTATCTCTGTAGGAAAGCATGCTGTATTTGGGTTTGGAGTTTGATAAAATGCATGTAGGGAGCCAATGTCTATTATAACACAAGCAAAATAATGTTCAAAAGTCCTTCTTGCCTCCTGCTCTAAATATTCTCTTCTGTAGGGAAGATGAAAATGGTGTCAGTTTTAGGGAGGCAGATATCCTAATGAACTTAGAAATGTAAGAAATTTTAATCCCTGCTTTTTGAGTGTGATAAAATTGATCACCAAATGAGATCATCCTGGGAAGTCAGTTCTATCGAAATTTTTATTAGATCTTTATACCTGTTTGGAAATTGTTATGGAGCATCATAAAGATTCAAATCATAAAGTCAGTTTAATTTTTTAATTTTTTTAACTGAACCAGCCTGAACATCTGAGGATATTCAGCAATGCAACTGTGTCTTACCACTAAGATTCCTTTAGAAAGCAGTGACATTATTACCTAAACTTTATGGACATCTTTCTCTTATTAGTTCATTTGAGATAAATTAAAAACTAACATGGAATTGTTTGCTTCTGAGAGAAAACACTTAACAGTTGAAGAATGAGTACATAAATGATAAGTTCTACCAGTCTGTCACCCTCCCAAAGCATCAGCTCTAGCTCAATGCTGCAAATGGCCTGACTGTTCCCAGCAGCAGCAGCTGTGGTGTGGAATGGCAATGAATCAAACACAAACCCAGAATCTGCCCTTGAGCTGAAGTTTCTGTTTTCTTCCCCTTTTTTACCAGAGTCATCCAGCTTTCAGTTAAGTGAAGGTTGGTTGATGTAAGCCTTGCTTTTCCTCTGACAAGAGGTGAGAATAAACAATACATTGGGTGCAGGGCCAAAAGCAGAGTTGAAGAGACCTGAGTCATTACCAGACTCATCACCCACCTCAGAATAAATAAGAGCTGACTAAAGTGGTAATGTGCCAGCAGTACCTTAGGACCTGGAGAGGCCCCAATGAGAGAAATAAAGAAGAAAAAAAGATTGTATGGGGGAGAATGTATTGCTGGGGCTGGAGCTTTGGCTCCCAGTCTTTAGTTCAACCACCCCATCTATGTGTTTTCCTGATATTTTCATGATTTTTACCCCATTTCCTGAAAAATGACCCCTATTATCTGCTTGCTTGCTAAGGATGAATATTAGCAGGATTTTAAGTGACTAGGTCTTTGGGTCTTCTGAATCTAGGGAGGTGGATACAACCATGAAAATGAAAATGATTTATTCGGGGTTCCCAAAATCACCCTTGAACCATCTTGATGCTGTTGAATGATTTATGAACCTCAAGCCTTACCAAGTCCAGACTCTGGATCTCTGAGCTTCCCACCCATCTTCTCAATCTTGGTTTCCCACCTCCACATAGATATTCAGTATTCTCAGCCTCACCAAATCAACAAAACAGAAGCTTTAAGTCATGAATAGTCATTACTCTGCTTAACTGCATGAGTATTTCTTAGAAATGGCATAAACCTAGACAAGAAAAAATAGTAGATTGAGGGTTAAATAGTTCTTAAAATTCTTTTCAGGAAAAGCAAGGTATCCGAAATAGATGGTGATTATTCTGGAATTCTCTTTCATTATACTAAATATCAGACTTTGCCTTCTTTCTACCAGGCACTTCTCTACAAAGGCCCTCTCCCAAGTGTTGTGGCAAATAAAGCAATAAATAAGACTAGCGCTTTATGTCTCATAATGTTTATGGACTTATAAAGGCAATAGACATATGACTACATAGAACTGAGAAGCAGTTATGCTTATAACCACCTTCAAATATATGCATCAAGATCCTCTTCCATTAGGTGATTCTCTTCTACCACCAGACCTTAACAGATGCCTTTCACCTTAACTAGTTCTTCCTGTTTCCCACCAGGCAACCAAGCTTCAGTCTTTTATAACTTCACCTTTTCCTAAATAAGCTTTCCCCCAAATTCTTCTGCACCATTCACTCTAACATTTCTCACCCTGGGTTGTGTGTATTACATGTATTCCATGCATCTGTGCTGTCTGCTCCAACTGGTAGCATTTAGATTAAGGAATCAACAAGCTGCATAAGCAATCAAAAACTTCTGTATTTAGAATTGCTACCAGAATCACAGCAACCAAAGTGGCAAGAGAGCGTGGGCTCCTTAGCATCACAATAGCTGTTCTGTCCCTGTTGTTAAAATAGGGCTCAGACTGTCCCCTGGGGTTCCTTCCTGCTTGACCAATTCAGAATGCCAAAAAAAAAGGGGGTCAACTGACCTGACCAGGTCTACATTTCTTTTCTGTTGCTCCAGGATTCTTCTACAGCCAGATGATTCCTTACAGATCCTGGCACCAGTGGAAGCTGATGTGGGTTTCTACACTTGTAATGCCACAAATGCCTTGGGATATGACTCTGTCTCCATTGCCGTCACATTAGCAGGTAATATGAAAATCCCGGTTCAGCTCAATTAAGAAAATGTTAGTGAGTGTGCAAAGCAGGACCAGAGAAACAAAGATAGGTAAGAGCCACACCCTGCCTTCAGGAAGCTCATAGTAAGGAAACTAATGAAATGTAGGTGATATGTGATATGTGGTTGACTGAAGAAAATGCTATGTCTTAAGTGCTATACCATAAGCCAAAGGGTGTACAAGATATTTCGTTCAATTTGACAGGTCTTAGAGTTGGAATGAGTAGAATTTTGATAAGCAGATCCAGAGGAAAGTCCAAAAGAACGGCTTGACGAAGGAGATGCGCATACAAGTAGCACATAGGGAGCGTGAGATGTGACTAGAGATCACTGAAAACCCCTGTCGTTTCTCCTTGTTCTACCTGTTGCCCAGAAGACTTTGAGACCCATGGGTAATTGGAATTCTGTGGTCACAGTTTGGAGCAGGAGTGATCTGACTGATCCTGTTTTATTTCAACCTCTTACTCTAATTCACCTGCCAGCACTTCGCCTTTCTCCATGGAGGTTAGGCAAAAATATCCTGCACACCATGACCTCAGAATGTCTCTGAAGGCTGTGGTCTTGGAATGCTGTACTTTAAGAAAAAAAAACTCTTCTACATAGGCCACATCCTAGCCTTTGAATCCAAGGGAAACCTGGGATACCAGCTGGACTGGAGCCCTCGTTTCTGAGGCCAGCCCACCTGAGTTTACACAGCCGCTCAGCTAGTGGGGGAAAGAACGGAACTGAGATCTCAGAACTCCCAGCTCATTGTTTCCTTCATTTCCTTGCTGACCTACCAAAATCGGGTCCTTTTCCCTCAGATCTGGGCCACGCAGCCTTGTGGCAGTACATTGCATGTGTTTGTATTTATTCTTTTCATTTGCTACTCCCGTCCGATGATTCAGTAGATGCTGGAAAAGCCAACATCACCCCACACTGACCTCATCGGTCCAGGCTGGGATTATGTTGTCACACTGTTCTCCAGTCACACATGCTACTCCCTTGCATATCTGTTTAGCAACAGTGTTTCTGCCCCCATGACCTCAGGCTGATCTGGGAAGGGACCTTTAGTAGGAGGCTTTGTAGGGAAGATGAAAGTCAACAATGAATAAGGCAGGCTAAGGGGCCCTGGGGTGGATTAGAGACTGATATTATTGATGCCTTTGTGTGTGTGAATAGAGCGTTTGCTTTTCTCCTAATGTATTCCAGTCACAGTCTTTATTCCCCTCTTTATGCAGAGTCCAGATGCTCAGCACCAATCTTGTTAAATCTCTTCTGCCTTCCATGCTCTGCCCTGCCATACATGGGCACTACTGACACCCTTCCAGTTGCTGGTTCATAGAGATCTCTCCTATTTGTATTTCTCCAGATATGGTTCAACTCAGTCACAGATTAAATGCCCTTTGTTCACCCGAATTTCATGCAATTAATGGAAACCTGTCTGGAATTAAGCAAGGCAATTGTAACATCAGGCTTGTGTTCAGCTCTTTGAAAAGGGGCTATCGATGGCTGCCAACAGGTTCAAAGCCAGGGAGGGGAGACAGAGCAGCCAGTGAGGCACCTGGGGACGGGATGGAGAGGCTGAGCAGTTAAGTAAGATCACAAACACCACACCCAGGGCTTCAGGGACTTTGGCTTTGTGGTTCAGTGCTGGGGTTTGTTAAGGTCTGCCAGCAAAGCTATCAAGCAGGCCCTCTAAAAGTTAAGACTCAAAATGTGTATGTTGTTAAGACTGTATTTCTGTCTTCACCTGGGATTATCCTCTAGCCTTGTGTCAAGGCCAAACACAGTACTAAGTGGCTCACCAGCTACTGTTCTGAACACAACCTCTGCTAAGTATTGTGACATGTAGCAATCAATATGACCTATGTTTTGTGCTTCATGATGCTCACAGACTAGCACAGGCAATAGATTTGTACAGAGCTACAAGCGATTGTCACTTTTTTTTTTTTCCCAAATATAAGCATCAAGATAGTGTAGTGGCATACAGGATACAACCTAAGTTGGGGGTAATGGATGTCCAGCATTTCTAAATTGGGTTACCAATTATACTGCCGATTTTATATGGGGTGTTGGACAAACACCCTGAGTCTTTATCCTCTTCTGTAAAAAAGAAATTAATATTTTACAAGATTGCTGTGATATTTAATAAGATTACACATTAAAAAAAAAATACTAGCCCGATGCCAGGTCCATAGTTCATACTCGATTCACACTCCCAGTTTTTCCAAAATGAAACCCATCCTGAAAATCACTCTAAAATTCTAAGTATTAGTGCAACTTTGCTTTCATATATCTTTTTAAAGATTTATTTATTTGTGCATACAGAACTGGTGTACAGGCCAGAGGTGCAGGGGTAGTGAGAGGATTCACCAGACAGAGTGGGAGCAGGACAGGTTGACTGACAAAGTACACTGCTGAGGGGAACAGCGGGCTGGTCAGGAGAGGTCTGCTGCGCCATGCGGATCACCTCCGGGGCAGGCGGGTTTCAAACTCTTGCTAAAGTGGTTTTAGCTTCTTAATGCTGTGCTTTATCCCACTGTGCCACCAGGGAGGGCTGTATATATATTTTTAATATGTCTTCACTTGTAAAATTTTTAAAGTATGAATTTAGTTGCTGATTCACTTGCAGTGAAATCTTCCCAGTAAATCTCAGTGCTTCTGTCCTTTCAAAGACATTGCAAAGCTTATACCTTGACTTCAGCATGAATGTAAACCAAGAAGGGAAAGGAATTTTTTGAGGCTCCAGATAATCCACCGCCCCCATGAATTTATAAGGAAGGTGTAGACTTTGATCTTGCCTAGTCCCCTGAGTTGATCACATACGGAAATTTGTCCATAATATTATTCATGAAAACAGATATGATAGTCTGCCGAGGGCTCTGGTGCCTCATGGTCTGGATTTGAATCCTGCTTGCCACTTCTTAGCTATGTACTCTCCTCTGGACTCAATGTCTTCATTTATAAAAGAGTGATAATAGTAGTTCTTGACTTACAGGGTTTATTGCGATTAAATGCATTCACTCATGTAAAACTTCTGTAATTGTGCCTCACTTATAACAAGCATTCAATATTTATTAGCTATTGCTATTATTTATGAGGATAATATATAAAACAAAAATCACATTAATTTTACATTAGGAGTGATTCCTTTACAGATTTCAGAATGCTCACACATACTTTGCACAGCTCTTCTCTCTCCATATCTCAAACTCAACATGAAAGTTGAATCATTTATCTGGAAAGTGGTTGCAGCATCTGGATTCAGTGCAAGGGCGGTCACTTGTAATGAGGGACACATCACATGGGCCACCAGAGAAAAGATCTGGCCCAGAGCTTAACCTCTACCAGTGAGCTGCCCTAATTTCTGGGTTCAGTATGTCTCCAATACTGGCTCTCAGATTCATTTTAGGTCCAATTCTCCTCTCTGCAATTAGTTTTAAACATGTGTGTACCCTCTCATTTTAGACATACTAATACATAAGCTTCCCTTGCTCTGTTCTCTTTTCAGCCATAAAAGATTATATTTAGCACCTTTTGCATCTCCCCAAACTCATCCTTTATGCATTGATTCTGTCTCTCACATCCTAACAACCTAAGAGTGTGCCTTACAGCAGCTCTCACCACGGAGATGGCCATTGTTTCCCTGTCTGCCTCCCTCATTCAGCCCTGGTCAGAGCCATGAAGACTCAGTGGCACAAAATGCCCTTGCTTCAAATTGCAAGTAAATTTTTTTCATTGCTCAGAGTACAGATGAGAGTACTAGTAGAGAGGAAGGAAATGAGGGCCAGGAATGTGACCAGATGTCACATACGTAACATTTTGAAGTACTTATAACTTGGTGTTCAGGAGTAAGCAGGCTGGGTGAGGAGAGTTTCTGGTGTGCACAGAGTGACACACTATCGGGGCCCGTTAGCACTCAGCCACACCACTCGGTAATCCTCCAAATCTAACTAGTATAGGCAGCATTTTGAAGGAAAACAGTCGTTTCCTAGAAAATTGCTCCAGTCTGGATCAGTGGGGTTTAGCTTTACTTACCAATGTAGATGAGGCCTGTCCAGGTGTGGACCATTGATGAGGTCATAGCCATAAGGGAAACGTTTTTGGTTGTCATTGATTTTATAAGATCACAAAAGAGATACTGTAAGGGCTGCCTGACATCATCAATGGAAAATGAGAAGATGAGGGCTGAGGGATGAGCATATCTTTCATTGAAAGGAGAAAACACATATGAGCTCATTTGAAGTTTTCACAGGAAGGGAGAGACAGAAAATATTTCTTCTTTCCTGGCATGTTTTTCTGCTTTTTTATGAGTTGAATAGCTGACACATATTGTGTCTAATAAAGAGATCACAGAAACCTCACTGGGAAAATAAAAATAAAAAGTGGTTGGTTTTTTTTTTTCTTTTAATTCTTCTTTCTCTACCCCCATCATGATTTAGTAGCTGCAATAAAAGACAAGCAGTTTGTAAGCTTTTCATAACATAAGTCAGTTCAAATTGGCATTTCTGAATTTTTCATCTAGCCATTCTTTTAACCAGAAGAGGGAATTGCTTCAAGAGTTAGACTCAGAGAGTGCCTTGTCACAGGTGGGAAATTCTGACAGTGAGAAGTTTGCTCCAGTATAGTAAATCAGAGGGAAAGGTAAATAGACATGCTTGGCTTCACTCTTGATGGTGTTCTGAACAGTGTGTAGTGGACATTGAATCAGACTGAGTACCTCATTGTCCAGTAGGACACTGAGTAATATAACCAAGACCTCAAAGTACACGTGTGCAGCATGCCTATTGAAGACCACTCACATTTACAGAACTTAGATAAAACAGGTGAGTATAGAAGAAGAATCTAACTCACTCTGCTGAGCAGTAGACTAAAGAAAACAAACAAGTACAAATGAGCCAAGCTAGCCCAACTCAAACCCTGAAAATCCCTGTCCCACACCTGTGCAATGGAATAATGTGTGGTTGGACAGGGAGTGAGACCCTGCGGTTGGTCATTTCTAAGAGAGGATGTAGCTTCATGTGGCTATGCTAGGTTTGGGGTCCCTCATTTAAGACTCTGCAGGGAAACATGCAAAGTTTGACAGTACCATTTGCTGTCTCCTGAGGAATCACTGACTTTAATTGAATAATTAGGACAGGTCATGGCAGTAGCTGAGTAACTTAACACAGTAGCATTGGCAAAAAAAAATCTTTACAGAATGGTAATAGAAACAGGAGGATAAGGAAGCATGCAGCCTAGGAATGTTCAAGAATGGGTAGTCTTAAGTCCTACTTCTTAAGTCTCTAAGACCCTGCAATATTTACATCAAGGTTGCATGAACTAAACAGAATTGCAGTGGTGACAAAATTCTAATTCCTTCTCATTTTTTTGTGCAGGATAATTTATTACTAGTGATAGTGTTGATCCTGAATTATTTTTGAAAAAGAAAGATTAAGTTGGATTAAAGTTTCTTATTCAATTGTTTTTTTCCTACTTACTGAGGTATAATTTACATAATACATATTTTCAGGTTATAATGCAATGCTTTTGGTTCATTCAGAGTTGTGTGTTGTAACCACCCTCAGTTTTATACACACACACACACAAACACATTCATATATATATTTATATCATTATTCATTTTGGTACAGTTTGCTTTCTCCTCTCAGGCATAGTTCCCATAAAATTCCCACCACCAAGTCACCCATGAATCATCTCCTAGTCTCTTGTGCTCTTTCTGCTCCTGTTTTAATACTTCTCCCTCCCCTGCTAAATGTCTCTGATTTATAGTTGCCTGCTATATTCCTCTTGTAAGTAAAACTATCTGGTACTTTTCTTTTTCCTTCTGACTTATTTCACTGAGCATAATCCACTCCGGCTCTATCCCTGTTATTGCAAAAGTCATGAGTTTATCATTTTTAATTGCTGAATAGTATTCCATTGTGTATATATACCACATCTTTTTGATCCAGTCATCTGCTTTGGGACCTTTCAGTTGTTTCCATATCTTAGCTATTGTAAATAATGCTGCAGTAAACATAGGAGTGCAGATTTCTTTTCAAAATAATGTTTTTTTTTGTTCTTTGGGTAGATTCCTAGGAGTGAAATTGCTGGGTCATATGGTAGCTCCATTTTTAGTAATTTGAGGAACCTCCACACAGCTTTCCATAGTGATTGGACCCATTTGCATTATAATTACCAGTGTAAGAGAGTTCCTTTTTCTCTACATCCTTGCCAACATTTATTGTTAACAGTTTTGTGGGGTTTTTTGGTTTGTTTGTTTTCTAATATGTGCTGTATTCACTGGTATGAGGTAGTACCTCATTTTGGTTTTGATTTGCACTAACTTGATGTTGAACATTTTTCATCTACCTGTGTGACATTTCATTTTCTCTTTAGAGAAGTGTCTTTTTAGCTTTTCTGCCCATCTTTTGACTGGATTATTTGCTTTGACTTTGTTGAGTCATGTGAGCTCTTTGTAGAACTTTCAAATCAGTCCCTTATCAGTTGACCACACTTAATTTTAGACCATTTTTATTACTCTGAAAATAATCTTCACACTCCTTAATCACCACTCAGTGATGTGAAGTGATAATTTATTATTTTTTAATCCCATTTCCTTCTGATGTAGTAATAAGTTTGGTGATAGAAGCAGTTTTTATGGTCTGTGTATTCATTTTATTGTTGTTGTATTAACAAATTACCTCATACTCAGAGTCTTAAAGCAACAATGTCAAGATGTCAACAGGTTGTATTCCTTTCTGAAAATTCTTAAGAGAGAATGCTTTTCTTGCTAATTCAAATTTTAGCAAAATTTAGTCATCTGCTTCCTAGAACTATATGCCCTGTATCCTTGCTGGTTGTAGACCATGTTGTTTCAGTTTCTAGAGTACCTTATATTCTTTGGCTTTTGACCCTCTTCTTCAAGATGACCTTCTTCATCAAGAGTGGTAATGGAGTATGGAGCCCTTCTCATATTACTGTTCTCTGACAAACTCTTCTGATTTTAACAGCTCATGTGATGAGAACATGCCTGCCTTGATAATCTAGGATAATCTCCATTTTTAAAGTTTAGTCACTGGGACCTTGAATTCCACCTATAACTCTGATTTCCTTCTGCCATGTAATAGAGAAGTTAGAGACTCGAGGATTAGAATGGAGATATTTGGGGGTGGCATTGTTCTTTCTATCACACTGTCTGAAGAGCACAGCTCATTTTCATCTAACTGTTGCCAAAGAAAAATGTAAATCTGATGTTTATAGACCTTCCAGTTTTTCTAGGTAAGCCAAGCCTAAACTCTTTTTCTCTCTTCTCTCACACACACTCACTCACTCTTTTTTTTATCCCTCCTTTTTTTAACTAAGCCCAACTAATTCAGATTTTTTTTAATTCTTCTCAGTGTAACCATATCTGTGCTTGAACATTGCCTGAACCCTCTGTTTAAAGCTTTATTTTCCATATTCTCTGATTACTTATTCTACTGCACTACCCAGATACAGTGTTATTCAAAGTATAATGACACTTTATTAGGTTAACACTAATTAAAATCACATAATGATCTGCATGAGAGAAAAGCACTTCTTTTTAATATTACTAAAAAGGAAGCTTATTATACTAATACAGTACATTAATTCTTGAGAAAATATTTTCCGCATTACAAAATTTAAATGTAGGTTTAGAATTAATTACTGAAATGTTTCTTTGTTGTAAACAGGAGTATCTCGTAAATAGCTGCACACTTGGGTCTCTTTTAGACTGGGGAGTTCGGTGAATCTCTTACACACCCACCAATACCAGTTAGAAATTCCCCTAACCTGGAATGATAACATTTGTTAACTTTACTGCCTTTATCTTCAGAAGACTAGAAAAATGGCAAAGAAATACAGCTTTTGCAATGATGTCTCAGAAAAAAATAACTGATGAGAAGAAAAGGTGCAGAAAAGTTGATAGAAAGGCCGCATGCTGATACAGGAGGCAGGGCAGAAGGAGACCTTGCAAGACACACTGCAGGGCAGGAAGGAGTTAAATTTTCTGAGCTATAAAATGTGGAAGGAGAACCAGACTAGGCAAAACATCATACACTTTAATATGACTATTATCTATAATAAAGCAGCTCTTGTTGAAATTTCCAGGTAGCCAGATCCTGAAAAGACCCTTCTAGTCAGGGATGGTTATTGAACATTATTTATCACTGTCACTCCATCATCATTGATTTCATATCTATAAGATTTTTTTTTTCTCATAGAACTGGGATCTAGGCCAGGGGGGCGTGGGGTGTAGTGAAAGAATTTACCAGAGACAGAGTGGGGAGCAGAACAGAAGGATTTACTGAAATACATCGCTAAGAGGAGCCATGGGCAAGACAAAAGAGGTCTGCTGCACCATAGGTGGGCCAGCTCCTTGGCTGGAGCTCAAACTAAAGCTGTATTAGTGATAGCACTGAGGCGTAACCCCCTAGGCCACCAGGAAGGCCGCCATAAGATGCTAATGAAATATATATGAACGTGTCTAGGTCCACACTGAATGTGTTCCCTTAATACCTTTAAAATTGAAGTGTAATTGGGCCTCCCTGGTGGCTCACAGAAGGGTTTGAGTCTCAGCACTATGAAGCTATCCACAGCCACTACGACAAGTTCAAGCCCCAGCCAGGAAGTTGACCCACATGGC
>NW_004567107.1:53222451-53293575 GCF_000260355.1 Condylura cristata
ACACACACACACACACACACACACACACACACACACACACACACACACACCCCTCTGGCCTGCTCACCCAAGCTTTTCTACACATAAAAAAATAAAATAAATCTTTTTTTAAAAATTGAAGTGTAATTGTTGTAGAAAATTATATTGGTTTCAGGACATAATGATATGTTTATACATTGTAGAATGATCATAATAAGTCTAGTTGATTTCATCATCATACGTAGTTATGAATTTCCTTTCTGTGATGAGAACTCTTAGCAAATTTCAGGTATGTGATACAGTATTATTAAACTTGGTTCAACTCAAGAGATCTTCAAATCTTCCATTAGGGAATTCTCATTCCAGGGAGTTTTCACCATCACTCCAGTGGCCCTGGGGAGAGCCTATGATAACTGCAGAGTAAGCAGAAGCTGACAGTTCTTAGGCATCAGTTTGATATTCTCACTTATTCCAAGGCCTCATGCAAAATGTACCATTTATGTATTCTTTCTAGAACTCTCTGGTGAACTTCAAACTCGCTTCTTGCAGTTCTTGTTTGTCATTACCCAGCATCCCAGCATCCTCAGCAGGTCTCCCACCTCTCCTTGAGAATGAATGCATCTGCATACATTGCCTCGAGCTGAACAGTAAGAGTCTGAGGACTTTGAATTACATTTGTTCTTGGTGACTAAGGACAGTAACAAACTATTTTCAATGACATTTGTGGCTCATAATATTAGAAGAATTGAAGATCCATTTTATCCATTCCTTTAATGAATCAACAAATATACATTAAACCCGGGTTGATTACCATTTTCTAACTACTGTAACCAAGAAACCATAAACATATAATGGTTAAAATATGAGACAGTTCCTTGCTCACATAAAATCCAAAGCAAAGAATTGCACAAGAGAGTTTTGTGATTTGGCTCAAGAAATGTCACACTTCTGCTCACACTTGATCTTCTAGAACTCAGTAGTACCTTGCACACACCTAACTAGCGAGAGGAAGGGAAATGACCTAGCTGTGTGCCCAGAAAGAAGAATAGAATTTAGTTAATAGCAAATCAGTCACTGTCACACTTTCAAACATGGGAGGCATCATGCTGTTGAAAGCATACTTTCTATTAGCAGAGGCCTGGACTTCAGCCCTGAGAAAAAAATTCTTACAATGCTCTCTGTTCTTGGCCTCACTCAAAAAAAAAAAAAAACACTTCCATCTCTTCTGGCTCCTCTCTCAATCACCTTTGTACTAGGCCAAAGATATTTTTCAAGCACATGTGTTCGGATTTTTTCCCTTTGGGTTTTGATTTTACTGGGAGTCACACATGAGGGAAAGAGGCCTGAGCCAGAGCCCTGACTATGCACTAGAAGACTTTGTGAGTTTTTGCTTGGGGAACTGCTCACAGGTCCCTGCCTATCCCCCGACCACTGTCCTTGAGGGTGAGGACAGGAGCTGGTTGGCTGAGCACCGCTGCTGTGAAGCCATCATGAGGTGGTCACCTTCCCCAGCTATCTTGAGACCCTGAAATACTGGCACACGTGTAAGCTACCCCACTTTGTTTGAGGTCTGAGGTTGCAGAGCAGATAAGCTCTAGTCCCCCTCTTTCTATATTGCTTCAAACAGGAAGCATAGGCCACAAGCTAAGGGATATGATAAGGCCTGAGCAAGAATGGACCTCTTAATGCCTTTCTCCGTGTCTGACTTGCAGAGGGACTTGATTCCCCATATGAGACCTGATCACTGAGAATCTTGGCTTTGTGTCTATTGTTGTTCTTAAAGGTATATGATGCAACACTAGATATAAGCTCTTTGTTATGTAGCTCTCATTCAGCTAAACACAAGTTTACGGATTCACTGAGAGTTATCTGTAAACTCTGTGATGTCCATATCACGCACAGATTTCATCTGACTAGATGACTTGCAGGACAGCGTTGCCACCTCCCTCGCAAGGTGCAGTCCTGGCACAGCTGGTGTGGCGGGGGTCTCAGCGGTGCACCTGGGCTCACTCAGTCAGCACTTTTTTTCTGTCTTGCCTGTTGTGAAAGCTTTCTTGGTGCAGCATGACATGACCTTTTGTTTAGTATTCTTTTAGCAAAAACATATACGTTATCATTATACTCCTTCTCCTCCTCTCTCGTCTTAGTTTCTGTAAATAAAGTTATACTGGTTACTATGAATGTAACAGAGCACAAACATACCAGTTCTCAATGATTAGGTGACTTCTCAAAGAGGTAGATGTGTTGCTATTATTATTGTTTAACTGGCCATTAAAATTAGAACTCCAAGATGACGCTTTCTAATAAAGAACTAGGGGTCTCCAAAAGAAGCTTCCCAGTTCTCACCAGGAATCAGAAAAATCAGATCTAGAAATACTAAAAAACAATATTCCTCTTTGATTATCAAACTTGGTTGTGTATCAGAATTACCCAGAAACTCATTTAAAAAAAACAGAGGCCACCCACCCCCAGACTGAGGTCAGGTGGAGTGGGACTCCTTGCCCTGCCCAACCCTGAAGGACAGTGGGTGCAGAGATGGGCTGGAAAATACACATAGCAACACAAGCAGATGCCCACAGTGCATTCCAGTGCTTAATGCATCTTTTTTGTAGCTGTAAAGGATAGATTGATCAAGAAACATTGTTTTCATTATAGATTCCCATTGAATATGAACACTTGGGTAGCTGTGCTTCAAACAGTGGTGCACAGAGGTGGTAATACAGTACAGGAAGCCCTTGCTAGCAACAGCACCTCTAGTGACAGGACGAAAGGCCATTACATTCAGAAAAAAACTCCATCATTAATTAAGGCCTGGATTTAATTCAGTGACATTTGAATTTTATAGCTATACACTTGCAGCTATAAAACCGACCTTTATTAAACATTCCTAGAGGAAAAATAACTTGATAATTGTGAGTCTTGTTAGGGAAACTCTCTGGTCCCCAACCTGCTTTTCCCCATCTGCACAGTTGTTTTTATTTCACAGTGAGGCAACTATTATATTATTGCAAGACAGATTATGTTTTTTAAAAGTCCCCTGGGTGTTCTGAGAGAGCCAGTCCTCAAAGATTTGGGGCCCCTTGTAACAAGCACTGGACTTTAGGTCAAAGTGCTGGGGTCTAGCTTAGCCATATTGCTTGCTTGCTCGGTGACCTTGGACAAAGTATGGAACCTTACTGAGCCTTGGTTCCTTGTCTATATTAAAAAAAATAGAAATTCTTTACCTGCTCTCAGAGTTGTTAGGGAAAGAACAAATTCAGATAACACACACAGAATACCATTTGCACAGATAGGCTACGTATTTATTGAGGACCTGTTATGTGCCAGGAAAAGGTGAAAGGAATAAAATTAAAAAACAAAAGAGATACAATTCCTGCTTTTGTGGAGGTGCAGAACTAGGACAGAGAGTATGTAGCAAACACACATGTAAGATAAAGTCTCATAGTTGTGCTTGTAGCGAAAAAGTTGATTTTGACATACACCGTGGCTGATAGGGGGGAGAAGGGGTACATGCTTCAGATGGGCTGGTTAAAAACAACCCCACTAGGAGGTAATATTTTCATGGAGACATGAGTGAACAGAAGGGAATCATGCAGAAGTCTGGAGGTGGAGGATGGCAGGAGAAGGAAGGCACAAGACAAACTGATGTATTAAAGAAGGGGTGAAAGGCCAGATAGGCTGGAACATGTGGCTGTAGTAAGGTAAGAGGGTGGACAGCTCTGCCTGAGTATGTGGGGGATGAGTGGTCATGAAAAGGAACCTGAAATTTTGTTCTAACTGCATTGAAAAAAAAGGCACTGAAAATTTAAGCAGAGGAGTGATCTGACTCATGTTTTAGAAAAAAAAAATTACTCTGGGCGCTCCCTGGTGGTGCAAAGGGATAAAGCACAGCACGACGAAGCTGGCCGTAGCCACTTCAGCACAAGTTCTATCCCCGGCCAGGGAAATGACTCACATGGCACAGCAGACCCCTTACATCTCACCTGCTGCTCCCTCAGCAGTGTGCTTTGTCAATCTGCCTGTTCTGCTCTCCTCTCTGTCTCTGGTGAATCCTCTCACCACCCCTGAGGACAACAGGGGTGCTCAAGACACATTGGGGGCTCAAGACACATTGGGGGCACCTCTAGGGCAGATTGTCTTTGGGTGTAGGCCTCTCCTTATCCCGGCCATACCTGCAGAGGTTTCTCCTGAGGCAGTCATCCCCTAAATGTATCTTTTTCTTTAACCTCATCTCTATTTAAAATTAAAAAAAAAAAAAAAAAGCCCTCCCCTTGGTGCAGCAGATTAAAGTGCAGCACTGCAAAGCTGTCTGTGGCCACTTCAGTGCCAGTTTGATCCCCACCCCGGAGCTGACCCACATGGCACAGCCAGACCTCTCCTGTCTCGCCCACTGCTCCCCTCAGCAGTGTACTTTGTTAGTCTGCCTGCTCTGCTCCCTATTCTGTCTCTTGTGCCTCTCACCACCCCTGTACCTCTGGCCTATACCCCAGTTCTTTATGCACAAATAAATCTTTTTAAAAAGAAAAAATATATACCCTGGTTGATACAAAAGACTGTAGGAAAAGAAAAGTGGAAACAAAGAGACCAGTCATGTGTCTATGTTGCCTTGGTCTAAGTGAACGTGAGTAAATGTGTGACTGCTCAAACATATCTAATCTAGGGTTGGGTCCCATCTAGCTACTGGGATAGGCTCCAGCCATCCATGACCCTGACCTGGAATAAATGGACTGGAAAACGAAGGAAAGAATGAAGACAAATTATTGTTTAATGTTAGACGAGGTTAGAAGTTTTGTGCTATTTCCTTACAAAAAAATATGCTGTAGTATCATAACTGTTGTTTATATCAATTAGTCTATAGCATGGTTTCATAATATACTGTTTCACTAAAGATTGCAGTTTCTAAGAATTCTGCCCCCCATTCTAAGTAAGATTGTGACAATAAAATGGTGCTCACCATAGATAAAGGGAGCAGGGGAGAACACTAGCTAAAACAGGTTTAAATAATATCCACAGTTCCATATTATTATATGAAATATCTGGGTCCCAACTGAAAATCACTTGTCATACCAAAAACTCATTTCTTCCACTCTTATTCAACATAGTGCTAGAAGTTCAATCCAGTGAGGGGGAAAAAAATGCAAGAAAGAAAATAAAAGGCCTACATACTGGAAAGGAAGAAATAAAATGTGTCCCTGTCACCAACTTAGAAAGTGCTAAGAACTCTAGCTAAAGTATCGTAGAACTAACATGTAAGTTTATGGCAAGGTCACAGGATATACTAAAGTAAACTGTATTTTTACATAGTAGCAATGAATACTGAAGTTGAAAATACAATATGATTTACCATCCTTCAAAAAATTCTCAAATAATCAGTTATAAAGTCTCCCAAAATGTGCACAGGACATGTATGCTGTAAACTACACAATTTTGATGAAAGAGAAAGACAAATACTATGAGTTTACTCATATGAAATCTAAAAAGTTAAAAATTAAAAAAAAAAACAGCAAGTGACCAAACAAATACAAAAACAGAAATAAATACTTACTTGTGACAAAACAATGTTGTTTACCAGGAAGGAAGAGGTGGGATGGGTAGAAGTCAGTTGTATGCTAACGGGTGGGGAGTGGGCCTGTGTGGTAGGCATAGTCTGGTGTAGATATTTGTCAAGGTGTGACACTGTACTCCTTAAAACTTATTGATCCGTCAAGGGAAAATAGTGTTGTTATATTGGAAAACTCAGCACAGTAAAGATCTCATTTCACCCCAAGTTGACATATGGGTTCATGTAACTCCTATCAAAATCTCAGAAAGATTTTTAAGTCGTAGACAACATTATTCTAAAATGTGTACAGAAAGGCAAAGAAAAAAAAGCAAAGTAATAGAAGGAATCAGCCTACCAATTCAAGATTAATCCTATGGTCACAATTATTAAGGCTGTATTTATTGGTAGAGAGATGGACATATAATCAGTAGTACAAAACTAAGCAAAAGAACCTAGGATCTCTTCCAAATTATTTTGACAACTGTGCAAAAGCAATGAAGAGATGGCTTGTTCAGGGAATGGTATTAGAGCAATTGGACACCCATAAGCAAAAATATAAATGAACTTTGACCCAAGTGTCAACCTTATATAAATATTAACTTAAAAGCATACCACAGACTTACATATGAAACTTTCAGGAAAAATAGCTTTAAGTTCCACATCTAGGTAATTAGTTCTTGGTGTTAGCATCAAACTATTGATCCATCAAGGGAAAACTTGATAAATTGGAATTCATCAAGATTAAAAATGTTGGCTTTGCGAAGGATCTTGTTAAGATGAAAGGAAAAGCTACAGACTAGGGGAAAGTTTTTGCAAATCTCATATCTAACAGAGGTATAGTATCTAGAATAAAGAAATCCCAAAACTCAACAATAAAAAAAAAGTCAAGATGGGGACAGACAAAACCAAACCAAAAGCCTAGATATTTGACTGCAGAAGTGAGACTCCTGTAGGAGGGGAGGGGTAGGGGGTGAATCATAGAGGGGAGGTGGCCCCATGGACTTGGTAGTGGAATATGGGTGCCTGGATGGTGAATGTGGTGTAGTCACATACATCTGAAGAGTTATGAACCTATGCCTCTGATTCATATACAGAGTTGTAAGCTAATGTCACCTCAATTTAAAAAAAAAAAAAAAACAGTACGAAAGAAAGCTGGGATATGTTCAAAGGACATGAAGAGACAGTTACCAAAGATATAAAGATGGGAAATAATCACCTGAAAGGATACTCAGCATCATCAGCCACTAGGGAAATGCAAATTAAACCCATCTTGAGATCTCTCTCGACATCTATCAGTATAACTAAAATTATTGATAGCATCAAATAGTGGCAAGGACACAGAGAAACTAAGTCATTCACACATTACTGGTGGGAATAGGAAAGAATTCAGCTACCGTAGAAAACAATAGATCCATTTCTTTCAAAACTAAACAGGCAACTACCACATGAACTAGCAATTGCACTTCTGGGCATTTATCCCAGAGAACTGAAACTTATTATTTACACAAACCAACCTGTACAAGAATGCTTATACCTGCTTTTTATAGCTCAAATCTGGTGACAGCCAGATGTCCTTCCAGGTGACTGGCTAAATAAACTGTGGTGTATCCAAACCGTGGAATACTACTCAGCAATAAAAGGGAGCAAACTATTGACAAATGAAACTGGTGGCATCTGAGACTTAGAAGAATCTCCAGAAAGGTATTCTAAGTGAAAAAAAAAATAAATAACCAATCAAAGAAGTTCACATACTGTATGGATTCTACTTATACAATGTTCTTGAAGTGTTAAAATTAGAGAAATGGAGAACAGAAGGATTGCCAAGGGGTGAAGGTAGGATTGATAAAAGCAGAAGGGATTCCTTGTACTGATAGCAGTGCTTTTTAGTTTAATTTTATCAGTGTCAAATTTCCAACCATTTTATTATACTCCAGTTTTGGAAAATGTTACTTTTGGGGAAAACTGGGTAGAGAAAGTATACCAGATTGTTCACTGTTGTTTCTTATGTTCAACCTACACTTGTCTCAAAGTTAAAAGTTTCATTTTTAGGGCCCTCCCTGGTGGCACAGCGGGTTAAAGCACTGCACTGAGAAGCTAGAGCCACTTCCGCATGGGTTCGATTCCCGCCTGCCCCGGAGGTGACCACATGGCGTGGCAGACCTCTCCTGACCCGCCCACTGCTCCCCTCAGCAGTGTACTCCGTCGATCTGCCTGTTCTGCTCCCCACTCTGTCTCTGGTGAAGCCTCTCACCACCCCGAGCCTCTGGCCTGTACCCCAGTTCTGTATGTACAAATAAACAAATCTTTAAAAAAAAAAAAAGTTTCATTTTTAAAACTAAGCCTTTAAAATAATCTAATATATAGACTCATTTGTTCATTTAATGATAAAATGCATAAAACAGCACATTTAGAAATCACATTCTGTCCTCAGATTCTTCAGTCCTTGTTTGTTTGGATTTTTCTCCTAACAATTCTTTAGTAGGTAGGTGAGTGGGTGAACAGTTTTCATGTTGTGCAGGCACAGGTTTTTCAGAGTCAAGCATGATTAGGAATAAAATCCTGGATCTGCCAGTTGTTCATTTTCGGTCATTCCATAGTTCAGGGATGTGTTCCAGACCCACAGCCACCTTGTAATAACAGTTCATGTTCCTTCTCCTCTTCAGGGAAGCCGCTCGTGAAAGCATCGCGCATGACCGTGACCAACACAGCAGAGCCTGCCATCACTGCCGACGTGGGCGGTATCATCAAAACAGTGCGGGGAGTGAATGTCACCATTAACTGCCAAGTGGCCGGTGAGACATTTTTCATGTGTTAATTCAGATGTGGAGTTATGTCAGCCTTACCCACTGACAGAATGGAAACACACGATAGTGGCAAAGGATATGGTAATTGAACAAGCGTGTGTGAATAGTCATAGATGCAGCAAAGAATCAAGGAACTGTATAATTGGGTCTGGCCGGAACTCCAAGGGCAGAAATGGTGTAAGGGGACTTAAACTTCAGTCAGGTATGTTACAGCTTCACCATGGAACAGTTGGATTCTTGGTCAGACAGTTGAAAACAAAAGGCTGGTGAAGAGGGACCTGAAGGACCCCTACTTCCAGAAAAGTGAGTCTCCAGCAATGCATGAAACAGATCAAAGTGAGGTAACTGGTAGAGAGGGGTCACTTAAGAAGTCACCGTGATAGTTTAGAAGAGTCCGTGGTAGTTTAGATGGTAAATAATCATCTGAAAGAATATTCAGCAGCATCAACCACCAAGGAAATGCAAATTAAAACCATTTTGAGATCTTTCTCCACACCTTCCAGAATGACTAAAAACTAGTGACTGCATCGAATAGTGGCAAGGACACTGAGAAACTGCATCACTCACTAGTGGTGGCAGTGGGAAAGGATCCAGATGCCATTGAAAACAATAGAGCCATTTCTTTACAAACTAACAGGCAGCTGCCACATGAAAGCTCAGGACAGTGGTGGTAGAATGGGGAGGCATGAGTGAAGGGGGTGGGGGGAGGTGAGAACTGCAGGACCCAGGACCTGGCACATCAGAAGCATGTCAGGGCCATCAAGGAAAACTTGGGCACAGTTGCAGTTTTGTTATAGACTTTGTCACCCCATCAGCCTTGTGAATCAGGGGCTGCAGGGAACAAAAAGTCACAGGAAGTGGAGGAGTGCTGGACATGAGGAGATGCTAGTAATACCTTTATGAAGATATTTACCTTTAATGAAGAAAAGAAAACACCAAGTAGAGGCAGAAATCCTAATTGCTAAGTCTCCCTTTTCTGTGCACCAGACATGGTGATGTTCACACCAAGTTTTTACTCCCACCATGGGAGGGTATCTTGTGCCAGGGTGCAGCCGTGGAATCTCTTGGGGAGCACCCAAACAGGGTCTCCCCTGCTACTACCTGTCTGCAGGTGGGGAGACTGTGGCTTCCCCTGTTCTGGGGGTTCTTCATCAGATCTCAGCCCATCATCGGAGAATCTATCTCCACAGTGATTTAAAGCCAGAGAACCCATCCTAAAAATGTTGGAAGAATTTTAACCTAAAGTGTGTTGTTTGCAAAGAACAGTGGTGTCTGTTTTCTTTGAAATATTCTGGTAGCTCCAGAAAGCCAGAAATAGAAGTCTTTCTCTGTCATCCTACATGGGTTTCTTCTCTATAAATCTCCCCTACACCTATGCGTCCAGCATCATCAGTAAAACCTAGAACCAAGACCCTGCATCCCTGTATTCCCAACTGGGGAGTGAGACAGAAACTCTGGCCCCTAAATGTGCTGCCCCTTCTGCCTGGGGACCAGCATCTGGGCTGAGCCAGCCTCCCCCCACTCACTGAGTGCCTGCGTGAGATGGGCACTGCATGGAGATAATGGGCCATGAGGGGCATACTCTGGAGACTTGGGATTGGAAGGATTATAAGAATGGGGAGTTAAATGCAGTAACATGAGGAACTGGGCATTGAAAGTGACTGAAAGAATCAGAATCCCAGGAGGACAATATTTTCCATGGGAAACCTCAGATATACACCATTCTCCATGCTGCCAGGGCCCTATCCCTCCAACCTCATCCAGAGACTTGCTCTTGGTAACCTTGAAGTAAGATCGAGGTTGTTATGTGCAGTTTTTGCCTGGCCATATATATTATAGTCTTTATTTTTATGACTAGAATCATCTTTATTAATCATGGGTAACTAAAATAAATCTGTGCTTCATTGTCCTCTTTTTAAAATAAGATATTAACTCAATGTATGTTGTAAAAGATCCTATTTTGATTTCGTAAACTGGGACTATACCTTGAGCTGTGTCTCCAAAATACTGATAGCTATAATGCTGTAATGGCAGGAGGCATTTCTTTCACTTTGCTCCTACAAGTGGCTCTTTTGGCTATCTTAATGGCTATTGAATAGAATACTTTAAGAATATTACATAGTTACATACAGTAACTCATGACCTTACATTTAGTTGTTAGCAGTTTTCCTGAAATAACTTTTTGCACATGTGTGTTTTTTACTTATAAAATGCAGGCTTGCAAATTCTTTCCAACCCTTAAGCATACAAGGTTTTAAGCATTGAATATGACTGCTGTCTCTTGAAAAGTGATCCAGTCCACTGTCCAACTCCCGTAGTTGTCTATTTGATGAGTTCAGAAGAGATACAGGGTTGAGGAAGGAGGGGATGTGTCAGATCTGGGGAACAGGATGTGATAAGGACATGAGGCAGCAAGAGCACGTTCTATCTGGAGTGTGTGTGGTAAAAGATCCCCTTTTGATTATGTAGTTAAACTGTGACTAGACCTTGATCTGTGTCTCCAAAAGACTGAGCACATTCTGTCCAGGAATAAAATATAGCCGGTGTAGTTGTAGTGAGGTGAGCAGAGAAAAGAGTGGCCGGCACATGGGGGCAGTAGGCAGGGGATCATTAGACAATTTGTGATTTATCCTAAGGGCAAGGGTAGCTTTTAAAGGACTTGAGTTTTGAGGTAAAATTGTCAGGACTAATAGTGTAGAAATAAATTACTGAAGAATAAATGATGGGCAGCATATTTGTTAGAGTAGGGGACTCTTAGATGACCCTGAATGTATAGTGGATGAAACACATTAGAATTTGTTACTGCTTACCAAAGAACCCAGAATGTCATGGTCAGCTGCCCCCACATACTTCTTCAGGGCTGTAGAGTGCTGGCTCTATTCTGTTGCACATATGCCTTTCAGGGTCTCCCTGGCTGTCAATCAGATGAGAGGAAGAATAAAGTGTAGAAGATGGTTTGGAAGGGTTTTAAATACCATACATGGAAAAGGAACACATTAGTCTTTCTCTTAGTCACATGGTCAACTACAAGGAATCTTACGGAAGTACCCTAGATGGGTACCCAGGAAAAAGAAATGATTTTGTGGACAGCTACCAGGATTTTCCACAATCCATATGGCAAAATGTGGAAAACTGGCATGTAAGTTACGATAGCCTTTCCTTCTCTTGCCTTAAACCATCAAAGAAATTTCTAGAACTTAACTGGTCAAGGTGCACTTTTCAATTGATGCCCCACCTTGAGATGCTAACAAGATGCCATAGAGCAAGCAGCCTTCCAAATAGAGCAAGTAGTCTAGTTAAGAAGAATATCCTGTCTTGGATTAAAATAATAATATAGCATCACCATACCTGGCAGCTCAATGGAGATTAGAGGCACTAATCCTTTAATGATATCAACTTACAACCCATTATGACCAGACTCATTTATTGATCCTTTCAAGCCACAGAGAAGGTATTGTGTTGTTGATAAGATATGCCACAAAGGGGGGAAAGTAAGTCAGGTTCTTTTCCTCCCCTTTTTTAGACACAAAGCATAGCAGGAGTCCAGAGCATGGAACCAGTCCAAGTCATTTGTCAACAGCATCGAATTGGACTTTGTTCTGTGGTAGAATGTATTTTCTGTCGTTTTTCAGACATTTCTTTCTGTAGAATGTGCTGTCACATCACGGCAGGCTAGAATAAAAGCAATCTTCCAAATCTGACTGAGCTCAGCAAGAAAATAACTTCAGCCAGCGCACTTGGGTTCTGAGAACCTCCCTCCTCACAATAATCTTGCTGTTGCAATTACAGCAGAAAGGCTAATTCTCAAAGTAGAAAACACTTAAGGTTTTAACAGTTCAGAAACAACCATACAGTAATTCAGCTCTTCACTAAAGAGTTCGCGTGGTAGACGGCAGGCAGTGTTGTGGAGTTGCTAAGGTGGCATCAAGTTGGCATCAAGTGTGTGTTCCCCCCCCCTTTGCCATTTGTCACTGATTGGCCATGGGTGAGGAATATCAGGGAACAGGCTCTGACCCCATATAATCATTCAGGGACCCAAACTAATGTCGCTTTAGGCCGATTCTTAATCTCTTTGAATGCCTCTTTTCTCAATGGTGAAATGGAATTAATAGCAGTGCCTTATAGAAGTGGAAATGTGATTATAGCTATAATAATCTTTTGCTTATAGCAACTGTTCCGTAAATGTTCTCCTGCCTTGAACACAGGATACTTTTGCCTCCATGCACTCCAGTGTTTAGATATGCTGTAGGTCAACATTAGGCACATCTGCCTGGTACTCTTCCGAGGGACTCTGGCGCATACAAGGACAAGTGATGTTTTCTAGCCTGTCATTATCATCATGAGAGAAAAAGAAAAAAGGCTTCTATTATGCCTCATTTATTTTTCCTCTTCCCTTGTTCTGGCTGTGTTTGTAATATGTCAGAGCAAGTCATGGAAGGACTAAAAAGAATTCAATACATCTTGTTGGTGTCATTCTTTGCTTAAAGCCTACAGTTCCATTTGCTGGAAGCCTCTAAAATGAGACACCAGAGACAAGTCCTCCATGGGCAGATGCATGATGCAGGCCCATGCCTGAGGGCCTCTGGGAAAGGATCCCTAATAATATATGAAAGAACAATTCCCACATAGTTTCTCTTCTCTTGGCACTGCTGTGGCTTCTCTGGTTCCACTTTAATAGAGCTGGAGGTTACAGACCTTCTCTCACAGAGGCAGGAAGCAAAGAGCGATGACAGGAATAGAAGAAGCTTACCACCACTTCCTGGGAAAGTGGGAGATGGCTGCCAGTCTGTCTCCTTCCCTGGTTCGCTCCCTCTCCCTCCTCTATCCACCTCATTTTCTCTCTCCTCATGCATCTCTCTGAAGACTGCCCTGCAGGAGCACAGGCCCTGACCAGAAGACACATTGAAGAGCAGTGGGTAGTCTTGCTCCAGGATTGTCTGTGTTGCACATGTGCACACTCTATACCCCATCGGTCTGTCATTGGACCATTAGCTCCCTTGTGCACTTAGCTATCACCCTTTTGTCAGTGGAATTCAAGCCCATTCTCTTCCTCTGCAACAACCTTAGTCCCTACTGGGGACTACGAGTTTGCTGCCCACACCCCTTCCCCAAAGACAGGTTCAGGAGATAAGGACTATGTGATGCAAGGGAAATACTTGTAGAATCTTATTAAAAGATTTGAAGAATCTCATTTTCCCTTGTGCTATTTAGAGGAGAAGTGACTGGGAGTATTTTCTTCAATGTACTTGCAGAGGCTTTATTCTAATGCTGTGGGGTTTTTTGTTTCAGGTAAAAACTGAGGTTAGAGTCCAAAGTCCAAACTAGCATGCCTGGGCATCATGATGCTCTTGCTCTCCCTAGTGGTGCTAGAGTGAAAAGCTAACTTTTCTGTCTCTCACCTGCATCTTTTCTCCAGGTAGATTTAAAGACCCAACAAACCCCTCTCGTGCGCCTGAGCATCACTGTGCATGCTTTTCTGATGGAATAAGCACTCATATCCAATTCTCTATTGCCTTCTTTTTCCAGCCAGTCTGGTGCTCCCTGGTGACTCTCACTGAATTAAAGTAATCTGAATAAAAGAAAAGACCTGACTTTCATTCAGGATAACAGGGAGAAAGGCCCTGCAGATTGACCAAACATTAGCAATCACTTTAGGCCACCCCTCTAATCCTAGGAAACTACCCCAGGCAGCCAAGCAGTCAGGACACTAGTAAATAGTAGTGAGGGACCATGAGACCATCTTTCCACCCCAACTCCACTTCCTGCCACTGGAAGCTTGGGAATAACATGTGCTTATGGACCATAATGAGGGCTGTTGAGCTGGGTATTACAGAGTAGACTGCTAGGTAGTCTTGTTCATTGGGTTGAAGAACTAGTAATAGGTTCAGAGGCAATTCCCCCAAGGCATCTGTGTCCTCAATTGTAGGCCATCTATTAAGGGCAGCCCCCAAAATGGCCACAAATGACCATGCCCCCAAATGAGAAATCCAGGATGCAGGGTCTCATTCTTTCACAGTTCCTGGCTTTGTCTCCTGTCTACCAAGATTTGACATTGTAACATGCCCTAGATGTGTGCTCAAGAGTTCGTTGAGTAAACTTTGTGAGCTAGCTCAGTGATTAGGGGGTACAAGGGATGGTGCTTCTGTTTCCCAGAAATTTGTATTAATCCCACAGACTTTCTGTCTCTTCACTCACTCAGAACTCAGCGTCTTAGGCAGACCACCTCAAGAGACTTGTCCTACGCTGTTCTCTGCTTCAGCATGGGAATCACAGGGTAATTTCCTAAAGAATTTGATTGATTACTTAGACTGATTTACTTGATCTACTTAGACTACTATAATAAAATACCATAGACTGGGTAAGAAAGGATTATTTCTTACAGTTCTGCAATCTGGGAATTCCAAGATGAAGTTTCCAGTCCATCCATTCATCTCCTGGTGAGGGCTCACTTTCTGCCTTAAGTCAGCTATTTTCTTGCGGTTCCCTCGCATAGTTTGAGAAAGAGTGAAGTCTCTGCTCTCCTTCTGCAATGGCACGAATGTCCTCATCACATGATCTGATCTGAACCTAAATACTCACCTCCTAGGTGGTTTAGGTTTCCCACATATTAATTTGGAGGGAACTTAAACATTCAGTCCGTAATACCCCTAGAGTACAGAGTACAGAGTACAGAGCCTGATTTCTAAAGATATACTATCCAATTCATATGCACTATCTCCCCAGCTCTCTCTCACTCTCTCAGACAATAACTTGGATTGAGGAGGAAGTAGAGTATCTTCTTTCTTTTTCTTTGGTGCTCTTGATACCATAGTCTTGTGTTCTCTTATTATAAGAAAATGCATAGATTTTTTAAATATATATATATATATATATATATATATATAGTGCCTACTCTGATAAGGATCTAGCAACTTTAGTTTGTCTGGTGTATGTGTATGTCTATTAGCATTTTGTAGCTTTTGTATTGAAGTGTAATACTTCTACAGAAAGCTGCATATATAAGGGGCCAAGCCAACCAAATCAGCCCAGGCCAATAAACAGCATTGTGAGGGGCCAAGCCTCTTCCATCCCCTAAGAGGAACCACCACCCTGCCTGTGAACAGCATAGGTAGCCGCCCCAGTGACTTTCACTTATGCAAGTATCCAAGACTGTAGTTTAGCCAACAGATAGTAGAAGACCCCCAGGCAGATGCCTGCCAAGGGGCTGCAAATGCCTCCCTAGCAACCTGAATGTGTTTGGTCAATGAGATTTGTTTCCTTTTCTTTTCATTCTTCCTAGGTGTACCTGAAGCTGAAGTGACTTGGTTCAGGAATAAAAGCAGATTGGGCTCCTCTCACCATCTGCACGAGGGCTCCTTGCTGCTCACAGAGGTGTCCTCGGAGGATCAGGGCCTATACTCCTGCCGAGCAGCCAACCTGCATGGGGAGCTGACTGAGAACACCCAGCTGCTGGTCCTAGGTAAGCAACTGGAGGTTGGCTGCCGCCTCTGGACCCAGGTGGGGGGAATCCGGTAACCTTCCCTCTACCTCCTCTTTTCCCCCATTGAGCTAAGTGCATAAAGGTAAAATCAATAATCTTTTACTTCTCCCCATCTTAGGGTTTCTAATCAGAGCGCAGGCTTTGGGCCCAGGAAGACATCAGCTTAACGCTGGTTCTGCCCCTTACTCTCTGTGTGACCTGGGACACGTTACTTAATTTTGCTAGACTCAGATGTTGTTCTCCTTGTGGAAATCTGCAAAATAAGGATTATCCTTATTGGATGTGGGGCAGTGTCCTGTCAGAGAGAGATAATAAAGTTAAAGCTGTTACTTTTTACTCTTCCTCCATTATGTGCTTCTTTAAAAAATAGAATCATATGGAAACTGTAGGTTACCCCCTCTAGAAAAATTCATACATGTGAAATTGTTCATATAATTGCAGAAAGCTCATGGTTTAATCCATCTAAAGCTCACACATGTGCACCCGTGCACACAAACACACACTGTCTTTGTCCATTCAGGCAGCTGTAACAAAATCCACAGACTGCTAAGCTTATAAACAACAGAAATTTATTTCTCACACGTCTAGCAGCTGGAAGTCCAGGATCAGAGCTCCAGTATATCTGGTAAAAACCTTCGTCCATGTTGTCTCTGCTGGCTTCCTGCAAAGTCCCCATAGAACAGAGTGGATGAGCGAGCTCTCTGCACTCTCTTTTAGAAGGACTCTAATCCCATTTTGGACAGCCCTCTTGACCTAGTCACCTCCCCAGAACCCCATCTCTGATAAACCACTCGATCACATGGCATGGCAGACCTCTCCTGACCCGCCCACTACTCCCCTCAGCAGTGTACTTCGTGATCTGCCTGTTCTGCTCCCCACTCTGTCTCTGGTGAAGCCTCTCGCACCCCTGAGCCTCTGGCCTGTACCCCAGTTCGGTATGCACAAATAAATAAATCTTTAAAAAAAAAAAGACAATTATTAGAGTACTTATGATTTCTCTTTTGAGAATTTTTTTTTTTCACTTTTGTCAACTTGCCAGTCATTGACATAACTCCAATTTGGGGCATACTCCTTCACCCTTCTGTATTTTGTGCTAGTTTTCTCCCCAGGAGAAAGCAATCATCCAGGAAGAAAAAAAAAAAGGAAATATGGCAAATGTAAACAGTTACACACCACGCATATGTACACATACATAACATTATGGTATTCCTCAGGGGAAAATAATTAAACTTTATACATGTATTTTCACACACCAAATTAATGACACACCAAAGCACAGGGTCTCGAGCCCTTGTGTACGCAGGTTTCAGAGAGGCCCAGATGGACTTTCTTCTCACCAGTGGCTGCATAAACCCTCAATCATTTTAGAAAGCCTTAGGAATCAGCTCAGTGAAGGATGTCATTTCTTTTGTGTTAGATTTCATGCAGCTCACCTGCTAGCCTGGATCCCCTGGCCCAGAGACTGTTGCCCCACAGAGATATAGTGCTTGCTGATGGGCCTTCTCCTCCCTGAAGCTTTTCAGCATCCTCTCTGCTAACAGAAAAGGCTGGGATGTTGTCAGCTACTGTAGCCCCCACCTTTGAAGTGTGTGTGTCCTGCAAGCTGGTCTGCCTACTTTAAACAATGTATCTGTGGACATGGATTTTGAAGAACATAACCAACCTTCCTATTTTATTCACACTTGATGAGAAAGTCACTATTTTGACTCTTCAGTATGTCTAGGACCTTACTTGATCAGAAGTCTTGATTTCTAATCAAAGTTTGTTAGTTTGTATAGGTACTTTATGAGCATAGAAGTAATGTCCTTTTTTAAAAATAAGCACCCATAGTGTCTTATTTTTTAAGTGGAAGAGGGAGTTTGTATGGAAAGTTCAGTTTCATATGGAGTTTTGCAACTTAACCTGTCAGTCTAGAGACTTAAGTGCAATGAAACACTCATTTATTCATTTAACCTGTGGATGAATATCTATTAAGTGTTACCTCGAGTTCCAAGTAGTGCTTTAGGAGACATAAGGAATGTGAACTCTGTCTTAGGAGAACTTATAATTTCCATAAGAAGACCAAGTAGAGATATACAAAAAAAAAAAAAAAAACCCACATCCAGAGCTATAAATTATAAGAGGCCAACATTTGGTCCATCTTAGCAAGCAAAAACTTCTTGAATTTCAACATCCTTAAAGAAATATTCAATTTCAGTATTTTTGAAGGAATTCAACTTCCCTCAGTATTCAAAATTTAATTTCAGTAGTCTTGAAGGAATACTAAGGGTAGGAAGAGAATCTTGAATTGGATAAACTGCCACCTGGGTACACAACTCTCCAAATAGGAGTAAAGACATTTTCCTCATCATATAAATATGAACATTTCTTTTCCCTCTCTCCTCCTTTCAAATAAGAAATTCCTTCCCTCATCCTCCACTCCCATCTTCTCATCCTAAGTACATGGAGACTTTTGCTCTTCCTTGCCTTTGTCTGTAAAGATATATGTAATATTGTAAATATACATGAAATTCTTTATATATAAATGATAATTCTGGCTCACTACTAATAACTTTGAAGTGATTGTAAACTATCCCAATAATAATTAATAATGTTACCTCATCCAAAACTTCCAACCATGAAAATATTTTTCAATTATGTGACTTCGATTTAGTCATGACATGTGGTCTTGAACCCATGATTATAACTGGCATATACAGAAATTCAACAAAATAGTTATTTCAGATAACTAAGACCTTCCCTCTTGTTTGTTTTTTTTTTTTACTCTCCACCCTTCTTTCTACCCCTGTATCCCATTCTCTATATAGATGTCCAGTACTTGCCCTTCTGAATTCCCTCCATTTTTCTGTAAATGACAGCATTTCATCTTCTCTTGTGTATCCCAAGGTGTAGATACACCACATTTTCTTGATCCAAATAACTATCAAGGACCCTTAATCATCTTCTGTGTCATAACTACTGCAAACAGTGTGGCAACAAATGCTGCTGAACATTTCAGGTTTTTGCAGCAATGATGCATAGTCTTTAGATAGAGCAACCATAAGCTTTTAAAATCAAAGTATTTCAGATTTCCCATCAATTTATAAGGTGAGGAAATTGATGCTCAGAAGGATTAAGTGACTTGCTCAAGTTTGTGGATGACAGAACCACAGTTCTCACTGATCCTAAGCACAATGTCTTTACACTCAACTATATAAAGCATTATAATGTAGTATATATAATGTCTTTATCCTTTTTGATTACTATATTTACATGAAAAGTCTTAAGCTCATCATTGTTTTCAGTGTGCAGTGAAAGGCAGAGGAAACAGATAAGTCTTTTAAAGTAGACCCAGATGCCTTCATGGCTTGCTGTCCCTTGTAAGTACTCAGCAAGGGGACAAGCACGTAGTGGGTCTCCATAAGCAGTGTTGAAATGTTGTGACCGTCCACCCAAGAGCATTGCTCTTTCCAACCAATTCTGTAGGGGAAAATGTGGGAGCTTAGAGCATGAATTGCAGTGAGTTCATGGCCTTAGAGCATGAATTGCAGTGAGTTAAGAGATGCAGGAAGAGGGGGACAGGGATTCTGCTGCTTTTCCAGGAAAATCAAGGGTCACCCCACCACTAAGACCAGCAGGCACTTGACTCTTATTCTCCAGTGGAAACCAGGAGGACACTCTATTTCCCATTTTGGCCACCATGGGCTCTGTTTAATTGTGACCGTGATGGCTCATCCCTGACTTCCTTATAAGATTTTAAATAACAAACCATCCCTATCCTACTTGTCTAGGTCCTACTTGGTCATTAAAAATTCAACCACAACTTCTCAGCTGGGCCACTTTCTTCATGGAGGTTTCTTTTCATAGATTCATAGTTTTTTGTTTTGTTTTCAGTAGTAAATTCCTGCAGTGTATTCCTGTGTAGGAGGACAATAATAAATTGCTTCCATATATAAAGGATAAGAGTTATATGGGGAAAAAATGAGTAGGTGTGACAGGAAAACTATAGCATACATGCTGTATAATATATAGCAAAGTTGAGTATTCATATTACAAGGACGAAATTGTTTCTCATCATTTCTTTTCTCTTTCCTTTTTACTGTGCCTACATGAGAAAATAGATGTTAACTAAAACTATTGTGGTGGTCATGTCACAATATATGTAAATCAAACCTTTATGCTGTATGCCTATATAATCAATGTATGTCAATTATTAGTAAAACTGGAGTGGGGGGAATGAAAACAGCTCAGCATGGAATTTGGTATACAGTAAATGCTAAAGAAGTACTGAATAGCTAAACATGTCTTTATGTATATAGCTCAATTTACCTACACATTTATGGGGACCTGATGGTACAGTGGCTTAAAGGAGTACAGGGTGGCGGGGGGAGGGGGAAGGAAGGAAACCTAATTCTTGCCATTGACTGCATTGTTCCAGGCAGCAAATATTAAGTCTGACATTCAGAATCACCTTGATAGGTATGCCTGCCCTGTAGGAAAATGATAACAGAAGACAATGATAGTAATGCCTGCCACATACGCAGGCATACAGCTGGCAGCCCATCTCTTGCCCTCAGTGTGGCCTTTATGCTTTAACCTGCCTGATTCACCATCTGCCTTCTCACAGATCCTCCTCAAGTCCCCACACAGTTGGAAGACATCAGGGCCTTGCTTTCAGCCACTGGACCAAACTTTCCATCGGTGCTGATGTCTCCTCTGGGAACACAGCTGGTCCTGGATCCTGGGAATTCCGCTCTCCTTGGTGAGTCCAACCCTCTGGAACATTGGGCCAAAATCCAGGGCTGGACAGGATTTATGGATGGGTGACCGCTCGCAGGTGGGAGGGAGGCAGCAGTGGGGGTGGCCAACAGGAAATCACTAAATTGCCTACAGAATCCAGACTCACCAGTGGAAACTTGGCTGGCTTTCCATATGAGGTGAGTGCAGTTCTTAGTCTGGATTCTAGCCTGTCTCGATTCCAATGTGGCTCCCTTCCGAATCCTCTTGGGCTGACACCACAGTCCAGCTCCCCTCAATCAGATCGACTCACTGACCTTTAAGATGCAGCAGTAAAGAAATGCTCCTGTGCCTCCTTTCTTTCCCCTTGCCAACAATGTCCCAGTACTCTTCCATGACCTCCTCCCCACTAAAATAGGACTAGAATCAACTTTGAGGGAGAAAGCTGCCATATCAACACCCTTCAAAAGGTAGACAATCTGTTTAGACAGCCTTTTGAAAGTAGGGCCCCAAATAACCCAGGCAGACTCCCCAAGGCAAATGGTAGACAACTTCATCAGCTGGGACTTTCCAGGCATCTGTCACTAGGAACCTCCCCCAAGTTAATGCCCACAAGGCTGTCTCTCTGGTGACAGAACTGTGTAGCTAGTTATGTAGGTATCCACATCGTGGGCCCTCACACCAGGATCATGGAGATGTCAGAGGAACCTCTCATGTGCTCTGCTAATGGCCAAGTCCAAGAATTCATCTGCTTTCAAAGAGCCCAAGGGAAAAAATAAAACAGGCCTATAAAATGGTCCCACTAACTCTATATGACCCCAGCTGTTGGTAATGGTAGCTGGAACTATTCTCTTGGCTCAAAGTTGAAAGTTGCTCTATTCTCCCCTTCACCCCGACCCCCCCAAGTAGCAAGAACAGGAGGCTAGTCAGTTCCCAGCCATACTGCTGATGACATGGTCACAGGGCCTGGTATCATTAGAGATGTAACACAAAAAACTTACACTGGTTTTTATTGTCCCCTGAAATTAGCAAAGCATGGTCCTAGCATATAAGAATATGGAAAAAGCCTCTGATAGTCCTGTTCCTGGTTTCTGTGACAATAAGAGTAACAAGTGACTCTATTCTGTTTCCCATAACTTATACAAGCTTGGCATTGAGATTTTCCATGTCATGTTGATCAGAATTCATAGCAGTTTCAAATTGTATATTTTCTTAGACTTATAAATGGTAAACTTATTCCAAATTAAATATGTGCATGGTAAACTTTTTATGTTAGATGCATTGCTGTGAGAAATTGTTGTACTATTAGTCACAGTCCAGCCACTATAAGCTATACAATTGTTCATTTTTCAAGTTCAATAACTCTTTGGGTCACTCAGGTGCCTTTTAGCATGCTGGAAAAGTTAACCTGCTCATATTTTTCTATGATAGTTTTACTCTCTTTCTTTCTTACTCTGGAATAATGTTTTGTCTCATTTTAGCCATGAGCAATAAGAATTTATTGTGCTTTATGTTGCTGCATTCCATTGCTAGTTTATGGCGCTTTGTTACCTTAGACTGGTATTTAAATCTAACAGGTCATACTTACCTCCGTATCCCAGCTCACAGCTAGACTGCTGCATTTGAATCAGACAGCAAATCAATATCCAAAAAGATCCTGAATATAAATATCCAGGCAAACAGGACTGTAGTGATGAATGTCATTGTCTTGCCAACATGAGGAGATCCTACGTAAATTGTGGTGATGAATTAGGGAATGATGTCAAGTATCAGAAAATGGGTCACTGAAACAGACCACAGACTTGTCAGTGCTTTGGAGTTGAGTTCTAAAACATGGGGGTAGGATTCAAAGAGACAGAACAAAAGGGAAACAGGCACTAGAGGTGATGAAGGTGCCATGAGCTTAGAGAATCAAAATGTCTGGGATGCCTAGCAGGTATCTGTTAAGAAACAGCTGTAAAAGACCCCTGCTTTTAAACTATGATGGGCTGCTAAACTGGGCTAGAAACTAGATGATCAAAAAGGACAAGTCTCAGCCAGAGACTGTTCTGATTCAGACACTCATCACAAGCATTCTAATACCCTTTTCCCCTCTAAGCCTGCCACTTATTAATTCTTCCATATCTGTCAGTCCAGTTACTCCCGTTAGAACCAACTCCCGTCTCTGGCCTATTTACTGGTGTTCATTTCAGATCAGTGTGTGCCCTGGGCACACAAAATAGCACAGGGAGACCAGAAAGGAGAAAATCTGCAGAGTTCCTGAGAACTTAGAATTGTAAGTGGCATCAAATTATGAAGGGCCGTGGTTATTAGACTACGGAAGTCAATTTATTATGTACAAAATAGGGAAAGATCTTTAGCGCATCTTTAAGCTGGAGAATGATGTTGTAAAAGTAATTTTTGACAGTATTAATTTGACATTCTTTATAAGAAATCAATAGTAGGGAATTTTTAATGAACAAACCCTCCCTATTTCTCAGGTAACAGATGTTCTAGATTAGGATGGAAATAACATGTGGAACATACCCACTGCCAGGCTGCCCCTGATCAAACATGACATTCTTTTTCACTTATCCCTGATGCTGCCTTACAATTCATTTTAACATTCCCACCATGCATGGGGGCAGTTGATATATAGGATGAAAGCCACTTCCCCACCCTGTTGTAGCCAGTAAATGCAAGAAGCCAGTGTCTGATTTCTCCCGTCTCTGAGGGTAGGACTACAGCAGATTCAGAGGACTCCCTGGATCTCTGGCACAAGGGCAATAACTCATGAACCTTGATTCAGATGTTTTCATGGAAGGAAGGGCAAACAGGAGATTTGGGATTTTGTAAGTCACAGGAAAAAGAGCTGACTCTTCTCCATTAAGGCTCAAGCACTGCACTTCTTAGTAGGTGAGTCTATTCCAGAAATGACGGTGTGGCTTTCAGACACTGGCACGGATTACACTGCAAACCACAGCTTTGACTCTGGAGGTGTGACTGAGCAGCATACATGTGAGCCCATCTAGGCCTCACTTTCCACAACAGTGAGATGAAGACTTGGGGTCAGGGAGCCCCTTGCTGCTCTCGTGCCCTTGACTATATGTGGAACATGTGGAAATGCCCAGTGGAAGTTTGGCCACGCAGAGTGGACCCAGGCTGGCAAAGCAAACCACGTGGTCAAATTTTGCCCTTGCTCTCGTTGTCTCTGTGCAGGAAGGCCTAGGTTGTGCCAGGTGTCCCAGGGAGCAGGCCAATGCCCATGCTACTTCCTTTGGCAGCCTAGTCCCAAGCAATGCCCCAAAGGGCTCCATGAGTAGCATCTCCTTTTTTTTTTTTTTCTTTTTTGCTTCATTCTTTTTTTTTTTTTTTTAAAGATTTATTTATTTGTACATACAGAACTGGGGTACAGGCCAGAGGCTCAGGGGCGGTGAGAGGCTTCACCAGAGACAGAGTGGGGAACAGGACAGGCAGATCGACGAAGTACACTGCTGAGGGGAGCAGCAGGCGGGTCAGGAGAGGTCTGCCGCGCCATGTGGTCACCTCCAGGGCAGGCGGGAATCGAACTCATGCGGAAGCAGCTTTAGATTCTCAGTGCAGTGCTTTAACCCGCTGCGCCACCAGGGAGGGCCCACATTCTTTTTTTTTTTTAATTGAGGTAATATTTAGTTACCCTCATCAGATATTATAACCATAGTATATCCACCACCAACCCACCACAGCCCCCCATCATCTTTGTGATCTTACCCCTCCTCCAGCCCTTCCTCTATTGGGCTTCGGTTTTGTAATCAGCTATCAAAATTTAGTTTTAGTCTGGTTCCCCAGCTGGAGGGAACCTTCATGACATTCTCTGCTAGAATTCATGCCCTGTTAGCTCAAGGACAGCCTTGCCTCCTGTCTTATGATTTACCAAAAGGGCAGAGATGCAGACATTTGAGGCTCAGTTTGCAGAGTAAAGGTTTTCATTGAAAACCTTTATTTGAGTCTTAATTTAGTGACTTTGTATCTCTCAACATCATCCAGTACTTTTCTTTTCGTTTAACTTATTTCACTGGGCATTATCCCTTCCAGGTCTAATGCCCAGTGAAATAAGTTAGAAGAAAAGTTAGCTATCATTTCTGATAGCTAATCTTCCATTGTGTGTGTACAGCACATCTTCTTCATCCACTCATCCGCTTTGGAGCACTTAGGTTGTTTCCATAATTTAGTTACAGTAAACACCACTGCGATAAATATGGGAGAGCAAATTTCCTTTCAGATTAGTGTGTTTTAATATTTCGGATAGAGGCCTCGGAGTGGAATTGGCCAAATGGCGGACCACTTTTTAACGTTTTGCAGCACCTTCTACTGAGCTCCATAGTGGATGCACCAGTTTGTATTGCCACCAGCAATGTAAGGTTCCTTTTACTCTGCATCCTCACCAGCACTCACTTCTGACCTTTTCAGTATGTGCCATTCCTAGAGGTGTGAGATGGGATCTCATTTTGGCCTTACTTTGCATTTCTCTAATAATGAGCAATGGGAAACATTTTTGTCATGTATCTGGTTGCAGTTGCATAGACACTTTTAAAAAATAATGTCTCTTGGGCTTAGCAAATCTCAGCTCATAGACCAAATCCAGTTCATCACTTGTTTTTGTCATTAAAGTGTTTTTGGCACACAGCTACACCCACCATGGTGTATGCACTGTGTATGACTTCTTTCACACCGGGATGGCAGGGTGGCATGCTTGTGACCGACACCATATGGCCCACAGGTCTAAAATATTTCCTATCTTGCCCTTTATAGAAAATCTTTCCTGAGCCTTGTTGTAGTCTGTCTACCTCCTGTGGAGAGGATGCTGAGATGTCTGTGGTGACCAGACATCTCCTATTTTTAATTCCTTTAGCTCACCCTGCCCTTTACTGACCACTGGGTTAGGCTTTCTCCAGGAAGTGAAAGAACCTGAAACAAGCAAACATGAAAAAACTGACTGGAGTAGAAACATTTCTCAGGGAGGTCAGAAAAGAGAGAAAATCTGATATTAAGAACCTGGATTTTTGTCAGAATTTGACCTAGGTACTTAATTATGCTACAGGATTATTGGATTAAGAAACGCACTTCAGTGCCTTTCTCTAGTACGGTGTCTTTAGGTCCAGTGCCTTACAGAATATAGACTGAAGGCTTGCCCATGCCCTGTACTTAGTCACAAGCTTTCATTTGTGAAGAAGCATGCACCAGTTCCCCAGCTGGAGGGAACCTTCATGACATTCTCTGCTAGAATTCATGCCCTGTTAGCTCAAGGACAGCCTTGCCTCCTGTCTTATGATTTACCAAAAGGGCAAAGATGCAGACATTTGAGGCTCAGTTTGCAGAGTAAAGGTTTTCATTGAAAGAAGCCATTGTGCCTGGCCCCTCCCCTTGCCAGGCACTGGCGGGGCACAGGCAACACACACAGCCGCCTCCCTGGGCACAGGCCCCACAGGTAAAGTTTGAGTTCTGGGGGGCACTTAGAGCCTAGGGTTGGGGGAAGATAATCCAGAAAAAGGACTGTGACAAGAAAAGAGCTGGGTACTTTCAGGACATGTGACAGCACAGTTCTCCTAATCTGAGCATTTGGCAAGATTTCTCCAGAGAGGAGCCCCAAGGCCTTGCTCTGGGAAGAGCCCCACTGGCTTAAGAGAGGCGAGGCCCACAGACTGCCATCTTCTGACCTCCTGACACAGGAGGCTTACGTGTTTTCTTCTGTACTTACTCACTGAAGAGCTAAGAATTGCAGAGTCAGATGGCATGAGCTATAGTTTCAACTGTCTCTACTGAAAGCAATGATGCTGCCCTTGAGCAAGAGCAAGATCTCACACTAAAAGATGAAAATTATTTCCATATCCAACATGAAGTGGTGGCTGGGCCATTCCTATATATCCTATTGAGCTGGTAAGGGAGTTAGGTCAAGAACTGCAAGGCCCAGGGCTCGAGTCTAAGGTGGAACTCACAATCAGTTCACATATGAATCCCTCAGAGTAGGACTGTGTATCACGAAATAGTTGGATAAATATAAGTGTTCAAATTGGAAAGCCCTAATAAAGGGTCTAAGAAGGCAATGTCTCAATCATAGATTCAGTTACTCATTGGATATATTTCTTGAATGCCTGCTATGGTGCTGTGCTGGGCATGAATACACAGTAAGGAAAGCAGACACACCTGGTCATTATTCATTCCTACAAAGGAAATTTAGTGAGCATTTACTGTGTGCTGGCTACTTTCCTAGCTACTAAGGATACAGCAAATAAATAGGTGAGCATGCGCAAAACAGATAACATACCCAACTGGTAAAGTTTGAGTTCTGGGGGGCACTTAGAGCCTAGGGTTGGGGGAAGATAATCCAGAAAAAGGACTGTGACAAGAAAAGAGCTGGGTACTTTCAGGACATGTGACAGCACAGTTCTCCTAATCTGAGCATTTGGCAAGATTTCTCCAGAGAGGAGATATTTAGACTGGAATTGGGAGGTAGGTGCAAATTATACAAGGGGGGGAGAAAACATCCCAGGCCCAGGAATTCCAGAACCTTCAAGGCAGAGGAACCAGCAGTGGTTCAGCAGCAAGAAAACAAAGCATTTGAGGAACCATCACATTAAGGGGCTATGTGACCTCAGAGGCACGCCTGTGAGCCCCTGAGAGAATTCACACTTTACCCTAAGTGCAAGGGGAAGTCTTTGAAGGGTTGAAAAGCAGGAGAGAGATATCAGCTAATGTGCTTTTAAAAGTTTGAGCTGGCTGCTGTTAGAGATGATGAATTGTCAGAAAATAGCAAGTACACCATTTAAGAAGTGCAATATTCGAGGTAAGGACTGACCACATCTTAGCCAAGAGGGCTGGAGAAATGGCATTAGAAGTGAATGAACTCAGGACTGTGGAATAAGAAACATGGACAGGACTTGGTAACTGCATTAATGTGAAGAAAAAGACAGCTCAGATGATCAAGATAGTCTCAAAAGCATCGGATATTTTTACTTACTCATTGCAACTGAGGTCCCTTTTCATGTGGTGATGACTACTCTAGTCAAGATGTTGGAGTACAAGGGAGAACTAGGTAGGCATGTGACTTTGGAAAGTCTAGTTATGAGGAGGACAGCCCAAAGCTTTTGCTGCTACATTCTGGTTCATATCCTTAACACACAGAGTTGCTCTCCACTAGGCGCCAGGACCTAGTTTTGGAGGAGTGCAGAAGTAGTGTGAGGAATGGAAAAGCCAACAGTGTGTGAGTAAAGCTGTAATGAATTGCAAAGGAAGCCAAAGGGAAAAGGGGGACTCCTTTCTTTGACAAGAGGGGAACTGGGAAGGCTTAAGGGAGGAACTGTTTCAACTCAGTCCGGAAGGATGAGTGAAAGCTCTCTGAGCACTAATGCAATAGACACACACTTAGCAAGTTCCTTCTATGTCTCAAGTATCAGCAAAGTCACTGGGGGATATAGCAGAAAGCAAAAGAGATCAAGAGCCCTCCTCTCCCAGAGCTTGAGTTATAGTAGAGAAGTAGGAAATACATATAATGAAGTGACTCCCATTGTATTTTAGAAAGTGGTAAGTGCAATGGAGAAAAGTTACACAGCGTAACAAGGAGAGAGAATATGGCTGTGGGAAGAGGATGCCTGGAGGGAGAGAACTTGCTGGGCAGAGAAAGCCAGTGTGGGGTCCTTGAGGTAGGGAAGTGCCTGGTATGTTCACGGAACAAGAGGCTGGTGTCTGTGGCAGAAGTAGTGTCTTTGGGGTTGTGTGTGACTGAGAGACCATAAGGGAGGTCAGGAGGCAGAGAACAGATTGTGTAAGGCCTCATCAGTGGTCATGCAAAAATAACAATGAGAGAAAAGTCTGTAAATGTCAATTTATAAACAGACTCAATATTGCACTAAGCATCAAGGACTTTTCCAGGATCAGGCAAGGGCAAGCAGAAGTGATTTCTTTTATTGGAAACCATGTGGCCAACTAAATGTTACATAGCTGACGCCAGTAAAACAGGTTTATCAGGCTGGCTCTGGTACAAGCCAATATTGCTGATTTAATTTGCCTCAGATGTGCAGGGCACCTGCTATATCTACCTGGCTCTGAGCTGGGCTTCTGTAGACACGTGCCTAGCCATTTCCTTCATTGAGGGAGAGTCACCTGAGGAGTTAAAAAAATATATGTATTCAGAGATCAATCCAGACAGACTCTCTGGGGTTGGGACTAGACATCAGTTCTTTTAAAAGTTGATTCGCAGAACCGACATTAAATGTTACAGCTGCATCCCCCATTCCCCATCTAAGGACTGACATGGGAAAGTGGGATCTTTTATCACATAGAGTATTTCTGTCTGATGCTCAAGGCTCTTTGTTATTCAGCCCTAGCTTCTATAGCCGTCCTTCCATTTTGTTCCTGTCTCAAGTAATTCCTCCATTACAAACCTTTCCCTCGTAACCACCTCAGTCTGAGCCTGCCTCTCTGGAATACCCTCTCCTGCCCCCATCCTTTCTCACTAAACCTTAGAGCTCTCCAGGGTACAGTTGAAGCCCTTCTGTGAGGCCACTTCTCAGTGCTCCAACCTGGAGCCATCTGTCCCTGCTAAAGTTCCAACTCCAGATCAGAGCTGGATAAACTTTTCCTACAAGAGGCTGACTACAGAATGCTTCAGCCAGTGAGGGCCACCAAGTCTCAGTTGCCGAGTCTCAACTCTGCAGTTGTAGAGTAAAGCAGCCTTGGACAATAAGTGAACAGATGGGTGAGACAATGGACCACGGAAAATATTTCCAGACATGGCTGAATTGGGCCCTCAGCTTCTAGCCTGGCACCCCTGCGCTAGACTACTGATGTCACACTAGCCAGCCACACTTTGTGTCGTTAGAGACAGTGCCCAACTGTAAGTTCTCCCCGCTAGCTTCTGGGTCCTAGGGAGAAAAGAGGATGTAAATAAATAATCGCTGGTGACTAACAGGACTAGGCACTGGGACTTGGGTTGAGTGACTGAAGCAAGTACACATACGCAGGTGTGAAGTTGTCCTCAAAAAATGATTGTTACATACGTGATTGGCAAACCAGTAAAGTTTGAGCAGGACAAATAAATGATGTATAAAGCAGCCCAATGTATGCATACATACATGTGTTCCTTTAAATCTCTGGAACACATTATTACAAACAAAATCAGGACTAGGTAGCAGACCCCTGACTGAGACGTCCTCTGGCGTCATTTCCAGCTCTCATTTTTATTATAATTGCAACTTTAGCATCTGGCCCACATCCTTCCACCCTCTCGGCACCCGGGACACCTCCTGATTCCTCGGGTGCAGGCTGGACAGGACATTTCCTGGATCCAGTGATGAGGCCGTCCACACCACAACAGTCGATGAGAGCGCCAGCCACATCTGTGGGGAAGCCACCTGTCATCGTGCTCACTGGGAAGGCTAAGGTCATCGCGGCTTCCTCTCGAAAGATAGTTATGAGAACAGCAGTTTCTGATGGCCAGAGGTTAGGTAAAAATTAATCCAGAGTGGAGACCCGCCCCACCAGAAACTGCAGATGTGGCAAAGGAACCCTTGAGGGGAGGGCTGGCCCCTGATGAGGAGAGGGGAAGGCAGAAATGTAGCCTGCCCTTTCCAAAGAGACATGAGTTGGCATCTGTTTCCTCATTTATATTGGAAGCCTGAGGTTTTATGTCACAAGGAAAATGCTTCTGATTTCCTATAGCTTTGCCCACAAAGAGCATATGCTTTGCTATAAAGAAGAAAGGTCAGCATTTTGTGGCTGTTTGTGACACGTCTTTATGCCCTTTTGTCTTTTTAAGGGAAAATCCAAAGAAGAGACTAGAGACCCCATCAGGACTGCAGGAAGCTCAATCTTGCATATAATGTAAAACAAAAATCAGTATATCAGAGGGCATTTACGAGGAAGCCACAGGAAGGAGTACAGCAGTTCTTTGGATTGAAGTACACACCCATAAATTTAAAAAGACACCAGAGCATAAGTGACACTTAAAATAGTTGGACACAGAAAGCAAGGCAGTAAATCTCTCTGCCTAGCCACTGTTCCAAGCCACAGCAAGCATCCAGGCCTGGGCTAATTTTAAGACTCCAAATAATCAGGAAATGGGGACCTTGAGAAACTCACTCACACTTGCTCCTGCCCTTTCCTGGCACCAGGACACAATTCCCAGGCCTGTCTGTCCTCCCCAGCACAGCTAACAGGAATGATATAAATGAGTCCAATGTCCTTAAAATAGACAGGTATTGAAAGTCCATCAGTGGGAAAATGAGGAACTCTACACTTTCCCTAATAAATCCTTCTTCCACCCTGAACCAATGAACCCCAAACCAGTGAAAAGAGCTGCTCTGGTTCTGAGCCTCCGTGGGTCTAGGTGGTGCTAGAGGCAGCATTATAGCAGTCTCAGGGCCCGGAGGCAGACAGCAGGGCAGACACAGCAAGATCAAGATCTAAGATGTCCTGCCTCCCTGACTTTGTAGAGAGAACAGGGCTGCCTCAACTAGAAGACCAGTTTCTAAATCCTCAGCCTCATTTGCAAATAATGGCCTTTTTGCATTCAATAAAAAAGAGTAAACAACAGTAATCCACTTCTCACCATTAAGGAGCAGGATGTCAAAAGATGATGAACCCAGGACTAATACATCCTGGTGAGGGACCCTATCCCTGTTCACAGCATGCTGCCTTCTCAGTACAGCCTCACAGGATGGCAAGGGTCTCGGCGGGGCTTGTTTTAGCCCTCTCGTGAGGGCCCCACCTTCATGATCTAAGCACCTCCCAAAGATCCCATCCTAATACCATCAGAGGGGATATTTGGATTTCAACGTATAAATTGGATGGAAGGAGGACATAGGTGCTAGGGCCATAGCAAAATGCCCATCCCACTATACCAAGGGCTTATGCAGGGTGCCCAGTTTAGTACAGTTTAGCTTGGTACAAAGTAGATACTAATGTATGTTGATTTCTGTCTTTTCTGTTGAATCACTAAACCAAAAAGTTTATTCTCTGTTTCCCTGGAGGTCTATCACAAATTCTTCAGGAGATGAATGCCTAATTGAAGGGTTCGTTCTATGGCAGTTGTAGGTGTGAGGAGAGAAGTACAAAGTGTGTCTCCTAACAAGAGAAAGAATGATGAGAAAGTTAAGGGTAGATGAGGAGGGAGAATATAAAAAGACAGCTGAATGGCTGCTCTGTGGGTTTATTATAAAAGACTGAAGTTTCAGCCCTCTCCTGGAAGTTCTGTTCATCTCTCCAGCTACGCCCGTGCTATCTGGTGGGGCCCTTTTTGCACATTAGAGCTTGCATAGCATAGTGGTTGGGAGCCAAGATCTGGAGCCAGAATGCCTGGCTCTGCCACATACTAACAGTTGCTTGACCTTGAGTGAGTTCTGGAAATTCTCTGCCTTTGACTGTAAAATGGAGTAATAACTACATATACCTCCAGGGTTTTTGCAAGGAGTAAATGAGGTAATATATGTAAAGCACTTAGAATGGTGCCTTGGCACACAGTAAGTGCTCAATTAATGTCAGTCATTATTATTTTGGCAGTACATGCTGTTGCCCTGGCCCTCCCCTTCTTGAAGTGGAAGAGCCGGGAAACTTTAGAATGCCCTTGGGATAATGTATTATGTACTTGAAAGTCACTGAGAGTAGATCTTAAATGTTCTCACCACAAAAAAAAGTGGTAATTATTGTGATGGTGGTGTGAGCTAACACTGATGGTAATCACTTGGCAACATACATATAATCAACACTTGTATGCCTGACATGTATGCAGTGTTATATGTCAGTTATATCTCAGTAAGGTTGGTGGGGGAGACTGCACCCTTAGGGACCAGGTCTTGGAGGCAAGGATAAAGATACTGGATTCAGGCTTTAGTCAACCTATCTTTTTATAAACTTACCCACATTCTGCTATCTATACTTTCTTTATATTGCTAATTAATGTAAAATACACTTTAGTTTGGTTCCTTGATAAGTCCAACCTATCTCAGAGAAAACAAGAAAAGGAAAGAGTTTTACCTTCTTTTGAAACGAAAGAATGAAAAGAACTTGAATTTGGGAACAGGAGTTGAACTATGGTCAAGTCTCATAACCTTTATGAGTCTCCTTTAATCTTTATGAGTCTTCCTTTCTCATCAGTAAAATGGGTTGATAATCTGCCTCTCTGGACTGATTTGAGAATCAAGTGAAATTTTACATGTAAAACCTTTTGTATATTCAAAGGCACCCCATAAAACTTGGTGATTGCCTTATTCCTAGGGCTAGAAGCAAGGATAGCAGCAAAAGTGGGATTTCTAGGACCTCAAGGAAAATACAGTCTCAGGAGAACATGTGTACTTGTGAAGTCATTGTTTTCTAGCCAAAAGCAGTTCCCTTAGTTGCTACACTGGAATATAGATTACATTATTGTTTTATTAAGTACCTTGGGGGGCAGGGGAGATGCTGATTGTGTTAGAGACTATCAATCATAAAATACAGAAAACTCACCACATCTGCATACACTTCATGGGGAAATAGGTCTTGAGCAGCACCAAGCAGCATTCATAGAATCTGACAGGCCAAGAAAGGAGCAGAGGTGTGAATTAGATGTCCCTCCATGAGTGACATCGAGGGATGGGGAGCAGACGACAAGGTCCTTCTGTTCTACATCCCACACTTGGTCTATGGAGTCCAGATGCCTGGACTCACTTGGGTTTTTGTTCAAATAGAAGACTGTAGTGGAATCAAAACTCAATTACTTATTGCCACTTGTGAGCGTTTGCATTCTTCCACCCTTTCACATCTTATTCTCATTCTCTCTCTCTCCTCTCTTTCTTCCTCCTCTCACCCACTCTCCCTCCCCACTCCTGTAACTTCCTCTCCTTTTTCCCAGTAATGTTGGCAGTGGCATTATAACTTTAGTCCACCAGGGACTCCCTTAGACCTTAAGGCTCCAGAGTCCCAAAGGAGCAGAGTTAATTGCACCTTGCTCTTGAAAGAAAAAAAAAAAAATACACAGAGGCAGCTATTTGGTTTTAATTTAGCTATCAATTTGACTAGCCTTTTTTTAATGTCCATAAGGTACTTCCCAGATAACACATAAACTAGGAACACTGACTATAAGGAAAGGAACCAGATCACTGAGCAGGAAAGATGAGCAAGAGGAATTTCACATTCCCTCTTGTTACTTTTTAAATTTGGATCAAGTGTAAGATTTAACTGTGCGAGCATGCATGAGTAAACCCTGGATTGGAAACCTAGTTTGCTTCCACAGGCACAGATCTCCATCTGTGCCAAGGACTGCCTGCACCCTTGCGCCTCACACAGCTCGCTGACTGAGTTCCCACCCAGTCCATGGTGGTACCAAACCGGGACAGGCTGGTAGGCCGGAGGGCACAGAGAGCAGGCCAGGATCACATCTCCACATCATTAAAATCCCGATAAGAGACACTACAGTAGAGCTGGGGTTGTTTTTGTTTCCGTGTTTTCATGAGCATTCTGGGAGAGACATTTTGCCAAGTGATGCCCACTGCTAGGGTTGCAGGTAACATTCTTAGAGCTAGAAGAGGATTGTCACTCTCTCTGTATAACAGCTGAAAAGGGCTGTTGTTGACATCTGCTATTCCCTGTCTGTAATAGCCAACCAAAACAAAGCTTAGAAAGTAAATCGGAGCAGAGGTGAAGCCAAAGGAAAAGATGGTAGGAATAATAACTGTGTTCTAATTCTAGAAACAGAACCCAGTTATGTTTTTAAATCTGTTTAAAAACTCAAATTCTCCTTTATCCTTCACCTTTAATACTTTATCTCTGAAAGGTATGGAGAAAGACAAGTTTCTTTCCAAAAACATTATTCTGTCAAGAATCTTTTTATGATCCATTATGATTATGGAATGCTCCATTTCTCTGTTGGCAATGCCTGCTCAGAAATAATGAGATCCCTGTACTTTTTACTGCCAAGGAGATAAGACCAAAAATTCATTCAAGGCTCTTTCTGGAACGTGGCAGGGACCTTTGTGTCTAATGTGGGACTCTTTGAAGTGGTATCGAGAGAGATAAGCCAGCACAAGCCCTTGTCTCTGTTGTCCTGCCAGCTTCCTGAGAGCAGAAAAAGAATTTAGGCCCCAAAGAAAATGCCCATAGTGTTCCTGTGTGCAGTAAAAACGGCACCTTCTCTCAGTTCTTCTCCTTGGATTCCTGCTGTTCTCAAATTTAATGAACTTTCATGGCATTTTAGATCCTTGCAGGAAGCCACAATTCAGAGGCTGAATTCTCACAGTCAGTGCAGAAATGCATAGCAGGGAGAATGAAACTAATTCCCATTTCTGGAGTCCGCAGCATCTTGCTGCTTTGGTTGCTCTTGTTAGTCAGCTCTTGTCCTACTGTTCAGTGGAGAGGGAGCTGGCGCGATCCCCCATCACTCAGTATGTCTCTCCCCCACGGTGATGTCCTGGATAGCAAAAGAATTGAGTCCCAAATCGGACAAGGTGATTAGCTGTCCCGTCCCGTCGTTCCTTTAGCCTGGAATAGTTCTTCTATTGACTTTAATGACCCTAACAGTTTTCCTAATTACCAGCTGTTCTTTCATATTTTTTATTTTGACTTGTCTGATGTTCCCTTATGTTGAGATTAATTTATGCATCTCTGGCAGGGCCATCACAGAACATTGTTGCCCCTGTCCAATTACTTGAATGCCATTTCCATATGCCATTATGGTTGCTGTTAACTCCAATCACTTGATCACTTGGTATCTGCCAGGCTTCCCACTGGAAACTTATTCTTTCTTCTCTGTAATAAGAGGTGCTTTGGGACTATGCTAAAAACCTCATTTCTCACTGAATTTTCAATTTTTTCATTTACAGATATCTGTATGGAATTCTGTTTGCTATCTTATCTAATGGGCTATAATTTACTGCTATCTTTTTTTATTTTGATATAAAAATTTTTTTCCCAGTTTCAGCCCTTGATGTTCATTCTTTGAAAACGTCATTGCTTTTTGATATACAACAGGATAGTCCAGGCTCATCTTGACCTTTCCTCTCCAGTCTTAGAAAATCATGTCAGATCTGGCGCATCATTATTCTAATGGCCTCAGTGAACAGAAGACAAGCATAAAGGTAGATGCATGCATACACATAGGCAAACTTACTTGCTGTATTTGTACATCAATATATATCCCCAATACATATCCAACACACAAGATTTATTCTGATCTTCAGCCTTTTGATATTTGTGATTCTCTGGCTCCCACTAACCATGATATATTTTTCTCATTTAATTGAACCTTCTCTACTAGTCGCCTATCAGCACTGTCTCTCTCGCCATACAGATGTATCCTTGCCTTTGTCTGTTCCTTTCTCTGGAGATAGGCACAGTTTCTCAAAAAGATCCATGACACAGCAACATTAACTATGTGCTATATGTCAAAAAGATTCAATCTTACTGATAATAAAAAGCAATCAAAATTGAGAATATTTGTTGTATATGAGATTATAAAAATGAAAAAAATGTGATATGTATTAATTTCCTATTACTACTGTAATTTCTACAAATTCAGTGAAAACAACACAAACTTAATCTCTTACAATTATATAAATCAGAAGTTAAATGTGATTCATAGCTCAGCTAAAGTCAAAGTTGGCCAAACTGCGCTTTTTCTGAAGTCTCTAAGAGAAATCCATTACTATGCCCTTTCAGCTTCTAGAAGCCACCATCACACTTCCACCCTTTTTCTGTCTTCTAGGTGGGCGTAAAGCATCTTCACATCTCTGTGACTCTGACCCTTTACCATCCTCATTATCAGGACATTTATGATTACAATGATTACACTGGATCGAGGGTAATCCAGGATCATTCCTAGAATCCTGGCTTTCCCAACTCAAGATCCTTTTTTATGTCTGCATTATCTTTTTTGTTATATAGTAGGCAACAGATTCATACATATAGGTTTTAGGAAGTAAGTATATTTGGTGATCATTCTTCTACCAACCGCAATATCCAAGAAGTGGCAAACATGCACTCATGCATTGTTACCCAAAACATAAAGTGGCATAACATTTCTGGAAGGCAGTTCAGTAACATGTGTCAATATTTTTCAAAAATATTGAACCAGCAGTTCCACTACAGTAATTCGACCTAAAGGGGTATTTAGATACAGAGATAAATTTACATTTTTAAAAAAAAAAAACATCTACCAGTTTTTATTTTAAAAATTCAGAAAAATGTAATTTTCTGTAGAGAATTACAGTTTTAATGTGCTCACCTGTAGAAGCTTAAACAATTCTAAAGGATATTGTAGATTTGTGTTCACTGATGAGTACAAGACTTATTTCAGTCTACCCAGTAAATATATGTGCATATATATGTGAACTAGAAAAAAACTGGTTTCCATCTGTGTATCTCTTTGATAAATTACATCATACACTTCTACTCACTAAATGCGTGGGAAGTTTTCTCCATACTAACAAGCAATTCCTGATAGCAGCTTTGTGTTCTACAATGCAATACAGTTCTGACATCATCCATCTTCCAGATGATGGTAAGACAGATTGTCCCCACCTCTCTTCAGAGTGCAACCCAGTAGCCATTCCCCAAGTTAGTAATAGCTTCAGTCCAGTTTAGCTATGAAGTAGACATTTTCCATGACCCCCTTCTCAGGTTGGACTAATTTGCTAGAGCAACTTGGATAATTCAGGAAAACACTTTTACCAGTTAATTAAAGGATGTGATAAGGATACAAATGAACAGCCAGCTGAAAAGACAGGGCAAGGGACAAGTAGCCTTTGTCCTGAGGAGTCGAGTGGGTCACGCTCCTGGTACCTGCCTATGTTCACTCACCAAACCTCCTGCCATTAGGATCTTTATGGAGGCTTCATCACAGTCTTGATCAATTATTCGCTCCATTTTTAGCATCACACTGTCTCTGGGAAAGAGGGGAGGGCTATAAATCACAAGTTTCTAATTTTGGCTTTATCCTTCTGGTCACCAGTCCCTACCAGAAGCTGTCCAGAATCTCTGAAATCAGATAAAGGGCCCCAGTGCTCTCATCACTTAGGAAATCACACAGGTTCAGAACCCAATGCCGGGAACCAAGGTCAGAAACCAGTATATATGCACAATATATTCTATTATCTCACAGTGTGTGTAGAAAAAAACAACATTCATAGTGGCTCACATTTTTTAAAATTTTCATATTCTAAACATTATTTTAATCTATAATGAACCCTCATTAGGATTTTTTTTTAAGCCACAAATTGAATCTATAAAGCGAAAAGGGCATGAAGTTCATGTTATGAAAATGACAGTTGTCTATCTTTGGAGATAAAAATGTGCTTTGCACAGGCATTTAATGGTCATGCTACACTATTTCTTTTGGGTGTACAGAAACTAATGATCTCTTACTCGTCCAGGAGCTGGCCCTCAGGCCACGCCTAGACTAGCACCTGTTTGTAAAAAAGGTTTTTTTCTCAGCATAGCTGTGCCCATGTCATTGATCTACAATGGCAGAAGTGAGTAATAATGTCAGGGACTAACTATACAGTCCTTTTAAATTCCTTTTAGAGGCCCAAAAAAATAAAAAATCTGCTGATACCTACTCTAGGTTTTCTTGCCAACAATGACAAAAATCTTTCTATTGCTTAGTTTTAAGAAATAATTTTGACAGGGCTAAGAAATTGCAATGTTAGTATCTTCTGGCAGACACTTTAATTCACACACCTCCCCACTATTTTCCAGAAGTGAAAGCAGGAACTTCATTAGTATAGGGAGTAGTCTTCCCTTCTCTATGGAATTCCCCAGGTGTAACCTTTAGAAAGTTGTGAGAACAAAACTGACAGAATGTTAGCTCCACATTGAAAGTGGAGTGTAGGTATCCAGTGAGGTTATGAATAACAGGCATAACCTCTCCCCCTACTCCATGCCTTGCTCTCCCCGAACCTTTAGGTTCTCAAATATCTCTGTTGTCCTCGCAATGCCTTTGAGAAACTCAGTGGGAGCATTAACTCTCACTTCCCTCCATTGTACGGAGACCAGGCAACTGTCCCTTTTGCAAAATGCATTTTCCATTCTAGACCTCCTGCCTTCCCCTGATGAGAATGCAGTGGGGAATCTCAAAAGGAATAAATGTGATCAAGAAGCTGCCTGATCCAGACCTAGACTTCCCAGTCTCAGGTTTCATAAGGAGACTGCTTTGGTGCTTAGGGCCTCTGAGTCCAGGCATTTCTTTCAAAGGTCAGAATTGTCCCCAGGGATCTGAGCCTACCATCTCTCCCTTAAGCATTAAGGGAGTTCACTAAAGGCTCCATGGGAGTTTCTGGAATATATAGGGCTAGGGCAGTTCTGCGGAAGCTAACTCAAAAAAGATTAGGATCCAAAACCAATCAATGTGCACAATGCTAGAAAAAAAAATAAAGCAGGCATGCAGACGGCTGCTCTGTGCCCCTTAGATGCACAGTCTCTGCAGCCAGTGTCCTGGCCTCCTCTTCATAGGACCTCTCCATTTATGGGTCCTTTACAGACATCCTCCCTGGGGGCTGAGCTGCCAGAATGTATTCTTCTCCCAGCAGACATCAGCTTAGCAGCCTTCTGCAAACACCCCGTGACACCCCTCCTCACCCCATGCACCTCGACATGGCACTCATCCCTACTGGTGCTCGCCTGCTTAACTCTCATTCACTTCACTCACATTGTTTATTATTTTCTTTACTTTGTTGAGAAGTTTCTGGAGCCGCAAGTCCCAGGAGACCTATATGGGGATAATAAATTCAGGAGAGGACCTCATGCTTCCTCAACAGCCCCATCCCTACCACTCACTCTGGAATTCCAAGTCAGCAGTTGCTCCTTCCTGTGACTTTGTGCTGAACTCTGTGGCCTGCCCCAGTGAGGCCTCTCAGGATACCTGCTATGAATATTAGCCATTCTTCACATCCACTGCTGTTCTGTGGCTTTGGTTCAGCAGAAGAGAACTGAAATGGGGTGTGTACGGGGCTGTGAGCAAAGCCTCTTTTTTCACGTGTGTGGGTTTTTATTTCTTTTGCAAAAGCTCTGGCCCATAAACAGAGCCAAACCAAGGCTGAGTTCATGAAAGCACCTTGGCTCCAGGCTGCTGCCGGCTTTTGTTTTTTCCCTAACCTAACCGGGCTATTTCTAGCTTGCCTCCCCATTGGCTGGGGCGAGGGGTGAGAAAGGCCCTGATTCTCTCGGGGAGAGCACGCGCAGACTCATGGCTTTTCCTCTGAAACTGTCATTTCCGTCTCACAGCAGTAGCACCTTGATTATTACAGAGCACTTCTCCAGAGTCCTGGGATGTTGTCCTCCTTTGCACCAAATCTGAAACATCAGTCTGGCTGGCTGCCTGCAGATCTAGATTCGGGTGGAACCCATAAACATACCCTGAGAGGGGAGCTCTAACTTGGGACAGTTGTCAAAAGGAGGGTATGGCCCAAGTGTGATTCACATTCTGAGGTACGTTAAAGGGTCAGGTTGCCAGTGGTGTGAAATTCCTTCCTGGCTCCAGGCAGTCAGCAGTCAGGCTCCCCAGCCTTCTGTCCTGAGGGCAGAGCTTACCTGCCAGCAGCTTGAAGGTAGATTCAACCAAGAACTTATAAACCCAGAAATTTGAAATTAAAAAAAAAAAAATACTGTTCTGTTTTTAAAGGCATGTTTTGTGCCAAAAGACTACTGGTAGACAAGGACACATGGGAACCTTGTATATAATCCACTTGCAATAACTTCCATCACAGTCAAAGCTACTGTGAATTGAAAGAAATTGGACCCATTTCCCAGAGTCCTCCTCCCCATCATCCCCAGGTGGCCCAGTCAACCTTGGGTAAGCATGGTGTTCAGCTCTGCACGTCCAAATGCAGTGTGATCATTTCCCCAGTCAAGACTGTGCACCTAAGGACATCCTAAGTGGCATCTAACCTTCCTTACCTACAAGAGAATAACCAGGCCCTACTGGTATAGATGAGGGCAGCAACCAAGTACTAACCAAATCATTTTGGAGCTGGCAAGGCTTTAATCAAGTCATAAATCTGGATGGAGCTACTTCTCATGCTGAGAAATATATCAAGTTCTACTACCAGATGCCCAGGAGCACGGAGACATTAGCATACCCCCTGCCAATGGAAACCCAAAGCTTGCCCTCGGGGTAAAAAGACATTTGGGGAATGGAAAATGGGCTAGCATAGTTCCTTTTTCCAGGAATGTTTAAAAGTCCGTTTTCTTTGGGCAAATGTACATAGGAATCGTCTTGGCCTGCTTATGTGACCAGCTTGTTGGGAGGTCCCAGAAATCGGAGTGAAAATTGAAGTTGCTTGTCTTCTCCCACAGCCTTCTGGGTCTAGCTCACACATGGGGAGTAAGGAACTGAGTTTTTTTCCGATATGAATTAATCATGTCTCTCAGCCTGCTGCCTGGCGCCAGTTCCCACTCATCCTGTGCTACTTCAGAGACCATCGCTGTCACCCAAGGGGTCCCCAAACCAGAACGGACAAGTGTCCGAGAATGCAGTGAGGCAGCTTCCCCGCTTTTGAAGGGTTGCCCCGTGGCCCTAGAGTGAGGCCTGTGCATGCCACATACCATGTGCAGAGTGGAGATCCCTCCATAAATTTTAAAAGGCTGAGTGTTTTCCAGTTTTATAAAATTAAATTAAGGAAAGGACTCCCAGACTGACTATAGCAAGTGCCAAGTTTCATCCCAGCACACATCATTTTTATAGTAAGTTTTAACTCCGTGAAAAATACAGGATTATAATGAAAACCCTGACAGGCTTGGAGCCAGCTCATGAAGTAATAATGCCACGTCTTTAATATTTTTACACAGCGTGTCCTAATCTGCCACAGCTTTCTTTTCTTTAGATAGCAGTTAAATGAGTGCAAACCCCCAAAGCACTTTTTTTCTCCTCTTCTTTCAGATTGTGTTATCCTTATTTCAAACCATTCTTCCTTGTGAACCGTTTTCAGTCCATTTACATGTCTTGCTGTGTACAATTGGTTTGTCAAGCTCAGTTGCCTTTTTCTCAGCTGTTTGGCTGGAACAGAAGGGAAATATGCCCTCTTCACTCATGCTTTCTGCTCATTAAAGCTGAGAACTCAGGAACATGAGTTGTGGATATGGGGCTCACTCATGTAATGGCCAGCTAGTGAAGGCCTGGGTTGTTGTGATCTGTCCTAGAAGGAAGCCCTCAAGGCAAACTACTTGTCTGTCTCTTAGCCAACTAGAAATCCTGCCTATACCCAGTCCTTCAAATCAATAAAAATATCCACTGAGTAATGACTGTCATGAATTTAGAGCTTCTTTCAAGAAAGATGGCTCCCAGGAATCCTGTCCCACAGCCTGTAAGGTGAACCACAGGGTGGAGAAGGCAGAGGCAAGGCCAGTGAGGTCTCCCAATCTTCTACTTCCGTGTTCTCCTCACCTCTTGAACTCAGGCTCTTTCCCTGCATGAGATTATTTCAGCAACAAAAACCAGAATGAAATAAGAGGCAAAAGTGAAGAAAGTTAGTGAGGTCAATTTGACTTAATCAGGGATGTCAACTAGTGGCAGGTTTCAGCTAAACTGACTCCCAAAAGATGCAATTTCATATATAATTTGACTTTCTTACAATATACTTCCACTTCCCCCTTGTAACTTTTATCGTTCTTCAGTTAATGTGCTAAAAAAAAAAAAAAATAGTGGGTGAGACCAGGAGGGAAAACCTTCACACAGATGTGAATCACACCTGGCTTTGGCTCACTTTAGAGTCACAGTGGACTTAGGGATGAAGGTCTAAAGGCAATATTTTCTTTCACTGGTTAAGAAGGGTTGATGGAGGCTTTCTGGTGCCAAAACTCTCATTAGCTAGGCAGCCTTCCCAAACAGTGCTTCCTTCTCAGTCCCCTGACCGGCCCAAGACCTTTACTCTCTTAGGCCTGAGAAGAGAGAACACTGTCATTCACTGCTGGCTGACTGTTCCCTGGAGTAGGTGTTGAGGTTGCAAGGATGGAAATGGCTGAAAGAGATGCGAGTTTCTGGATGAAGCACAGACACCATCCTCATGGTGGGGGGTGGATTCTAAGGTGCAGTAGTGTGTGGCTTTTGGTGTCTTTGTAAATGCTCATCTTCAAAAAATGGGGGATACTTATTTTACTTGAACAAATAAGGAACGTCCATGACAGAAAGGAACCCTTGTTGTGAGCCAGGAAATATGGATAATTACTCACTCGAAATATACACAGTGGGAATTCATGTTAGGTTCCTTATTTTGACTATTGCTGCTGGCAAACCTCAGAGACTGCTGTGTACAGAGAGACATACACATACATAGTACATAAAAGCACAAAGCCTGCACTACATGTGTGCAGAGGAGGATACTAATTCTGAGCACAAAATAAGTTTTTAAGTAGCATAAGTTATGTATTCAATTTACAGGTAAGTGACGAAAAAAAGAAAACAGAAGGCTAGCACTTTTGCTCATTCTTTAGTTATATTTGGTTTATTTTGGTCTTTCCTTTTACCTCTACAAGTCAACCTTACAACAGCATTTCAAATCCCAAGATGAGTGTCACAATTTTTAGAAGTATATTCTCTAAGTTCACTTTCCGGAGTTGAAGAAAAATGTCTTCACACGTATAGCCTATGGGTGAAGCCTTGTGAAGGAAAGAATATTTAGGATTGTCATACTTAGGCTATATATATTCAGCAATCGATAGTGAACACCCAAAACAATAGTCGACCAGAAAGGAATATACTTGACAAAGTAGTCTAGAGCAAGGCATGCCCTCTGCCTGGTCTGTCCCATGCCAGCTAGGGACCAACACAAAATTTTTTTAGTCTCTTGTTTCTCTGACATCCTAGAATATTGCCCTTATCCACCCTGACCAAGATTGTTCCATATACACATTACCAATAGCAGGCTGAAAGAGGGGAAGAAAGGAGTAACTTGTTTTCTTTTAAAGGCATGTCCCATGAGGTATACACAGCTTCCCCTTCATTTCACTGAATGTAATCACGTGACCAACACCTTACTGCAACAGGGATGGAAAATTCCAGACAGCTATGTTGCTAATAAAATTCAGGAGGTCTTTTCCTCTAAGGAGAAGACAAACATTAGGAGAAAACTGCAAAACAGGGAAACCAAACTAAAGTTGTTGGATTCAAGGTGACAGTGCAAATGAAAGTGATCTATCCATCCTATCTAGTGAGTTTTTCATTTAGTAAAACATTTCCTTTCTAACAGTTCTTTCAATTTATTTTCATAACTTCCATTTTCTTCCTCAGTAAGTGCATGTTTTCATTTATATACTTTGTATTTTGATTTTTCAATATCCTCTCCTGCTAATTCCATCATCCCTATCTTTTCTAGTTCTATATTTTCTTTAACTGGCTTTTGACGTGATTATAGGTCAGATTTTCCTGCTTCTTCATTCATCAGGTAATATTTGTTGAATACTTGATGATATAAATTTTATATCACTGTGTGTAGAGTTTGTTATGTTCCTCTAGATATTGCTAAATTTTCTTTGGTTAATTAGTTGAATTGCTCTGATTTAAATATGATCTTTTGAGGCTTGTTTTAAACGTGCTTAGAGCAGCTCAAGAGTTAGAATTTACACTAGGGTACTTCTGGTGTCTCTACTGAATGCCCCAGATATCAACAAGGATGTGCCATTCAGGCTGCAGAATGTGGTCTTCCAGCCCACTTTGAGCTTTCTGGAAATATTGAACTCGCTGCTTCCTGGTTGGCCTTCACTCAGTCTTAGAGTTTCCCTATGTATCACATCTTCAGCTAGGTAAAGACGATAAATTTATGTCAATTTCTGAAGCTCTTTTTCTAGGTAGCACCTCTTAGCCTCAGAATTCTCAACAAACTCTGCCTCCCTCAGCCTCGCTGAACTCTCCTCAGTCCATCTAGATTGCTGTGTCTACCTAGGATACTCCTCTCTGGTGAATTGTGTCCCCTCAAAAGACACTGAAATTTCCTACCCTCACTACCTGTGAATGTGATCTAATTTGGAAATAGGGTCTTTACCCAAGTTAAGATGAAGTCATTGGAATGGGCACTAATCTGACTGGTGTCCTTACAAAAAGGAGAAATTTGGAGAGACACCCATTCTAGGGAAGATTCCATGTGAACATGAAAACAGATCAGAGTGCATCATCATAAGCCAAGATATTCCAAAACTTGACAACAAACAATCAAAAGTTAGAAGGGAGGTATGGAACAAATGATCCCTGGTATCCCTCAGAAGGAAATAATATTCCCGACACTTTGATCTCTGATACCAGACTTGCAGAACTGTGAGAGTAATATTCTGTTAAGCCACACAGTTTGTGGTTATGGCCGCCCTAGGAATCTAACACAACCTCCGTGCTTTGCAGTTCAGAATGTGCCTCTAGGCAGGAAGCCAGGGAATTCGGAGGGTTTACCCAGTCAATTTCCCTTTTATTCAAGGATCACAGTCCTCTCCTGTCTTGTCTAGTGTCTAAAAACAGTCATTTCAAGCCCAGTTTTCTAGCTATTTATAGCAAAAGAGTAAACCCAGTCCTTGTTACACCATCGTGGCTTTTAAGATTTTCTTTATCAGCTAATTTTAACAGCTTGCCCTAGATGGTAATTTGTAAATCTTCTTGGTTTTCCAAAATTTGGGGAGCTCTGTGACTCCCCTCCCAAGCACCATTGCAGACACCACATCAATTTGAAAACCATTGACTGATTGGAAAACTGAAGCCTGAGGATCCTATCAAAATCTGTGTTCTCTTTGAGTCACAAATCAACGTGAATGCATTTTCTCTCTTAAGGAAAAGTCTAACAAAATTGTTCCTCACCCTGATAGGCTTCATAGGGAGGGGCGTTATTCAGGAGCCAGACTCTCAAAAACTTTGTAGGTGCTTCTTCCCAAGTCTTTCTCAAATTGAGTTTCAAGAATTCCACCTCCATGGAAGCCCTCACACCTGCCCTTAGGAATCTGCCTCACCTCATCCCACCAGGAATACCAAGTGGGGATGCCCTGAAAACATGTCCAAGACCCAGAGCCAGAGGGCTGGAGAGAGGGGTCCCAGCTGCTCCCTATGCTTCCAAGGAGATGGAAGTGTTTTAAATCCAACTGTTATGCAAATATACCACTTAGATAGCTGCCTAGTATTTCTGGCTTCCAGAGAAGTAACTTATCAGTTGCAGAAAACAGATTGAGGCTGCCACCATTGCTTTCTCTGCCTCAATACTTTCTCAGAAAATCAGTTGTAAAGAAGCTAAGCAAATAAAGATTTAGGGGTGCATATGAGCGGTTCATTGGCCAAATATCTTCTGTTTCCTTGGAAATAGCAGTTGTTTATCAACTTTGAGTCTAATTAACCTTACCAAAGGCCTGTCCTCACTAACCAAACAGAGTGATCATGAAGCTTACGTCTTAGCACTGTTTGGTATCTTTCCTTTTTTTCCAAATCAAATGTGATACGGAACAGCCTGTTTCCATAGATCTGAAAAGCTGCACTTGTTTCTAGCTTCACCTTTTATGCTGTTGGCCTAAATAAGCAGAGTTTTTCTGCCTTTTATTAGAAAGTGAAACCATCTGACTCCAGGCTGTTTGGGACAATAGGGGAAGGATGCTTCTGATCCCAGGAGGGCCCATGTCCTGATTTCTATACATTTCACCCCACGGCCATTCCCACCAGAATGTGATGACATTACCCAGGAGCATGAGGAGCTAAGCCCCTCACATGCAAGTCAGGCAAGCACAGGTTCAGCATACAGGTAAACTCTGGCTGCCCCATACCTTAGATCTGTACACCAAGGAGTGGGACCTTCTCCCTATCTGTATCACACACACAACTGCATGAATACAAAACTAAAACACTGTGGCTTACATATTAAATACTTTATTCTTACTAATCTTATTTAATTCAGTTGCTCTAAAGTGGATTGGCTGAAGTGACCTAACTATTCCTCACATTTCTCTCCTGGGATTCATCAGGCTCGTCCAGGCATGTTCTACTGGTGATGGCAAAGACACAAGCAAAATCTCAGTCTCTTGAGGTCTAGGTTTGGAAGTGGTTCACCAACAAGTCTGCCTCATTTCTTTTATTATGGAAAAACATACATAATGTACAATTGACTGTTTTAACCACTTTGAACTGTACACTTCACTGGTATCGCTTACAGTCACATTGTTGTACAACCACTACTCTCTCCATCTCCAGAGCTTTTCATCAACCTGAACTGAAACTGTACCCATTAAATAATAATTCTCCAGTCCTTCCTTCCCCTACTTTCTACTTTTATGGATTTGACTACTCTAGGTACCTCATATGATTGGAGTCATGCTATATTTACCATTTTGTGTCTGACTTATTTCACTTGGCAAACTGTTTTCAAGGTCCATCCCTGTTGCATGTATCAGAATTTCATTCCTTTTAAGGCTGAATAACATTCCTTCATACATGCACACATTTTGTTCATCTATCCACTGATGAATATAGGTTCTTTTCATCCTTCGAGTATTTTTTTTAAGATTTTTATTTATTTATGCATACAGAATTGGGGTACAGGCCAAAAGTGCAGGGGCAGTGAGAGGATTGACCAGAGACAGAGTGCAGAGCAGAACAGGCTGATGGACAAAGTACACTGCTGAGGGGAGCAGCGGCGGATCAGGAGAGGTCTGCCACACCATGTGGGTCACTTCCCTGGCTGGGAATGGAACTCGTGCTTAAGTGGCTTTAGCTTCATAGTGCTGTGCTTTAAACCACTGTGCCACCAGGGAGGACCTTCATCCTTTGGGCTTTCATCATGATTAATACTGCAGTGAATATTGATAATATCGGTTTTAAACCCCTGCTCTCAATTATTTTGGATACATACTCAGAAGCAGAATTGCTAGATCTTTGGAAAAATAACTATTCAAGTTTTCTGCCTGATTTTTAATTTGGTTGGTTGTGATTATTGTCCAGTTGTGAGAATTCTCTCTATATATCAGCTGGATATCGATTCCTGTTATAGCTATAATTTGCAAATGTTTTCTCACATTCTGTTTGCCTTTTCACTCTGTTGACAGTGCCCTATGCACACAGCTTTAATTTTGATGGTGTCCAATTTGTCTCTGTTTTTTTTATTAATTGCCCATCCTAAGTGTTTTACACCTTTAAATCTTAACTTTAGGTCTTAGATCCTTTCTGAGTTGTTGCTTTTATATGATGTAAGGTAAAGATTCAACTTTTTCTTACATGTTGCTTCTTTTCCCAGCACCATTTGTTGAAAAGACCACATTTCCCTATTGACGGGTCTTGGCACCCAGGTTGAAAATTATTTGACCATATATGTAAGAATTTCTAGAATGTCTGTTCCATTGGCCCATATGTCTATCTTTATGCCTGTACGATACTGTTTCGATTTCTGTGACTTCACAAACTGTTGAAATCAGAGAGTTGGAGACCTCCAACTTAGTCCTTTTTCAAGCATGTTTTGGCTATCCATAATCCCTTAAAATTCCATACAAATTTTAAGATGGATTTTTCTGTTTCTAAAAACAAATATCATTGGGATTTTGAGAGGGATTGCACTGACTATAGTTTACGTGCAGGGGGTAGTGACATCTAAACAATATGAAGTCTTCTAATCCATTAGCTGTTTTCACACTTAGTATGTCGTAATTGACCAAAGTGGTCACATGGCTAAATCCCAAATCAGAGGGCGGGAAAGCACAGCTAATGGACTTTAATGGAGGACAGTGGGTGCCCTGATTTTGGATGTGGTGTGGAGACAGATATCCCAGGAGGTGGGAACCCATACCCCCTAAACCTCTCAATCATAGTTAGTTTTATAAGCCACTGTTAACTCTACAAAAAAATTAAATGTAACAGGTTTATCTGTGTCAGGCAATTATATTATTGTTAGTCCTAACCACCTTTTAGAGTATTAATATTAGAGATTGTTTTCAAGTCATAAAAAAAACTGTAAATATAGTGATGGGTGCTTTGTGTTCTCCAAGAATTTTTTCTTAATTGAATAATAACCACCCTTTCAGAATCCTAGAGAATAAAACCACCTCCTGTAATATAATATTACCCATGGAAAATAAACAGGAAGTATGGAAACACTAAAAAGTTCATCTGGAACGTGTTCTTAACCACTAGCTTAACAAATGGCTTCCATTCTCTTCTCTTACCTAGGCTGCGCCGTCAAAGGCCACCCTACCCCCAATATCACCTGGTTCCATGGTGGCCAACCAGTTGCCACTGTCACTGGACTGACATATCACATCTTGGCAGCCGGACAAATTCTCCAGGTCGCAAATCTTAGTGGCGGGTCCCAAGGGGAATTCAGCTGCCTTGCTCAGAATGAGGCAGGAACACTTGTGCAGAAGGCTTCTTTAGTGATCCAAGGTAAGAAACCCTTCCGGCTGTGGGTACCATGTTGACTCCTTGAACAAGAGAGTCCCTCTAATGAGATCCTCTAAGGATCTCGTTCTCTAGTAGGAAAACGTGGTTCTGAGAGAGTGAGTGAGTGATGCTGATCCGTGTTTGCATAGGATGCTGCTACTTGTGACCTGAGTATGGTACTGCAGGGAAAGCCGTACTCTGCTGCATGTATTCTAAAGGGGAAAATTCTGTGGGCAGGGCAGGCGTTTGTGGCAATATAACACATGAGCAAGGAGATTTGTCTGAGCACATGGGTTTCCCCTTCATCATCTTCCCTGCCACTTCGCTTTCCAGACAGGAAAGTAAATATTCCTTTTTCTTACCGGCCAACGATTCTCTGCGGAAAACCAAAAACCAGTACCTATCTATAAGATTTGTAATATGCAACCTTGCAAATAAACACTCAGAGTTTACCAGCCCACAGTTATTTTTAACAGCTTTCCTACCAGTGAGTCTCAGACCCCAAAGAGAACATCAGAAGAAAGTCCCTTTCTAACTGACATCATTTCTGACCTGAATATTCTCCAAATAGGCTGGTTTTATAACATTCATAAAGCCTGACTTGATCTGCACTTTTAAATCAGATTATAAAGTATCCAATATTTTATATCTATTGAAAAGCCACTTTCTGATAAAAAAAAACTAGAAAGTATGTTAAAAATAATAAAGAGTTATGGCTACTGATTAATTATCTCTGTGTGCCAGGCACTGGGCTAGGACCTCTACTTTCATTATACCCAGTCCTCACAATAACTTGATGAAGTGAAGGCTGCTCTACTCATTTTAAATGAGCCAACTGAGGGTCCTGGAGAACATGAGACTTGCTGAGATAAGTTGGAGTTAGAGCCCACCAAGGAGCGTAGCAGCTCCTCCTTCCTACTCTCACCCCCTACACACCCGCACTTTCTAGCCCCCTCCTGACCTCATACTGCGTAGCTCAGAGGGAATACAGAATATCAACTTTTTGTTTCAGGGAAACCCCAAAGGGAAATGGAATGGCCTGGGTGTGAGTCCTCACCTGCATGCTTAAAAAACTCAGAACAACACCCAAGGGCAGGCACACAAAGAATGGTTAATAAAAGGTTTGTTTACAAGGGAAATAAAAGTAGAGTGGATTCCAAAGATAAATAGATTAATGGTCATTAGGTCCTATCAGCAACACTGTGAGTTGGGACGCCCTCCCTACAGGTAAACCAAGCAGCACCCTGCAGCCCACATACCAAGCATGGCTGCTCAACCTCTCAGTTTCCGGCAATCCCCCTTAACAAGTCAAGCATCATGGTAAACCCATGGCATTGTGGGAGTTGTAGTGCTCGGTACCTGGGATCTCTTTGGCATGAAGGTGGAGTCCATAAAACATCAGTGGTGGAGTTCATTCAGGACATACTGTTCCCCTAATTTCACCTCTGATCCTCCTCCTGTGACAGATTACTGGTGGTCTGTGGACAGACTGGCAACCTGCTCGGCCTCCTGTGGCAACAGGGGTGTTCAACAGCCCCGCCTCAGGTGTCTGCTGAATAGCACTGAGGTCAGCCCAGATCACTGTGCAGGGAAGGTGCGTCCCGCTGTGCAGCCCCTGGCCTGCAACCGGAGAGACTGCCCTTCAAGGTGAGTGTGGCAGATGCTGACTCCGGCCTCCCCCACCCAAGGATGAGCCCTGGCTTTGTCAAGCACAGTAGGGGGAGTCTGAGTACATAGACGGGATTCTGCCATCCACGGGATTCTGCCATCCACGGGATTCTGCCATCCACGAGGCTACTCTTTCCTATAGGCACAGGCTTTTCAGGCCCTTCCACCAACACACAAAATATGCCTCAGAATGAGTGTCCTCCCTCAACAGTTTGCTCACCACTCAGCCATCTAAGGGCTGCTCCAGTGCCTCAAAGTCATTTGGAGAGCAAAAGGAGTCAAGTCCTGGAAAGAGATGACCCCAATCCTGCAGTAAGTCACTGACTCTAGTTTATATATAAAAAAAAAAGAAAAGCAAAAAAAAAAGCAGTATGTTGCCATTGAAGCGCTGAGGGGATCAGGATCACTGTCTTCTACCCCAGTCTCTCCCTTTCCTTTAATCAGGACTCATTCAATTGAGGTAATATTATCCTCTTGTTTTCTACAAAGGAATTCACCTTCTAAAGTTGAAATCTTCGTTTTCTGTAGTTCCCTCAACATTGAGTATATATTCTCTGCATTTGGGTCCCTTTCCTGAATATTCAGAATGATGCCCACGCCTTCTGCCTCTTCCCCTGTCCTTGAGCATTGAGCAGCTGTGAGTCAGTTCTGCTGGGCACCCCCACCCTAATCATCAGACAGAAGCTAACGGGATAATGGGTGGGCTTAGGCTTGGTATCAGCATGGCGCCCTGAGCCTGCACAGACTTGGCTGGACCCTGAAATGCCCCTTTCCTACTTATCTGTGGGACTTTCACATACTATTTAGGCGACCACTTTGTGTTTTGCCAGCTGACTCATAAGGAGCAGCTGAAACCAGGAGAGACTCAATGAAATATGAAACATGCTCATTAATATCAGCAGTTTAACTTGCTGACGGGAAGGTTTCCACGGGAATGATTAATGTCCTTTAATACCCTTCCTGAACTGTAACATAGCCCAGGCCGCTCCTTTCTCAAACCCCCACCCCAGCTCCTGAAAAATTGCTGAAATGTATATTTGGAAATAAAAGTTGATTGAAATGCAGGTCTGACATTCACCAGGGATATGAGAGGCTGGAAGACTGCCCTTGCCAAACTGTGAAATGAAGAAGAGGTCTTGGAAATGCCAGCCACTTTTTGATTTGCTGTAGTGATGGTCAGAGTTAATCAGCCTCATTTACGTCTGCAAATGAAATAATGGCTGCGTGTGCTTGGGTTTCCATGCCCCCCAGGAGCTTTAAAACACCTCGTGCCTGCTTCCTCAGTGGCTCTGCTCCTGTGGACTGGAAGTCTGCACGCAGCCATCTCTCCCCGGGGCAAATGGAGCAGGAAGTTGCACCAAACTAAATCACAGATCCAGATGGGGAAGAAGGTTCGCTCCCTGTCCCTGCTCTTGCTCTCCTAAGGGCCAGATGGCACCACTGGACTAGAAGGGACCTCAGGGTCACTGCTAACTGGTTTCTCTATCAAGCTTTTGGGCACTTTGTCACCCTTCTTTCATATAAACTAGTCTTTCCCAGGTCATCTTTTTATAGTCCTGCTTTGACCTTCTTTGGTCTTTCAACCATTTCTTTTAGATAAAACTTTTTCAAGCGGTGAAATGCAAGTGTTTTGAATGACATGTCTGAAAAGCACCAAGTCTTGCTATTTTCCCACAAACTGTCCTCCCTCTCTCCTCTTTAAGAATCATCCTAGGGAATCCCCATGTTTGTGTATAGGGACAGGGATTTCAGAGTGTTTCTCAGGTTATGGGCTTGACTTTGTGAGACAAGTCATTGTCCTGGACAGGCTTGCTTCTGAGGACCCAAATTGTACTTGGAACCCAGTATTCTGAGAATACCACATTTACAGCCCTCTAAGAGTGTAAGACTTGTGGAGTATGCCTTGTAGCAGTGGGAAGTTGATCTAAAGCTAGAAGGAATTTTGTTATCTAGAAGGAGAAACAGAAGCAGCACTAGCAGACAAAATGCATTGGCTTTAGTGATACCAGGTTGCCTCACCGGTTAGGTGACACAGTTTGGGCGCTGCCTTCCCTAGAAAATGGTCCTTTGCCACACAGCTGGGTGCCTTTAGGAAATACCAAAACCATAGTTCTGGATAACTAATTAAAGGACTTGTCTCCCCACAGACTCCACCTGCAAGTTCAAGGCCTTTGGGCCAGGGGAAAGCTGAGTCAACGACTTTCAGATCACTCTTTCAGAGTAAACCTTTTTAGTCACTTTCCCAAGGGGATTCATTTCCTGTTAGGACTACAAGAAAGTACCACAAACATGGTGACTTAAAACAAAAGAAATTTATTCTGTCACCGTTTTAGAGGCCAGAAGTCCAAATCAGCAGGGCTGTTCCCACCATGGGATCACTCCTCAGCCCTGGGAGCTTGTGGTGGCTCCAGACTTGGCCACCTTACTCCAACCTCTGCCGCCTCCTGTGCGGTATCTGCATCCAGTCTCCCCCCCACCTTAAAAGGACACCAGTGATAGTATTTAGGATCTAGCCAGATAATCTGGGAAGAATCCTTAATTCTATCTGTAAAGCCTTTCCAAATAAGATAAAATCACAGATTGCAGGAATTTGACACAGGTATCTTTGGGGAGGCCTTTTTCAGCTTACTACTCCAAGTAGATTCTGTGAAAAGGGGGAGAGTCGAGGGAGGGGTGCTTTCCGGGAATATGTGGCATCGTGCCACTCCCTAAGGCCTGACTCCTCTTCCTCTCTTCCAGGTGGATGGTGACCTCCTGGTCCGCCTGTACCCGGAGCTGTGGGGGAGGTGTCCAGACCCGCCGGGTGACCTGCCAGAAGCTGAAAGCCTCTGGGATCTCCACCCCTGTGTCCAATGACATGTGCAGCCAGCTCGCCAAACGGCCAGTGGACACCCAAGCCTGTAACCAACAGCTCTGTGTGGAGTGGGCCTTCTCCAGCTGGGGCCAGGTAAGAGGCCAAAGAGGGTTTTATTTGAAAGGCAAATCTAAAGGTGTGGATGGTGCCTCCATAGGAAGTAAAAGGACCACCAGTGCTCTCTCTCTGATGATCAGACTTTCACACTCCCGTCAACTAATCTGCCCAGAGCTCTTTATATAACTCACATTTCCCGTATTTGCACTTTTCCTTTCTTTCCACCTTGAGGTTTTCCTATTCTCCAATCATCTGGCCCTCAAAGACCTCCCTCAGACTCAGTTTCTCTAAGGTCATCCTTGCCCCGGGGTCCTGTGGTGAACAAGTAATCCAGATTGACCAAGACAGTGTTCCTTAGAATGCCTAAGGTAAGATTGGTTTACACTACCGTAGGATTGATAATGGGCTCATACCTCACATCAACACTGTAGATGTGTGTTACCACATGGCACCCACATATCAGTGAAGCCATCTGATCTTTCTCCTTTTGATTAACTTGCTTAGTGTAACCTCATCCATGTTGTTGCAAATGGTAAGAATTCATTTTTTATAGCTATATAATAGCTATATAGAAATGTGTTTGTGTATACATAGAGCAACTCATCAATTGTTGGGCACTTTAGGTTATTTCCATAACTTGGCTGTTGTAAACAGTGAACACAGGTGTGCATATACCCCTTTGAATTTTCATTTTTGCATTCTTTGTGTAAAAATCTAGGAACCGAGCTGCTGAATCATATGGTTTTTCCATAGGGGCTTGCCCTATCTACATTCCTACTAACAGTATACAGGAGTTTCTTTTCTCCACCCCCACACTATACTTATTATTTCTGGTCTTTTTGATGTAAGCCATTCTCTGTCAGATATATGATGTACAATTATTTTCTCCCACTGGTGTGCAGTTTTTTCGGTTTGATATAGTCCCATGTTTATTTTTGCTCCCAACAATATTCCTGTGGCCATTTTGCCTTTGTCTTAATCTACACAGGTAATCTAAGTGTAGGTTTATTTCTGGGCTCTTAGTTCTATTCCATTAGCCTGTGTGTCTATTGCTATGGCAAAGTTTGAAGTCTGGGAGTTTGATGCCCCTCGTCAGGATTGCATTGTATATTTGGGTCTTGTGTGGTTCCATATAAATTTCAATATTTGTACTATTTCTTTGAAGAATGCCATTAATTTCAATAAGATGGCTATTTTCAACAATGTTGATACTTCCAATTCATGAGCAGGAAATCTGTTCCCATTTCTATTTATTTTAATGATGTCCTTAGGGTTTTTTTTTTTACATATGTCTTCCTTCCTGCTCTTGCGTAGTTGCTCTATGGAGGACTTCCAACACTATATTATGTAGTGACTTTTCTTGTACCTGATCTTAGCAAGAAACTGAAATTTTTTCTTCTAGTATGCTGCTTCTAAGATCAAGACACAGACAGGATATTCACTCTCACCAATACAACTCAAAATTTTGTTGGAAGTCCTAACAAGAAAAAATAGGTGACAAAAAAATAAGACATCAATTATACCAAATTGGATAGAAGTCATCACTATTTGCAGATGATCTGATAATGTACATAGAAAATCCCAGAGACTATACTGTGTTTATTCTAATATCTCTTTATTAAAGTGGCAAGCTACAAAATTAATATGTAGAAATCTGTTATGCTTCTATGCATAACAAACTAGCTGAAAGAGAAATCATGAAAATAACCCCATTTGCAACCACATAAAAAAGAATTGCATATCATGGAATAAGTTTAACCAAATAGGTAAAACATTTGTACACTGAAACCTGTATGGCATTGTTCACAGAACTAGAATATTCTTGCTTGTGGACTGGAATATAGAGATTCAATTTCAGCACTATTTGTAACAGAAATAAACCAAAAAAGGGGCATGAACTTATTTGGAGCTACAAAAGCATTCCTGAAAAATGGGGCTATCAACACCCCCGATGCCACACTGTACTAAGAGTAATAGAAATCACACAGCTTAGTAGAAAAGTCAGAGCCCACAAATAAAACCATGAGCATCTAATTAACAAAAAGAGGAGTTTATGATGAAGCAAGGAAAGTCTCTTCAATAATGGTGCTGAGAAAACTAGATAGTCACATGAAAAAAAGAATGAAACTAAGCCTCTCTCACACCATTCAAAAAAATTATTCAAAATGGATTGGAGATGCAGAGAAGAAAACATAGGCATCACAATCCTTAAAGCTACTTGTGGTCATTAGACTGCAAAGGTAAGAGAAAAAGCCACCTTACTCTACCCAACTATATATAGAACAACATATTTAAAAATGAACACAGGAGCTGGAAGAGAAAAAAAAACCTTCTCCAAAGAAGTCATGCAGAGACCTACAGACATGTGAAAAGGTGTTTATCAACTTTTATTGTTAGAAAAATGAAAACCAAAGCAATGGTGTAACACCTCACAACTGTGAGAATGGCTATTACCCAAAAGACAAGTGTTGGGGAGAATGTGAGTAGAAGGCAACCTTAGTACTAGATACTAGTGGTGGAATGTTAAATTGGAGCATCCACTTTGGAAAGCAAGATAGATATCTCTTTAAAAGTTAGTTACCAGATCTGGGTTTTACCCAAAAAACACACCAGTTCAAAGGGGTATGTGTCTCCCAGTGTTCATTCAGTGCAGCATTTTGACAGTCAAGAGTTGGAACCAACCAAACTATCCATCAACAAATGACTGGATGAAAAGATGGTGATGTATATATACACAGTGAAATACTCCAACTATAAAAGGGATTAAATCCTATTTACAACATAAATGAACTAAATAAAATAGACATGAAAGGTTTTCAATTGTATACAAAAGGATAGAATTTGATGTAGTTTATAGTGCCTTATTAATGCACACCTGAATCTTGCCTAACATTATAATGCAATGTTATTTCAATTAAGAACAAAAAGTAACTTTCCCACATCTTCCAGGAAACCCAAAGGATTGGAAATTGTCAGTTTCCTGTAGCCCCCACAAAATCTGTTGAGAAGTTAGTTTAACTGAGAATATTTTAAAGATCTTCTCAGTTTTATTCAACAATTCATAAACAGGGCAGTCTCTCAAATAGCCACACAGAAAGGAATTATAAAGAGCTGTGCAAACTGAAAGGCTTTTAAATGAACAAGGTCACCTTTTAGGGATGGACGATACAATCACAAAGCTCTTCACTGGACAGTTACAACTCAAAATATGTTGGAACTAGCTATCTTCATATATTACTATGCTCCTTACCCTCCAAATTTCCTATTGAGTGAAAAAATTGTTGCTACCACTAGAGAAGAACAAATGTCACTTGGGAGAAAAGTAGTCACAGAGTTCATTTGTATCCCTGGTGAGTCCAGGTATAATGCATAGAACTGATCGATTTCTGGCACCTCTAACAATCTCCCCCACCTCTAACCTAATGTTGTTCCATAAAGAGGCATGAACTCAATTTTCTCTTCCCTGGAAAAGTCCACTTCTGATGGTTCTCATTCAGTAGCTTGAGACTTATACATGAGTTGCTATGCCATATTACTAAGGTCATTCAAACTTTAAGATGAATCACCAGCAGGTCTTAGGAGAAATGCAAATCTAATATAACAGGACTGGCGTAGCACTTTGCATGCTCAGTTACTAAATATTGCAAGTGATGACGATGCTATCTGGCCCACTGAACATACTTGTTAAAAATAGCAAGGCTTGAGGTATTAGAAACAAACTATAGGGAACTGCTTACTCTCACAGTCCTGTTGAAGCAGTTCTTCTGATGACATTACTGAAATGTGTTTCAATCTGCAGCTGCTCCACAGACATCCACTTCTGTGAGATTGGTAATGATTTCTGATAAGAAAAGCATTTGCATCCAGTGTTATGCAAATATCCACTCCTCCATCTGCCTACCACTTTAGTCTAAGTAGGACTAAAATCACTTGCTAAGTTGTAACAAACTGACTTCATGTAATAATTAAGCTTTGCTCCTTTCCTCCAACATACATTTTTGAGGCATCTATCTTGGTTCGGGGATGTGTTCCATAAAAATAGTTTGCAGGAAAGGTATGAGATCCTGAAGAGGACTATATCTTGAATAAGGTGTTTAGGTAATATTAAGTAGGAGTCATGATCAGGTTATTCTGTCAGTAGTATGGTTAAGAGAACTTGGACTTCTGTTTTGTCCAGGACTAGACAAAAGAGGAACAGTGTAGGTGATAAATTATACTGGTTATAATGAAGACACTGGAATAGAGGGGATGAAGTTGGTCCCCCTATGATGATGCAATTCACAAGGTGGGCACAACTCCTGGCTACCAGGTAGCTAACATGTCCCAGGTTTATGGATTGAATAACTAGGAAGAAAACGATCAGGGAGAATTAAGAAATTGTTTGTGAGATAGCCAAGTAGACAGAAGTTGGATGTGTGGATCTACAAGAAAACTGGCTAAATGTGACCATAAGTAGGCAAGTGGTGGCCAAGAGTAATAGGTTAAGATCACCCTGGGGAACACTAAATAAAGTAAGAAAAAATATAGAAAGTGTATTCACAGAAAAGTAATTCCAGAAGAAAGGGTCAGTGGCATCAAATGCATAGGAATTTAACAATGAGAGTAAGCACTGGCCAGTGGAACTTAACCTATAACCAATCATTCTCCCTGTGAAACGCACCTTCATTGGGGTAACTGGCACAGAACTCAGACTAGCAATGACAGTTATATGTGAGACTGGAGAAAATAGAGCTGCTGGGGACACATTACTCTCAAAATTCTCACTTATTGGCAAGGGCCATCAACAAAATGTCAGATGAGAAACTCTAGGTCCTCCTAATATCACAGAAACATGAAATCACAGCCAGAACTGTGCTCTGAAAAACAGTCAAATGTCTATAGCAGCCAAGCTAACACCTAATAAGGGACTCTTTAGAGCCTATATGTATCTTCCCAGTTCACAGCTTCTAACATCACTTGGTCAGAATTATGAGGTTGACAAGACTTGGTTTACTTGACCATAGCAGAAGGAACCATCACAGACTTTAGGCAAAGTTACCTGATTAGGTGGGTTCTTGTATCTTAACTCCTTCCCCTTGGGGAGTTCTTAACCTTTGAGGTCCTGTGAGCATCTTCTGAAAACTGGCACTTTTTACTAGAAAAAAAAAAGATTCCCGCTTATAATTTCAAAGGTTCATGGCCCACTATGGACCTTAGGAGTCCAAACGCCCTCTCTATTCCCGCCCCCCAAAATAAGAGCCTTCAGAAAGAGTCTGGTTCTGCCAGCTAGGGAAAGGTTAATTTCCAGAAGTCCACACTACATAGCTTTGCCTAATTTTGTTCAACCATCCTGGGTCTAACCTGGGAGAAATCAAGTCAAAGATGGTCAGTTATTTGGATGAAATCAGCAAGGAAACAAACTAAATTACCCTCTGATCTGAACAGGGAGGGAGCCTGGACTTAGAAGTCGTTAGCTCTAAAGTTTAATAACACATTTTGCCAAAAAAACACCTTTCTTGTGGTGAATCTGGGAGGGGGCTGACAGTCTGTAGTGGCTGTGCACCACCATTAGGCATTTGCTAGTAGAATGTTCAGTTGTCAGACCACAGGAGAGCTGGCCACCAACTGTGGCATCCTACATGCCACACAGCCCCCCTCACTGGTGCCACCTTTTTCTGTTTACCAGTGCAATGGACCATGCATCGGCCCTCGCCTTGCTGTGCAGCACAGGCAAGTTTTCTGCCAGACACGGGATGGCATCACCTTACCGTCAGAGCAGTGCAGTGCCCTGCCAAGGTAAGAGAAAGACAGCAGTCAGTGATGTTTCTCCTCCAACCAGCCCTTCCACCTCCATTTCCCCCCAGTCATCAGCCTCTCAGCCCCTGGCCTAGTGTTGGCCAAATGGGTCAAGTTGGCCTGTCTGTACTGGGGATGAAAGGTGCTGTTTCTGTCAGGGAGCACCATGCCTGATACTGTAAGAGGCCTGAACGAGCAGGAGGTGTGGTTCCCCACAGTGGCGGCCTTACCTCAAGGGCTCCACCCGCCATACACCTCCTTTTAGAAATATGCTGAGACCAGAACCCTCATCCCTGGATCTCTCCCTATTATTGCTCTCCAGTCCCCAGCCCTATCATACCTCCTGTTGCTGCCTCCCCCCTGGGCTGAGGGCTCAGTGATCCCTCCAAAGGCCCCAGCTTCAGGCTCTACTCTGGGAAGAGCTCATTCTCAGGTCATTCAGTGACACTGTCGAGAAAAAAAATTAAAAGCTGGTGACCCAGTTAAAAGAAGTGGCCTTTTGGCCCTCCCTGGTGGCGCAGCTGGTTAAAGCACAGCACTAAGAACCTTAAGCCACTTCCGCATGAGTTGGATTCCCGCCTGCCCCGGAGGTGACCACATGGCGTGGCAGACCTCTCCTGACCCGCCCACTGCTCCCCTCAGCAGTGTACTTTGTCGATCTGCCTGTTCTGTACCCCACTCTGTCTCTGGTGAATCCTCTCACCCTTCGCATCTCTGGCCTATACCCCAGTTCTGTATGAATGAATAAATAAATCTTTAAAAAAAAAAAAAGAAGTGGCCTTTTGCATAGCCCTTCAGTAACAGTAGCATGCTGAGCCTAGGTCTGGCAGCCCTGAAAGTTCTTGAGGAGTGCCCAACACCTTTGGGTTTGCAACCTTATTTCACTTCTGGCTTCCTGGCCATCCCCAGCAGAGGCAGACCCTAACCCTGCCACTCTCTCCTTACAGGCCTGTGAGCACACAGAACTGCTGGTCAGAGGCCTGCAGCGTCCACTGGAGGGTGAGTCTGTGGACCCTGTGTACAGCGACCTGTGGCAACTATGGCTTCCAGTCGCGGCGCGTGGAATGCGTGCACATCCGCACCAACAAGGCCGTGCCTGAGCACCTGTGCTCCTGGGGACCCCGGCCCGCGAACTGGCAGCGCTGCAACATCACTCCATGCGAAAACAGTACGTTCCAGCCCCAAAGAACCTTCTGTAAATTTCCCAAGGCAGCTCGGCTGCAGAGGGCCATCCCTGGGACCCAGCCTGAGCAGAAGGCACTGGGTCAGGCTTCCCAAGGATTGTGAGCTGGGTTTTATCAGAGGGCTGTAAGCCTGTGTGCAGTAACTTGTGCGCTCATGTTGTGGCCACAAAAGGTGCTGATGTGTGCCATGGACTCCCAGTTTCCTCCTGGCCTCAAGGAAGTGAAGGGTTATTGGCCAAGTGCTAGATGAAATACACCTCCAGCAGTTTGCTGGTGCCCAGGGAAACAACTAAATGGTGGTTCTTGAGGCCAGACTACTAGAAAAAGCACTGCTCACAGTGAAGAAGCACACAGAGCGCCCCCCCCACACACACACTCTGCTGACCTTCCAGCCCCACGGGTACTCACCAGAACTGCAGAGGCACGTGTCCCCGGGATCGATACCCATTCACAACCTCAACTTGCTGTCTTCTTCCACCCAACACCAGCATTTGTATCCCAGTTGAGTGAGTCGGTCTATTTTCTCATTCTCTGGTCTTCATCCCTGTGGAAAACCATCTCCGTTTTGCTTGGGGTCCAGAGGAAGAAGAAATAGACCCCCCCACTCTTGTTCTTCCTCTGGACCTCAAGCAAAACAGAGATGGTCTCCACAGGGAAGACGAAAAAGAATGAGAAAATCAAGAAACGCTGGGGTGCAGTTTTGCCCCATGAAGGCCTTGCTGACAGATTCCCAGCGCTGTGGCAGAAACAGCCCTTGCTGTCTCTGCAGTGTGGAGGGGTGGACCTTCCTCTCTTGTGGGGTGCTCACCACAATGTTCTGCTAAGGCATGGCAGGTGGAAGGAATAGAGAGTTTTAGGTGGAAAATACAAGAAACAAATGTTTGCAGCTACTTCAAGGGGAGGTGTTAGGTCTCCTGGGAATCATTTCAAGGAGACTTGCTTACTAAATACCACAGAGGGGGTAGCCTGCTCCATCTCTACAGCATACCTGAACCCCATCAGTCCTGGCTTCTTTGCCTGGTTGGCACCCCCTGGCCACTGACTGGGGCCAGCAGCCCCACAGGGACTGCAAAAGTGAGCAACAGCACCCAAGCATTGGGGGGAGAAACACCCATGTGCAGTCTTTTCTTTAATCCCTTTTCTCAAGCTCATAGCAGATATCTTTACAGGCCTGGCCTAGAGCTCAGATGGTGGACTTAACTTTTTGTTAGTTACCAAAGAGCTAGACTTCCATGTCCAGGGAAGCATTGCCAAACCCTTTTCTAGAAGGACCACTGGGTTCTGCTTGTTCCCTGCAGGGTATCAGGTAGTCCGTGAGCGATGAGCAGGAAGGCAGTGGTCCTGGAACTGAAAACAAATTATCAGAAAGAACACAACCATTCAAAACTCTGGAGTTGAATGCTTGGGGGTCCGTGGGCTGCATGTGGCCATTGTGGCCCTCTCTGCTTAACACCCTCAGAGCCACATCCAAAATATCTACTGTGCCCACCAGGCCCTGCCTGACTCTCCAATACTAACTGCCTTGGGGTGTGTATTAGTACCACAAAGTGGGTGTCTTCACACAATAGAAAGGTATTGGTTAGAAGCCCCACATTAAGCTGGGGATAGGCTTGGTTCTTACCACAGGCTCCCAGGGACATACAGCCAAGCCTCTCCTTAGGTAGCAGCTGCCAGCCTTCCATGGCAATCATGATCTGTAGATACAACTCCAGTACCCATCACCTGGGCCACATGGTGCTGTCCTGTGGGTCTTGCCTCAAAAGTAAAGGAAAAAACGTATCATAGAGTGGGACAAGCCTTCCTAGGGGCTGAGGCAGTCCTGACAGAGGGAAAAGCTAAGAGAGAGGAAGCAAACTATCAGAAAGGCAGCAAGGGTGGGCCCAGGGCCAGCCCATTATCATTGTGCAGGCTGGTGGGTCCCCCTGTGGGTATCCTTGGGTGGGGGGAGGCTGAGCTCTGCCAAAGCAAGGCTAACCCCAGGTGCTAGACAGTGCTCACCCCTCCCGTGATGGTCACTCCCCCAGAAAGACCCAGAAAGCAGTAAGGGGCTGCAGCCATTAGCCCATTTCACATCTCCTTTCCTCACCCCTCTCCTCCTTTCCCAGTGGAGTGCAGAGACACCACCAGGTACTGCGAGAAGGTCAAACAGCTGAAACTCTGCCAACTCAGCCAGTTCAAATCTCGCTGCTGTGGAACTTGTGGCAAAGCGTGAAGACAGGGCACAGGGAAGAGCTCTGTCCTGGCCACACAAAGGACTCACGCAACCACCTTGGACAGAACTTAAGCTTTCTTTGTTTTATTTATTTATTTCCCCCTCCCACTCACCCCCAAGATACACCTTCATCCCACCCCTTACGTCCCCTCCCCCAGTCTTGAGGACCTCAGCATATCTCTTTCAGTTAGCTGGAGGACACAATGCTGGGAAAGGACATGGACAGAGGTCTAAAGGAGGTTGCAGAGCAGTTTGAGTCAGAGGACAGAGCGGGCTCCCTCCAAAACCTGGGTCCTGAACAGACCTAGGACGAGGCTATCACAGCCCTCAGGATAGGAGGGAGCCAGCGCCAATAGCAGGTGAGAGAAAGGAGGGCAGGGGTGCCTGGGGACTGTAAAGCATCGATGCAGACTTAGGCCAGCATGTGCCTCCTCCTCTGCCCCTCAGTGTGGAAGGGCCACACTGAGAAGCTCAAGCAGAGGCACAACTCGCTCTTCTGGGGGCAGGCAAAGGACAAGGACACAAAGCTAACAAGTAGGGATAAAGGAGACAACATCCCAGTAAGCCCGAAGTGCGCACTGGTACAGAAAACAAGAGGAGGAAGGAAGGAGACAGAAGCAAAAAGCAAGCTTTGTGTGCTCCTCGGTGGGGAGTGTAGCTGAGCCCCGATGCCCTGAGGGAGGTGTCGGCGCTGCAGGTAGTAGACGTACCCCACATATGGTCAGTGAACTGGACACACCGCAGAGGCAGTGGGGCCTGACCACCTCTGGCTTCTTGAAACTAAGAGTCCTTGGTCTGGAACTAATACTGATGTGGGCCAGTATAGTATAAATACCTGAGTGATCCGTCGGTATGACCTGTGTTGTACCACTTCGGGACATGGAACCAGGGTTACTTTGTGAAAAACAGTGTATCGGTTTGCTGCCATCCAGCCATAGCGACCATCGCGTTCCAGGACTTGGAGAGCAATAGCAGGCAGGGCCTCCTGCAATACAGTGAGCACTGCCCTCCCGTTTATACAGCAGACTGAGGTACACACAGGGTGTGGTGGCAAGGCCAAAGGATAACTAAAGCTGCCATGACAGTCCTCCAAAGTTTTTCAGCCCACTCCTTGTACACAATGAAACGCTATACTATTCTAGGAATATACACCGGTGTCGGCAAGTTACTAATTCAGTGCAGTGGCTTGGCGGGAGTGAGGTGGGCCTCCTCCCACCGTGTGGCCATGTGTAGTGCTGGGTTAGCAGGGCGGGGCAGCCAGCCAGTACCCCTCAGATAAACAAATGTCCCCCTCACAAATCCTCATTAAATGCCACTTACCCAGTGCGACCAGTGACATTTTTCAGCCAACCTGAAAGTAAAATGGGGGGAGAGAGACAATATTTAGCTGTGTCGTCCTCAGGTGAGCTATGATGACTAAGGGCGGGGGTGGGGTGTGGGAGAGGGGTCTGTCTTCCTTACCACAAAAAAAAAAAAAAAATGGGCTTTAAAAAATCATGTTACTTAAATTTCAGTGTCAACTTTATTTAAAATAAAAGAGAATGTTTTCTATGTATATCTTTTGTGAATATTTATTAGGATTTCTTGTATAAAAAGTGCAATATTAATAATTGTACATTGTTCATCCAGAAAACAAAATATTTGGGGGACTTTTTATTAACTTCCTGCAGTTGTGTTCCTGTAAACTCAGTGATAATACGGTCTTGTTCCTATTTTACATACAACCTGGTGTTTAACTCTGGACCCATTCACTGTGTATAGATTGCTTTGTAAAAGCTAACATGGGATAATGGGGCAACAGAAGGGGGCTCATTTGTGACACAGAGTTATGCATGGAATGAAGATAAATTCCATACTACTACTACTAATGTGACTGACTCTTTCTAGTTCAATACTATGGAAAACCAGTGGCCAATATTCACACTTTCTAAATAGCAGGTGTCTTGCAGCCCCCACCCCACCCCCCACCTGTTGGACTGTAACAGTTTGAGCTGGAGGACCTGGGGCTGGGGTGGGAAGTGGGGTGCTCCTTGCACGAGATGAATGTACATTTACTGTTTGTTCTGTGAATTGGGACTCAGCAGCTCACAAGATTATGAAGGTTGCTGAATAATGTGGAAGGAGGCATTTCCTCCTCTAAAACACAAAACTGTATTTATATTTTTTTTGTACAGATAATACAGCTTATTTATTTAAATCTTGTTGTTTGAGTCTCTATTAAGCTCAGCCTTCCCATCTGGTTTTGTGCAGGATGGGAGAGGGGTCATCAATGTCTATCTGAAGTAAAAGAAATTGTTCTTTCCAGTTTTGCATGTGAAGCTGGGTGCTTACAACTGGAAGGGCCACTGTCGAGCAACCCAGAGGAACTGGTTTGCAGAGATACACGTGTTCGGCCTTAGCTACCCTGAACAGTCATCTTATTTGCAGCCCTATGTAGTGGCCAGATGGAGCCATCATACCTTCAAGAAGAAAAGTGAGCACAATACCTCTGTGGATAGATGTGAACTTGGCTGCAAGACTTGTCTCGCTCCAGGGGAAAGTTTCTGCTAACAGAGGCAGACACAGCAGGAAGCAGGTGTTCTGTGCAGAAGTTCTAAAGATGCATATTAATAGGGCTAGCATCTATAGAACATTAATACATTCAATCCTCATGTCAACCCTGTGATTTTCCCCAATTACCTGTGGCGAGACTGAAAAGCCCAAGGAAGGAGGTAAACCCACTGATTCAAATCAGTGTTTGCTGTCTAGCCAGAGCCTCGCACCTACCCACCTCACTACATTGAGCTCCTGGTGCGAGAGCAGCCGTGAGTGGCCGCTGGGCTCATGCAGTATGCTCCCTATTGCTGGAGGTCGGTAGAAAGTAACAATAAGACATTTTATTAGTGCTGTTGCGTTCTTGTCTCCCAAAACCAATTCTTAGGACATTCTAGGTCTCCTATCTCGCAGATCTTAAGGCAATTTAAAAGAAAACTACTGTGGGAAATGCAGAAAAAAATAGAGGTACATTTGTAAGGTCTTCACAAGCAGGCTGTGGTGAAGGGCTGCAGGTAGACAGGGCCCACAGTGAGCCTCTGTGAAACAATCAAAGCACCTCCAGTCTGGAAGCCACAAGCCAGCCTGCTTCCCCACAGCTCCCCCACATATCACACTCCAACGAGCAGTGTAAAAATACACCAGCGAGCTAGTCTTGAACTTCCAATTACTTCCTAAGAAGCTTTAGGTGGTGCTTTAGAGAAAATGCCAATACTAGCTCTATAAATACTACCAACAACCTAACAGCATCCTACAGAGACCCAATGGGGAGATAAATAGAAAAGAAATGCTGGAGCAAAATCCCAGGAAGGCTCAAGTGGCAAAATCCCAGGAAGGCTCAAGTGGGAGAAGGGCTCAAATCAAACACATGGAACATTTTCCTGCCAAAATCGCAGAGCCCAGCAGGGAGAAAGAGCAATTCCTACCAACATGCCACCAAGAAATGGCCACAGTGTAGAAGCTTGGAGTCTTAATCACAGGTCAGATGCAACTAAAATTCCTGCTGCCCTCCCTGCACCTCTTACGCACTTTGCTTTTACAAAGGAGTTGGTGACATTGTTACCTCTAGCCAAACCTCAGCTTCTGATTCCAGCAGCTCAGGGTTTTCAACTGATTGTTGTCACCCCTAAATTGGAAGGCAGATATTGGTCATCAAAGCTTTGCTAACAAGAACTCACTTGTTACCTTGCCCATCAAGTAGAGGCTCACACCACCATTCAGGTGTATTCTGAAAGCACCTGGCCTCCATCAACCAGGTGTCAGGACTGTGATAACACAATAAACAGATGTCACTCACCTCTGTTTCCAAGAGGCAAAAATCTTCAGCCAAGAATCCCAGGCTACTCCTAAAGATACGTTTTATGTATGTGCAAACGGCAATTCAATGTGTAGTTTTATGTGAATGCAGAGAAAGCAGACACTGAGAAGTGATTCTCCTTCAGGTCATAAATACAGTTTGTTTAGGCAGAATGCTTAAAAGGGCCTCAGAGATTGTGCCATCAGCACTCAGACAGGGAACTTGCCTCCATCTCCAAGATGACATAAACAACTATTCCCCAGGTCTAGGTGATGGCCAGGGATCCCATAAAGGGTAGCAGACAAGCTGTGAACTAGTTGCCAGGTAAACAACTCTAGAAAAGATTTAATGGTGCAGGCAAGACATATGTGATAAGGTGTATCCTGGGTTTGGCTGTCTTTCTCCCAGTCCCTCCCATCACTTTTTATATAATAGTGAAAATGCCAAGAAATGACTTAGCAGAGGTCAGTGGAAAGATGACTAAGCTATTCAGTCAGGTAGTTTCCCCACAGCTTGAGCTCAGCACATCACGGTGTAAAGCCCTGAGAGCCAAGGTTCTTCATCTGCACAGCCCCACCCCTCCCCCCAGACACTCAAGCCACCTGCAAGCAGGCCCCAGGCCTGATTCCTCCACTTACCTGCACTGTGAGGACCCAGTCTTCACCCTTCCAGATGAATGGAAAACCACTGAAGACCTTCTCTTCTAGATCTCACTCTACTCAGACACTAGAGAAGCCTTCATCCTTTTGCATTACCTCCCCCTAGTTTTTATTTCTCCATCACATACCTTCTTCTTTCAGAGTTCAACAGATACTTGATTAGCAACAACTCTGTGCCAGACTAAGGCACCAAGTCACAGAAATGAAAATCAAGTCCCTGCTCTCAGGCAGTTCACAGTCCTACCCAGGAAGCAGGCACATCCCACCACAAATGCCAACATGACCTATTCTGATTTTGAAGCCCACGTTTTAGTGAAACTCCAGCTCACTTTTCTTCACCTTGTTTTCTCCACAGTCAATATCCAGGAATGGCTCCCTTCTTCTCTCCTCTGTCTCTGGAGCCTGAGAAGTCCTGACTGAACTCCTTAAGTCTATGTGGTTTCCTTAAATCTGCTTTCCACATAACAGCTAGAGCTATGGTTACATTGTGTGCAAGGACATCAGTGTAAACTGACCTATATCAGTTTAACTGAAATCTATACACAAGGAAAGGTAGCTAGGACTTAAAATATCAGCTCATAAATCTACCTTCAAAGTGCCCATTGCAAGCATTTTAAGTAATATTATCTCCATCTGCATCAGAGGATTGTGGATTAGACAAGGCTCATTAATTGCATGTCAGTGCCATGAACAGCCCTGGACAACTGGAGAACGCACGAGCATCACCGCCCTTGTGTAGTGTGGGAATCACAACCCAACAGCCTGGAGCTCCAAGTCCAGAGCTGTCCCCTGTTCTACATACTCTGGGTCTGCTTAATTGAGCTGAGAGCAGCTTTGGCTGATCCTACCATTGGAACATTCACCTTGGAGTAACTGTTTTTTGCCAAAGTGCCTAGGGTTGGACAATAGCACTTAAGGTTAAGGAGATTATCCAATTGCACCGGGCCATTTTGCTAGCATTTCTCTCTGTGCCAGAATTGATCTGATTTTGTTCACTGAAACACATCACCTTAAGTAATGAGGCTGTGTGGAGAAATGAGTTCCAGCTTCCTCTGATGGAGCTATGAAGACAATCCAGGAAGTGCTGGTCAGCCCAAATGACCAGCCCATTCAAAGAGAAATCTCAAAGGACCATACCTTCATGTTGGTAGGTATCTGGATAAGGGCCAGACTTCTCGACGTATCCTGAGGCCCCTGGGATGACCCAGCTGCATCTCTGGCCACTGTTTCTGGGTGGCTGGCTGATGATCATCATCAGTTCCTTGAGGTTCCATGCTCCATTCTCCTTTCCCTTTCTCCTCGCTGAGAAGCATGAATGCCAGCCACTACCCCCACCACCATCTACTCTCCCCTGGTGTACTCTCCTTGGAGTCCAGGGCAGGACAAATATGGAGACTATAAAATGTTTGTCACAATGCTTCTTAAAGACTGCCCAGTTTTGCTTTACCCCACTTCCTTGCAGCAAAGATGGAAAGCTAGGTCTCTCAACCATTTGCTAACCCACAGGAATGGATGCAACCTGAGTCCCAAAGTCAATATCAAAGGTAAGGAAGCCTATAGTCACAAAAGTATCTCTTTCCTCCTATTGCTTTTCTCTTACCCCTCTGCACACATCCACTCATTTTAGGGCCAACTTGAGATTTTTGGCTAAAAAATAAAACTTAAGTACAGTAGCCCCGCTTCTAACTAGAATAGATCCTAAAATATGATCTTTTTTGTTGAAAGATGACAGTGGGGCCTGGTAGCACAGCGGGTTAAAGCACAGCACTAAGAAGCTAAAGCCACTTCTGCATGAGTTCGATTCCCGCCTGCCCCGGAGATGACCACATGGCGTGGCAGACCTCTCCTGACCCACCCGCTGCTCCCCTCAGCAGTGTACTTCATAGATCTGCCTATTCTGCTCCCCACTCTGTCTCTGGTGAAGCCTCTTGCTGCCCCTGAGCCTATGGCCTGTACCCCAGTTCTGTATGCACAAGTAAATCTTAAAAAAAAAAAAAAATGATGGTGGGAATACAAAACAAAGTGACCAAAAGAATACTAAGTTGTCCAACATAATAAAAGCACGGAGATGGACGAGACCTGTATACTACAACGAACAAGGCTAGAGAAAGGGAACAGAGGAAGAGAAGTGAAGTTGAGGCAGGTCACATCTCAGCTGCCAGTCACAATCTCAGGGAAGTCACACCCTCCTTCCAAGTCAATACCTCAGTCTCCTAACTCAAAACACTCAGCACAGTCACAAGTACTAGCCCAACTCAGTGCCTGGCAACTCAGAAAAGACTTCCTTGTAGAAGGTCCAAGAAGGTCTTCAGAAAAGACCCCTTTCTTCTTAAAGCTTATTGTTCAAAAAGGGGAAGTGGAAAAAGGAAAGTTTCTAGCGATGGTAAGATGCACTTGTCCTTGTTGGTGCAAGTGCCAAGTGCCAGGCCCATTAGACCACAGAGTCCTGGCAAGGGCACCACTCCTCTTGCTGCCCAGATGCCTGCAGTTCATGGCATGCAGATGCCCCACCCTAGCCCACCACCACCTGTGTGGATGGCAGCTCCATCCTCCCGTCACTCAGATCCCAGCATCATGCTGATTGCCTCTTATTCTCTCTCCACCTCCAATCAGCAACTCTGTGGGGCCCACCTTCAAAACACAACCAGGAAGTGACCCTCTGCTCACTACCACATATAGGTTTATCTCTATGTGATAAGCCTCGGACCAGACCCTGCTTCTCCCTGGCCCCACTGCTGTCCCCTCATGGTGACCGCAATGACAGCTATATAAACCAGGTCTGAGCACTTCTCAGTTGCAAGCTTGACATTTATCACCTCAAAGTGAAAGCCAACTTCCAGACAGTGGTCTCTGTGGGCCTCGCTAGCCTCCTGACGGCTCCCTGAACACACCTGCACAGAAATATGTCCACCTCAGGGCTTTTACTCGAGCCATTCCCTGGTGTCATTATTCCCTCCTTCAAGCATCTCCAACCTCACTTTCTTAAGCAGGCGCTCATCCACAGCATCAAATACAAACTCCCATTTACTTAGCATGCTTTTTATTTATCGCATGTTGGTTGCTTTTATACATACACAAGATACTATTCTATAAAATTATGGTGCCTATTTTTGTTTACTGCTGTGTATCTCCCCCACTAAAAGATAAGTCCCAGGGCAGGAATGTGCCTGTCGTTGACTTATGTATCTAGCCCAAAGAACCCAAATAGGTATTTTCTAAAGTAAATGCATTATGTACGTAGAGATGGAAGGAGGGAGGAGGAAGAGGGGTTAGCATTCCCACCATCCCGACCACCCTTATAAGGCGGTAAATGTGGGGGGGGGGGGCAGGGAGGCATATCTAGGAGGAAGAGACCCTTGGGAGGATACTGGCGTGTCACCACCCCTCAGACAGGAAACTCACTGAATGAAGAGGAAATGAAAGCCAGAAAGACTGAAGAAGCACCTAAAAGCCCCCTGGGTGGGTCCCCAGGAGTCACCTTCAGAGCAAGAACAGAAAGGAAGCTATCCCGGCTGGAAAAGGGCACCAGGACAACCACAAATCAGATGGACACTAGGGCCGGCAGTAAACCAAACTAGAAGACCCAGCATCTTCAGAGGTATGGAAGCAACCAGCTAAGTTATTAGCAAGGAAAACAAATCACTTCCCTACGTGCCATTGCCTAAGCACTGAGGGCAAACTAGGCCCAGGGGGTATAGCTGCTTTCTGCCTCCATAACACAATCTGGAAACACCCTTTCTCTCAGAAAACCTCTAGGAATATTTTTCTAAAATAAGGAGAATCCAATCTAAAGTCAGCAAATGCTCTAAAACAAGAGCCTGAAATTTTCAAAATCTTTTTGAATAACCTTCAGCCCCTGAGGTAATCCTTCCTACTTAAATAGTCTTGTGAGTAAGTGAGCAGCATGTACAGAAAGAAGAATTACTGCAACCTAAACAACCTTTTATTTGTTGTTGTGTGTCCAGAAGCAATTAGTAAGTGTGAATGCCATCTCTGCAAACCACAGAGAATCTCTCTCTCTCTCTCTCTCTCTCACACACACACACACACACACACACACACACACAC
>NW_004567107.1:53293675-53331800 GCF_000260355.1 Condylura cristata
CACTGACCTTTCCCAAAGCTCACCCAATCTAGTTACCCCTTAGGCCACAGGCCTACGACCTGCAAGCCACCACTTAAGAGCATTCCAAAATTCATTCTTTTCTCTCAAATGCAGTAAGCTCTCGCACCTCTTCAGCATACCCCTTCTTCAAAATCTGCAGTGTCATTCGAAAACTCCACTCATCTACAAAGATTTTCACTTATGTTTCTACAAAGATCATTACCTTGAATGCCCTGAATTGAGGTAGCTCTTGAGCCACAATTCTCAGCCCAGATGAGACCATAACCACATAGGGTTTTGTGGATGAAGTGAGATGGCTCTTGTCTTGCTGTTGCTGACAGAACCCAAGAGAACACGGAAATGCATGTGTGTGTCCAGTGCCCAGTGAGTGAACTTTCCCAGGCTCTCTGTGCCCTGCACTCTGGCTGGACCATAACCTCCCATTTATCAAGAAGCTAAAGAATCTCAGTGGTCAGGGACCAGGATGTTTCAACACTCAGAACTGACCCAGCAGCACCATAGCACCCACTGAGGTTTCTGAATCATCACAGCCAGGTTCAGCCACACGCTTGCATACATGTGTATTTTATTGTACTCCCAACTTATTTGGAAAAATGAATGATGAGCACTTGGCAGGATTTGTCCATGTGTGTTCCAGTGGTTTTTACACAATAAAAGGGTTCTATTGTCAGCATTGGAAAGTGTTGCTTCTGCCAGCTCAGCATTCATCCCTCCCTTCCCTGGAAACTACACCTCGGTTTTCCTTTGGGGACCCACCCCACCCCAGGCCTCCCACAGTTCATGTAGTTCACACAAGGTTGACCCCACACATACACACAGATCGGTCCAGGGGTGGACCCCGATTCCCGCCTGGACAATAAGCATTTTCTATCTGCCTGGCTGCAGCACACATTTCAGAGTTCAGCATGAGACTCAACTCAGGCACAAGAGACTCAATTCAGGGATTTTTACTGGAATCATCGGAAAGGAGAAGCCCTCTCACTACAGGAATGTCGTAAGTTTGTTGTTCAAAGCCACCACATGAAAAGGGTCTGCTTAAGAAGGCAATGTGGAAGAAAAACCAAAAGATGAAGAGCAAACCCCTTCCCGTCACACAAGGCCCTGGACCCTGCTGTGCCTAAACCCCTGGACGGTGGACCACCTGAGCCAACACATCATTTTCACTTGAACACTCACAATTGCAAGACTGGAGACTGACACACTGTGTGACACAGCTGAACAAGGGTCTTTCACCATAGGGTTCCATGGAATCCCCAAGATAGTTGCATGCACCCTAACTCTCCGATAGCAGGGAAATAATATGAACTTTCTTTTGTGAAGATGCAATCACAGGGCTTGTACACCACAGAAAACACCTTGAGAAAGACTAATACACATTACCTGCAGGTTTAGCTCGTATTAAAATACCCGAAGTCCCCATTCCCTTATTAGTCTAGAGAAATGAGACAAATGGGAATTCGTTTCTCCAACACTGGTGATGCATTTGTTCAGGTTTTAAAACTATATTGTGCATAATTTTTTATTCTTTTTACTAAATTGGGGTCATAAGCACAAACCATGGTGTATTTTTCCAGACTTAATAAAAGATGTGTATGTGCGTGCACCTACGTACACACACACACTTTTAATTATTGCTATTATATTGGGGTCATGATTCCTGAGCTGCCATGCCTTCCAGTTCTGCATTTTATTTTATTCTTTTGGCCCTGGTCCTACTGCCGAGCTATCAGCTGTCACTGTTTCTGTTCTATTTAGGGATCCGCCTCTAACAGCAGTTCCTGCTGCTCCTCTCCAGGCTAGTAAATGACAGAAGATCACTGGACTGTGTATGAAAGGAAAGTGGGGAGAAAGGCCAGTGCTGGACCAGCATGCTCACAGGGGGAGACGGGTTAGAGGCTGCGCACTGAGGAAAAGTACCTGAGTTTGCAGATATGAAGTTCATGGCAATGATTTTGGCAACTTAAGGGCTGCTCATTTCCAGGTTCTTGCCTCAAATTTGGACAGCTCAAGATTCCAAATAACTGACCTTCAAATATGGGAGGTGTCCCAGTATTTAGCCAAGAAAACAGCCACTCCAAGATGACAACAATAACTGAGCTCTGCTTAGAAATTTTTAAATAAAGTTTTGTTGTTGCTATTATTGTTGGTTTTGAAGCCCAGGAGAGCCTGTCATCCAAGAAATTTCATGTCTTAGCTTATAAATCATTCACAGGCACAGATGTCCAATTTCGGTCATTTTTCAGGCATTTAAGTCTCAACTAGCTGCTGGCCTGTTCAAAGGGTGTTTGTAGACACCCCTGTTTTATGATCCCCTATCGTGAAATGATAAGCATTTGGAAAAATAGGAAGTAACCCAGCTCCCTTCTAGTGAGTGAAAGAACAGACCTATCCCTAAGCCAGTAGGTGGGATGCAGAGCACAGGAAAGCAGGCAGGCAAAGTGGCTGGTCCGGGCAGTAAAATCCCAAGAAAATCAGTGTTAAGTTCAATCACAGAAGTGGAAATTTCCTGAAACCTTTTGGTTAACATCAAGCTGGATTTGCTGCCACACGTAGAGGAGGCTTGACAAGGAAAAGCCATCAGGGATTGCTTGTGTTGGTGTCCAAGAATCCAGGGGCAGGGACCAGGGGCGTCTGAGGCCCAGAAATGTGGCTTGAAGAGGAGTCCAGGCTAGCATTGCCCTGATGCCTTTTCCAGAATCCGAGCACATGTTCTGGAAGGGTCACAGGCTCTTGGGCTCCCTTTGCACCCCCAAAGCAAGGAGGAGCCCAAGCACCTGCTCAGCCAGCCATGTGGAAATTCTGAGTCTACTCTGCCAAAGAAAACACCCCTATTCCCCCCACTCCAGCACTTACGCTTAGAGAGACCTCTGTCTTCCCACTTCGAGGCCTGCCGACCAGATGTGGGTCTGGGAGATGGCGGGACAGGCCTGGCGGGACAGGCTTGCGAGCCAGGGGGCCATTTAATCCACAATTAAGATCTACACACACCCCCATGTATCTGACAACACCCTTTTGCCAACTAACTGCACAACTAAAAAGCATTTTCAGAGGAAATGACACCCTCAGCTCATCTTCATGCCCTAAATGAGTAGACCCCAAAAGGGGGCCTCGCTTTGGAAAATCTTTGTTGTCACAATCTAATGCCTGGAGGCAGTCAGCGTCACTTCTGAGGTTTGGAATAGGGTGGGGTAGACAGCTATTCTAAGTATAGTACTCTGATGTGCTTACAACAATGCCAATGAAAGCAAGGCAATGAGACAGTGCTCACCCCCCAAGTGTGCCCAGGACAGGCAGTGGACTGCTGCTCCTAGTGTCAGAACATGGCTCTAACTCAGGCTCTACTCAGATGAGAGCAAGCCCCGAGTCCCTAAGCCCTCCCCTCACCCTCTTGGGTAATATTCATGAGGGTGGATGATGCTGTCTGTACAGCCTTGGGGAATGGACTGGGGTTCACATATTAATGCCCACACACCAGGGCTCCCTGCCTCTGCGTCCAGATGCTTGCTTGACATGTATTTTACCCCATCTAAATGTGCCTCCAGATATGCATTCCAGCTAAAAGGACCCCGTGAAAATCTCAGATGTTCATTGCCTTCAGCTGCCATTATCTAGGTGGCCAGTTGGGGGGCTGCCAACAGGTGCTCATCTTCCTTCCCCACCCCACATACACCATTGAACTTTAGCATAGCAATCATGGAATTATAAGCGGCCTCAGTGAAGATGGGAGGAGGGCTATCACTGAGCAAGGAATCTCAGGAGATCTGAAGCAGACGAGGTAGACAGTGGTATGATGACAGACAGTGTAGAAGGGGAGGCACAGCTCAAAGCAAAAGATAACACAAGAGAACGGGAGCTGACAGGGAGTAAGTCTGAAGACAGAACCCAACAGGGGTTCGGGGTTTCGAATACCAGGCCCATAAAAAAAAGAGGATGGTCGCAGGAGTCAATCACAAAGGGCCCATCTTACCCTCTAGACACTGCCTTAAGCCTAATTTAAGAGTTTAGAGAGAGGAAGCCCAGAGAGAGGAAGGATCACCTTTAAAGGCATTGACCCTTGTGAAAACGCAACAAGCAGTGGGAAAGGGCCTTGATAAACTGTTCTCGACACTGTATTTTTACCTTAATGGGGGGAGGGAGAGAGTCATTGTGGAGCAAAGTAGAGAAGGAGGTTCCAATATTGGAAACTCGATATACAAAATTAATTAATAAAACATGACAGCCACGTGCTAGACTCTACCCATGCAGGTGGCCCCCACTCTAAAGCAAGGCCAGGACAGGACCTGCTCTGGTCACCTGGCCATGCCACAGGGCCACTTTGTGCCAGGACGGGCAGGGGACATCGTCACTGGTGCTGGAACCCCAGCTCAGTCAACATCCCTTGGGCACCACATCTCGAGCCAGCAGACCATGCCCAAGTAGCCTAGGGCTTCCATGCCAACAAATCCCACTGTCTCCAGCCAATCAGCCTCCCTCATGGACTCTGATGGGAGAGACTTGGCCATTTTCCTCTCCAGAATGCCATCCCTATAGCACATTGGATCCCATGCACAGCAAGCTCCTGCTTTCCCCTAAAACTCTTTCATGGGATTTTTTTTTTCTTTGTAAGCAATATTTTAAGCTATGATTTTTCTATTTGAACACCCAAAGTCTGGGAACACTGGACTGCTGTAGTGACTAGGCGCCCACTTCATTCTCACAAGTGAAAAATACACCATATAAAATATAAATTCTTCTCCACAGTGTCAAGGGAAAATGATATGTTCAAAGCTATCTATGGAGGGATTTGTTAAACAAGAACCTGTCAGGTGTGGAGCAGTTTTGTGCGCACATGTGCCAGTTTTGTTTCTGTTCTTGGTTTTGTTTAGCTTTTTTTTTTTTTGGTAGAACTGGGGTGTAGGTCAGAGGTGCGGGGGGTGAGAGGACTCACCAGAGACAGAGTAGGGAGAGAACAGGCAGACTGACTAAAATACACTGCGGAGGGGAGCAGTGGGCGAGACAGGAGAGGTCTGCTGCACCCTCCCTCCACAGGGAGGTCAAACTCCCATGTAGGGGATCGAACTTGGGCCACAGCAGTGAAAGCACTGAGATTTAACCCCTTGACCACCAGGAAGGCCATGCTTGTGCTTTAATAGCAGTAGAACTTTCTTCCAACAGGCTCTTATATGGAAGTCCAATGTAGAGAACTAATTAACAAGAAGCTGCTGTGACAGAGCAGGCAATGGGAACTGAAGTGGCACTGCTCAGATCACCTTCTCTTTTTTGTGGCCCAAGTGACTTCCTACAATGACATTTCCAGGGAGCACAGTTAGCAACGCTGACTCAGAACTGAAGAGTCAACTGCATGGGAGAAATAAAGGAAATGCTTCTCTTTGTAAACTAACAAACATGAACAGTTACGCTCACCTGTATACTTGTAAACACTGCTCAGTAAAATCCTGTCTTCTGTAGTCTCTGGAAGTTTTCCTTGTGTTAGTCACTTTCACAATTAAAAGGTTTGAGACCAAAGTAGCACAGGTGCCAGGAGAGAGCCAGTTCCTTAAGTCCAGAAGTGGGCAAGGCAGAGGCCCTGGGTAGCTGCTCTAGTCTGGGGTTGCCATGAAGGTGACCCTGTGAGTATCACAAAGAAAGGTTCAAAGAAAATGCCTCACCCCAAGAGAGCTCAGCACTCCTTCATCTGCCAGAGCCATCCTCCTTTAACGTCTTTCCCCTCCTAGTCATGAGAAATGTGAGAGAAGTTTATTAGTCTTGATATAACCAAGCACTGTCATGTAACTATACTAAGAAGACAAAGTTTAACAGTGTGAAAGTGTAAGAGAGCTAAAAATTTACCAAACGCATGTCTAAAACAGATGAGTCAACAGATAGCAGGCTGGATATACGTATTACTTAGGAATGTGGAGGATCGTATGAGCCAAGACAGATCAAGTCATTTTACATTTTTCTCTAGGAAAGCGATAATGCAGATAGCCAAGGGGCTGGGACAGACGAGACGCCTGCATTTTAATAGCATGTTAACATTGTTGGCTTTTCAAATCCAGCACCAGAATTTCCTTAATTTGTAAAAATGGTGACACAAAAACAGTAAGACGGACCCTCCTTAATCATCCTTTCTGCTTTACATACTCCAAGTAAGGAGTTCAGACTAAGAAAGTAGTTAGGCAAAATTTGTGGAGTCATGCAACTTGGGACATACAAATGGCAGACACCTACATTCTGACTCCAAAAATCTGAGGTCCAACCTTAGTATTGGTACTCCAAACTTTGTGACTTTGGGCAAGGTGCTTAACCTCTCTGAACCTCTACCCCAGAAGGGCAGGTCTCTGGACCCCAGATAATCAGTAAGAAGACTAAGTTCTGTATATCCTAACCCAGTGGTGAAACAACCTCATGGTGAGGCTGCAAGAGGTGGGGAGCTAAGATGTCTTGACAAAGTGAAAGACTGGGCCCTCAGAGAGTTCTTGTCCATTAACAGCCATTGAACCTTAAGCACAATTCTCCAGGCTTGAGCTGAAATGTCCTCCTCCTCTCCACACTGTTTCCAAGTCCTCTGAGGTCATGGAGTACATTTTAAGGTTCTGTGGACTCAAGAGAGAGATGAGTGTCCCAGGGTCAGTCTGCATTCCTGAGTTCACCTAGGCCACAAATCAATCTATCATGGCATAAGCCCTCATAAACAAAGTCTCTCAACTCTTGCCAATGGAAAAAAAAATAATCTCCAACTCACTTAGCATTAGAGTCAAACCTTAGGCCCAAAAGAGAAACCTCCAGCCTTTTCCTCAGGGCAGGCTCTAGTTCACCTCCTCCTCAAGCTTTCTCACAGGCCTGGTCACAGCTGCCACGTTACGACAAATAAGTCCAGTTTTTCCAGAAGCCAGCCCCGCATGGGGAAATTTTTTGCAGGCTCTGAACATTTCAAAAAGACCACAGGTCTTGCCCACAACCCAGGGGCTTGCTGCCAATAGCCTGACCATCAAGAGTCCCTTTACCCCACGCCTTTCCCTGGAATCAGTCTGCACTGGCTTGCGAGTGGGGGAGATCTGGCAGGTCCATCTTTCCCTGGAATTTTCAAGCCCCTACATATCCTTGTGACTAAAGAGATACACGTGCCTTCAGAGCGCACCATCCTTGCTGGTCCATCACGATGTGAAGAGAGCAGAAGATGCCGGGTGAAGGGATCCTGAGCAGAAAGAACCAAAAACAACTCGTGATCAGGCACAAGGCATTCTCACCAGTATTAGGGTACAACGGCATCTTTGGTCTGAAATCTTTTCAGAGGTTCCAGAGAAAACAGACTGCTCTCTGCAAAGACGCTGCAAGAAGGTGAACACACAGACTGGCAGATTCAATCCCCCCAAAGTAAAGTTTATTCTTTGGCACTTCATAACTGGCAAGGGCTAATCCTGTTGATTCATACACTGTTAAGTTCATAAACTACATCTGGGTCGGAGAAAACCTCCTAGGCGTCAGCTCTGATTCCATGAACAAAAAATAAGGGACCAAGAAGGAAAGACAGCAGAGGGAGGGAGGATTAAGAGGAGTAATTAGCCAGTGATTAAATGTCATTTTTCCTTGAGTCAAGTGATTCTCATTTTATTCAAGAGTCCTGGTAATGATTTGTTTTGTTTTGTTTTGTTTTGGGGAATTCTTGTTTTGTCCAATGAATAACTCTCAGTCATCTTCTTTTAAAAGTATTGTGCCACTTCTAAGTAATAATTTTCAAAACTCAGGTTGAGACCACCAACTGCTGCTGGCTGGGGCTTTCTGAATCACCTACAGAAAGATGGCTGCTCTGCCGGGAGTCTCTCTGGGAAACTGGCCTGTAGATCCTGTGCCCCAGTGGATCCGTTTCCTCAAAGACATATCCGGGGGGCTCTGGGTATGAAGCCAGGCACCTGCTCATTTCCTTAGGGGTAAAGCTGATGGTGTACGTGGTCTTGCCCTCCACCGGGACATTCCCTCGAGGGCTAGACCAGAGTGGCTTACAGCTTTTGGTGCTGATGGGAGGGTGGGGCACATAGTGGGCCCGCATGGTGGTCAGGCAGTCCAGGGGTTCGCTGGGGAAGTTCAGCTGAGGAACAGGCTTGACCGGCTCCATGCGCTTGCTGGACCACTGCTTGTAGTCATCCTTGGTGGTGGTGGAGCTTTCAAAGCGACCACTCTTCTTGACCGGGAGCACTGGCCGGCAGGACTTAGCAGGAGCACCTTTAGGGTAAGTGTAATGGGCCTGCACTGTGGTCAGAAAGTCCATCTTTTCCTCAGGAGGGACATAGGAGACAGGAGCTTTGGAATACATCTGGGGTGTTGGCCAAGCTTGGTACTTATCTCGAAACTCAGTGGTGTTAGAGAAAGGTGTGTCTAGCCCACAGACCCTGCCTGGAGGTCTCAAGCTCTTGGCTGGCTCCCCTCTCAGGCCCCGGTAGGAATCTTTGTGTGTGGTGAGGCTTTCAAAGGGGATTTCACAGGGTCTGAACTTATCTGGTTCGTGAACAAAGCGCTTTTCCATAGGGTGGGCCACGTAGCTCATCTTGTAGTTAGTCAGATCCTCAAGAGGGATGTTACAGGCTCTGGGCTTAGCCAGAGGCTTAAAGCTTGGGGTGTTCACCAGCCCCTTCACAGAGTAGTCATCCTGGTGCGTGGTTCGATTCTCAAATCTGGTTGATGGTGGCCGGAACTGCTGTTCTGGACGAAGCAGTTCTCGTCTCGGTTGATTCCAGGGTAAATAATCAGCTGCAAACAAAGCAAAAGTGGTAATTACTAATAAATCAAGTGGCTTGACTACACATATTCCAAAAGGCCTCAAAGCCATAGCCAGTGTCCAGTGAGATGTTCCTTGAGACAAAGAAAAACAAAGAATGACCTTGCTACCACCTCCACATGAGTCAGCTTGATGGTCTGTGGGTTACTATGCAGAAGAGAGAAATGTCCAGCAGTCTTGTCACACCCACCATGAGGCACACAGGGATTTTAGAGGGCCATAGAGGAGTTCAGGCAATCAATTCCAGCAAATGAGTTCAACCACTGGCCTACTGTAACCCAAGAACAGTTTTCCCTTCCTCAGTGGGGCAGTGTTCTGAGTCAGCAGAGGGTGGCCAGGTAGAAGCATGTGATGCAGTAAAGAGACTCAGCCCACCATCACTGGGCCACCAGCCAGACCAACGCAGCCTCTGTGGTCAGCCCTGAGGTGACCAAAATGCTGTCGTACACACCACACCTCTGATCCCTACAAGTCAAATCTGCTGCTCTAAGAAAATAAGGGTATTATATTGGCTGGTGAAGAAAGAACTACTGCCTTTTTTATAGAGCTTATTAAATGATAGTATTCTAAATGCTTTTTTTCTATTAAATCTTTTCATTTTCAGACAGCCCTATTAAGGGGTGTACTATCAAGATGTCCATTTTCAAGTATAGAAGGACAGAAAAATTTGGGAACTTGCCCCAAGAGCACTTGGCAGAAATAGAATAGCCAAGATGCAAATTCAAAACTAGAATCCATGCTCTGATCCCTTTACTATCCAGTTCTACCACTGACCTCATGCCAGTAAATAGTGCTCAGGGCTTTCCATAAACAATCTCGTTCCTTTGTCACAATAATCCTTTATAATGAATATGATGTCTCCATCCCAAACACACAAAAAAGCCAGTGCTCAGAGAGGCTAAGAAACTTACCCAACAGTCACAAGGCTAGAGAGTTAGAAGTTGGAATTTAAATCACCTCGTTGATTCCAAAGCTATGTTGTTCTGACAAGGCTTTTTTTCCCTTAAAGGTTTTTTTATTTATTTATGCATACAGAACTGGGGTACAGGCCAGAGGTGCAGGGGTGGTTAGGCGATTCCTCAGAGACAGAGTGGGGAGCAGAACAGGCAGATCGACAAAGTACACTGTTAAGGGGAGCAGCAGGCGAGACAGGAGAGGTCTGCTGCACCATGCGGGTCACCTCCAGGGTGGGGATCGAACTAGCAACAAAGTGGCCACAGACAGCTTTGTAGTGCTGTGCCTTAACCCGCTGCACCACCAGGGAAGGCCTTTAAAAAAAAGAGAGAGAAAAGATTAAAGAAAAAGATACACTAGGGATGGCTGTCTCAGGAGAAACCTCTGCTGTAGACTGGTATGGCCAGGATAAGGGGAGGCCTACACCCAAAGGCCATCTGCACTAGAGGTGTCCCCAATGCACCTTGAGGAGCAGCTGTTGATCTCAGACAGTATTGCAGGGGCTTTCAAACTAACTTCACTGAATAGATTCTCGGAGCAGCTTTGAGTAAAATGGTATCACAAGTAGCGCCATTCAACCTCTTCAACTCTGATGCTTTATTTTTCATAATCCTTAGCTCATACCCAAGTTCAATGTTGCCCCCATTGTGAATATCAATCACCAGAACTAAAGGAGTCAATATGGAGCCCTAGTAAACCTTCTGAATGCGCAAAGGATTCTTTTGCTTACAGCTTAACAATTGAACAAAAATAGCTTAACTTTTAAGATCCTACAAACTTTTCCAAAGTGAAGTGCCATTTTAAATTCCCACCAGCAATGTATGACAGTTCTCATATTTCTATGTATTCATTTGCTACCTTTTTTTTTTTAGATTACAGACATATCAGTAGGTGTTTAATGGTATCTCACTATAGTTTAATTGACATTTCCCTGAAAATTAATAAGCATTCTGCAAGTGCTTATTATTTTATGTGTTTAGGTAAAACATCTATTCATAAATTTTGTCTTTTTTTTAAAGTTATTAGTATTTTCATTGGGTTTTAAGAATGGTGTGCATTTTCTACACACAAGTCATACCAGAAATAGGATTATTTTTTAAAGCCTGCTGGGATTTTGACAGGCATAACATTAAATCTACAGATCAATTTGGAATGCCATTGTAACAAAGCAAAATCTTCTAGTTCATAAACATGGATTACCTTATCTGTTTAGATAGTATTTTTCTCAGCACTGGTTTGGTGTTTTTAATGTACAAGTTTCACACTTGTTCTTAAAATTTATCTCAAGTATCTTTATTCACTTTGAGACTACTGTGAAAAACTAAATTGTTTTTAGATTGTTAATATTAATCAGTAGAAATGCATTTTATTTTTATATATTGCTCTTCAATAATGACACCTTGCAGAAATTATTAATCCTAGTAGTTTTTTTTTTTTTTCATGAATTCCTTGGGATAATCTACACACAGAATTATATTGTCTGAAAAAATTGCTTAGCATCTCCCTTCCTAATCTACATGTACTTACTTTTTTTTCCTGCATTATTGCACCTGCTGTACCAATACAATGCTGAATGGAAGTGGCGAGCTCTGACATCCTAGGCAGGTCCCCAATTTTGGGAGTAGAAGCATCCAATCTTTCCATGTTAAGTATGATGTTAGCTATAGTGGGGTTTAGGTGCTCTTTATCAAGCTAAGACATTTCCTTCTATTCATAGCTAATACAATATTCAGAGAAAAGTTGCTAACTTTCTATATGTATCAGAACTTGTCAAGTGTGTTCTCCATGTCTATCAATCATGTAGTTTTGCCCAACATACACTGCTGACAAGAGACTCACTTAAGCTATAAAGGCAAACAAATTTAAAAGTGAAAGGTTATCAACTGTAGTCTTAGCTAATTCAAAAATTTTAAATGGCAAGAGCAGCTATGTTTATATCAAATAAACATGGACTTAGCTATAAAAGACAAAGATGGACATTATATACTGACAATGGGAGCAATACAAAGGGAAAGGAAAATATCACAATTATCAATATATGTGCACCCAACATAGCAGCACCAAAATATATAGCACAAATATTAATAGACCTAAAGAGAAAGTGACCACAACACAGTTAACTCTAGGGAACTGTAATGCCCCTCTTACGTAAACAGATCATCCACCCAGCTAGAGAAGCACCAAAGAAACAAAAGCTTTAAATGACAAAAATTAGGTGAGATTAACTTAACAGATATTCATAAATCATTCCAACACCACAATATAGAAAGTGAATTGCTGTTTACTTCCTTGTATGGATTTGTTTTACCATTAAAAATTATTTCTTTCCCGGCCCTCCCTGGTGGCGCATCGGGTTAAAGCACAGCACTGAGAATCTAAAGCCGCTTCCGCATGAGTTCGATTCCCGCCTGCCCCGGAGGTGACCACATGGCCTGGCAGACCTCTCCTTACCCGCCCGCTGCTCCCCTCAGCAGTGTACTTCGTCGATCTGCCTGTTCTGTTCCCCACTCTGTCTCTGGTGAAGCCTCTCACCGCCCCTGAGCCTCTGGCCTGTACCCCAGTTCTGTATGCACAAATAAATCTTAAAAAAAAAAATTATTTCTTTCCCGGCCCTCCCTGGTGGCGCATCGGGTTAAAGCACAGCACTGAGAATCTAAAGCCGCTTCCGCATGAGTTCGATTCCCGCCTGCCCCGGAGGTGACCACATGGCCTGGCAGACCTCTCCTTACCCGCCCGCTGCTCCCCTCAGCAGTGTACTTCGTCGATCTGCCTGTTCTGTTCCCCACTCTGTCTCTGGTGAAGCCTCTCACCGCCCCTGAGCCTCTGGCCTGTACCCCAGTTCTGTATGCACAAATAAATCTTAAAAAAAAAAATTATTTCTTTCCCGGCCCTCCCTGGTGGCGCATCGGGTTAAAGCACAGCACTGAGAATCTAAAGCCGCTTCCGCATGAGTTCGATTCCCGCCTGCCCCGGAGGTGACCACATGGCGTGGCAGACCTCTCCTTACCCGCCCGCTGCTCCCCTCAGCAGTGTACTTCGTCGATCTGCCTGTTCTGTTCCCCACTCTGTCTCTGGTGAAGCCTCTCACCACCCCCATCTCTGGCCTGTACCCCAGCTCCTTATGAATAAATAAATCTTTAAAAAAAATTTCTTTCCATCCTGAGAAACTTACTTTAGCATTCATATACGGGTAGTTCAGATAGCTACACATTTACAGCCTTTCTCTGGTATGTCTTTTATCATTTCTGAAGCATAAGTTCTTACTAGTTACAGAATTTCTATATAACAGGCTTTGAATATGTTAACCCACCACTTTCAGTTTTCTATTATTTGATGAAAACATTGTTTCCTTGCTGTAATGTTTTTTCTTTTCCAAATATTTGGAAATATTTTTGTTGCTTTCAACAGCTTGATTATTGTGTAATTATATGTGGATCTCTTTGCAGTTAACATATTTGAATTATATTTGTTGGATATGTAGATTTACATTTTTCATGAAATTTGGTGTAGTTTTTTTCTTCCCCTTTTTTTTTTATAAGTTTTTTTTTTATGATTTATTTATTTATTCATACAGAACTGGGATACAGGCCAGAGATGTGGAGGGTTCACCAGAGGCAGAGTGGGGAGCAGAACAGACAGACCGATTAAGTACACTGCTGAGCTGAGCAGTGGACGGGTCAGGAGAGGTCGGCTGCGCCATGTGGTCACCTCCGGGGCAGGCGGGAATCAAACTCATGCGGAAGTGGTTTTTAGCTTCTTAGCGCTGTGCTTTAACCCGCTACGCCACCAGGGAGGGCCCCCTTTCTTCTTTTTAATGAGATCTCACAAGTCTGATTTTCTATCCTCTTCTTTTTCATTTTTCCTATCCTTTAGGTTGAATAATTTTTGATAAATCTCCTTTTCACTGGATCTTCTACCCACAAATCTGTGAGCCTCTCTACTAATTTTTTATTTTGGTTATTGTCCTTTTGAATGTATAGTTTCCATATAATTCTTTAAAACTTTCCTTTATTAGCAGTCTAGTGGGAAATTGTTGTCATGTTTTCCTTTATTTCTTTAAAGAGCTTTCTGAGGTTCTTTGGACATTTTATAATAATTCCTTTGAAATATTTGTCTGCTGAGTCTAACATCTGGGTCCCTTCAAAAATAGTTTCTATTAACTATTTTTTTCCTACTCATGGATAACACTTCCCTATTTCTGCTCAAGCCTCATAATTTTTTATTAAAAACTCAACATTTTATAGAATATGCTACAGCAACTCTGGACTCTGATCCTTTTCCCACAGATACACTGGAATGTGTTGCTGCTTGTTGAATGACTTGCCTGCATGAATTCTATAGCGATGCCTATTCAGAGTGTGACACTGATAATTTTCCAATTATTGTTATGTTTCAGTCTAAAGTCCTAAGAGTCACCTATGGAAGCATAATTCAATAACAAGGCAATGATCAATCAGAAACAATGCATAAGCACCATAATCCAGGAAGCTTTAATCTTTTGTTAATGAGTGTATATACTGGTGAACATCATCAAAGATCAGGCTCTTCTTGTCTGCTGGGCTTTCCCATGTCTCCTCTGCACATACTTAGGTGTCATATTCAGGCAAGGAAGACAAGTCACTATCTAGAACTTATCTCCGATCTCTTTCGATCTTCTATATTGCTTTGTCTACATGCCCATATGCACAGTCTTCTACCCCACCACTCGCACCAATGAGCTTATCCAGACCCACTGTATCTGGCATATTTTCTGAATCTCCTTATTAAATTTCTGACTGGTTTACTGGTATTTTGCTTGCCTTAGCTACTACTTCAGTTCCAAGCAAACTACACCTTGTTTCACCTTATTTTTTGCCACTGAGATCACAGGTTTTGTTTGGGACTTTTTTCTTTTATTGAAACCCCTGGGTACACACTCTACTTCAAATCAAGTCAGCCCCCACTGGGAGCAAACTGCTTGCTTTAGAAAAATGTATCCTGGCCTGGCAGAGATCTCACACGGACAGATCCGGAGCAGGAAATAAGGCGACAGAAGCAGTCTCAAGAAAAGACATCACACACCCTCTCTGTTCATAACCAAAGTTTAGTAGTTTCACTTCAATAAATGCTTCTCAATTTGTTGTGTGCATATGATTTCTAGAACTGCGAAATGATTGATTTTTACTTTATTGTCCAGTATTGTTATTGCTTCGGGGGAGGGTATTTCCCAATCTCCTCTCTACCACTCCGGATGTCCTGACATCCCCACCCCCAGGCATACTCATAAGTTTATTTTAGGCTAATAATACTACAAACTACTCATTTTAAATTGGCTTCATTTTAATTGAAAATCTAATCTTTCCCCAAGAGCCATTAATGGCTCTATCAGCATCTTGAAAGCATTACAGGGTCTTAGAGGGAACCATCTTGCTGAATATAAACCACATGTTCCCCCCTACACTCCCCCAGACTTCAGGCCTCACTGAAATGAGGCATCTACCTGCAGAAGCCTCCACGCTGCCTCAAGGTGTTTGGGGGTGGGTAGTACAGGGCTTTTCTGGTCATCTTCTATGATGGATGAAGTGTTAAGAAAACAGGTTCCTAAGCTGAAAGTTGCCTCCTGTGATTTCTGATACCCAACAATACAGTTGAAACCACATTATTATCCAAAGTCCTAACTTCCTCCACCAGGCATATATTACAAAAAAACTCCACAAGACCCTGAAAACCTCTGAATTCCACATGACTAAGTTATTCACGTGTCTGAAAAGTCATCAGTAAAAACCCTTCAGGGTCAGGGTGTCATGTGGGTAATTGGCAATAACTTCTTTAAAAGGAATTCATTCAATAATGTCTTTTAAAAAATAAAATTTAGCTAAATCTACAACTGAACATCAAGTAATTACACCCTCAATCTTTCCAATTGCACAGTGTTTTGAAAATGTCAAAATTACAACCAAATGCTGCTGGAACATATTTTACTGGTGGTTTTCTGGATCCAAGTAAAGGTGCTGGCCATAAGAACAGAAAGGAAAAAACTTGCTTACTTTTCCCGTGGAATCATAGTAAGTACAGCACATAAACAGATAGCTCCCACTGAAATATGCATATTGAAGTGACCGTGGTCTTTGATTTCACCCCTTCCCATCCCCTGGTCCCTACTTTGGAAGGAGACTCGATGTATAGCCATAAAACTATGAAGGGTACCATGGAAAAACACAATGCGGCAAATGTCCGCAAATGACAAGTCTTCAAGGCGTGATATACCAAGAGATAAGGCAAGAGTGTAGTCCCTCACAAATGTATGAGGTTGCTCGGGACTAGCCCAGCAGAAGAGTAAATGCCATGCAAGCTTCCACAAGCTTCACGCTTGTGCTACTTTGGCTAGGGTTTTGCTAGGCAGAAACAACAGACTAATAAGCTGGCTGGGGATTGGTATAGCTCTCAGGCTAAAGAGCATCCCCTGAAGCCTTTATCAACAAGGGTCCAAAAGTACTCACTCCCTTATTCCTTTCACAAAGCACACTTCCATTGTGCCATCCTTGCAACTATATACACTGGGTCCTCAAGACCCGTTTTTTGGAAACCATTGTATCATGGGGTAGTAATGGAACAAATAAACCACTTAAATTCATACATTATGCTTAAGTTTTGTTCCCAAAACTATGAAGACAAATTGGTGGCAAAAATGGCACCTAACGGAAACTACTAGCTACAAATATGTTTCGTTTGGCCACAAATAGACTTGATTGGTTTTAAATCAGAATTTCAGAGGGAAAATATAAAGTCAACCTCAAGCATGTACAGAGCTAAAACCCCTCCCCCTCTCCTGCCTAAGATTATCTGGTTCTGAGCAATCCTGTTGATATCTGACTAGTATTTGTTCCCCAATTTTGAATAAGAAGTTAAAGGTGCCAGAATTTTTTTTTCCAAAGCAGAATAAAATTGGGTTTTCTCAATTTAATATTATCAGTAGGAAAAAAATCCACCATACTTCATTTTGGTCATGCAACTGTTCTCTGGTTTGCAAAGGACAATTTGAGATGTCACTATTTGGAAAGGGGAAGACATGAAGAGCTTGAGGTGGTAAAGATCAAATCATAGGTATCAGATTGTGTGCTTATTTGGAGGGGTTAGTATTTTGCCAGAAAGAATAGGGAAAGTTTTTCTTTAATAACCTCACTGTGCTACTCTATCCTTGCCAATTCAAAAGTTAAGCAAGGAGCTTTTCTCATTCCCAGAACCCCTCCTTCTTACCTAAGGGGTGGGGATAACTTAACTGAGCAAGCAGTTGCTCTGAAAAAGCAAATACGTGTAGAGTTATAACTCCAGGGACCCATCAGAAGATGGAGGAAAAGAGATTTTATAGCTTAATGTGCCCTAACAGAGATCCTGCCCCCTCCTCATCAGAGGTAAAGGCTCTCTCCCTCTTGTCTGAGGGCTCAGTGTTTGTGGTGCACCATATCTTCTCTTAACACAAACAATGGATGAAAGAAAAGAGAAGAATAAAGTCTATGAAGTGGAGAGTGCTACCCGACCATGCACCAGGCTGTGCTGATGCCTTTGCAAAGAACCTACTGACATGCTTGCCTTGTCAATGGTAACTGGTAAGAAGAATACAGGCTCCTAATCTATCAAGTTTACAATCTGGCCTAGGAGAAATATGTTAAGTAAACAAAAAGTTGTGCAATAAATTACAAAATGATGGAGTAGAGAGCACTCAGAGAATCTCACAGGGAGTGTCTTGTCTGGCATGGAGGAAGGTCAGGAGAGGTCCCTACGGCCATGCTATTTCCTTTCCCCACTGAAGGATGCGTGTTAAGACAGAAGCGGGTGGAGGGACGGAGACAGGAGGTTCTATTAAAAAAAAATAAAGGAATGTTGAGAAGTAGGAAAGAAATGGAGGGAACTGAAAGATGTCTCTGTGGCCGAAACACAGTTCAGAGAAAAGGAGAGAAAAGGCCAAGCATGAGAGGAATTGGCAAAGGTTTGAGGTTTTATTCTAAAAACCATAATAATTGAGGAGTTTTCCAGCAAGAAAAGGTCCAATTGGACTGCCGTTTTTAAAAGACCTCCCTGATTCCTTTCTGTGGAAACTGTATGAGATGACAAGATTCAGATATAGTCATGGAGAAGGCAGGAGTAGGGTTTGCTCAGCGAAGCAACAAAAGGACAAAATCAAATGGGGAATAAAAAGCTGTAGTGTGACGTGGGGCAGGCTACGTGAAGCACAGACATGGGAGAGGTCGATAATGAAAGAGAGTGGAAGCATCTTTGAACTTGGAAATCTCAGTGCTGCCACAGACCGTGATGGCAGAAATAACTAAGAAAGCAAATGTGGGATCCATCCCTAGCAGCTATGGCCTATACCCCAGTTCTTCTAAGCATAAATAAATCTTTTTTAAAAAAGGCATTGCTTCCATAACACAAGTCATAGATAATGCATAATGAGTACTCATACGAAGAGCACTGAACTTCAAATTTCATAACACTTTCACATGTCCTAAAATAATAGTCTTCTTTTGTTTGACATTTTCTGAATCACTAATTTTTTTTTTTTTAGAGATTTATTTTTGCTTACAGAACTGGGGTACAGGCAGAGTGTGGTGAGTGAAAGGACTCAGCAAAGACAGAGTGGGGAGCAGAACAGGCAGACTGACAGAGTACACTGCTGAGGGGAGCAGTGGGCAGGTCAGGAGAGGGCTGCGGCACCATGTGGGTCAGCTCCCTGGCCGGGGATCAAACTCGTGCTAGTGGCTTCAGAGAGCTTCATAGTGTGATGCTTTAACCCGCTGCGCCACCAGGGAGAGCCCTGAATCACTAATTTTAAAACCATTCTTAGCTCTCCAACTCCACAAAACAGGCACAGGCCAGCTTTGCCAACACACTGTGGTGCACCCTGCCCAGCTGAGCCAGGAAGCCCCGGCAGCGCAACACCTGTCCTGTCTCCAGTGCAGCCTGTGCTGCCCCTCAATTTCTCTCCCACCTTTGTAAGTAGGCAGACACTCCATCTTGTCACTGCATGGGTATTTACTGTCCCGAGGTTTGACAGGGTCCACGCGACAGAGAGGGTAGGGGTTGTAATCTTGTTTGTACGTAGTGAGTAGATCCATATTCTCTTCACTTGGGACAAACGGCTCCGGCTGGTAGAGCTTCACTGGTAGCACTTTGTGAGGTCCAAAATCTCTCCTGTAAGGAAAGTAAGCACATGCCGTTGGGGCCGTTGGCTCACAGTAAGACTCATGGCTTTCATTCAAATCTGTTCTTACAAATGTTTGCTGAGAAGCCACCTTCTGTGTCCACTAACCGCTCTCCCTCCTGTGTGCCACTTTTAAGAAAAGTTCCACTATTCCCTCTCAGCCCAGTTGGACACCTGGATGCCATCCTAGGGCCACCCCTCACAGCTCTAAAAGAGACTCACAAAGGCATTCGTTTACCTCACTGGTTTTTCTTTCCTGCCATTTATACTCAATTCCCACAGTGTGACCAAAACAATCTCTTAGAATGAAAATTGGATTATTTGATTCCCCGGACTAAAACTCTCTGATTAAGTCCAACTTCCTGTTATAGTATAGAATATAAACTTTCCTGGGCATGGCACTGCCTTACACTCAACCTCATCCTCCTATCCCCTTCCAACCACACAAGACCCCGAGACAGTGTCTCTGTTGTGTCCGCTTTCTCCACCTCCCTTCTCCTCAACTCTTTCACTATGGAACTGACTTCTATTTTCCAGGTACCACCACCATCATCTCTGTCCTCACAATAGCTTTTCCTGCTAACGTTATCACCTTCCCCTACTTGCCTTAACAGAAAACCCAGGACAGAGTAATGCAATAAGTGGAGACAATGAGTCTCATTTCTATGCTATCTGGCATCAGATATTTCAGGGAGAGAGAAAAAAAAGCACGCTAGCTTTGGTGATACAGTAAGCACTGCCTTCCCCAAACATCCCCCAGTTATAAAAAAAAAAGTCAAGATGCTAACTGTGCCATTGCCAGGAATCACCCATGCAGCATCAGAGCTGAGCTGGGGCTTCTGAGGCCCACCAGGGGAGTCTCGGCTTCCTACTGCTCAAAGCAAACATTTCCCCCCAAGGACAAGCCGCTTTACACAACAGCCTGTTTTTGCCTGGAACCCATTTATCCAACTGGACAAGGGGAAGGTAGCTTTTCCCTGATGGTGCATGCCAAAATAGGCTCACCAAGAGGAAGGGAAGGTTTCCGGACAGGAAAACATCAGGTCCACACACCAATAAAACCCACTTTCCGGCAGAAATCTGTAGCAGCATTACTGAGCCATGCTTGACTAGCAAAGGTAACATGCTCCACTGTAACCTGTCTTGCATGAATTATGCACATGGTTGTCAATAAGCCCAAGCCGGGCCCTGAAAACACTTGGTGGGACAGGAGGAGGGAGTTAGGAAGCAGGAGAAGTCGTCTCTCTAGGGCTCAAAGGGGGAAATGGGAGATGCTTCAGTTGAACTCCCAATAACACCCTCTGGGTCGATTTAAAAATAACTCCCAGCAGCAGTTATAGAGCCTTCAGCCAGGGCTCCTTCCCAGGCACCGCATGTCGCCAACAGCAAAGGAAGCTGAGTGACCCGTGGCCTTGCAAAGCGGACTATGTAAATCAGGTGTTATGGAGGGAACAGGCTACACAAGAACCCAGGGGCAGTGCCACACTTCTGCCCTACTTAGCATACAAGTTCTCATACTGTGTCTGCTAAATACGGACTGAGCAAAAGGCCCTGTGCTACAGACAGACAAAAAGGATATGCCAAGAAAATCCTGTCTGAAAACCAGTTCACTGAAAAGTGACTTTTGTCATATTTGGATACTAGGGAATGTGCCCAAGAGACTGAGTTCTTTTCACTTGCAAAAAGGTACAGTGAGGTTTGGGGCAACCAAAGAGCACAGATACCTCACATGCACACACATTCACTGATGACTACCCAGACAGCTCTCCTTACTTCCATGAAGAAGTATCAGGAGAAATCCAGGCAAGGGAAGAGGGGCGACTCTGAAGGCCCAAACCACCCCAAGGAGCCCTCCCAAGCCAAGAGCAACCAGCAGGGCCTTCCGATTATGGGCCTGCCACTCTCTGGCACCCTGCACACAGGCCAAGGCATCCTCTTCTGTTCTTACAACTGCTGAGGCAACCAGTGTCTCCCACGGATGCTTGAGAGCCTTCCTTCAAGGGCTGCCAAGCTCTCTGAAGGCTAAAATACATTTTATGGCCTCTATCTCCTGTGTTTCTACAGAAAAAGAAAAGATAAATGGCCACAACCAAGCTCACTAAGGCATGGACTATCCTGAAATGGTTAGTCAAACAAAGACAAAAGCTGATGCAGCAAAATCATTGCTCAACTGTGTTTAGGGAACAATTATTGTTCGCGGAATCTCCTTCTCCAGTACAAAATTTAAGTTTCTTTAGGCAAATACATCTATGCTTACTAGAACTTGAAGTAAACAATCTTGGGGTTAAGGAGGATGATCCACTTCTGAAGAAAAAATTTTAAATTGAAAGCTTGATTCAATTGACCCCCCAACCCCATATTTACTGTGCTTAAGAGTAAATTTAATGAAAATTTATGTGTTTCCTCATGTTTTTATGTTGAGAATTCATTGAAACCTACCAACCGCAACATAAGTGTTTGGCCCCAGTCTCTCACAATCTTATGGACCTTAAGTTCAGGGAAAACAAAAATCTTTATTTTATCCTTCCCAGAAATTGCTCAAAGTTAATAGCTTTTATTTTTTAAGAACATTTCCCTGTCTTCCTGTGGTATATTTCCTAGTCCCTATGTCCATTGTGACTATGAGCCAAGAAAAGTAATGGTCAAAGATGTTAAGTTTCTTTTAGGTAAGTAGCTATAAAAATTAAGTAGTATGGAAGGCCAAGAGTTAAACTCAGAGTTAAGTAAAGGTTAAAGTGGTCCTGCTGGGGAAGTCATAACAACTTGGCTTCCAATCATTAGGCAAAGCTAAAGAAAGGTGTTTGACAAGAAACCCCTGACAAAAGAGAAGAAGAAATAACAGCTGACTAGGGTCATGAGGCTGGAAGTAGGAAAAGAGGGAGATTTTTCACCCTGGTAAAGGACCATGTAATACTTTACCCCCATTTTTTTTTTAAGACTTATTTGTACACACAGAACTGGGGTACAGGCCAGAGGCTCAGGGGTGGTGAGAGGCTTCACCAGAGACAGAGCGGGGAGCAGAATAGGCAGATCAAAGAAGTACACCGATGAGGGGAACAGCAGGGAGGTCAGGAGCAGTCTGCTGTGTCATGTGGTCACCTCCCGGGGCAGGCGGGAATCGAACTTATGTGGAAGTGGCTTTAGCTTCTTAATGCTGTGCTTTAACCCTCTGCGCCACCAGGGAGGGCCTACCCCTATTTTTAATATTTATCTATATAAACTTCAGAATTCATTAGTGGCCCAATTAATCACAGTAAGCAGAATCCATTTCAGAGGGTTCCTCCTCTTGCCCAAATTCAATCCCTACCCCAACCTAAAATTCTTTCCCCACTCCTCCCCCCAGGCTCCTCCCCCTCAGGAACTCTGTCTACAGACCATCTTCTATTCCCATCTTCTATTTGGTGATTTAACCCCTTCCTCCCCAGGGCTCCTTGCTGTCAGTGTTTACACATGCTCCAGTCATACCCAACTTTAAAGTGACCAGCTCACTGGAGCCCACTCCCCCCCTTTTCTCTCAACTAGAAAAGTGTTGTCTACAGATACAGACTTGCCTTCCTCGCACCACCACCCCCACCAATGCTCAACCTGCCCATAAAATCTGTTTCTACTCACTCCTTGCCCACTTGTTGGTTTTTATTGATACTGTCTCCCTTGATTCTGTGATGTCCCTCCTCCTGAGTTTTCCTAGTGCTCAATTTCCTCTATGGGGTTTTCTCTGTGTCAATTCACTTGATTACTTCACACATCATTCTAAAAAAATTTCCCAACATTAGAAGGCACCCTTCTAAGGAAACCTTCATCCCGGCTGGCTGAGAGAGATCCTTAGGCTGATTCACAAGACTCAGTTCATGCCCCCAATCTAAGACAGGATACACTGATCCCTCCTTCTCTTCGCAGTGACAGACTAGCCCTTCCAGAAGTCCAGCCACACACACAGAGTCTGTCTCCACCCTCTACTCTTACAACTCCCCAACCCTACCAAAGCTGATGCTAACACAATTTAATATAAACTCTGGACAAAATAAACTACAAATTATTCAAAATACACTGCAAAAAATAAGTATAATTAAGCCTTAAAGAGCAACAAAGATTAGCAGGTTCTGAAACAGAGCCCAGAGACCTTAGTAAGGAATGGTACTGGGGGGAACCTCTCAAAGTTTCCACTTTTTCTTTCAAAGCTTCCAGCCTACAGACAGTCTCTAGTCTATGCTAGTATGACTAGAAAGCCATTATTTTTTAGCCAAGCCAGGGGGATCAAGATAGGCAAGGACAGAAAATCTTAAATTCTGCCTATAGCCCAGGCCCAAACTGCTGGCTGACAGCTGACCTGTATGCATGGGACAGAATTCAAGCAGCCACGCCAATGACAAAGAATGTGAACTGTCATGGCAGGTGCTAGCCAGGGTAGCATTCACATTGTGTTCAATCAAGTCACCTATTCTTTAAAAAATAAAATTAAAGCACTTCAGAATATAAAAAATAATCCCGCGTCTCTATAATAGAACATTAGCAACGTATAGAATCAATCCAGAAATTACATGACACACGCAGGAAAATGTGAGCCACTGTTAACCAGTGGAAATGCAAATCAAAACCACAATGAGCTATCACCTCACACATGTGAGAATGCTCCTACAGTGTAGACTGGTCCAGCCCCTACAGAAGACAGTTTGGAAGTTTCTCAAAATATTAAAAATAGATCTATCATATGATCCAGCAATCCCGCTCTTAGCTATCTCCCCAGAGAATGCAAAAGCACTAAATCAAACAAATGTATGCACTCTTGGGCCTTCCCTGGTGGCTCAGCACTGTGAAGCTGTCAGCAGCCCCAGCCAGAGAGGCGACTCACATGGCACAGCAACCTCTCCTGTCTAACCCGCTGCTCACCTCAGCAGTGTATTTCAGTTAATCTGCCTGCTCTGTTCCCCACTGACTCAAGTGAATCCTCTCACCACCCCCACACCTCTGGCCTGTACCCCAGTTCTGTATGCATAAATAAATAAATCTTTAAAAAGAAAACAACAAAGGAATGCATGCACTCTTTGTTCACTGCAGCGCTACTTACCACACTAAGTTATAGAAACAACCTAAGTGCCCAAGAACAAAGGAGTGGATCAGAAAAATGTGGTTATCTATACACAATGGAGTATTACTTAGCTACCAAAAAAATGATAAAATCTGACCACTTACAGGAGCGTGGATGGAACTGGAGGGGAGAAGGAGAAAGACAAACACTGGCTGGTTTCACTTATATGTGGAATAGAGAAAGACAGAATCAAGAGTCAGACAAAAGTAAATCAATAACTCTGGAAACCTGTAGAATTGAGGCTACAAGATGGGATAACAAGGTGGGGAGGGGGCTCAGTGGCCTACGCTGGATGCCCTGTTGGTGGGTGCGGGGAGATGCTCTGAGGAGATGTGACCCCGCCTCTGGACCACACACAGTGTTGCAAGCCAGTGTTGTCTCAATCAAAAACAATAACACAGGTCAGAACCTAAAGAAACCCAATAGAAAACAAGAATGTTTTGACAGCAGTAACAGTATTTTCTCCTTTTCTTGCCTTCTCTTGCCTTTCCTCAGCCTTCTTAAAATCTACAAGAAGGCAAAGTCATTAGTAGGAAAAATTGGAGGAGGAAGAGTGTGAAAAAGCAGATTTTAAGTAACTTACAATGATAGCCTGAAATTTTGAGACTCATTTTTGAGGATTGATCAAGCATGAGGTAATTTACCCTCAAAAATAGTAGCCAGTAAATAAAAGCTAGTATCTTCATTAAAAGTCAAAGAAATATAAATTGACGATAAACAAAATGAAAGTTTTTTATTTGTAATTTCCAGCATTGGCAAAAACATAGTAAAGTAAGTGCTCTGTGTGCTGATGAATACATGTGTTAGTATTTTTTCAAACTACAATTTGGAACTACATGTCATGAGTCACAAAAGTCATAGCCCTCTTTAACCATGTAATGCTACTTTTAAGATTATATACTGAAGAATAATCATAAGCAAAGATTTGGGTATTATTTTAGTGTTGAAAAACTAGAATGTTTATGTATCCAACAAGAAAATGTTAAATAAATCATGATAAAAAAATTTTTTTTAAGATTTATTTACTTAGGCACACAAGAACTGGAGTACAGGTCAGCGGTAAGAGGACCCACCAGAAACAGAGTGGACAGCACAACAGGCAGACTGAGTGCAACACACTGCTGAAAGGAGCATAGGAGAGACAGGAGAGGTCTGCTGTGCCATGTGGATTAGCTCCCTGGCCCCTGGCTGGGGATCGAACTCATGCTTCCGTGGGCTGCAGACAACTTCACAGTGCTGCAATTTACCCCCTTGTGCCAACAGAGAAGGCCCTAAAATTATTTTAAAAAGATAAAGACCAGCCTCAGATAGATCCAGATGTTGTAATTAGTAATGATTTTAAAGCAGCTATTTTTAAATATACTGAATTACAAAACACAAAATAAGGTCATGATGAATTAAAAGCAAATCACACAAAAGAAATATACGAAGAAGTATACTAAAAGTATTTAGTCTGTATTTTGAAACTGAAAAAAAATAGTATCTGAAATAGACCGCCATAGGATGGGCTTAATGCCAGAAAGGAAATGAAGGGAAAAAGTCTCAATGACCTTGAAGACAGATCAATACAAATTATCCAGTTTGTGGAACTGAAAAAGTGATTGGCAAAAAGAAATGAGCAAAGCCTCAGGGGCAGAAAAATTAATTGAAGAAATAATGGCCAAACTGTCCCCAAATTTCATCACAGCCACAAGATTAGAGGCACTGAAATTGTCTGGGCCAGTCTAGTCCCGAGATGCTTTCCTACACGTCTACATGAGGAGAACTATATACCCCACGACAAATTACTGAGTAGAGAGGAATCTGTACTGGACCAGAAAATGTATAAAATCCTACAGGTAGGGAACACTCGGGCCCATTGACAGCCTTGTTTTAGAGAGGACTGCAAGTGTGCTTTCTCATTTAGTCTCCCTCTCCTACTTAGCTCCGTTTACCGAGGAATCTCATGAACAAATGAAGGGATCAATCTGTCAAATCTGCCTGCTGCCCTTCAACCAAATCCACCAAGTACAAATCTGAAAACGTGTCCACCCCCACCACACCCCTCCCTAAGCCTCCATTCACCCTACCAGTCCTAACCATAATACCACTTGCTTTAAAATGAAGGTCGAACACCAGCTTGAAGAATCACCTCTTTCCTCTGAGGTCATCCACTTTGTCCCACTTTGGGGACCAGGCTTAGGTAACAGAAATAATGTCCTAAAATGGGGCCCAAGTGTTTTACATGGTGACATGCCTAAGGGGAAATGAGGCTTGAAGTACAAACCTCTTATTCATAAATTGATCTCAGGCCTATCTGAACTAAAGACAGATCCTATGTGAGAGAATTACCAAGGGCTGCAAGAAACGATTTCATACGAAGAAGGGCTGAAAATCATGAGCCTTCCCCTCATGGCACCTGCTGTAAATCCCCAAGATTTACAGTCAGTAAGAGCTCTGTGCAGCTGTAATTGTGCCTCATGCTGGGATGATAACCTTTCCAGAAACCAGGTGTTTTTTGTGTCTGGACTTAATCACCAACCCAGCCAAGCCCTGGCCCACATGACTCTCATTCAGCAGGTGGCAGACCCATGTCCAATCTCAGCCCCTGGCCAGGGAGGTGGGCAGTATATTCTGCTATAAGAGTTACTGTGAGCGCGGTGACAATCCCCAGGCACAGGTGAGACACCACTGCCCCCAGAAACCTCTCTTGGAGCAGCCAAAGGACAGCATCCCTACGTTTCCTGACAGAAGTAAGACTTTGCTCTTAGGTGATAAATTCCAGCATGATAAGTGCAGGGTTGAGAAATGATGAAAGTGGGGTGCAGGGGAGAAAGAAGTTGTGCCCTTTGTTTGCATCCCCCTTTGTTCTCTTCCTGGGGAAGAAAGAATGGGAATGAGGAAATGATTTCTGTTCTTTTTCCCCTCCATGAATAACCTGCTGCTTTTTCTTTTGATACTCTTAAGATCATTAACAACTTGTTGGAAATTCTTCCAGTATCTGCACTCCTCCACTTTGACCACATCTTACCACAAATGATGTTGTTATTCTGACTTGACAGGGGCGGAGGGACCTTCTGGATGATATGTTTATTGTTGTAAGTGACATGAAGCAAGGATAATTTAGGTCGGGTCAGAGGGGAAGCTTTTGTTTCGGAAAACATCATCCAGAGAAAGGAGGTAGAGCAGGCAGGGTGGGGGTTCCATGTGGGGGCCTGAGAGCTAGGTTTTGGGGGGCCACCCCAGGGAGAGTGTCTGTCCTCATTTTCCTAAGCTTATAGGCAACAAGCAAAAAATATCCCTCAACATCTAACATCTAACCATCAAAGCATCCTTTTCTGTATTTCCAGGACAGAAAGCAATTTATTTTTTGTACAATGATAGTTGCATTTTATTTAGTGCTTATAACCCATCAATGTTCTAAATAATTTGACAGTTATGACCACAGAAAGATATTTCATCAGTGATGGGTTGCAAAGATGAAGGTGGTCCTTGTGTCTCTCTGGAGGTGAGGTAAACTACACCATCTACATTTGTGTAAAACTTATGTATAAAGTTTGCCTGACAAGGAAATCACCTAACAAAGCATTTCTAAGATCATATTTCCAGCCTTAAGTCATAAGCAATAGTATGTCATTGTAACCTTACTATGACCATCCTTATTTTTAAAATGAAGATTTCCAAGGAAAAAGAAGACGCTTGGCTTATTAAGTGACAGAGAACAGATTTTAATCCATGCAGTATAACAACTAAGATATCACTATTAAATCATAGATATGTAGGTAGCTAAGAGATATAAATATAACATCATCCAAAGGTGGGCTACACAGTTCACCAGGCACCTTGATTCCCTGTAACTCGGATATAAATAGTGAGAAGACCCGCATCTAAAGGTTGAACCAGACATCTGCAGGCCACTTTTTTGCTCAACTCATCATTATCTACCAATGACAAGTCTTGTCTACGTATGCCTAAGACTTTTCATTAGCTTTGACTGTTTTTAAAAGGCAAAAATTCTCAGGAATGGTTATTGTCTGTTGTGGTCTTAAGATTCTCAGAAACAAAAAGAAACACTGTTTTCAGGGGAGCCCTCCCTGGTGGCACAACTGGTTAGAGCACAGCACTACAAAGCTGACAGCAAGGCCTTAGCGTGAGTTGGATCCCTGCCCCGGAGGTGACCTACATGGCACGGCAGACCTCTCCTGACCGGCCCACTGCTCCCCTCAGCAGTGTACTTCATCAATCTGCCTGTTCTACTCCCCACTCTGTCTCCAGTGAAGTTTCTCACCACCCCTGCACCTCTGGCCTATACTTCAGTTCTGTATGCATAAGTAAATATTTTTTTTAAAAGGCTGTCTTCCTGGTAAAATGAAGCCCAAATCTTGGAGTCTATATTTAGTAAGTCATAGCTTGAAATAAGTCATAGGTGTATAAATTAAAACTTTGTGGGACTGGACTATGGTGATGACACATGGGTGAATTGGTGGTGGGAAGTCCATAGGGATTACCAAGATGAAAAGATGTACAAAATGATGTTTAAAAAAACTGTGTGAGGGCCCTCCCTGGTGGCGCAGCGGGTTAAAGCACTGCACCAGGAAGCTTAAGCCACTTCCACATGAGTTCGATCCCCGCCTGCCCCGGAGGAGGATCCACATGGCGCGGCAGACCTCTCCTGACCCGCACGCTGCTCCCCTCAGCAGTGTACTTCATTGATCTGCCTGTTCTGCTCCCCACTCTGTCTCTGGTGAATCCTCTCACCCTCCGCATCTCTGGCCTGTACCCCACCCAGTTCTGTATAAATAAATAAATAAATCTTTAAAAAAAAAAAAAACTGTGTGAATTGAGTACCAGAAAATGATGTTTAAAACATATTTAAGCTAACTGCTTTGTTACCTTGTCATGCATCTAACAAACCCTTACCTCGCCCCCATTCTCAAGTTGTCCATTCGAGGTTCTCACCCAGTTCTGGAAGACATTGGCTACATTTTCCCCCTCACCAGTCTTTCTGCCCTAAAACCCAGACATGGACTTCCTTTGGTCTTGAATGTACCTGCTTTTAGTAGGAAGATGTCAAACCCCAACCCACAATCTCTACAGGGGCTATTTCCAAGTCTAGCCTGGGGGAAAATGGCAAGTAGAATGAATTTAGAAATGCTCTGCTTACTCTGGGCCAATTGGGACCTTAATTAAAAAAGCACCAAACTGTCAGTCAAAGGTGGAGCCATCAGAAGAGACGTGAGCAGGTCTAGGGCCCCTGTAATGTGCAGGCACTGCACTGGGACATTCACATTCACTGGCATCTCCCCCTCACAACAACCCTCTAAGGAGGAAGAATATCAATGGCCAAGAACTCATCCATCTTTCAGGTGCCATCTGAAATGCAAAGTGCATGCAACTGCATGCAAAATATTTCTGCTCCCCTGGGCATCAATAAAGTCACTATCTTGAGGCCATTAACTGAATTGTCAATGGCCCTTTGTGCTGGAGTCTTGCAACACGTGGCTCAATTCTGAGGTTGATCGTTACTTCCTACTTCCTCAACACAGTCTCCTGTGCAGCCTTAACACATGGAGCTAGGTGGTTCGGAACCAGAACTTAGAAGAGCAATTTAAAAGGAAAAATGTTCTTTGTTCAGATTCTTGAAGAACATTCAAGGAAGTCGTAATTTAAAACCTACACCATAATTTCCCAAAAGCTCCCCCTTTGCCATCAAGTCCTCTTTCATTACTATCACCTTCATCCCCACCCACGCTGACCTGGAACTTACGTCCCAAAGCTCAACTTGTTAAGCAGTAACTGTCCTCTTCTGTGCCCTTATTATTTAACCTCCAAACAATATTTATGTCATCAGTTTAGTCTCACTTCCCCCACTTCAGGCAAACAAGAATCCTCTCTTAAAAACAGAATTGGTAAAAACCAAACAGACTAATAAATGCTGGGTTTCCTTTCAATGACGCAGTAAGTTAGCCTGACAGCATGAACGGCCTATGCTGATCCTGCACATTATTGCAACTCTGCAGGTTAGCACATCAATGTTGGCCATCAGGACTCTGGAAATAATGCTCTTCATACCATTTGCTCTCACCTGGATGTGGTCAGCCCTTCCATTGGGATGGACCCTTTCCGATACTCCCCTTTGGGCTTGAAGGACTCTCTGGGCAGGTAGGAGTGATAGAGTGGGTAGTTCTCGGTGTATTCTGAGAGAAGACATGGTTTCTCTGTCTTATCATAAATTTTAGTAGAGAGATGTGGACAATGGTGCCGCCTGTAAAAGACACAGGAAGTTTTAGTGTTAGTGGATTACCTTCCCCTAAAGAATACATCCGATGTGATCATGCTCCTCCTCCGATTGTGCCCATGTGATAAAATCATGGCCACCAGCACTGCAAACAGGAAATCTGACCCCTCCTTTTCTCTCCTAACCTTTGTGAGGTAGCAGGAATTTAGAAGGTTGGGGGTAATTGCTTTCTTTCTTTCTTTCAGGTAGTATTATTGATACATATTATTTTTGTCTCATATATGCAGCATAATCATTTGGCATTTGTCTACATTACAATGAACTTGATAATAAGTCTATTTACCATCTTAACAACTTCCAGTTTGCAACACCATATTGCTGGTTATATTCCCCATGCTGTCCATTACATCTCCTTGATTGCTTTGTAAATGGAAACTGGTACCTCTTGTTCTCCTTCACCCATTTTGCCCTCACTCCAACCATCTCCCTTTTGGTAACCTCTAATCTGTTTCCTTTTTTCTCTCTTTCTACCTAACAAGTCAAGTCATGTAGTATTTTCCTTTTCTCTCTCTCTCTCTCTCTCTCTCTCTCTCTCTCTCTCTCTCTCTCTCTCTCTCTCTCTCTCTCTCTGACTTACACATTTTGCATAACACCTTCAAGTTTCATCCATGGTGTTGCAAGTATAAAGATTTCATTCTTTCTCATAGCCGGTAGTATTATATTCCCTTATGTATGTGTGTGTACCTATCCTTCTTTATCCATTTATCTATTGATGCTTCCACAAAATTTCTAAATGATCTGTAACTAATTGGTTAATTACAAAATTACCGGGATCATAAAATTATGTACAAGCAAGGCCTGTACCTGTCATACTGCTTTTTAAACACTGAAATATTTCCAGACCAGAAAGGTAAATGACTGTGACCCCAGTGAAAGCCCCATGAGTGCTGCCCCAGCTGCCTGCTCCTCCCCAGATATTTTCCTGTAGAACTAGGAGTCCAATACTTGACCGTAAGAGGGGCACCAAGCTGAGCACTAGGGCCATATTAGTCTTTCCTAATGGTGGGCTCCTGGGTCAATTCAGAATATCCCCTTTGCACGCAAGTAACATCACCTAGCCACCTCACTGAGATAATAAAAACCATTAGTGCTGGGAAACCATTTTCATGATGAAAGTCTGGCTCTATTCTTGCAGGTACCACTTCAACTGATGCCTCCTTAAAAAGACTTCTGCCAATCATTTTATGACTAAAAAACACCTAATGCTTTCTACCTTTACACACAGTTTCTCTCATCACTATGTAGGCCTTTCTTAACCCTACTGGCATCTATAACTAGCAAGTTTATTTGTTGAGTTTATTTATCATCAGTCTCATTTATCAAGTCAGGACCTTTCTTATCTTTTGTCTGGTACATCCCAGTACCTTGTATTCTACCTGACATTTATTAAGTGAATGACTAAATCTATAAATGAAAGATTAAATCAAATTTCTGATTCATATGCAGGTAGACGATAAAAGACAATTTGAAGCAATAAGTGAACTTTTCCTTTTCATGCTTGATAATAAATAAACATCATTCTATTTACCAGAAGGCAAAGGGCAGCTATTTGAGCTGACACTAAAGAATCTGTCAGTTATTTCTATGCCCATATCCAATCTTTGGAGGCCAGTTGGGGTACCTCTCATCATCTGACACCAATAGATCAATAAAACCCTAGCCAGTGATTCCCAACGTAATCAAAGATTATTAATTTTTTAATCCTAAAATTTTAATTGTAGGAACTAAAATACAAGGTTCTCTGAGGCAGCACAGGAAAGAGAGAGAATAGACTTACAGACAATTTATCACTGCTCTAATCTAAAGCTATTTTCCAGGCAACAATTAACACACTACTCATACTGTTAACAACTTTGACCCTCTGTGCAAATGTTGTTGCCACCATTGTTTTTACTAGTTACTTTTCATCAATCCCAAGAGAAAATAATAAACAATGATGCTGTTCATATGGCTAGAACTGCATTTTCAGACATGCGTTTCCAGATTATTTCCTTTTCATTTGTAGATTCCTATATTGCAAAAGGCTAAAAAAAAAAATGGTTAAAAAAAAAATTACCACCATAACTTTTTGTTTTTGGTATTATTAAAAGTACTGTCAGTTCATTTTCTAATTAGTTAAAGTAGAAACGAGTAAATATGAAGTTTTTATAGCATGGATATCTAAGTACCACTCTGGTAAATATACTCAGTAAAAGTTTAGTCTTCCTCAAAATGCTCATTGTTGACTTTAATGTGCAAAGGTATACTTATATTGTATGTATTTAATAAAATATTTCCTAATCGTAGATCTATAAGTCAATGAAGTGCTTTAATCCTTCTGTGCACTCAAGATACTATCATGTCTGCACAATAATTAAAATAACCATCTGCCATAGCATATCATTGGTAGACATTATTTCTGTGCTCAGAATCAGTCCAATTGCCTGAAATTTCAGTCTTAGTCAATCAGTATCCTATCATTTTAGGATTCTTATAAACCTCAAATGAGAAGTCAAGTCGTGCTGACTACCAAAAATATCTCTGTAGATATATTTCATTCACCCACACTCAGAAAAAAGTCAAAATTTTATAATGGATAATGAATCACAGTACTTACAATCACAGGGACCCCACAGGCACAACAGTGGTTCCCCTCTCCAGTGTCCTTGTTTGTTTTCTTGAACAACATTAGTATACAACACTGTATACAGGTTTCAGGGAGATAATTTCCAAGTTCAGCAACCATATATACCATACCATACCCACCACCAAATGGCCAGTCACCATCTACCTGATCCATTCCCCTTTGGTGACCACCATTCAATACTTATAAATGTCAGAGTCTAAGGATTTGTTTTATGTATTCATTTGCTTAGTTTCCTTAGTCCACAAAGGGTCCAAAAGAATGGATCCATATAGTATTTTGTTCTCCTTCCAACATATCACCTGGAAAAATCTCATTATGGTCTCTACATGCTGGCATAACTGGCAAGATTACATCATTTTATGGCTAAGTAGCATCCTATGGAGTGTATACACCTATCATCTTTATCTATCCAGCCATCATCAGGTGCTCTTATTTTTTTAACCAGTAAAACTGGTATTCATATAATCCCCTTTCTATATCGTCACCTTTTAAAATGTAACACACTATAAAGGCAATTTGAAAAACCATTAATTTGTGACAGACTACTAAATTGTCATTGATACAAGAGGGATTTCAGTATAGGAGCTTCCATCCAGACACTGATTTCCACTAAGTGGAATCATATCTATGCTCATATTTAGAGAACAGACTTTAATTATTTGACTTGATGCTGTTAACTAGCCTGTTTCACTTTGATTTTTTTTTTTTTTTAAGAAATCTCTTATTTGAAAATAAACTGATCATTGCCTCAGTTTGCTCATGGGGTTACCTCCATTCCTTACTTTCACCCAAATACCCTAAATCTTCCTCTCAAGTCAATCAGCATCCTAATGTCTTGTTGTTCTGCCCACCTCCTCTTGAGTAGTTCTAAGTCTGCTATCTCAATCCTGGAAGCTAGCCCAATGCTGATTTTATTTATTTATTAGCTAGGTGGACAGACAGTATATGAGCTACTGAAAGATGGCTACAAGTTATCAAGAAAGGGAAAATGAACAACTTTTCAAGCATTAATAGGTGGAAAAAGGAAAAAACTTGAATTCTCCATTTTTATGGACATAGTGAGTGCCTAAGGAAGTTTGTGGATCTCCATTCTTTGGGTACTAAAAGAAGGCTTCTTACTCATGTGGTAAAGAAATAAGCCCCCTTCAAGTTCTCTTGCTTGGGCACATAGTCAAATAAGTCTAGATGGGCCCAACATCAGCAAAGGCAAAGGGCAGGGAGTTTCTTTACTCTGTTGAACTCTTTTTGCACTTGAGAATGTGGCTGTTAGAAAATGTAAAATGACATGGTTCTGAAAGACTCGAGGTAAGAAGAAATAATCCTGACCTTTGATACTTGGTTAGAATGGTATATATCGTTCAATGGAACCCATATAAGGTTACCAATAATTGACTTTGAGCACTGACTCCAAGCTGTAAGTTATAGCCTGAAGAAGAATGTACATGATCTAGCCTAGACAGAACACAGGTCTTATCACATCTAAACACCAGATATATTCTGTAATATGGACCTAACCCAAAGCCATCCTGACTCAGGTAGCCCTAAAAGAAATGACAGATCTTTCTTGGACCTCACAAGTATTTCTAGAATAACACTATCTGACAGAAATAGAATGCACCCAGGAATGAGAACCGCATGTCACTTTACATTTTCTAGTAGCCACATTAAAATGATTTTTTAAAAATATATATAATTTTAATATTTTGTTTGTTCCAATGTATTCAAAATAGGATTTCAATGTATAATCAATGTAGAATGAGTAATGCCATGTTTTACTTGTTTATTATATCCTTAAGTTCCAGTACATGGGCTCTCCCTGGTGGCACAACGGGATAAAACACAGCATTATGAAGCTAGACGCAGCCACTGCAGTGCGAGTTTGATTCCCCAGCCAGGGAGGTGACCCACATGGCATGGCAAACCTCTTCTGACCTGCCCACTACTCCCCTCAGCAGTGTACTTAGTCAGCCTGTTCTGTGTGATGAAGCCTCTCATCCACACCTTTGGTCTGTACCCCAGTTCTGTAAGCATAAATAAATAAGTCTTTTCTAAAAATCCAGCACATGTTCTACATTTACCGCACACCGCAGGACATGTCACATTGCAAGTGTTCAACAGACACACATTCCCTACTAGAAAGTGCAGGTCTAGTAGCTGAAGACACAGCTGAAGAACTGCGAATATAACGGATGTGAGCACTCTCCACAGGTGTAGGAAAGACAGAGAAACCTAAGACAGATTTTTGTTGATTGCAATGCAACTTGCCTTTTACTTGGGCTCCCCAGCTTGCCTTTATTGACACAATCAGACGCATTCAAAAACATGAAAATTTAATTTACAGTGTTTTCCATAACACATGGAAAGCTCTCTTCGTAGAGCTTTCATTTTACTGTTCCCTGGAGCTGCCCTCCTTCTGCCACTTAAATTGTCCAAATGCTTCCCCTCATCACAGCCCATTTTGGATGCCACCACACCCCAGGGAGCTACAGGTGACTGCACAAGGTACTGGCTGAGACTCGCTCTTCGGGTGTTTGACACTGTGTCACCTCTTCAGAGCCTGTCTTCTGCTGTAGTACCTGGCAATATGCTCTAACCTATAAATGTTCAGGTTAAGAACTAACACAGTTGTTTCTTGCTTTTGGAGGCTGGCCTGCCACAAATTTAACAAAGTTTTAGAGACGTAGAAAACATCAACTGTTACTAGCTCAGTAATACAAATATTTTGCAGATTAATAATGATCTGTTTAGCTTTTTTTTCCCCTCAGTTATTTGATTTTGCATTTCCTCCTAGGATTTATTCTTTTAGTCAAAATATTGGTGCACTTTGAGAGTGTTTGAATTTTTGATTCTTGAGTTTTTGTTTTATTTTTATTGAGATTTCTTTTGCATGTACACATATGTGTGTATACAGTAGAGTGCAAGTTGGAGCACAGTTCTTTGATCCTCCTCTTTCACCTACTAGAAATAAAAACTTTACTTTTGACGCGCCCCCCCCCAAAATGTTTTTCATGGTTGTAAACAGTTGTTCATCAGAACAATAGCAAGACAATTCCTGCCACCAACTGAATCTGCGGACACACATGACTTGCCTTGCCTCTACCTTGGTCTTCTGGAATCCCCTGAGTCCAGCCTGACCTGGGCAGTGGGGAGGACTCTCCTTCACCCTGGGAGGCTGGATGGAACTTTTATATGGTAGAAAGGGACTTTGAAAACAAATGGACCTGAATTCTAATCCTAGCTCTACCACTGACTGCTTGTGCAAAGCTGAAAAAATTATTTTAACTCTTCTATACTTCTATATTCTCCTATATAATATAGGCATAGCAAACTCCTAAAACTCAGCATGGTTATGTGAATTAGATCAAAGAATAGAGGTAAAATGCCAACCCCCAATCCAGAGCAAGTGCTCTGTAACTAACAGGTTGGATTTATTACAATTACTACATACCAGTCATGGAGAGTGTCTGACCAAATACTCATAACCATTGTCCTCATTCTATAAACACAAAAACTGAATCTCACTCCAGGTCAGAGAGCCAGTGGGTAATGAAGTCTGGACTAGAACCTGGGGTTTTCTCTCCATTTCCAAACTCTGTGCTCTTAATTATAGCCATGTACTACATGGCTTGATGGGCTGCCAATCTGTACCAAACAGATGTTTCCTGGGTGTGCTGATAAACCTTCAGACATCACTTACTAGGTAGTTCTTTCACCTGCTCCTTCCAAGTCCCCTACGTTATATTCAAAATCTTCTGAGGCAAGACACTCTCCCCTTCCCCACCGACTGAAACTATTCTAACACAAAGATATAATCCCAACATTCTAGCCACTCCACAGAGCTTTCTTCAATATCTCGACAAGACAGTACCATTAGATAAAGCAAGAATGGAAACAATCAGCAAAACAAAGAACATGTAGAGTGGGTCTAGAAGGAGCAAGGAGTTCAGCCAGCCCTGCAGTTCCATCACACAGATGTGGACAAGAGAAGCTGAGTCACTCTTCAAGGTCACACAGCTGGTCAGCAGCAGCAGTGTTCACCCCAAGCCCCATGTCACCTCCCACACAATTGACTTCAATTTACAATCCAATTTAAAATTCAAAGTTCAGGCTCTTAAAGGCTTTGCAGCCCATTTTTCCTTTTTCCCAGTAGTTGGGAGCCTGTGACCTGTCACAGCTGCTGTGTGAGGGAGGAAACACTTAGAGCACAAAATGCATTCTTAGTCTAGAGAGCAGATGGGGCCAAGAATCACCAAAAACTCAAGTCATAAAAGTCATCAGTTCACATTGAAAGCTTAGAAAGGTTCCAGTGTGTCTGGAAAAATAAAAGCTCTGAAATCCTAATTGTAGGTTCTGCTCGGAGGAGAACTCAATTCTCTGAAGGGCCTTGTCTCTTATCAACTCACAAAGGCAACCCAATTAGCCGTTAGGGTTGGCTGAATTCGTGTTTCTCCTGGAATGCATGTGTATCTACCAACTGCGGTTTGTACACTTTTTAAATATTTGCTAAACTTTGTTCTCTTGAATTTATAATATACTCAGAGGCAAAGGACAAGTGAGGATATTTTTATAAACTACAAAATAAGACAGTTTCTGAACATATGTAGATACATTTCCTGCCAATCCCGAAGACAAAATGGTGCACACACACACACAAGCACCATTTTTCTGCACAGGTCTTTAGATATCACAACAGCTTAAGAAATCTAATTCCAGTTTATATCCTGCCTATGGTGTTAGTGAACTAAACAGAGATTATGAACTAGTACCCTCTGGTAGTCCCTCAGGAGCCAGAATCTGAGTACTACAAGTACAATAAAACCTTGTGATAAAAAGCAATGTTAAATACCACCCCGTACCAATATGACAAATGCATACAATATGTCAATAATGGTGACAGTCAGTGAGAAAGGGGAAAAAGATTGAAATTACAATCAAGTTGCATGAGAGACCATCAGGACATCAAGGGCTAGGGAAGTAGGGACAGATGATAAATGTATCAATGAGTCAATCAACAAAAGGGAAGGGGGCCAGAAGGGAATTCTGTTGGAAATACCCACAAACTGTTGAAAACGGTGACTTGGGAATCATATTTGGAAAACATCTGAAATGACAGCAAAATCATTAAAAAAAAAAAAAATTAGGCCCTCCCTGGTGGTGCAGTGGGTTAAAGCACAGCACTAAGAAGCTAAAGCCACTTCTGCATGAGTTCGCTCCCCGCCTGCCCTGGA
>NW_004567107.1:53331960-53387350 GCF_000260355.1 Condylura cristata
TAAATCTTTAAAAAAAATTAAAGTTGCCAAGAGGAAAAATCAGAATTAAAAACCAAAAATATGGTATGAAGGATACCATATTTAGGAAACAAGAGAAATTTCAGAGTCTTGGAAAACTCACAAAAAGAAGTATCAGGATCACCGAGATCAAATAAAAGATCTATGCATCCCCCTATTAATGCCACAAAAAAATCGAAGACCTTGAGGGTTGAGAAAGACATTTGATAAGAAATCAGTTTGAGTGGAGGGGTGGCTGGACCAATGAATGTATGCTGCTGAAGAAGTGGAGACCAACATTCTGAAAATTCCTGTGCCAAAAGCAACCATAAAAATATAAACAATAGCTCAAGAAATGATGAGAAAGTATACAAGAATTGCTGATGGGTGACTATCATGAAAGGGTAGGAAGAAGAAAAAGTGAAGTCAGGTCATCTTCTGAAAGTAGAGGGATAGATTAGGGAGCAAAAATAAGTGGAGTCAGAGGCTGGACTGCAAAAGAGATTATTTAAAAGGGAAGGTAAATGAGATTAAAGAGAACAGAAATGGGGTCTGGCAGCACTGGTCTGATGACCTTGAGGGCATCTATGGTAAGAAAATGAGGTGGGAATAGCAACTGGAAGACATTCCAGGAATGCGCAGAGTAGTCTAGAGATTGTGGTATGGGTCAATTTAAAAGGGAGTACAGACCTGCCTCCTGTGTTAGGGGCCCAATTGGGCCCAGAGAGCCCCGTATTGGGACTTTCTGCAGCAATACTCAGCAGCTCTGGGGAGGGACATGCTGGTTCAGCAAAATGGCAAGCTGTGGGATTTATAGGACTGTGAGCAGGTCTCATGAGAGAAACTCTGTTGGGACATGCAGCTACTGGGCTGAGTAGGTAACTACAGTTAAAAGTACTGTATTACATTTTGGAAACTGATAAGAATAGATTTTAAATATCATAAGAGAAAAACTTAACTCTTATGATGATGGCTATTGACTGCTATTGTAGTGGTCATTTCACAATATATACAAATGTAAACACACCATGTTGTATACCTACAAGAAATATAATTTGTCACATATGCCCTAGTTGGGGGGCGGGGGGGAAGCGGTTAGGAAGCCATGTGCTTAGAAACCGTCACAAACACATCTAGTGATTGACTAGTATCTTGGATAAAGATCATTTAAGGTCCTCCCTGGTGGTGCAGCGGGTTAAAGCACAGCACTAAGAAGCTTAAGCCACTTCCGCATGAGTTTGATTCCCTCCTGCCCTGGAGGTGACCACATGGCGTGGCAGACCTCTCCTGACCCTCCCGCTGCTCCCCTCAGCAGTGTACTTCCTCCATCTGCCTGTTCTGCTCCCCACTCTGTTCCTGGTGAATCCTCTCACCCTCTGCATCTCTGGCCTCTGGCGTGTACCCCAGTTCTGTATGAATAAATAAATCTTTTTATAAAAATCATTTAATACTCAAAAATATAAAGAAAAAATAACAGGCAAAAGTTTAAAGAGAAACATCCCAAGAAGATCTACAAATGGGCAATAAACATAGGCAAAAGTGCTTTACATCATTAATCATTAGGGAAATGCAAGTTTCAAGTACAATGAGATACCACTACACTAACACAGCAAAGTAGCCCAAATTAGAAAGACTGGTGAAACCTACTCTTTGCAAAACTATGAGAATTATAATTCATTGACAGGAATGCAAAATGGTTCAAATCAGTTTAGCAAAATTATAGCACTTTCTACATTCTGGTTTACCTGCAAGCCAACAATTCCATTCCTTGGAATTACCCAAAAAGAAATAAAACCACAGAGTCACAACAAAGAACTGGACAAGAATATTCATAGAACTTATTCGTATAACTAAAAACTGCAAACATATAATACTAAGATATAGTCATCCAGTGGAAACTAAGTATAAAAAGGAACAAACTACTTGCAGCCACACAACTGTAAGGGTGGGTTTCAAGAACATTTTGCTGAGTAAAAGAATATATATATATTTGATTCCATTTGTATAAAATTCTAAAACAGGAGGAATTAATCTTTAGTAGAAAAAAGTCATGTCAGTGCATCTATGGAAGAGAAAAGGAGTTATTAGAAAGGAGTATATAGGAACTTTCTGGGGATGTACTGTTCTCTATCTTGATAGAGATTTGCATACAATAGGTCCACAAATTTGTCAGAATTCAACAAACACCTCAAGATACATGCATTTCAGTATAAATTTACCTCAATAAAAAAATAATCAACATTGAATTGTAATTAATGCTACAAATGCTGAACTATTTAAAGGGGATGTTTACTGGCCCAATTCACTGAAATACATTAAAATGGACTGATGGATGGATGGACAATGGGATGGACAGGGATGTGGTTATGATAATGATAGAATCCAGACAAAATATTCATATTCACTTTAAAATTCTTTCAACTTTGTATGCATGACAAATTTTTCAGAATAAAATATGGGAGTAGGTAAAGCTGTCTTAAAAAAAAAAAGTGATTGTAGCATTGTGGCTATGTATGAAAAAGTCCCTACTCTTACAGAAGCATACTGAAATCTGTATAGGTGAAATGACAAGATGGATAAGCCCAGGATGGCAAAATCTTGATAATTGTGGGAGCTGGGAGACAGACACATGAGGTTCATGTCTCTATTGTTTTTTGCAGATTCAAATGTTTTAATTATATATTAAAACAAATCCCTAAGAAGCCGGGCCCACATGAAGCAAGTGTGTATCTGCTCAAGCAAGACTTCCCTAGAGGCTAATACGGCTTTAGTCCAACCATCTGGGACAAAACAGGATCTTGATTTAAGCTGATGATAAATGCAGAGCCAACAACCAAAGGAAGCTTCCCTTCTCACACTATGAAGTTTGTCAGCTGCACTGGGCTTGTTCCCACATGGCCCTGAAGAGTCCTCCAGCCAAAAAGCAGCAAGCTTGCATTCTTCACTGGAGTTTCACTCTCTTCAAGAAATCTAGTAAGTACCCTGTGAATGTAAGATGAGACCCAACAGCTGCACTAAACAAATCTTCCCAAGGCTCTCTTCCAGGTATTGCAAACCACCACCGAAGCCTCCTTAATCCCAACCTTAAAACAACTGTCCTTAACCTGCTACCTCTCCTCTATCCAATGTTGGGTTGCTTGTGTGGTACTGTGTGATCCATCTTATCACAGCAATTATCCCAAAATACTTTTTAACTTGTTGTATCTGTTGCTCAGTCTAGGCTCTTTGGGAGGGTCAGAAGAGTAGCCTGTTCATTATTAAAAAGCAGCTAAACCCAATCCCTAGGAAAAACCTGCATGCTTACTAAATTGTATTCAAATTGCTGGATGAACAATTCCTAAAACACCTATAGTTGATGGAGATTTCTCAGTCAGTCACATTGTGTTCTTCTGGCAACCCTAACAGCTAAGCACAACAGAAATTATTAATGCCCCCCCCCACTCTCCCAGATGAGGAAGAAAGGCCAAGGGGTTAAAATAATCAGTGGTAAAATCCAGGACAAATGGTGCTTTTGCTGATTTGAGATGTTCTTTTTATCATAGCAAATTTCTTTCTGAAGAAAATTCAACTTGATCGTTCAGAATATTAGACCCTTCCTATAATCACAAGGTATGTTGCTGAGGGTTGTCTGGCCTGTGACTTACAATATTTAAGAGTAAGCAGGACTCACTGAGCATTGATCTTACTTGACAAAGCCTGGAGAGTAAACAGTTGGATACATGCCATCACCCATAAAACCCCAGATGTTTGTCATAATGTTTCAACATGTTAATGTCTCATAATTAAGGTAAAAAGATAATAGTTATGCTATATACCATATTGATTTCCACCAGCGAGCTGACATCAGCCACTCACGTACAAATTTGTTTCATAATTTCTCCCTCCACACATTTGTAAAAATGACAACCAAGGGCTGTCTGTTCCCAGCTCTTTCCTGGAGGATGACCAACGAATGGCCAGGATGATACTGAGCTGTCATCTTTGATGTTGCACTATCCCAAGTAATGTTTCATAAAAGACTTCTTCACGTTTGGGGAAAGAACTGGAAGTAGGTGAGTCTGGCAATGGGCTGAGGTGTCTCCTGCCCACACCAATTGGCATGTATAGCCACCACCGGCTAGATTTCTGCTCTGAGTTTTAGCAGGTGAGCTGGTGACAATCTGAGGAGGAACAGTGGTAAAAAGAGCAGGAAGCCAGGCATAGCTCACTCTATCTCCTTCAGCAAAGCATCCCAACATCCCATCTCTGGAATATAATCACACTTTTATGTCCTACATGGAATTATTCAAAAACCTGGCAGTAGTTATGTGCCTTGTGAATTGCTGTAAATTACCAAGCACTTCATAGTGTTTTCTACGTCGGGTTTTCAAAGTCAAGGGCCTTCTCTCAAAATTTCTGGGGTCCTTTCCTTCTCTAAACACACACTTGTCTCATGCTCTGTGTAATAGAGAGGCAATGGCTTCCCATCAGTCTCCCGACCCCAGTCTCATTGCCCTCCCCTTGTCCTCCTATCCAATACCCTCTCCACTTACTAGCTAGCCACAGAAAGGAGCATTTTTGACTTTCACAACAGCAAGTGGTACATAAAACATGTAGGCAGAAAGACCTGAATTGAACAGCCAATGCCTAATTCAAATAGTGAGGATTTCTCCACCCTCCACTGGTAAGTCACTGCCCTAACCATCTTAGACTGAATATTCCATGCTCCACTGCTACTTGCTTTAATCCTTGAAACCCCTGGAATTCCAACTGACACCCAAATTTCAACAACTGTTATATATTCTCCATCAAAAAAGATTTACTAATGCTAATCTACATTTTTTTTCCCCTCTTGCCTCTAAGGAGTTTTTCATAATTTAAACCGAATCTCCTATAATGTCATTAAAGGGCAGAAAAATAATTTAAAACAAGGAGTGGAATGATTTTAGGAAAAATAGTCTTATTGCACTAGATTTATTCCTTCGTGTACCATAAATATTTTTAAACAGGCATTTGATTCTTAGGGACTGAAGTCACTGTTATAAGACACCCCCTCCCACCTACCCCCAAAAAAGCAGGAGACTAAATTTCGAGTTTAATTATTACCACAGCTGAGCAGCTGGAAAGAGATTACTTCATTGTGCTGTGTGTTCATAATTCAACATGTCAAAGTGGTCTCTGATTTCATTAAGGATTTTTCCTCAGATATTTAGCTTAAAGGGAAAATGTTTAGATCACCTCTACTTTCCAATATAGTCTTTTCTCTGGAAATTAAAGTTCACTGACAGACTTCATAGTGAAAGTCTAAAACCCGCCCATTCAATAAACTGACATAAAATGTTAAGGTCAGTCCAATGTCTTATCTCTGGAAATATTATGCTTTACACTGATTGCTCAATAAACAATAACAAAAAGATCACACTTTATTTCTTGACAAAGATTTCTGACAAACAACCAAATTACAGAAATTAAGCTTTTTCTTTTCTTTTTTTTTTTTTTTAGTTTATATACATTAGCTAAAATCAGAACTTGTTAAACCCCTTGGGCTTCTGGAAGAATGCAAAGGATTTAAAGAACATTTCTTACCGGACCTCCCAGAGTCTGGCAAAGTTCTAGGTAATAGAGAGGTGTTAAGAGAATAGGCAGATATACACACTGTGGGTGTTAATTCTATTGCTGATTGCTGGTAGGAGATAATTGTTCTTTATAAGAAAAAAAATTAGATTCCCAAAAAATAAAATTGTTGACTCTCTGTAATCCAAAGTCACTGGACAAACACATTTATATTGGACTGACTAAAGAACTGTTCTCCATGGAACTTTTACCTTTTATTAGTAAAGGTATAAAATTAAACCTCAAGATATTAAACTTGGGACTGTGAAGGACGGTCAGAGAGCCAGCTCAGTCATAACAGACACAGAAAGACATTCTGAACGGAGTGAAACTGCAAACCGTCTCTGAACCTCCAACAACCCAGAGTGCCAAGGACAAGCCTCTCCTAGCCTCTACCAAATTCCATCCCTTTCCTCATACTCTCTATGATAGGCTTCTATCAGAAGGATATCAGAGCCAATTAAAAGAGCTCAAAGTGGGAGCAGTGAAGACTAAAATGATAGTAATGGGTTAAAATCCAATGACTAGTAAGAAACATGTGTCCATAATGAAACATAATAAATGAATGTTCTTATGATATAAAGCCAAATAATAAACACAGAAGAAACAGGGGAAATGGGTCATCACTATTTGGCAAACATGGTGGTGGTGGATGCAGGTGGGAGTCGACCATGGACAATAAAGCTGGTGGGTCATGTTTTGATGAGAACAGGATATTGGCATCACACCAGAATATCTCTCCATAATAATCAAATACAAAGGGAAAATGAGGACTTTACAAGAGGAGACATCTGGCAGACCCCACATAATAAAGGCTAACATCACCAGTGTACAGATAGGTGTTGATCATGTGGCTCTTGACGTGATGCACCAAGAACTCGGCATCATTTCTGTTTTCCTCCAACAGTAAATGACCTGACTCTAGTCATGAGGAAATATTGGCTGGATCATGGAAGGTCATCCCTAATGAAAAGCCTCTGAAGGGTATGAGACACAAAGAAAAGACTAAGGACTGGTTTCAGGTGAGAGAATAATGGTGAGAGGTGGCCAGAGAGGGGAAAAAACACTGTTGGAACACTTGAAGAAATCAGAAGAGTCTGTGGGCTGTGTGGTGAGTATTGTGTGGTGAGTATTGTATGGTGGGTATTGTTCAATCAATGCTTATCTCCTAACTGGGACAATTATACAACAATAACACAGCATGAGAGGTCCTTGTTTGGAGAGTATGAGGGATGATGACTGATCATGTTAAGAAAAGGTGTGTGCATACACCAAAGCTTTGAGCTTGTTCTGCCTTGAAGTCTTGAGGTAAAATAACAAAGAATTCTGGATGATGTTAATAGCGATGCTATATTAAGATTTTACTTCCTGTCAAGCACTGGGATAAATACTGCAGATGTATTATTTTTTAATTTTCTCCACAGGTCACTGAGCTGTCCCCCATTTTAATGAGAAATTATAGGTGAGGGATTGGGAAAGGCCATTCCTCCAATTCTCACAATGTCCTGTGAACAACATCTTCCACTGAGGGAGTGAGATTTCACTCCAAGGTCCCACGTTTAGTAGGTGACCAAGCCACAGTTCAAATCCATATCTGTCAGATTCTAAGGCCCACATCTTTTCTGCTACATTTATTTAAATTTATTAAATTGTCTGTTTTACAATAATTTTTACATATCCTTCCACCAAAAAAATAAAATAGTCCTGTATGTGTCCATGTACATGTGGATAGAGAGAGAGAGAGAGAGAGAGAGAGAGAGAGAGAGAGAAAGACTGAGATTGAAGCAAAATATTAACAAGAGGGAACCCTATGATATATGATAAGGATGAGGGTGCTCAGGTGGGTAGGGTGTGGTGATACACAGCAGAGGAATAGCTGTGAACCTATTCCTCTGAATCCCATACATGGATGTAAATCAATGTTACCTCCCAAAATAAGTACATTTTTAAAAATTATTAGCAAGTGGAAATCTGGGCAAAGTGACGGAGCTGTTGAATTCTGTTACTTATTTTTTACAATTTTTCATCTGTTTGAAAACATTTTTTGTAAAACACATATATAAGAAAAAGGACCCTGACCCTCCCTGGTAGCACAGCTGGTTAAAGCACAGCACTGAGAAGCTAAAGCCACTTCAGCATGAGTTCGATCCCCTTCCCCAGAGGTGATCTACATGGCACTGCAGAACTCTCCTGACCCGCCTGTTCTGCTCCCCACTCTGTGGTGAATCTTCTCACTGCCCCTGCACCTCTGGCCTGCACCCCAGTTCTGTATATATAAATAAATCTTTGAAGAAAAAAAGAAAAGAAAAGAAAAAGGACCCTGACCCTAAAGTCACACTGACCTAAGTTTAGACTCTAACTCAGCAATCTGATCTCTGGCTCTAAGGAAATAATATGGTTCTCAACTGTAACAGTACTTCTAAACCACTGAACAATCCAGCATCCATATTTAGGTTTCCAAATTTATAGTAAGAATATTCTGTGAAGTGACACATTTTCACCATTAATAAAAGAATAGGACTCAAACCAGAAAGTCAGCTTCAAAACCCTACCCCATTCTACCTCACTGTGCTTTGAAAAAACTTGACACCACCAATTTTTCAAACAATAGACTTTTGGACTATAAGGCCCAATTTGCATTTACTAGGAAGGGGGTGAGGGGTAGGCAGCAAACATGCAGTGAAGAATAGAACAGGATAGAACTGGACTTTAGGGATGAACTTATATGTGTGCATTTATACATATATATACATAAACACACACACAATTTTTTTTCATTCTTCATTTTGTACATTTTTCATCTGTTGTCATCCCGTGGATTCCCAACACCAACTGATCTGTGTGCCGTCACCACAGTCCCATGCATCTTCCAACCTCAGTTTTGATCCTAGTCCCCTCTCCAACCATAGAATTTTCTGGCTTATATTTGTTGATTTTCATTTTTAACTATTACAATTGCTTTTTTTTTTCTGATCCCTTACACTCCTGCTGTGAATGAAACCATCCAGTATTTTTCTTTTTCTTTCTGGCTTATTTCACTAAGCATGACCCCCTTCCAGCTCCATTCATGTTGCCACAAATGGCATGAGTTTATCTTTTTTATTGCTGAGTAATATTCCATAGTGCATATGTACATCTTCTTGATCCAGTCATGTATTTTTGGGCATTTCTGTTACCACATCTTCCCTATTGTAAATAGTGTAGCCATAAACATATGGATACAGGTGTCCTTCTGAATTAATGTTTCGGTGTCCGTTGGGTAGATACTTAGGAGTGGAATTGCTGAATCATATGGAAACTCCATTTTTAGCAGTTTGGGAAACCTCCAAACAACTGGACCAGTATGCATTCCCACCACCAGTGTAGATTTCCTTTTTCTCTACATCCTCTCCAACTTCTATAGAGTACTTAACTGTTGATTTTCAACAATGCATACTTGAAACATATAATGTTGTTATACAATCTTCCTTCAATTGTATATATACATATATGTTGATTTTCTCACCAAGTCATATAGTACAAGAGCAGCCATGATTAAATCATAACATGTTATGATGTTAGGAATATACAGAATGCCATGAAAAACTGTGGGGTCTGGGTGAGAGGCAAAGAAGTAAAGAAGATCCAGAATTAGTCATATTTGAGTAGCATATATTCAGGGATGAAGAAGCAATGGCAAAGCAAGCAAGAGATCTCAGGCAGGAGTTTAGCTGGTTGGTGTGAGGGCAGGGGTGTTGGGGAAAACAGTGTATGAGGGCAGGCAGAGAACAAGATGCAGGCTGGGGAATGATATATGATTCTGGACAGGTAGGCAGAAACAGGATTAGGATGAGTGTTGTGTGCCTTGCTTAGAAATGTACATTAAGTCTTCTTGACCACGAATGGCGTGGCACATCTGCTACCACTGCCTCCCCACACGTGTCAGACATTACAAGCCATAGCACTTTATTACACTCAGACAGCCCACACTTCAGACAGCCACTACAATCAACTGGAATTGGCACCTGAAATACAGTCATTTGCCTTCCCTGCTCCAGGCAAAGGCAAAGGGGACATACAGGGTTTTTAACAGGTGGCCGGTACAACTGGTTCTGTGCCTAACAAAGCCCAATCAAGCTAACGGTGTGGACAACCCATAGACCAGACCAGCACAGTGACCAGAGTGAAAACCACTGCAGGAATCTAACACATTGAAATAGTGAGAGGCGCACATCCAAATGATGTCACACTTGGGTCAAGCTCTAAGCTTTTGTCTAATCATTGTCAGAAGGCATATCATGGTGGAGACAGCATTGAAAGTGTTCTTCAAACAAAATTCAGGGGCCGGGAGGCCCAGGAAAAAAAGCCTGGCGTGAGAGCAAAGAAAGCAGACCAGGGGAGAGGTGAATAAATGGCACTAACCTTGAAATTCCTGCAAACACAGCTGCAAAAGCCACAGCAATCCTGCCACACTAGAGCTGTCAAACTATTAGCCATTCCTGTACCACGTAGGTGCACAGCAAAAGAATCGTATTGAAAGACAATTAGCCACAGTATCCACACCCCAGGAAATGGCCTACAAAACGCAAAGACCTGAGTTAAAGCACAGAGACACCCAGATGTGCACACAGACCTATATGACACAACCAGGAAGCCTTGCAACCAGAATGTGGGTAAGAACTGGTCTGTTGAATCTGAGTTGCTGTTGAGCCCTAGGTGGAATAAAAATGCTTGAAAGCAATGGCTTTCATCTCGGTAGGCCTGTTTTCTTGACTAAAAAATGAGAGGACTGAGAAAGACAATCTCTTCTAACACAATAATGCTGATTCGAAACTGAAAAGAAAATAACAGGGAGGTTATTTTCTTGCTTTGAGTGCAAGAAAGCTAAGTCCTTCTGTGTGTGGATCCAGTGAGGGTAGCAACTCACATCGTATCCAGAAACTTAGCAATATGATTGAGAAAACCAAAAACACATTGGAAGTGAAGGCCTGGGGAGCATACAACATTCGGCTTTAAGATGCTGACTGTTTTTGAAATAAAACTTTAAAACATGCCATAAAAAGCAACTATTCCTCTGGGGAAAGAGTGGCCTAAAGTGTCTTTGATTATAACTATAGGAAAGACTTTCATCTGCAATCTTTACGAGGTTAATTGTAACTCTCCCCCAAGCTCAAAAACCCTTTTCTGAATCTTGCGGTTGTAATCTTACACTCTGCATGATAAACCTTCGTTTCTCAACAGGCGCATTCCAAATGTTCAAACTTATGGGTCAGAAAGCAATCAAGTAACTGAAAGCTGATAAGAGGCTCTGTGTTCGCTCGCCTGAGCTCGTGAATGAACACACACGTACAGACCCACGCACGCACATGCACACGCACGCACAGCCTGCTGACCTACAACCAAACCCAGCACCGTTTATCTTTTGGACTTCTGCTCTTCTAAGAAATCAAGCCTCATCAGAGCAGACACTGTAAACCCACAACCCGAACAGCTGTGAAGCACTTAGCACAATGCCTGGTCACAGTCATCCTTCAATAGTTCATAGCTTTTGTCAGTCCCCGCTTATCTTTTTCCTTCACCATCGCTGATGATTTACAAATATTAGCATTTCAGTTATTGAGAGTGACTCCCTCTGGTGAAGTCATGTTCATGAAAGAGACGAGCACTGAGCCCACACCTGCAGAGTGCTGTTAAGGCTACTGCTTCTACAAACAGGCAGGAACCAGTCACCAGAAATGCTTTCTCTACATAGACAGAAGTCCTGCCACCCCCACAATGCTTTTCACAACTCTTATATAGACAAAGCTTCAAATGGAAGCTATAGTTCTTATTTTAGTTTTTGAAAGATTGATTTATTTATGCAAACAGATCTGGGGTACAAGCCAGAGGTGCAGGAGTGGTAACTCGAGGGTTCAGAGACAGAGTGGGGAGCAGGACAGGCAAATCAATGAAGTACACCGCTGAGGGGAGCAGCAGGCGAGTCAGGAGAGGTCTGCCGTGCCATGTGGGTCACCTCTGGGGCCAAGTATTGAACTCACACAGAGGCGGCTGCGGCTAGCTTGCAGTGCTGCATCCTTACCCATTGTGCCACCAGAGAGGGCCCTGTAGTTCTTATTTTCTTCCCAGATGCTGATATGTTTTAATCTCTGCTGCACTTTCATGGCTTCCTTAAAAAGTTCACTAACAGTAATTATGAAATCCCACTTCTTGAACATGTACCACATGCCAAGCATTACACTGATACCATTTTTGCTTATTCAGTGATGTCATCATCACCAATCCCCCACCTCCAAACTTCTTTTGCTAGTATCCTCATCTACTAGAGGTGTCCGAGGCTTAATAAGGTTAAGTTATCCAAGAGCACTCATTCAGTAAGGAATGCAGCTGAAAAAGGCAGAACACAACCTTGAGCCATATGTTTCTGAATTCAATATCTCTGTTAATGTTTGCAACTAGAATGGTTACCAGATAAAAGAGTTCTTAACATGGGATCCATAAATGAACTTCAGAGGAATCCATGAGCCCCACAGAGTTCCACATAAGATGGTGTATGTGTGTATGTATACATGAAACACTTTCATTAGAGACTGTCCCAAATCTCTACAATATTTTCAAGAGTCTAAAAGGGAGGGAGGGAGGACAAGAAAGAGAAAATAAATTAATACGAATATACATGGGAAAGAGGGAAGGTGGGAGGGAGCAGACTAGGGCAAGAAATTATCTTTCTCAGTGAACCACATTATTCCCATTGTAACAAGTGGCCCCCAGAAAAAGGGGAGTTTCCTGCCCCACCCAGAAGGAGGATGGAGCTGAGCAGAGAAGAGAGGAATCTGGAGAGGAGACTGAAGAGGATGGGAGCAGGACGGAGAGCCAGGGAACCTGAGGGAGCCACATGGAGCAGAGAGACATGTGAAGAAGTGGCTCTTGTTTCTTGGCCCTGGACTGGTTGAAACATGTGGGTGAGAGACCGGTGGGGAGGTTGACTATGGCAGTGCTTAGCCTGATTTTGATTTTGCTCTTTTCCTCCTAGATTTGTCTGGCCATATCAGACCCCTTTCTATGGGTCCTGGCCAGAAGGTGCTTTCGGCTTGTGGCGGGCTTTCAGGCCTTGCTTTGGGCCAATCCCTTTTGGGTAGACTTTTACCCATGAGGAGATGGGTAACTTTGGGTGTTTGATTTAGAAACTATATCCTGTCTTCTCTGTATTGCACTTGTTGTATAAACGTTCCTTTCCATTTAAAGGTCGTATGTTTTGTCTTGATGCAGCGGATGGCAGAACCTATTTAGAGCAGGCAGGTTTGGGGGTTCATGGGTGCTCCTCACTCCCTGCCTTGTAACACCATCACTGCTCCACCACCCAAAAGCTAGCTTGCTACACAATAGGTGACCACTAACAATTCACCCAGTTTGCCTAGTTCAATTCTCTGGTCCTTTCTTGGTCTTTTCCCTCATGGAGATGCAGTAAGAGAAATGATTTTTTTAAAGCTCTGTTTTTAAGTCTGGCACATGTGAGCGCTCCATTAGCACAGTTCCAGAGCCGAGGCTTTCATGCTGCTGCTCTTCACAGCCACACACTATGAAAGAGCAAAGAGGATCCCATCCTCCTTCGCATCCCAGAAACCAAACATCTGCTTCTTCTGGCCTGAAGAGCTTGCCTGCTGAGGAGGAGATGGCCAGCACGGCACACCTGGCCGTGTCTTGAGCTCATGCTCCATTTTCAGGGTCAGCTGTCAAGTAATCCTCTGCTTTATAAACAATCTCACGTTTTAATAAAAGCCTTTGTGCAAGGTGAGCTTTTGAAATATATACAGTAGATTCTCAGTCTGCACCTGCACATACAGCTGCCTCCCCCCTTTTCTAAGTGCATGGTGGATAATGGCTGTGAAAATAATTATTCATTATTAAACTTTTGGCATGCCTACTATGTGTCAGGCACTGTTCTAGAAGCTTCCCTCCATCATCCTGCAATCTGCACAATAGCTCAGGCAGATTTTACTAGCATTTTGCAAATGAAGAACCACAGGTCCTATCTGAGAGGTTAAATAATGTGTTCAATAGCCCTCTCTGACTCCCTGCTGGGCTGCCACTAAAACTGTTACACATTCCCCTCTCTCTATGCCCCCACTTTCATGTGGAACCAAAATTACCCTTTTTTGGAAGAAAGTCTGTTTGAGGTAGAAAATAAGAAAACCTTCCAGGCTTTGGCCTCTTAAGTAACTACAAAAGAACATTTCACAGTATTCTATTAAAATAGGGTAGTATAAAATGTTGGTTTTTCCCTCTTCACAAGTCAAGGTAAGAAAAATTGGTATATTGGTTAAATCTATTCTAGGCCCTCACTAACATCCATCTTTGAATGCCTACTATTCAAGATTATTCAAATTTGTAATGATGCTTACCTGAAATATGTAATGTTACAATGCAGTGTTACTTCAATTATGTTTTTTTTTTTTCATGTCACACATCTAGACAGTATAGAGATACCCAAAAAGACTAACATAGTGTTACCCCCTCATGGGTCTTCCAGTCAGTTGGGCAAATAAATACACAAATTGCTCAATAAGCAGTTAAGTCCTCAATAGTGTGTCAGAAACTAAGACTTTGAGACAATGTATAATAAAACAAATTTTACCATAGTTTAATTTATGTAACCAAGAGTTAAGTTCCTGTGGTATATATCTAGTCACCAAACTTCTGAAAGACTGGAAACGCTTGTAATAGTAAATAATAATCGGTATTTATTCACTTAACAACCACTTATTCCAGCTCAGGGTCCCTGGTGACTATCCTGGCAGCTCAGGATCCAAGACAGGAGCCATCCCTGGGCAGGTCGCCCTCTATCACAGGATAAACTCACACCAACACCCACTCTCACTCAGACTGGGACAATTTAGACACACCAATGAATCTAACATGCACATGGGTTAGATGTGGGAGGAAAGTGAAGAAAACTTATGCAGCCATAGGGAGAACTTGCAAACTCCCCACCACAGCCCAGCCAGAACCAATTTTCTTTTTTTCATCAGTTATAATGAAACAATGTTGAATGAAACTATTATTTGAGGACCTGCTATAAGGGTAGCTAGAGAATTCTATAGCAGGCTATTGGAGCTCAGAGGCTATCAGCACCCTTACCCAGTTTGCATGTGAGGGAAGGTAGGGATTATGGGATGAACTCAGACTTCATGAGAAGATAACCTCCAAACTGAGACTGGGCAGTCTTTTGTATGTGAGGGATAAGTGGACAAAGGTAAGGGGGGAGGAGCTGAATCAAAAAGAATCTATGCAAAGGTTCAGGGATAAGTCACAGGACACAAGATGGATGGGCCATCAATTATTCATCCAACTCTAGTGTGTGGACTAGCAGGAATTGGGAGATGGGTTCTCTGGTTATGAGATAATGAAGGCCTAACTCGGGTGTGAAAGAGAATAGTTAACTCAAGAGATGTCACCAGGACTCAGTTACAGACTACCGAAGGACTGAAGGAAAGTCCCCACCAGCGAAATGCTGTCTGAAAAGATTAGAGTAGGGCTTGAGCAAAGAGATACAGGTACCTTCTACCATAAATCAAATGCAGTGCTATTATTAGATGTGAGAATTAATCCTTGATCAAGGAAAGCATTTCCCAGTTTGTTTGTCTTTTTAATGGATAGATTCTGATTCAAATGTTTACATTTTGGGATTAACACATTAGAATATTGGAAAGGGTAATTAACAGGGGAACTGAAAGTTGGGATATTCTGAGTTATCCTCATGTTATGAGGCTGTTGTACTCTTTCATAGAAAAATTTTCTGAGAACTTTTGGCTTAAACTCTCAAACTCAATAGTAGGATGGAGGGCCTATTTGTGGGATATGTGTAAACCTATGTCACATATACAGTGGGAGGTGGTATGTGTGTGTGCTGGGCCATATTTGGAAACTGTCATTTGCAAGGAAGCTTCAGGAGGTGAAAAGATTGCATTTCAGCAAGTCATGAATTCCCCAGACCTACACAAACTGATCTGCTCCCCTCACAAACACCAATCCTAAAGAAGCCTATGAGCGGACAGCTCTGTCCCAACTCTCTGGCTCTAAACAGCAAGGGAAAGGGGAAAGGGGGGTGGGTGCACTGTGCTGGGGACTCAAAAAAGGTTTTCCATCATGGTTGAGCCAAGCTTCCTTTTGGGGATTTTGCAGATACACTATCATTTTTGGTTTACTAATGAGATGTAAACTTCTGAAATCCTCATCTATTCTAACATTAAGTAATAGCACTGAATTTGATTTATGGAAGAAGGTACATTTATTTTAACTTCTAAAAACAAAACCACCATTCCCAAAGGTTGGAAAAGCATACAGAAATGTGTAAAGAAATACTCTATACACACCCACTAATTAACATCTTGGTATGTAACCTCCTAGTCTTTTCCATCTATATTTTTAACATAGTCAAGAGATTTTCACCTTTAAAATGTGGTTACCCTGTTAGAGCAACACATAAGAAATAAGGAATAAATTGACTCATGGACTTGTGAAATTCACATCTAACCAGTCGATAGCCCAACACCTGACCAACAGAGCAGGTGTTAAGTGTTAAACCAACTTCAAAGTCTTTCCTTAGGACCTGTGGAAATGGATATGATGACATCTACAAGAAATCATTTTAACAGAAATGCTTCTCCTTTGTGCTTCTAGATTATTTCTTGGGGTAGTGCTAACTGAATAGTTTGCTAATAGAATGAAGGGAAAGAGAAGGAAAATCAACCCCACTCACCCACATAAAATACCCTGTAGTATTTGCTGAACCCTCTCACATTTACATTATATGACTATTTCTTCCACTACCTGTGGAGGTAAGCAATGCTGAACCATACCAAGTGGGTCTGGAAATGGAAACAGAAAGCAAGTGAGTAGTGACACATCTATAGTCATACAGAAGACTGATGACAAAGGCAGGACTAGTGCTCTGGCGCCCACCCCTGCTGCCATTTTCCAGGGGAGCTCCCTGAGATTATCACGCAGACCCAGAGCACTCTGAGTGAGTAAAACCTGCCATATCAGCCTTTCGCTAGGTCTGTGTGCAGAAACAAAAATCCACTCTCCCCTTCAGTGCCTCCATGCATTTCTCAAGTGCATTGTCAGAATGGATATTCACAAGTGGGAGTAATAACTCTTGAGCACCTGGTATGTATCTGGAGCTTTACCAAAATGCTATCACATTTAATCCTCACAGGAACCCACAAGGAGCCTGGGCCCTATTTTACAAGTATGAAATGCACATACAAAACAGAGGACCTCAGCAACTTGCCCAAGATCTTAGAGTAAATGCCAGAATATGGAATTCTAATTCAGTTCTTCACTATTCTGAACACTTTTCCAATACACTTTGCCACTCAGTTGAAGTTTAATGGCACTTAGCTCCTGAAGGCTGAGTGACTTAAACCCCGTGACCAGCTGAAGGGGAAAACCCCACACCAACACAGACACCCTACTCCATGGGCTTCTCAGGGGACCCATGACAGGCCCCCACATGCTTTATCCTATGCCCTGTGACCAGGCATCAGGAGGATGCAAAATCCTAACCTTCGCTGAAGCCAGAGCCCCAAAGCACAAGACACAGGGCAAGACCATGCTTCCCACCGCCACCTGAGCAGCAGCTGTCGATGGAGAAGTGGGGCGATTTCCCAGGAGCCCCCTGGAGAATGCTGCTGGTGGGCCGGCCTCTGCTGTCAACCCCAGGCTCGAGTTCCAAACCCCCTGAAGCTCCAGTGCAGGTGGCCAAACCCACCCAGAGCACTGTCTGTAGGCAGCACCCAGGCTGCCCTGCAGCAAAAGGCCAAGGGATGGCTGCACAGAGCCCACCCCCCGCCCCAGGTTTGAGCAACCTGGCACCTCCCCATCATGGAGCTCTGGTGCTTAGCCCCATGAGCTGCTTGGGGGCAGTGTAAGTGGCAGCAGGCAGTGAGCATTCTACTGCCTGCCTGCCACCAGTGGCCGCCATGGGGCTCAGGCTGTAGTCAGAGGCAGGCAATGCTGGCAGGTGGTAGTATCTCCCCTACCAAGGAGCCCCAGGGCATGCAATCCTGCTGGTGCTACAGAAGCACAGTTGCCAGCCTTTGCCCTATGTTGCCTAGAGGCAACAGCTAGCTCCACAGCTCCTGGTTCAGGGCTACAGGGAGAAATGGGGGGCCCCACAGGCCAGCTCCAGCATTGTGGCTCGCTCAGGCGGTAGAGAGGCCCGGAGGGCCCCCAGCCAACATGTGGGTTACCACCAAAGCATCCCCTCCTCTTTACATTGTTACACCCAGCCCTATTGAAGGGCCACTGGGTAGAGAGGCTCCAGCCACAGGAAGGCTGGCTCTGGCTTCTCTGAGCCCACCAGAGCAGGCCAGTTCTGTGTAGAAAAAAATTTTTCCTTTTCATATTTGGTGCCTAGCTGGTAGAGTGGTCCAGTCAGGTAAGAGCTAAATGAACTGATCAAGTTCAATCAGTTCATTAGGTAAATATTCAGCTTCAAAATCAAGCATGAGCTTGCTTAATGAAATAAGCCAGAAAAAAAAAGGAAAAATACCAAATGGTTTCACTCATAGCAGGAGTATAACGGATGAGGCAAGAAAATAATAATAATGAACAGTGATATACCAGAGACATTTTAGGGGGGGTGGAATGGGGAACAGGATCAAAAACAGTGGGGAGAGGGAAATGCACTGGACTTTGGTGATGGCACATGGATGACTTGGTGATGGGAAGCCCAAGAGGATTACAACTAAGATGGGAAAAGGCACAAAATGATGGAAAAATAAACTATTGAAAAGGAAAAAAATTCATGTCACCAAACACCAGTGCATTTTCTCCAACTGTTTAAAAAAGGCATGTTAATATCTGCTAAGTTGCATCATTGGGGCCAGTTGAAGAAGTATAAGAAGGTTGATTTGGGGTTTGATCGGAGTCTTACAGGAATTAGTAATGCTAACATAAGAATATTTAAAAGTCCTTGCATTTAGCTTTTGTTTTATTCCCAAGTGAATGCTTGCAAATAAATAAATTCAAAATGAAAACTCAAAAAAAAAAATCAAGCATGAACTAATTGGTCCTAAAATAGTCTAATCAGTCACTTAATGCTGAAAATGATCTGATCGGGCAAGTAGGGTGGGCGGTCCTAAAAGAGGGTATAAAGCAGGGAAGGTGCCAGCTTAGACACTCTACTCCTGGCCTCTGAAGAAACAAAGAAGGATCAGCAGCCAATCACCTAAAAAGAAACATCTAACAATCAACCCCCAAAGAAGCTGGACTTCCCAGAGAACAGGCTTTCACACCTGCCTCTGCCCCTGGCCCTAGAAACTCTGCTTCCTCTGTTCACTAAATAAGCCCCACTATTGATGTTCCCTGAGCCTGAATGGTCAGACAATTTTGCACACTGATGAAAATCCATAAACAGTGACTTCTCCTGTGTGTTTTTTTTTTAATCTACATCATTCTTCATTTTTGTACAATGTATGCTTTTGCATCTCAGTTGTAAACCCCGTGGACTTCCCACCACCAATCCGCCCATGTGGGCACTACTTTGGACCTGCCATGGCACCCCAGTATCACTGTCTTACCACCAGCAACCTGCAGCGGGGGTACACAGAGCCCTCTCCACACAGCTTTGCCCAAACAGGCCCTAAGGCTGCAATATGAAAATGTCTAAGCGATGAACATACAGTTGCCCCCAAAGTGGAGTAAAAGATTTAAAGGTCTCATGTCTTAGAATGCCAGATTTGGGGGGTAAAAATGCTCTTTCCAGGGCCCTCCCTGGTGGCGCAGCGGGTTAAAGCACAGCACTGAGAATCTAAAGCCGCTTCCTCTTGAGTTCGATTCCCGCCTGCCCCGGAGGTGACCACATGGCGAGGCAGACCTCTCCTGACCCGCCCGCTGCTCCCCTCAGCAGTGTACTTAGTTGATCTGCCTGTTCTGTTCCCCGCTCTGTCTCTGGTGAAGCCTCTCGCTGCCCCTGAGCCTCTGGCCTGTACCCCAGGTCTGTATGCACAAATAAAATCTTTAAAAAAAAAATTTAAAAAAAAAATGCTCTTTCCAGGGGAACCCAATGAAGCTCAGACCGGGGACCCTGGCAGGCACACTCTCATGTCAAAGCAGAAAGCAACCTCCTATAGATCTCTCAGAGCACACTGACAAGATGGGGGGTCCTGCACTGTCCTGAACCACCGGCTCACTTGCCCAGCTGTCCCCCCAGTCACAGAGACGAGACAAGCCTCCTCTCAGTTCACTGTCTGTACCATCAGTCTAGGAGAGAAAGAATACACAGAGCTGGACAAGGCATTTCGGATGATTTTTTACTGATATCTGAACTTCTCCACAAAAGCCATTTCGCTCTCCAACATTAAATTTGCTGGAGTTAGGAGTCTGCCTTTTCAAAGAATTGCTTTTGAAGAGTTCCTGAACAGTGTCTTGGCAATCTTTCCCTCATTCGCACCCGGAACTTCTATGGACTACCTATCCATAGTTCATGGAGAAACACATCAGAAGTGATGGTCCTTGACATGAAGAAGCTCTGAGTCCAGTCAACACCAACAGGTATATTTCCTGCCAGGTAACTATTTGGAGGGCTGCCTTTACATAAAGATCAGTGCCAGGGAGAGCACGCAGCACACACATCTGCCGAGGGACTCGGGGAAGGATTCAAAAGATGAAGTGGCATTTGGGTCAAGAGTCAGTACGGGTTCTCCCTGGTGGCACAACGGGTTAAAGCACAGCACTAGGAAGCAAAGCCACTTCCACATGAGTTCGATTCCCGCCTGCCCTGGAGGTGACCACATGGCGCGGCAGATCTCTCCTGACCCGCCCGCTGCTCCCCTCAGCAGTGTACTTCCTCCATCTGTCTGTTCTGCTCCCCACTCTGTCTCTGGTGAAGCCTCTCACTACCCCTGCACCTCTGGCCTGTACCCTAGTTCTGTATGCATAAATAAATAAATCTTTAAAAAAAAAAAAAAAGTCAGTCCGATGAACTATTAGCAGGGAGGACGTCCAAAGAAGAAAGCAAAACAAGAGCAAAGGTAGAGAAGAGAAGTATGAGAAAAATAAGGCATGTTTCCAACCTTACAAATGGCCCTGTGTTCCTGGAACAAAAAGTAAAAGGTGAGAAGGGCTGTCAGCCTGGGCTGCAAAAGATAGAAAAGGCCAAACAATGAAGGTTCTTCAACATGACAGGGAACCAAGAGGCAAGAGATTCCTGGAGTCCAGAGCAGGCAAGGGGATCAGGAGCCGGGACCAGGGACTGACAGAGAGATGTTAGAATTAGAATGGCAAGGACTTGGAACAAGTGGACACTGCTGTCTGCAGCTGTTACTCTCCAGCCCTCCCGTTAGCACCCGTATGGAAGCTGAAGTAAATACAGTATGGGGAGGGGAGCTGGTGTGCACTGAGAAGTGAGATGCGTTTCGTTATTTGGTTTGTCAGCTAGACGGAGCAGCAGTAGGCTTGGGTTACAGAGCTCCCTGGCTGCACCTCCTGGCACAGCTGCCCGAGGAAAAGCTGAGACCCTCAGCTCAGAGCAAAGCCCGGAGGTCGTCCTGTGAGGAGCAGAGACGGGAGTGTTCACAGTCACCACTCTCTGTCTCTGTCTCCCCTGCCCTTTCTGTTCCGGCTGCTGCATTCCAAAGACTAATGAGAACAAGGTGCAACGTGGTTTAACAATTTTGATACATTCCTTAGCAAAACATAATTTCTTTAAAAACACATAGACTGCGTTGCAGTGACTCCATCAGGCAAGACACATGTCAGGAAAAAAGCATGAGAAAATCTGGCAGGTATGTATAACGTGTCAATAAATTAAACTAGGTTTATTTTCACAAAACCAAATGGTCAGACTTGCTCGTGGTTTCCTACCAAGAAATAAGAATTACTCCCTGGAGAGAGTAATCAAAGTGCAATTACACCAGTCCTGGAATTTTTTTAAACATACTATCCTTTCTTCACACATGATTGCGCCTTCATTTTTTGCTAAGGCTCTTAACTCAAAGAGTAATAGGCTTTTCTAGGTTTGGCTCCTTTTTTGATAACATGCAGTCATAAAAGAAAATTTTTAAAGCAATTGGTTTACAGTTAAGACTTCATGTCCTTCACAATGTATCCATTCATTTGTTCATTTAGCAAATAACAACATAGCCTGTTGGGTTGGTCTATTTCAAATGCTGGCAAGCATAAAATCTATTTTCCTAATAATGGCAATAATTTTCAGCCCCTGGGCAGGAATTTATCACTTCTAAGGATATTCCATTTAAGGTACTATTTGGTAAATTTTTTTTTAATAAAAAGGAGCTATTGTACCATGGTGACTCCATGTTTTCGAAATAGAGCAAATGGTCAAACAGAGAAAGCAACAATAAAGGAAAGTTGATAGAATTTTTTTTTAATTAGACAAATGATGGATATGTGCCTTACGATAGTACAGAAACTTATGAAAAGAAATACTTTCCTCCTGGAGTCTAACAATTGAACTCTTCCCCCCAAAAATATATCCCATCATGTTTACCTAAATTGAAAAGATTTCTACAAAGATATTACCTGAGAATAACTGCAGAATTTCAAACAGATTTAACAGTAGGAATCAAGTGGGGGAACATTACCACATACAGTTGTACAGGTTGTGCACTGCGTAACTTGCTCCATCTAACTGGGCACTATTCACATCAAAGGCATTGTCAATTTGTGTATTTTGGCAATTTTACAGGCGACAGCGAAGAGTCTAGAATACAGCAAAGTGTATTTTAATAAAGTCAGCATGATAATTTTCTGACAATGGGGGTAAACCACACTGAGACATGGGTTCCTATTTCAAATTGCACAAACATTTCATAAGCAGTAACAGTGACCCTGATGGAGAAGTTGTGATTCAGATGGAGAAGTTATGATTCCTGCATGAAACATAGTTCAGATGATTCTTTGGATTCATGATGACATGCTGCTTTTAATCAGTTTTCCAACCCAAAGCCTTGCACACAAGCACTCCATGTTTATTAAACAAAAAGTCACCAAAGTAATTGTCAAGTAAGCTTAGGTGATTAACCAGGGTGCTACTGAAGACAGTGATAACTGCTGCAAAAACCGATGGTCTCTACCATCGGTCCCTGTGACTCAGAAATAACACTCCACACCCCTGAACCCAGGAGCAACCACCTGTTTCCTCCCCTTCTTCATAACTGGACAAAAAGAACTACAAGATGGTGGAGTCACAGGAGAGCAGCAGCACTGACCCTCTAGTCACTGCCCAAAGGGACTCTTCTTCTAGAAAGCAGTATGGAGGTGTAGCAAAAGATTAAAAATGGATCTGCATACAAAGCCTAGTAATTCTACTACGAGGTATCTACCCTAAAAATTCAAAAACAGTAATTCAAAAGGAGACACACAACCATGTCCATTGCAGCACTATTTGGAGTTGTCTCACTATGGAAACAACAGACGTGCCCCCCAGATGGATGAGTGAATCAAGATGACGTGGCCCATATACACAATGGAGCATTACTTGGCTATCAAAAAAGATAATCTCAAGCTATTTGTGGCAACACCAATGGATCTGAAGAGATAATGCCATCAATAAGTAAAGTAAGAAGAAAGAGGATAAATACTAGATGGTGCCACTTATATGTGGAATATAGAAAAATCAAACTAAGGGTCAGAAAAAGATAAGCTTAAAGATTAAGCCTTGAAAGCCGACTATGGAAATGATGCATCCAGAGGGGAACGGAATAGGTACAAAAAGGGAAGGAAACAGAATGGACTATGGTGATGGACTATAGGAGATACTGGGTGCTCTACAATGGTGACACCCCATTGGAAGGGGTCCTATTATTACAATTTTAAAAATAAATTTAAAAAACTTCACTGTATGACTGACACACTTTTGTTATAAGTAATGAGATTCCAGGGTTTGTTACCACAACGTCAACAAGTATAAAGTGTCCCAATTCCTTTTTCTGTGTACCTCCTCAGACTCTCTATCTGCTTTTGGTATTGGGGGGAGGGCTCCATGAGGATTCCAACTGGACCTCTACAATGAACACGGTTTGTGTCTCCTTTTGAATTACTGTTTTTGAATTTTTAGGGTAGATACCTAGGGTTCCCATCCTCCGTCTTGATACTTCAATAAATTCACTCACTTTTGCCTGTCTCAGTATATTTAAGACAACATATCCCTGAAGTAATTTCGATAGCATTTGCTTACTACAGGAGAAATGTTAGATCCTTATGGTGAATTCAAAAGAGGACAGAAGGAGGAGTCAGAAAGAACAGGTTTTAGTTTGGAATTTGCAACTTCCTGTAACAAAGTGATTCTGAAGGTGTCATTTATCATCTGCGATATCAGTGTTTTCTTTTCAAAGTGGGGACACTGGTATGATGTCCTAAAAGGTGATTAATGAGAGTTATATAGTAAAATACACATAAAAATATTTTTAAACAAAGCATATAGGCCTAAAGAAATATTAACAAATTTTTAAAAAATCCACTCAGGGCCCTCCCTGGTGGCGCAGTGGGTTAAAGCACAGCACTAAAAAGCTTAAGCCATTTCCGCATGAGTTCGATCCCTGCCTGCTCCGGAGGAGATCCACATGGCGTGGCAGACCTCTCCTGACCCACCCGCTGCTCCCTTCAGCAGTGTTCTGCATCCATCTGCCTGTTCTGCTCCCCACTCTGTCTCTGGTGAATCCTCTCACCCCCCCCCCACAACTCCTGCCTGTACCCCAGTTCTGTATGAATAAATAAATAAATCTTAAAAAAAAAATCCACTCAAACTTCCCCATATCCTAAGTCATGAGTCATCCAAACCCTCAAATGTCCTTCCAAATTATGAGAGCAAAAATATTCCTACCAGACATTTAGGAATGTCTTATTGCACATGTATTATGTTAGGCTATGTGCACAAGGCTAATAAAATTCTAGCTGACATATATATAGCACTCTATAGTTTATTAAGTTCTTTCAAATACACTAAATTTTGGCAAAGTGATACACTTTATATGCTGAATGAATATTTTATAAAACATGTGGGCCTTTGGATAATCGATGTTTGCATTATATGCATGCCCATTTTGCGTAACTAGGAGTATAATGCTATTATTTAAGATATTGCATGAGGTATATTGCTATATTTTTACTTGTGTAACATTAGTGTTTATATGTATGATTTACCTGATACTGGCCAGTAATAAAATCCCTAATTAAAACTAGACCCCTTTGAGAAAATATGATTAGCTTTACTTTATTATGATTCATTTCACATTATCTGCACACAATTTGCAAAAGTACTCATTAATCAAGGGAGAATGTAAAAACCCTTGTAGGGAAACTCCACCCACGGCACAGTGGAATAGAAAGACTGGTCACTCTCTTCCCTAATTTTCAGCTTTAAAAAAAAAACAGTGAAACTAGAATGAAGTTACCTCATGGTACGATGTAGTGGACTTTCCCTGAAGAGTTTGCACTGAAGTTGGTGGCTTGCTATGTGGATGGGGAGTAAAGGAAGTTCTGGTCAGGGCAGCAGAATAGGTTGTGGGCTGGCCACCAGTTTTATCAGGCTTAGTGGTTATTACCAGAGGAACTTTCCAGAAAGGGAGAGGTACAGATGGGTGCACACATGCACAGAACTACAGGTAGTTACCAGAAATTCGAGGGGCACTGGTTTGGTCATGGAGAGATGGGCAGACAGTGTCAGGGATAAGTGAAGCTCCCTCCCCCCTCCTGTTGGAAAGAGCAGACAAAGAGAAACTTGGCAGTGGTGCCTCACACACTCACAGCTGAGAATTGGGCAGATGCCAGAGCAGGCAAAAGAGACCTCTCCCCACTCCTTGCAAAATGATCCAAGTCAGTGATCCCCAATGCCTGTCAGTCTGGGCCTATTGCCCAGTGGTGGTGGCCATTACCTGGCAAACCAGAACACACAGCTCATGCCTAGCATCCCCTGCTGGGCAATACAAGGTGGCCTGTGTCTGGCAAATCCTGCTGTGCATATCACACCTAATGACTCTTACTTGGTGACTCAAGCTTGGTGGAACACATCCCATGATGCCATCGATGGGAGCAGCAAAGAGGCAGAGCAGCAACTCAGGATCCCTGAAGTACAAACAGCTTGCGTTGGAGGGAGGAGAGAGGAGAGAAGGCAGATGTGATCTGTTGACCTTAATTGCCCTCTTTCCTCATCAGGACTGAGAATAAATCCTTAAACTCCAGCTTCCACTCAGTAACCCCCTGCTTCCAAGGTAAACAAAGTAGAGAAATAAACTAAACCCAAATCCCACAAAAGCTAGTAAGGCAACATATGTGCCTAAGAAGCAAGGATCATCTGAATAGAGGACAAGAGTAAAAGTGTATAGGCAAACATAAAGACACAGAAATAGAGTACTTGACAGAAAAAGAATTTAGAATGACAGTTTCTAAATGTTAAAATGAACATGCAGTGCAGTGAAATGTTAAAAGCTGGTACGGGACCATAGAAAGAAGATCCAAGAACAAAAATTTCTTCACTAGAGAGTGAAAATATTAAAAGAACACAAAAGAGATGCTGTATGAATGAGGATGGATATAGAAAGCATTTCAAACAGAATTAAGCTGGTAGAAGAGACAATTTCAGAAACAGATGAACAGATGACATAGTAGTACAATCAGCCAACTGAAAAGAGAGAAATACAGTCCAGGGGAAATGAGGGAACCCTACAAGAAATATCAGACTCAAACAAAAGAGGGAAAGTAAGAATAATAGGTGTTTCAGAAGGAAGTGGGGAAAGAAAGAAGGGAACAGAGACCCTAGTCAAAGAAATAGGAAGCACTTCCCAAACCTGGTGAAATAAAATTGAGTATCGAGGTAACAAAATAACATCCAAATGTCTAAATTCAAAACCATCCTCATTAAGGCACATTGTCGAGTTATTGAAGTAAAAGATAAAGTATTAAAAGAGTGATGGAGAAAAATTAAGATGTTGGCCCTAGGGTAAAGCACATTAGGTTAAAGCACAACACTGCAAGCTAGCCTCTTCCTTGAGAGTTCAATCCCTCCCTGGGAGGTGATCCACATGGTGCAGCAGACCTCTGTCTTGCCTGCCCCCTCCCTCCCCTCGGCAGTGTACTTCATCACTCTTCCTGTTCTGCTCCCCACTCTGACTCTGGTGAATCCTCTCATCACCTCTGGCCTATAACCCAGTTATGCATGCATAAATAAATAAATAATCTTTAAAGAAAAAAAAAATGAATGTAATTTAAACAGGGACCCTGGTCAGGTTCTTGTCAGATTTCCTACTCATAAATTTACAGGCAAGGAAAGACTGGAATGAAGTGTTCACAAGCCAAAAAGACAAAAATGCCAGGCAAGAATACACTATCCTGCAAAAGTATCATTCAAATATGAAGGTGAGCTAAAAGCTTTCCCAGACAAAGAAAGCTAATGGAGATTTACCACCACCAAGCTATCCTACAAAAAATGTTGAAAGGAATTCTATGGTAGGGAGGGGGGGAAAGCCTGAGCAAAGCAAAATTAAGAATATAGAACCAGATGTACCAGATACTAATAAGAAACAAAAACACTATGTGAGAAGAAAAACTTAGAACTTCTTGTATAAATGATAATACCAGCTTATAAATGTCTTTTTTAGACTTAGAAAATTTGGTATAACTCTCACGGTAACCACAAAGGAAAAATAAAGAATAGAGACACAAAAAAGAATGAAGAAACTCAGTAACCTCCAGGGAAAGCCCCCTAGATGAAAAAATCATAGCTCTTCCTGTAAGCAGCCTAAGACATCTCTGAAGATGGCCCAGAAAATCTTAAAAAGTCATGCAAATTAAGAGGTCAAATATTCATGTTCTTTTTAAGAACACTAGTGAGACTGTCCAAGCTATCAAGGATATGCATATATGAAGAATGCCAATCTACAAAAGTAGAGCATGCCATTCCATCATTACAATGGTGGAGTTGGTAGGTGTGCCCAGGCCAAACAGTGGGGTTGGATATAGTCAATGGCCCAAAAAGAGTGCTAAATTTTTACTGCACATGCTTAAAAAAGCAGAAATTAATGCTGAAATTAAGGATTTAGATAGAAATTCTCTGGTCATTGAGCACATTCAGGTAAATAAGCCCCCAAGATACGTCTCAGAACTTGCAGAGCTCATCGCCAGATTAAACGATACCATAAACACCCTCTGCACATTGAGATAATCCTTACTGAAAAAAGAACTGCTTTTTCCTAAACCAGAAGAGAAAGTTGCACAGAAGAAAAAGATATCCACAGAAACTAAAGAAACAAAAGCTTAATGGCTCAGGAATATGTTCAACTTAAGAGGAAATAAATTTGGGTATAAAAGAACAGAAACAGGGCCCTCCCTGCTGGCGCAGCGGGTTAAAGCACAGCACTGAGAAGCTAAAGCCACTTCCCCATGAGTTCGATCCCCGCCTGCCCCGGAGGTGACCACATGGCAGGGCAGACCTCTCCTGACCCACCCGCTGCTCCCCTCAGTAGTGTTCTTCGTTGATCTGCCTATTCTGCTCCCCACTCTGTCCCTGCTGAATCCTCTCACCCTCCGCATCTCTGGCCTGTATCCCAGTTCTGTATGAATGAATAAGTAAATCTTTAAAAAAAAAAAAGAACAGAAACAAACAACAAAAAGACAAAAAATAACCAAAAAACATGGAATGACAGTTTAAAAAAAATAAAGTATATACAATAATCACCCTAAATGTGAATGGTCTAAATTCACCAATTAAAAAACACAGATTGGGCTCTCCCAGGTGGTGTAACAGGATAAAGCACCGCATTATAAAGCTCTCCATAGCCACTGAAGCACGAGTTTGATCCCTGGGCAGGAAGCTGACCCACATGGCGTGGCAGACCTCTCCTGACCCACCCACTGCTCCCCTCAGCATTGTACTTTGTCAGTCTGACTTTTCTGCTCCCCCCTGTCTCTGGTAAATCCACCACATCTCTGACCTATACCCCAGTCCTGTAAACATAAATCTTAAAAAAAAAAAAAAAAAGCACAGATTGATTAACTGGGTCAAAAAAGTTTCAGCCATTTATACTCTGTGTACAAGAAACATATTTAAACATATTTAAAACCTAAAGACAAACACAAACTTAAAGTAAAAGGCTGAAACAAAAAACATCAAGCCAGTAACAGAAAACCAGGAACTGCTATTCTCTTATTTGATAAATTGGACTTTCAGCACCCCTTCCACAAAAAATAGTTATGGGGCAAAGATGGACACTATATAACAAATTAGGGAAAAGTTCATCAAAATGATTAGCAGTCTTCAATGTTTATTTACATAACACAGAAGCATCTATTTAAAGACAACTATTAACAGACCTAAATCAACACGTTGACAAAGCCACTTTAATAGTGGGATACTTTAACAAAGCTCTGACCCAAAAGGATAAATCAGAAAGAAAGTTAACAAGGAAAGAAAGACCTTAAATGAAGTACCGGACCACATGGACGTAACAGACATTTACCGAGCCTTTCATCCTAAAAGAACTGAATATATATTCTTCTTAATTGCATATAGAATATTTTCAAGGATAGTTCTCATACTAGGACACAAAACATGCCTCCAAAAATACACGGAAATATGTGATATTTGATCACAATGTTTATACCAAAGTTAGAAATTAACCACAAACAGAATCCCAGAATAAACCAAAACATGTGGAAACTAACCAGAATGCTTTTGAACAACTCCTGAAGTCAGTGACTAAATGGAAGAAGAAATTAAAAGCACTAAAAGCTACAAGAATAGAGAGACAGTCTACCAGATCCTATGGGATCCTCTAAGAGCAGTATTATGAGGGAAGCACATAGCATTACGGGACCACATCAGAGGAAAAGTTATCTTAAACAAGCAATATAAATTTTACAACTGAAGAAATTATAAAAAGAACAAGCAATACCACACATCAGTAGGAGGGAGGAAATAATAACAATCAGAGTGAAAATAAATGAAAGTGGAAAAAAAAAAAAGGTGGTTCAAGAGATCAGTGAAACAAAGAGGTGGATCTTTCAAAGGATAAACAAACTTGACAAACCCTCAACATTTCCCACTAAGAGAAAAAAAAAAATCAGAAACAAGAGGCAAAATTAAAACAGATGCTGCAGAATTACAAAGGATCATTAGCATCTATTATGAAACATCTTGATGCAAACAAACTGGACAATCTAGATGAAATGGAAAATTTTAGAAAGATACAACCTTCAAAAATTGAATTAGAATGAATTACACAGCTTAAACAGATCAGTCACAAGCATAGAAAGTGAGTCTAAAGTCCAAGAACAGAAGTCCAGGACCAAATGGTTTCCTTAGTGAATTCAATCAAACCTTTAAAGAGGACTATTATATATCCTACTCAAGCTCTTCAAAAAAGTGAAGTGGGTGAACATTCCCTAACACATTTATGAGGACAAATTTACCCTTACCCCAAAACCAAACAAGCACAGCATGAAAAAGAAACCTATAGTCCAGTATCTCTAATGGACACAAATGCAAAAATCACCAACAAAATCTTAGCAAATTGTATCCAGGATTATATTAAGATAATCACCCATCAAAATCAATTAAGCTGCATTCCAGGAATGCAAATTGGTTTAACACATGCAAAAAATCAGTATCATTCACCAGATCAATAAAACAGAAGAAAAAGTTACATGATAATTTGTATTGGCCCCCAAAAAGCATTTGGCAAGATTCAACAAAGATTTCTAATAAAAACTCTTGACAAAAAAGAAATAAAAGGAACTTACTCAACATAGTAAAGGCTCTATCTTACATACCCTCAGCCATCATCATACTCAGTGGCGAAAAACAAAGCATTTACCCTAAGATCATGAACAAAAGGACATCCACTGTTAACCACTATGTTTGATATAGTATTTGAAGTCGTAGGCAAGAAAAAGACCTAAAAGGGATCCAAATCAGAAAAGACAAGAAACTATCACTATAGCAAATGACATATTCCACACTGATGCTACTCGAAATACAGTAAAATGGCAGAATACAAAATACACAATAATCTGTTGCATCTCTAGATGCAAACCATGTATTAGAAGAAAGTGTCAAAGACAATCCCGTTTCCAATTACACCAAGAAACAGTGAAATAGCTGGGAGTACCTATGATGGTACATGTAGTAGTGAAGGACCTATGCATCCAAAAGTATAAGACACTGTTGAAAATAAAAAGACACAAAGAAGTGGAAAGAACCACAGTTTCATGAATTAGGGGGGAAAAAATTTGTGTTAACACTTATGAATACAAATTACATAATAGACATGATTAAAGGCAATTTATAGATTCAATGTAATACCTATCAAAATCCCAAAGATTTTTTCAAGGAAATAAAACAAATATAAAACTTAAATGAACCTTCTGTGGGGGTGGAGTGGGGAATGGGATCAAAAACGGGGGGGAGGGGGGAGAAGGGAGGGAAATGCACGGGACTATGGTGGTGGCACAGGGGTGATTTGGTGATGGGAAACCCGCGGAGATTACAATCAAGATGGAAAAAAAAAGTGCAAAATGATGTAAAAATAAACTTTGTAATAAAAAAAAATTAGGATAGTGATATTAGAAAAAAAATAAAAACTTAAATGAACCATAAAAGGTCCTGAATAGCCAAAGTAATACTGAGAGAAAAAGAAAAATGGAGATACCACACTGCCTGACTTCAAACTACACTACACAGCAACAGTGTGGGAAAACAGTATCAGTAAAACAGCATGGTACTGGAATAGAAATAAACACAGAACAATGGAACAGAAATAGAGACCCAAAAAATAAATCGACACAAATATGGACAGTTAATCTTTGACAAAGGAGCTGTAACCAACGGAGGAGGGAAAAATGCCTCTTTAATTAATGGTCTTGGGAAATATTTACAGTCACATGCAAAAAACAAAAAAGAAAATTAGATCATTAATTCTATACACAAAAATTAATTCAAAATGTAAAAGATAGGTAGATATAAAACATGAAACCATAAATTGTTAAAGGAAATATAAGGGGTACACTCCTGGACATCTATGACAAAGATGTATTTGGAAACACATCCCTATATGTAGGGAAACAAAAGCAAAAGAAACAATTGGGCCTCCATCATACTAAAAGCTTTTATATCTCAAGAGAAACTATCACAAAAGCAACAGGTAGCCTACTGAGGCTGGGAGAAGATATTTGCACTTCACATGGCTGACAGTTAATTTCCAAATATATATAAAGTGCTCAGACAACAAGAAAAGAAACAAACAACCCAATCAAAAGATGGGTAAGGGGTCTAAATTGGCACTTCCCCAAAGATGACATTCAGATGGAGTTCAGGCATATGAAAAAAATATTCCAAATCACTTATAACAGAATGCAAATCAAAACCACAATGAGGCAGCACCTCATCCTTGTGAGAATGGCCTATATTAAAGGCATGGAAACAAACATTGGCAAGGATGTGGACAAAAAGGAGTAATCATCCCCTGTTGGAGGTAATGCAACTTGGTACCGCCTCTATAGAAACAGTATGGAGATAAATAAAAATGGAAATGCTATCTCATTTAGCAATATGACTTCTAGGTATTTAACCAAGGAATATGAAAAGCTTAATATGATAAGATATATAGACTGTCATGTTCATAGCTGCACTACCACTAATAGCCAAGTGATGGAACCAACTAAAGCCCAGTGACAGATGCCTGGGTAGAGTGTTGGAGAATAGTACTCAACTCTTTAAAAGATAAAATAATGTCTTTGAGGGCAAAATTGGATGAGTCTTGAAGTGATTATACTAACTTAAGTCAGAAAGTGAAAGACTGATACTGATGGTTGTGGAATTATAAACAACCAAAGATCACATACTGACAAGGCACAGCAAAAACAACCCTTAGAGTCTGTGAAAAAAAATATAATGGTTACCAGAGAGAATGGTGGGGAGAGGGTAAAGGAAGGAAGGAAGATAGGTGAATGACACTAGAGGGAAGTGAAGCAGGTGCATATATGGAGGTGTGACAATGTACCCCCAAAATTATAAAGATAAGTAACTAATAACAATTTATTAACAGAAGTGGTGACTGGTGACATAAAAAAAAAGGAAAACCTTTGGAAATGTCCTCTATTTTCAACTAACCCCTTTGAAATTAAGTTTTTTGTTTATAAAAGGAAATAAAACCTTCAGACTTAAGTATACAAAAAGCAGTTAAAGAATGAAGTTACATTGATTATAATAAGGCATGAATGGTCTCTCTCCTACCAACTGTCATTTTCATGGAAAATGGCATATATCCCACCTTCTTTTTTTTTTTTTAAAGATTTATTTATTCATATAGAACTGGGGTACAGGCCAGAGATGCGGAGGGTGAGAGGATTCACCAGAGACAGAGCAGGGAGCAGAACAGGCAGATCAATGAAGTACACTGCTAAGGGGAGCAGCGGACGGGTCAGGAGAGGTCTGCCACGCCATGTGGTCACCTCCAGGGCAGGCGGGAATCGAACTCATGCGGAAGTGGCTTAAGCTTCTCAGTGCTGGGCTTTAACCTGCAGCACCACCAGGGAGGGCCATCCCACCTTCTTTTAATGGAATCATCTGAGAATGGCTTTGAGACTAGAAAATTAATAAAACAAATAAAATGATGCCAAAACATAACATTCTATGGCTCTTTCTTTCCTGACCCAGTGCTTTTTAAGTGAAACAAGAGAATAAACTCCTCATCCGATACCAAATGACTAATTCAATTAAACTCAAACTGAAGTCCTGTTTTACATGGATATTAATACAGTCTGCATTGATGTTTATAAAGAGCTTAGAGATTTTTCAGTTATTGATGTTATCTGAAACCTAAGTGATCATATAGCCGCCTATTAATGCAGATTTATCTTAGAGAACTTCAAAAATATACACTTAACTTATAGAGATAATCGATTCATAATTAAAGACTAGCTATATGAAAGCGTACCTTTTCAGCCACATACCCCGTCTCATGATACCTCAATTCTTCAAATGTTTCAGACATTTGAAGTTCAAAATACTTTCAGACATTTTTAAAATAAACAACTCAATTTATAGAAGCACCCAACCAACTACAAGCAGAATGTCAAATTCACATACTGTGCTGAAATGAAGTTTTGAATCTGAACTCAAAAGTTCTCAGTGCTCAGGGGGGCAACATTCTATGGAGTACAATTTGATTACAATTTGAGTCTCATCTGTCTCACAGGAACCCTCCCCCCACCTCATCCCCGAAGCAGTAAAACTTGGGCAATCGATTATAATATTTCAGGCAATAGAGAAGCTAGAAGAAATGTCTGAACAACATGGGATTTCTTTACCTAAGTTATCTTAAGCATGAAAAGCAAACAGCTACTCTGGCAAGCATCAACATCTTTGTTTTCCAGAGAAGAAGCACAGATGAATTAAGTAAACCCAAGAACACACCATTACAAGTGTCAGAAGTTGAACATTTGATCTCAGATGCTACCACTTCCCACACACCAAGAAAGATTCACAGAGCTAAATTCATAAGCATACATTTTATTTCTAACTACTACCAAATAACACATCAAACTTCTGTGGCCCATAAAGACAGACATTTAAAAGGAAAGAAATCAATAAGTACCTAAAGGTTATATCACAAAGGGTCCCAATTAAATGGTTGCCTGAAAGGGGTGAGGTCTCCTTCTCTAAACACATGCTAACCCATTCAGATGGTAGAGCAGAGCAGAATGTTTGCTTCTGAGCATTTTTGTCAGAAAATGAAAGCCTTAGCTAGACAAGATTTCTATGAGAAAATGGGATTCACATTACACTATGACTTCTAGAGTTTAAGGCTACCTACCTGGATATCTTCTAGAGAAATGCCACATGGGACTCCTAGTTTATAAATGGTGCAGGATTAAAGAAAGCTCAGAGTCTGTGCAATGACAGTAAAGAGACACCAGGAATTGTTTAATTCTCAAGAGACACCAGGAATTGTTTAATTCTCAAGTTAAGTATCATTCGTCACCTTACTCCATTCTACAGAAAAGGAATAAAACCAAAAGGATTACTAATCTTGCCTACTGTGAAAGTCTGCTTCCTGAGTCTGCAATGGCAAAGAACCACATACTCAGTGACCTAGACAACAGCAACATGTGGTCTCATGGTTCTAGACTGGAAGTCTCAAAGCAAAGTGTCAGCAGAATAGGTTCTTCTAAGAGAGGTTGTGAGGGAGAATCTGTTCCATGCCTCTCCCCTAGCTCCTTGAAGCCTGGGCATCCCTTAGCTTGTAGCTGCTATTCTCCCAATGTCCTTCCTCTGTGTCCAAATTTTTCTGTTTAATAAGGATATCAGTCATATTGGACTGGGACCCATCTTAATGGTTCCTGTGACCTTGATTACTGCTGTAAAGACTACTTCCAAATAAAGTCACATTCTAAGGCCTGGGGGATTAGGATTTCATGTCTTTTGAGGGACATGATTCCATCTATAACACATAGCTATTAAGTAGCCAGGCTCTGTATAAACCACTTCTCTGTAAACCTGACCTCCTCAGGCAGGCCACACCCTCTCGGTGACAGAGCAGAGGCTTCCTGTGAGTAGACTGGAGAGGGTGGGGATGGAGAGAGACAGACAGCTGAAGCAGCACGGATGAGGAAACTGCAAGTCCCTTGTGTGCATGTACTGGTCTACCAATTTATTTTCAAGATCACCCCACACATCTGTTAAGAGGTCCTCTGAGATCACACCTACTATACGTAATGTCCCACAGGAAACGCAGGACTCATCTGCCTCTGTCCTCAAACAACTTTCCACCCACTGACTGAACCAGAATGGAGAATGAGGGGCTGCACAGACATGTGCCTGTCATGGCCACAGTGAGAGCCATCGCACTGTAGACGGCAGGGAGAGGTGCGAGGTGCAGGCCACCGTGATGCTACAGAGCTGCGGGGCCTTCATTCCAACTCAGGGTGACTTCCTGAGAGAAAAGGCTTTGTTGTAAGCAGCACTTCAACAGAAGGGGCTGTAAGACAAAGATGGAAGGTGAAGAGAGCCAATAGTTCTCAATCGTGAGCTTTATGTGGAGAATCTAAACGGGGGACTCTCCTGGAAGCCACCACACTCAATGCTTAAAATCACCAGGATTAGCCCCACTATACAGGTGAAGAAGGTGAAACTTGACAAACCTTGGGGAGGGTCTAAGACCAGAATGCCAACTCACAATTCAGCTGGAAACCCAAAGCTCTCAGCATGGATTCTCAGCTGGTTCTTGAGATAAAGAAATACCAAAGGATGAAAACCAATTCACCTGCTTATCATTTCCGGCACAAAGACAAATGTGTGGCTTTGCATGCCACATCAGAGGGATTATTATTCCAAAATATTATCCAAAATATCAGTCAGCTCCAATTCACCAGTTTAAAATAAAATCATCTACTACAATCCAAGGTAGAAAAAGCAATTCAGAAATGTATAAAACTGGTTATTTCTAAAAACAGAAGTTTTTACATGTAGCTTATACATATGTGGATGTTTGTGTGCATGTGTTTTTATGTGCGCATTTTTTCCCTTAAGCCATTAAAACCCTAGGAAAATTTTATGACAACAATGTGCCATGTACATAAAAGATGGATGGGTTAAAGTTACTGTTTTCTTAGGATCTGTCTGGTATTTGACAGCCATGCACCAGTGCACTATCTGGAAAGATTTAGGGCTTCTGCTATAAAATTATTTATTAGTTGTTATTTATACTACGTGCTCACTGGCAGACCACCCAGGGCTGCAACAACAAAAGCAGTCACGCTGAATCTCTCCAAAACAAGCAAAAGACCTCAGGGGCCACCTTTGGGTGTCACCACAGAAAGATGTGGCTTCCGGCAGAGAAGTATGTTCTATGTTTGAAGGTGCTGCCATCCTACCAGAGGCCTAATAAATAACATTCAGGACCAGCATGAGAGGACTTGGGCTAACCCCCCTTTCAGGCCCTCAGTTGGTCGTCTGTTAAAGGAAAGGGTGCGCATAAGTCTCAGCAAGCTCTCCCCTTCTGAACCTAGAACTTTAATGACTGGAAGGAATCATAGCAGTTGCACACTAACGCCTGGGTGTGATCTGAGGCTGATCCCAGTACTTAGGGCCTCAGAATCCAGCAAGTTGCCAGCATCTTTCTGACCTCCCCATTTGGCATGCATAAGCTAACAAGGCATATTTGAACATTCTTTCAGGCCTCAAAAGAAAAGCTCATTGTATAATGCTTAATTTTATTAAATATGTCAAGGATGTAGTTCCACTAGACCATCCAAGAAGAGATTGAGTTTTCCTTTTTGAAATGTAGAAAGTCACTATAGAATGCCACCTTTATACACTTCTAAGTAAGTACAAAAATAAATTAATAAGCTTCTCCTTCCCTCCACTCTACCTTCCTAAAAAACCTTTGGTAATTTGTAGCTATTCCCTTGAGCAATTTGTCTAAAAGTTTAATAATCTAACACTGATAAACAAATTTTTTCTTCAGTCCATGCGATTAATCCCCTCACTTGTAGTATCAACTGTCATCAGCCAAAGGCTCATCACAGAATAAATATCTCATTGGGGGAGGGGAGGCTTATGGGTGATACAGAGTTCCGTCTCATCTTTCTGAGGGTGAAGTTACCTTGCAACCAAAATCATCTAGGTCTGCTGACGGGGCTGGAGTTCTGGTTCCAAGCCCTGCTCTAATCCCACTAAAGCTGAATAGTCTTGCTAGTAGAGACAGAGATTGTGGGATGTTTTTCTGTGCCCTTTCCAAAGGCTTGTTTATGTTTAGTGAGTCCCAAATCAAGCTGCATTCCCTTCACTTCTCAGGACCAAATGCCACGCGGGTCAGATGAATCTATACACAGAACCTACAGCTTTTTCAAAATTCCAAATAAAACAGGTTTAAAAAGAAGCACACAACCAAACGTTAACAGTGCTAAAAAGAATGCTAAGAACATGCCAAGGTGGGGGACAGGTAACTGTGGATTCTCACGCCTGCACTAAACAGTTGCAAGTCCACTGTGGGGGAGGGGAACCATGTTGGTCTAGCACACCACAGGCCTCTCTCCCAGCAACTACAGGGAACAGCAGTGCTGGGCTGATCCAGAGATGCCTAACTGTTCTCCAAGCAGTCCTAGGCTGGGAGCCAGGGGATTGGGGCTGGCCTCCCATGCCAGAGCTTGCAACCTGGCTGCTGCAGCTCCAGTGGGTCTGTATGCCCTAGGGCTATGACAGGAACCACCACCACCACCTATTGTTGCTGTTGCCTGGGTCTCCTTACATTGGGCACAGTGGGCAGTGAAATGCCTGCAGCTTCTGCTAGTTTTTAGAGCGTCCTGTGCCAGCTGACACTCAGACTGTACACACCCAGGCACCCACAGTGTAACAAAGTCAGGAAGACTCACCAGTCAGACAGTGGGGAAAAACTATAGTGTTGCCCCAGAGCTTGTGCCATGGGGATCTGATTTCAATTATAAACACCCAATAATTTACAAGAGCCCCCTTTACCCACTGCTAGAGGCAAGAAAAGCATTTTACACAAGATACTCTTATAAACAGAAGAATGTAAATATTCTTTTTTTTATCTGGAGAAAAAAGTGTGACAGTTTGATATTGCAAAAGGTCACAATGTACACTCTAAAACAAGAAGAAAATAATATAAATGACAGTAATAAAATTCAAGTCAGATACTTGAATAAGGACTCTCAAAAAATACAAAGCAAAAATAATCAAGTACTTTTAAGAGTTTTTCCTTTTCAAAGTTTTACTGTGTAAATTTCCAAACATACTCAAAAGTTTAATAAATCACCAAAATTATCACTTGCTCTCCACAATTATCCAGAGTTTGCCACACTTGTTTCATCAATACCTTTTTGAGAAATCACTGTTCATTCTTTGGTATGCATACCTATCATAAAAGCATTTGAAAAAATTAAATATCCTTCTTTGATTAAAAAAAATCACTCAATATATTGAAAACTTTAATTATACAAAAAACTTCAAAAAATATAAAGTTGTAGGATATAAAATCAATATGAAAAAATCTGTTGCATTTCTAATTACTAAAAACAAACTGAGAAAAAGAAAGCAACCCCATTTACAAATGCATCAAAAAAGAGTAAAACCAAGTTAAAGACCTATACACTGAAAACTAAGAAACTGATGAAACAATTTAAACAAGAGACATAAGTAGATATTCCAAGCTCAGATTAAATATTGTTAAAAGGTCTTTATTAGGGCCCTCCCAGGTGGCATAGTGGGTTAAAGCACAGCACTGAGAAGCTAAAGGCACTTCAACATGAGTTCGATCCCTGCCCTGGAGGTGACCACATGGCGTGGCAGACCTCTCCTGACCTGTCCACTGCTCCCCCTAGCAGTGTACTTCATCAGTTGACCTGTTCTCTTTCTCTGGTGAATCCTCTCACCACCCCTGCACCTCCAGCCTCTACCCCAGTTCTGTATGCATAAACTGAAAAAAAAAAAAAGCTTCTATCAGCCAAAACAATTTATAGATTTGGCGCGACCCGGATCAAAATTCCAATGGTATTTTTCACAGAAATAGAACCCTGAAATTTGCATGAGAATATATAATTGAAAAAAGAAATCCTCACCAACACTGGAACAAACCAACACTATTGAAATGTAGGTTACATAGTATAAGGCCATAATAATCAAAAGAGTTTGGTACTGGCAAAAAAAGCAGAGCAACAGAACAGAGAGTACATAAATTAACCCAAGCAAGTATGATCAATTTATGACAAAGGAGGGAAGAATATACAGTGAGGAGAGGACAATTTCTTCAACAAATGCTCTTGGGAAAACCAGACAACCAGATGTAGAAGGATGAATTTGTAACACAGGACATACAAAAACTAACCTAAAATGGACTGAAGATTCCAATTGAGGATATAAAACTCCTAGAAAAAAAAACTGGTAGTAAAATCCTTGACATCAATCATGGTATTTTGTAACCTGACTCAAAAAACAAACAAATGGGACTACATCAAACTAAAAAGCTGCTACACAGCAAAAGACACCACAAGCAAACTGAATGGGAGAAAATACTATGCAACCAAAAAGTGAAAGAACCTAAATAGACACTTTCCTAATGAAGACATCAAGATGGCCTATAATTATAATAAGGGAAATGTAATCAAAACCACAATATTTCACTTCATCCCTGTGAGAGAATGGCCCAAATTAAAAGGAAAATGAAAGTGACAAGTGTTCACAAGATTGTGATGAAAATGGAACTCTCATGTACTGTTGGCATGAATGCTTATTGGTGCAGCACTTGTGGGGAATGGCATAAATATTCCTATGGAAAGTCTGTACATTCCAGCAATACCTATATATGAGGTATATATCCAGATACTATGGAAACACTAATATGAAAAGATTTATGCCTTTGTACATAACAACATTGTCCAAAATTTCCAAGTCATAGAATCAACTTAAATGCCCTTCAACAGACAGATGAATAAAGAAATTGTGGAATATATACTCAATAGAATACTACACACTGCTATGCAAAAGGAGAAATAGTGGCATTTGGACAAAATGGATTGACCACAAGGTGCTATGGTAAGTGAAGTCACTTAAAAATAAAATATATCAGATGTTTTCCTTCATCTGTGGAACATAAATAACCAAGAAACACATACAGGCAAAATACAGTAGGAATAAATTTTGAATTTATTAAAAGACTGTAATGGTTAACAGAAGGAACAGAGGGAAGAGGTGATATGAAAGGTAGATCGGCAGAGTATTGGCATGGGCAGTTTGGTAAAGAATGATTGTAACATGTGCACAGAAAGAGCAAAATTATAACCCAAAAATTTTAAGTAAAAATTAAAGAAAAAAATATGCAAAGTATTCAAAAGCTCATACAACTCAAAAGCAGAAAAGCAATCAAAATGAAAAATTGGCACAGGATCTGAACATTTTCCTAAAGAAAGACCCAGAAATGGCCAATGGGCATGAAAAAAATGCTCAACACCACTAATCAAAAAAATGTAAATCAAAACTACAATGAGATTATTTCACTCCTGTGAGGATGGTTATTAAATAAGACAAGAAACAAGTGTGAACAAGGATATGGAGACCAGGAATTTTTGTGCACTATTGGTAAGAATGTAAACAGGTACACTCTATATGAAAAGCAGTGTGGAGTTTCTTTTAAAAACTTAAAATTACCATATGATCCAGCAATGCCATTTCTATAGCTATTTATTCAAAGAATTCAAAAAATGGTAATTTAAAAAATATTTGCACCTCTATGCTTACTGCAGCATTTACAATAGTTAAACATGGCAGCAACTCAAGTGCCCACTGATGGGTGAATGGATAAAGAAAATGTGATATATGTACATGAATAGAATATTATTCAGGCATAACAAATGAAATCATACTGTATGATAACATGAATTCACTCTGAGGCCATTATGCTAAGAGAAATATGAGACGGGGGAAAAAAGAGCTCATTGATACAATGAACAGATTGCCAAAGGTAGAAGTTAGATGGTAGGTAAAACAGGTAAAAGAGTTCAAAGGTATAAACTTTCATTTACAAGTAACGGGTATTCAGCTCAGTGACTATAGTTAATAACACTGCTACATATTTGAAAGTTATTAAGAGAGTAGATCTTAAAAGTTCTCCAGAGGAAAAAGAAATCTGCGATTTTGGTAATATTAATTATACTTACTGTAACAATCATTTTGTGACATCTAAAAATCTAATCACTATGTTAAACCAGAGATGAGTGTTAAGTCATTTACATCTCAATTTTAAAAGATCAATAAATTAGGACTATCATCCTTCACATGATAAAGGGTATATATGTGAAAAACTCATAGCTAATATCATATTCAGTGATGAAAGATAAAAGCTTCTCCCCATTGGCTGCATTTAAAAAAACAACAAAAAATCTTTTCCCCTAAGATCAGAAATGAAGATATTTATTTTCACCATTTATAATCAACATAACAGAAATATTAGTCAAGACAAAGAAATAGTATCCAAATTGGCCAGGAAGAACTAAAATTATTCTTCACATGTAATCTCATATTTGAAACCCTAAGAACATTGTAACTGTTAGGACTAATAAATTCAGCAGTTTCAGGGTAAAAATCAATGTACAAAGATCAATTTTATTTCTGTACACTAACAAGCCAAAAAGGAAATCAAGGAAACAATTCCATTTGCATATCAAACATCTGATAAGATATTAACATCCAGAATATATAAAGGACTCCAATTCAACAACAAAACCCAACAATTTAAAGTGGGCAAAGGACAAGAATAGACATATCTGCAAAGAACATATACACATGACCAAAAAGCATATGAAAAGATTCTCCCAGGGACTAGTCACTGGGAAAGTGCAAATCAAAACCACAATAAGGTATCACTTCACACCCATTAAAATGGTAATAATTGGGGGAGGGGGGATTGACAAATATTGATGGGAAGAAACTGGAACCTGTGTTCATTCTTTTTTTTTAATTTATTCTTTTATGCATATAAGACCTAGGGTACATTAGGCCAGAGGTGCATGGAGTGAGAGAATTCACCAGAGACAGAGTGGGGAGCAGAACAGTCAGATGAACTGAAATAAATACACTGCTGAGGGGAACAGCAGGCAAGACAGAAGGTCTGCTGTGTCACCTGGGTCACCTCCCTGGCATTCAAACATGCTGCAGTGGCTTCTGATAGCTTCATAGTGCAGTTCTTTAACCCCTTACGCCACCAGGGACAGTCCACATGTGTACATTTTCAGTAAGGATGCAAAATGGGGCAGCCTCTGTCCAGAATTGTACGTGGGTTTCTTAAAAAGTTTAACAGATTTATCATAGACTCTAGCAGTTACACTTTTAGATATATACAAAAGAATCAGATACTTTCCCATCAGTGTTCCTAACAGGTTTATTCACTATAGATAAAAGGTAGAAACAACCTGACATCCTTCACAGATGAATAAACCAAATATGGAATATACATACAATAGAATATTCTGCCTTAAAAGGAATGGAATGCTGTACATGCTAAATACATAGGTGGACCTTGAAAACATGTTAATAAACCAGGTTTAAAAGGAGAAACAAATTTATAAAGGGGAAAATAACAAAAGAGAGATGGAGGCAGAAATGGCAAGTTATTAGCAGAAAGTTTCTCTAGAATGATAAAGCAATTCTGGAAAGGGAGAGTATTGGTGTTTGTGAGTACAGTTAATGTCACTGAATCATGTTATCTAAAAAATGGTTAAGTTGGTACATTTTATGTTATATTTTATCAAATATTAAAAAAATGCTAAAAAATGAGTATTTCCTTAACCTAGCAATATATTTTTAGGGGTATTAGAATAGATGGTCTCAAAACCTAGTCAATTCTTCTAAGCCTTCTTAGATTCTCTTTCCTCTAGAGGCCCCATTTGAATCATACCCTGTTTGACAGATTTCAACGCAGAACAGCAAAGCATTCCTTTCCTTTCTTAGTGCTTATCATCTCTATAATTATCATCTAAATCAGGAGTTGGCAAGTAATATGGCCCACCAGCTGTTTTTGGAGAGTTTGTAAGCTAAAAAGGATTTTTACATTTTAAATTAGCCCCCAAACATTAGATGAATGACATTAACGTGACAATATTGCATGAAACATGCAAAGTATATATATATATAATATATTATTATATACACAATATATATTATACACAGACACACTCACGTGTATATATGTGTGTGTGTACACACAAACTTAAATTTCAGTGTGACAATAAAATGTCACTAGCCAGGCTAGTTCTTTAATATATTGCCTGTAGCTGCTTTTGCACTTCAAAGCAGAAGTGGAGACGCAAAGGGGATTATTCCAAAAAGCCTAACATTTTTATTATCCAACTCTTTGCAGGAAAACTTTACCAAAACGTGACCTAAATGATCAACTTAGAAAAGTCAAACTGCAATGACAAACCACACTGGACTTTACAACTTTTAAAGCTGTTCTTGTAATGTGCTGAACGACAACTGGTGTTTACTTTCACGAGTCAAAGACTGCTTAATGTCTGACTTCTGAAGGGAGTTACTTTGAAAGTTATGTTGAAGTCCATGATGAATAAAAAATTGGGGGGTGAAGGGTGGAGTGTTGCCATACTTGAAGAGTTGAGCCATTGTGGTAACTACCCAGTATCTGTTTTCCCCTTTTTTCTTGATTACCGAATTACTAATGCTTAGCTGAGTCAGCTAGAAAGATTTTCATGTGCTGTAAAGTCTCCATAAAGGGTACACATGGGCCAGCATTGGGGAGACTACTCCTTCCTGCTGCTTAGAATATGGATGACAAAACAAGCAGAGGTCAAAGACCATTTGGATCATGGATCTGGAGCCGGTCAATCAGTAAGACAGAAAGACCCTAGTTCCCTGACATTGTAAGCTGCTCTATCAGCCTTGACTTCCTAGCTAAAAGAAAAATAAACTTCTGTGTAAATCACTGTTATTTTAGATTTTCTGATACATGCAATCAAACTTTATCCTAAACATTACAGTGGTATAAAGAAAGAAAAGATAATCTAAAACACTATTCTCAGATTTTTAAGGCAAATATATAACCTACTTGGAGAGAGCTTAAAGGGGGGAAGGAAGGTTATTCAGTTGTTCAGACATTATATTAAAGGATAAGAAAGTGAGCGTGTTAGATTGCACAGTTTAAAAATACTTGAGCTGCAATATGTAAACACAGCCTTAATTTTATAGAAAGCTTCAGAAAAAATACATAAGAAAACAATGGTTGTCTTTAATACAGGGAACTGGGGTACAATTTGAACTTTTTAACCATAGACTTCTATTTCCTTAGAAAAAAATTTTTGCCGAAATAAAAATAAATTGTACAATGCTGCAAACTCAAGCCTAAGTTCCCTATAATGCATGAAATGATAGTAATGAAAGATTTAGAGCAGTAAATTATATTTTAATGTGGATTAATCACTTTCCATCAGTACACTAAAATAATTGTTCCCTTATTCAAATACTTCTAGAGAGGCCACAACATGATATCACAGCCCTAGGGATTAGGAAAACAACAATAAATCAAACAATTAAAATGTGACTTGGAAATGGCCAAGGGAGTTTTGAAGTCAGGAAGAAAAAGAGAAGCAATGGGGAGGCCTGGGACACAAAGCCCAGGCTGGGGGGAATCTCCGTGGGGGTCTTGCCAATCACTGGACACTGAACTTTTAAGAGATGTGGAACTGGAGGGCAGGTAGGGGAAGGGGGTGCAAGGAGTGCCACAATGAGCTGGGAGGTGTTTTCCTGGATCCCATATTCAAACGCTCAAAGACCAACAAGCTGACCTCTCACCTCCTCTGTCTACACCCCATTCAGCCAGCTGCAATGTCACTGGGTGAAGAATGGGATAATGAGAAGGAAAGAGGGACAGGAGCCCAGTCACTAGAGGAGACTTTTTCAATTTTTCAGAACCTACACCACTTAGCCATTTGCTATGCAAATGCTTTCATACCACTGAAATGTATTAATCGGGCCCTACGTGGGAGCACAAAGGGTTAGGTTGCCGCTGCCGCTTCAGCGCAAGTGCCATCCCTGGTCCTGAATGTGATCCACTTGGTACGGCAGACCTCTCCTGTCTCACCAGCTGCTCTCCCCTCAGCAGTGTACTTCTCAATCTGCCTGTTCTGCTCCCCACTCGGTCTCCAGTGAAGCCTCTCACTGCCCCTGAACCTCTGGCTTATACCCCAGTTCTGTATGCATAAGTACCTCTTTAAAAAAAATGTATTCATCCCCAAACTACACAATTCATTATCTAGCTGACTGACAGATCAACTTAAGTCAAAATAGCCAAATCATTATTCAGCAAATGATTATTTCTAGACCAAAGTCCGTATTTTGACTTCAAATAAACAAAGATGCTTCATTTAATTAGTGCCACATAGTACTGGCAAACAGAACTGAATCTTGGGTCTGTAATTTTTCTTCTGTGTTCAGAGAAGGAAAGATGAAGGCTATCAAAATTGTCCCGGAGTTATTCTCTTAATCTATCTGGAAAAAATCGTCACATGTTCAAAAAAAACCTGCCAAATTTTAAAATTGAAAGAAAAAAATTCTAGCAGAAATGAGAAAGGTAGAAAGAATTTCAAAATTAAGTCACCCCAAACCGTCACAGCAGAAAACTCTCCAAGATGATGTTGGTTTTTAAGCACAGGGAGCCCCACCACTTCTGAGATTACAGCTTCAGTTGAAACTAAAAACTCTACTAGGAATACCCAGAGATATGGCGATGATGACATAAACAGCTCAAAAAGAAGCCCCCAGTTATTAGATGTGGCAAAAGGGGGGGAGAGGGCTTGCAGATGCTTTTTTGGCTCTGTACTAATGCCGAGACCCCAGGTGGAAACTGTGAAGTAATAGAAACAATTTGGTATTTAAATCTGTGAGGAGAAGAGTACACAGAATGAAATGGAACAAACATCAGGGAAAATTGAGATTTCTTGTGGTGTTATTCCCCAAGTGGAAGCACTCTGCCTACTAAAACAGCTGTGAGAAATCTTGATTTTCTTACACTCTTTCATTACCAAAGCCAGTCAGATTTTCCTTTACTCATGCAATTTCCATCAACTCAAAAGAGAATATTCACTCTCTAAAGAAGTAAAGTCCATTAAAGTTTTTTTTTCAAGAAATAAACATTATTAACCTTAAAAAAAAAAAACCTTCTATGAAGCTGAGACCTAGTTAAGTTCATGTTCACTCATTTTTCTGTCTTCCCACGAGGGTCTAAAGTGCTTCAGTAGCTCTGAAAACTTCCTCAGGCAGCGACGCAGAGGCAGCCTGGGTGCGTGGTCATGGCCTCGTTATGAGAAGTCAGACCCACATTTCCTGCCTCCTCCAACTGAGTCTTTCCATGTAGCTCACTTCTGAGGGGAAGAGATTCCAAAGGCTACTCTTTTCCTTTACATCTCCAATCCCACTGAACTTGGCTGGCTTCACACTTCTAGAAATCCCAGTCTTGAACAACATGGCCATGAAGGTGGGAGCAAAAAGATTCTGAGGACCCATAACATGGTGTCTCAGAGCCTTTACTTATTATTGGTCCGAGTCAGGCTTCCTCTCCTCCTGTGTAGGCCTATGGTTGGGTTGGCACACTGTCCAGAATAGAGGTGCTCACAAACACAGGGATTTTAAAAAGTCACGACAGGTACACTGATTTTGAAGAAGATGGGAACCATGGGTCCATATTTCTGGTATCTGGAAAGGTTTATTAAAGACATCAAAAAGGGATATGATAGGGGTATTATAATAGCATTTTAGAAAAATTTCTTTCAACACTACTTACACGAGCTGTGACATTAAGGCATCCTTTCTCAATAAAACTACATAAAGGAATATCTAAGCTGTTCACTATACTATGGCGTCCTGCAGTGCTCTGTTTCACATCCATGTTCTCACTGAATAGATTTTAAACTCCTTCACAAAGGGAATCATACCTTCAACTTAGTCTAACCATACCATGAAACCTAAGCAAAGCTCAGATGAATAGAAAGTTTTCTAAAAACAAACTGACTGGGCTTCAGTACCAAATAACTCATTTTGTAACTATTCCAGTTCTCCAGATCCTATAAAACAACATAAGGAGTTATGCGCCCCACCCATAACTCTCCTGGGTGGGGAGATGGGGATGGACACAAGGTACCAGCCGTTCCTGCCTCACTCCCGACTTTGTACTGGGAACCCCAGGGCCACAGGGGATTTCCACAACATAATGTGGCTAAAGGAAATACAGCCTGGAGCAAAAGAAGACTCCCCCTCTACTAAACTGAAAACTCAGATAAAAATTATCACTTCCGGGGCCCTCCCTGGTGGCACAGCGGGTTAAAGCACAGCACTGAGAAGCCAAAGCCACTTCCACATGAGTTCGATTCCCACCTGCCCCGGAGGAGACCAAAAGGCCGGGCAAGACCTCTCCTGACCCGCCCGCTGCTCCCCTCAGCAGTGTACTTTGTTGATCTGCCTGTTCTGCTCCCCACTCTGTCTCTGGTGAAGCCTCTCACCGCCCCTGAGCCTCTGGCCTGTACCCCAGTTCTGTATGTACAAATAAATAAATCTTTAAAAAAAAAAAATTATCACTTCCCCTAATGTGCCCTCAAGCTCCCTGTGTGCACAGAGCTAGTCTTAGATTCTGACACCCAGGCCTTGGTCAGCATGCTTTCTGACTGCAGGCAAATGAGCAGAAGCTAAGGTCAAAAGTAGAGTTCCTTGGTTTATGTTTGTTTACTGCTGTATAAGCTTCACCTATTAGAATATGGACCAACCCAAGTGATACAAAAAAAAAAAATTATGTACAAATTTTTAACCAAACTCAAACAAGCAAACAAAAACCCAATTAAATCACAAAATTTATAAACCAGTTTAACTCCCTATTGCATATTTTCACATTTTTATTAAGCCAGTTCAAGTCACGCCAGCACTAACAACAGTTATTTTTTACTGAGGGAAAATGAAGCAAAGATAACTGATTTATTTTCATTTTTTAAGATTTATTCATACAGAAAGGGGGTACAGGCCAGAGGTGCAGGGGCAGTGAGAGGCTTTACCAGAGACAGAGTGGGAAGCAGAACAGGAAGATCGACGAAGTACACTGCTGAGGGGAGCAGCGGGCGGGTCAGGCCTTGGAGCTCAGATCTTTTCAGGCTCAGGGTGCTAAAAACCCTAATCTCTGCCCCTCCCAAAATCTTTAGTCCTAAATTAGTCCAGATATGATATAGAAATAGAACAAAGTGAGAAATGCTACATGTTAATGTCAATTTGTGGTTAACTACAGACCTGCAACTCTATCCTGATAGGGGGGTTGGAGGGTGGTCTCAGAGCAAATATATCCACGTACCCACTGTATTCACAAGGAACCTAGCCCAGGCAAGGATACCAGCCAGCCAGCATGTTGCAGAAAGGGACATCAGAACCTCACAAGCACAGACATGTAAATTATGGCATTCTCCTTTACACGGAACTCAGATTAGCAATCTAGTGGTGATATTTTTACTACTTCTGTTGATTTTTTTTAAAGATTTATTTATTTATTTATACAGAACTGGGGTACAGGCCAGAGATGCAGAGGGTGAGAGGATTCATCAGAGACAGAACAGGGAGCAGAACAGGCAGATCGACGAAGTACACTGCTGAGGGGAGCAGCGGGCAGGTCAGGAAAGGTCTGCCGCGCCTTGTGGATCTCCTCCGGGGCAGGCGGGGATCGAACTCATGCAGAAGTGGCTTAAGCTTCTTAGTGCAGTGCTTTAACCTGCTGTGCCACCAGGGAGGGCCCTACTTCTGTTAATTTTTAAGGAAACACTTTCTAGAAGGAAACTCTTTCTAGTTAGCAAAGTTATAGTTGTAAGAATCCTCCCTCTACATTAGTAAATGGGCATTTTGTAAACACACCGCCCTTGCTGGCCTGGTCAGTGTTAAGGCACACCGGAGGGACTCTGCTCTCAAGGTGCTGATACAAGCCAAGATTCTGTGCCCTGAAACAGCACCACCAAGGCACGTGGGGTCGTGAGGCGGTCTCTGAGGATCTGGCATTCCATGGGGCTTCTATCTGCAAAGTGTCTTCAGAACCCGTCTGCACATTTGTACTTGTGCTCAAATGGTTTTCAGGTAAGTTGACTTCCCATCATGAAGGGAAACCAGATCAAAGAAAGTTTTCCTGAAAAATAGCACGCTGCACTGCAAACGGAAATGCAGGTGGGTGGCTGAAGTTCCACCTTCAAAACAAAGTCAAACAAACAGCTTTTGCAATTCCAGTCCCTTTTACTTTTCTTAGAGATTATATTGCCCTCTTGTGGGAAATAGAGAAGGCAAAATTCCACAGTCCTTTCCCTTAGCTTAGCTGAGGTGATAAGGAGAATATATGTCCCACCACTCGTGGGGCACTGTTCTTTTAATTTTTCAAAAGAAAGACGTGGACTTGTTAAAATCAGATCTCACACAATGTTAGCAACCAATTCCATTTTTTAGAGAAAATGTTTGAGGCACCCAGTTTGTGGACGGGGTGTTATGTATTAACCTCTAGAATAGTTTGGTGATGGGGAATGCAGGGTGTTCGTCTAGTCAGCTTGGCAGGCAAGGAACATGGTGGGGAATAGCTAGACAGGAGGAGACAGGAGGCTGGGGCCTTCAGTGTCAGGTCTTTCAATCAGTGGCCAACTGCCCAAGGCTGTGGATCAGTGGGGGGCATCTTCTTGCTCAGATTTAAAGCTTCCTGAGGGAGGGACGTAGATGATTAGGAGGACCAAAATTTGGTGACCGGCTCTCTCGGATGTCTCCCCCACCCCATGCACGATGAGACCTTGAGAACTCCCACTATCCAGGCCCCACAGGGAAAGTAATGTGTCCTCTGGTCCTGCTGGGGTCAGGGAGTCCACAAATGAGGTCACTTATGGGTAAAACTACCAATGAGGGGAGTGAGAGGGAAAGTGAAAGGTCTTTTCCCAAGAAGAATTGAGAGCAGGTCAAGGTCAAGCCAGAAAAAGCTGCTGGTGATGGGATGATCAAGGCGTCACAAGCCAGGCTCCTGATACCCCCACCAGGGAAAAACCCAGAAGAAGACTGCACCTTTACATTGCTTCTTTTTCATCAACAACTGGAAAGATCTGAAAGCCTTGAAATTACATCCATTTTCCTAAAAGGCATTAAGTCTTTGATTTTGAGATGGAAATTAGATTTGAAAGCCTTAAAATTATATCCATTTTCCTAAAAAAGCATAAGTCTTTGATTTTGAGATAGAAATTAGCAGTCATGGATCCACAGCGCCCCCATATCAGAATCACCACGATGGTTATAACCTGCAATTCATGGAGCTCACTGAGTCATAATAAATGGGGACAGTGTGGCACAGGAATGTGCATTTTTCTAGTAGCTCTCCAGATGACTTTTTTTAAAGGTTTATTTATGCATACAGACCTGGGGTACAGGCCAGAGGCGCAGGGGCAGTGAGAGGATTCACCAGAGACAGTAGGGAGCAGAACAGGTAGATGTACTGAAATACATTGTTGAGAGGAGCAGCGGGTGGGTAAGGAGAGGCCTGCCACAACATGTGGGTCACCTCCCTGGCCAGGAATCGAAACCATGCTGAAGTGACTTTAGCTTCATAGTGCTGTGTTTTAACCCACTGCACCACCAGGAGGCCCCCCAGATGAGTGGCTCTTAAATACAGTAAGGCTGAGAATACTGGATTTTCCACCCTTCACATGGAGGCGAAGAACACAGTGGTGGGAAAGCTTTGTGCCTCTCTGAGAACGGTTTAAGATCCGAGACTACAAAAAAGCCATCGTTGTGGCAAGGCCATCAAACCATTACATTAATACCTGGTTTGAGAATGTCTCTAGTCCGGCCATTCTCGATTGGGAGCAAATACACCCTCTTTGCCACCCCCTGGAAACATTTTTGATTGTCCCAACTGGGTGGGTGATACTGGCATCTAGTGGGTAGAAAAAAAAATGTTCCGAATGTCATGAAATACACCAGACAATTGAGAAGCCTACTTTAACCTATGTTGAAGCTTTTATTTTCGCACATTAGCTTTTTTTAATTAGCCTTTTAAAGGTTTTAGCTGCCGAACGTCTGAAGCCCACCCTTTGAGGAATTCCTACCCAGTAAATTTTATGGGATTTTCCCTACTTATGGAAAGCAAAAAGACATCCATCCCAACCCCTAATTACTCAGTGAGACCTGAGAACAGAACTAAGGCCTGGCCAATCAGAAGTTCCCACTGGGAATTTTAATGTAGAATGAAATGAAGGGGGGAAAATGGGGTGACAGTGGAGAGCTCACTCCACAGACAAAGACACCAGCATGGCCAGATCTACACCAACCCAGGAGTCAAGCTGCAGCCGGCAGAGTCCTGAGGGGCATTAGGGGCTCCTCCCCAGAAGGTTCCTGGAGGGCAAGGTGGGCTGCTGCTCTGGGACCCCCATACCACCCCATCTTCATGCTCAGTTCACCTGCCTTCTGGCAACTGTGAACGCCCTTCTAGCTTCTTGGTATTGTAAACCTGCTTGAGCTTTCATTAGTGCCAGCATTGTGGGTTTTTGCTTTGTTTTGTTTTTTTCCTTTTCACTCCTTTTATTTTTTATTTTTGTTCCAGCTATTGATTCAGATTTTTTTAATTTAAATATATACATGTATCTATATATTTTTTAAACATTTATTTATTTATTCATATAGAACTGGAGTACAGGCCAGAGATGCAGAGGGTGAGAGGATTCACCAGAGACAGAGCAGGGAGCAGAACTGGCAGATCGACGAAGTACACTGCTGAGGGGAGCAGCGGGCGGGCAGGAGAGGTCTGCCTCACCATGTGGTCACCTCTGGGGCAGGCGGGGATCGAACTCATGCTGAAGTGGCTTACGCTTCTTAGTGTTGTGCTTTAACCCACTGTGCCACCAGTGAGGGCCCATGTATATATATTTTTAACATCATTCTTCATTTTGTACTTTTAAAGTATGCATACCTAGTTCACAAGAAGCTGAGGCTGGCAAGAGAGAAACCCTAACGCCACACAGCACAGGGGCTCAGGGCAGGGACTACTCTACTGCACTACTGGGGTAGGAGACCCGGGCTGTGTGTGTTTCCCTTTCTTATGGTATTGTATGATGTCATTTAAGATTCTTCAGATTCCTTTTGGTGGAGAAAGCCCCTTACAAAAATTCATTTCCAGATAGAGCAGTGGGAAGAGAAATGGGAAGGCTTGATTCATGGAGGTGTCGCCATTTCTCAAACTCTTATGATCAGCAGTAAGGAGCAAGGAGGGCTTTTCAAGTCTGGAGCCCAGTCTAAGAAATGCTCTAATGTGATGGAGGTGAGGAGTCATGACAGAAAAATGTGGATCATTGCAACTCTGCTATGGAACAGTTTCAAAAGTCCATGCGCTGGCTGTTGAAAGCTTGAAATACATTTCCCACAAAAGCATGCCTCCCATGGCGGCAAGTCTCAGGCTAACACAGAAAGCCTCCTAAATATTACTTGCTACATGTAGACATACACAGGCAAAGCTGTGGAAGCTTTGATGCTTCTTACACATTACATGAAAGCTATCAAAGGGCTTTCAGGAAAACAGCAGCATCAAGTGAAAAGCAGGTTCTGCAGGATCAGTGCAGAGAGACAGGAGGCTGAAATCTGCACATGTGCTTTATGCGTTAAATAGAAATGTCTTAAGAATCCTCTTAACTTCTTTGGTTTTCCAGGCACATATGGATCTCGGTTTCCTCTTCCTATCACATGCACCCATAGTTCTTTGCTCTGTGGTAGTCTTTCAAGTTTAATAATCGTATTAAAATAAATGCTCTTCTCCCTTCCCAGGAATCTGGGTTTTCAGTGTTGAAAAGATCCCTAGAGATCATTCCGTCAAACCTCCTGTCCAAAACAGGAATCCCTTCCACAGCATCCCAACGGGCATGTGCCCAGCTCAAGTCTGCCCGAAGGCCCTGTAGTTCTCAACTACAACTCCAGGTTCATTTGTACTGACTCCAAATCAGTTTCCATGAAACCACCACTCCTTAGATCTACCCTCTGAGCAACCCAGAACAAGTGCAGACCCTCTTCTGCACAAAACTGGTCTTGCAAACACCTGTTGATGCTACATCACCTCATCTTGTCCAGTTCAAATTTTCTCACTTCCAGAATGCATTCCCCATCCTGCTGGCTTTTTGAGATCACTGAAGATATGAAAGTACCAACAGGAAACCAGCTTTCTGGTGTGGTCTGACCAAGCTGTAGTCCAGCAATTAACCCATGCGGACCCGGGCACCCCTCTTCCCCTCAGCCTACAACTAAGTTTACACTTCCTAGCCACCACATCATGCCATCAAAACATATTAAACTTGCAGTTAAGTAATATCCAAAGACCTTTATACAAACTATGGCCAAGACAAACCTTTCCCAGTGTGAATACGTATAATTGATTTTTCATCCCAATGTAGAACGTCATGTTGACTCTTGTTATGTTTCAGCTCGGTTTTGGCCCAGTGCTCCGCACTGTCAAAATAATTTTGAATCTTGATTCTATCATCTATCACACTTAATCTACTCTTCACATTTTGTGTTTTCAGTACTTTTGGTAAGAATGACTTCTACATCATCCAAGTTTTGATAACAATGTTGAATAAGACAAAGCTAATGAAGCTTCATGGCAAGATGCTAGCGGTGCTGTTCCAAGTCGGTAAAAAGCCATCAATTGATGTTCAGTGGGCCTCTTGTTCAATGAGCTGGGGCTCTCCCTAATTAAATTATCATCCAGTCCATCTTTCACCAACTTTATCTACAAGCATATCTTGGCAAGAATCCTTAAAAAGCCAATCATATCCTCTTCTAATCTTTTCCCTACCTGTAACCCTATTATACACACACACAAAAAGCTCCCTCCCTCAGCTTCCCAGGTTGTATCAAGTAACCCTACGTCCCCCAAGAACTCAGCTTACTGGACAGTGGGGAAGGACCCTGGATGCTAGAGGAATCATGGCATAGGCAGTTTGAACCAAGCCCTCTTCTCCTTGTTGGGGAAATAGTGCACTGAACTTGCACTATTGGTTACCTGAGCTGAGAAATGTTATAAAGCTACAGCTGGGGTAGCCACAGATGGCCAAAGTGCAGAGGAAGTCAGCGTGCTGAGAGGAAACTGGATCAGACATGTCTCCTAAAGTCCATGGCTGGCAGAAGACAGTCATTCCAACTAACACTCAGGAATGTTTGGAAAGCATCTGTCGATACTCAGCTCTGCCCATCTTCACCTCAACTTTTCCCTTACTTCTCTACAGTCGCTAATGGCTGCTCCAGAACACTCTGCAGATAACTGCAGAGTCCTGAGATGGAAATTCTCTGGGGTTTAAAACAAATGCCATTACAGAATGCAGGAGTTACCTCCTCTGATGATCACTGATTTGGGGGTGGGGGGGTGGCTTACCTATTTTACTTCAGTAACAACATGGAACATGAGATCCACCCTCCTTATTTTTCAATGTACAATACAGTAGTACTGAATATTGATACAATCTCTAGAATTTACTCATCTTGTACAACTGAAACATTATGCCCGCTATGTAACTGCTCCCCAATCCCTGCTTCTTCCAGTCTCTGACGATCACCATCTCACTCTTAGATTATGAATTTGGCTACTTTAGATAACTCATAATTGAGTCATGTAGAATTTGTCTTTCTGTGATTGGCTTAGCAATGTTGAAGGTTCATCCAAGCATCACATATTGCAGAATTTCCTTTTTTAAAAGCCAAAGGAAATTCCATTATAGGAATACACCACATTTTCTTTACTAATTCATCCATCTGTGCTTAGCTATTGTGAATATTGCTTCAATGAAAATGAGTGCTACTATTCTTTAAGACCCTGATCTCAATCCTTTCAGAAATATCACCAGAAGTGGGGTTGTTGGTTCATCTAGCTCTTGTTTTTAATTTTTTGAGGCTCCATCATAGTGGCTGAAAGATTTTATAATCCTTAAGATTGTGAAAAGGTAACCAAAAGAATGGGGGGGAATATTTGCAAATATATTTGCATGTATCTGGTAAGTAGTTCCTCATGAGGAACTCCTTTAACTCAAGAGCTTTTTCCTATAACTCAGTGATTTTAAACTTATACAAAAAAAATTCAATGTCACTACTTTTATTTGCATTAGGGAAATGCAAATCAAAATCACAGGATACAACCTAATAAATGACTATTGTTAAAAAAAAGAAGATAGGCCCTCCCTGGTGGCGCAGCGGGTTAAAGCACAGCACTGAGAAGCTAAAGCCACTTCCACATGAGTTCGATTCCCGCCTGCCCCGGAGGAG
>NW_004567107.1:53387492-53393896 GCF_000260355.1 Condylura cristata
AAAAAAAAAGAAGATAATGGCCCTCCCTGGTGGTGCAGTGGGTTAAAGCACTGCACTGAGAAGCTAAAGCCATTTCCGCATGAGTTCGATTCCCACCTGCCCCACAGGTGACCCACAGGTGACCCACAGGTGACCCACAGGTGACCCACAGGTGACCCACAGGTGACCCACAGGTGACCCACATGGCACGGCAGACCTCTCCTGACCCTCCTACTGCTCCCCTCAGCAGTGTTTTTCGTCGATCTGCCTGTTCTGCTCCCCACTCTGTCTCTGATGAAGCCTCTCACCGCCCCTGAGCCTCTGGCTTGTACCCCAGTTCTGTATGCACAAATAAATAAATCTTAAAAAAAAAAAGATAAGTATCAATCACTGATTTTTTAAAAGTTCAAAGATCTTGACAGAATTGAATAAATACACAAAGCTTATAACTAATCAAAACCAGGACTGAACATTCTGACTCTCCCACACTCATTCCCTGACATTATCCATTTGAAGCTAGAAGTAGAACAAAATATTCAATAAATTATTTGCTTTTCATTTGGAGCTTATGTCCAGATATTATGTAGATTTTCCTTTACTTTAGAACCGAGTTGAAATACATAGTTTGAGAGTGAAATAGATAATTAAGGAGGAAAGTTCTGATTTTTTTTAAATGATCATCATGTAAAGGACAATGTTCCTAAAATTAAGTACTAACTGACCAACACCAGCAAAATTTAACTACCTTAAGCCACAAAAACCCAATTTATTAAGGTTAGAATGAGGCGCTTTGGATATTCTGGATAGCCAAAATACTGAAAACATGGACATATTTGACTAAATAGTGGGCTTTGTGTTTAGAAACACTGTCCTTTGCATCTAGAGAAATAGATGCTTTAAGTTATTTTGAGCAAATCTGTACAGAAAATGGTAGAACAGACTGGTAGAGCATATTATGCAGCAGAGATGTCTTAGATCCCTGGTCATTGTTCTTAAGACTTAGAAAGTTCTCAACGGGGGCCCTCCCTAGTGGCACAAAGGTTGGAATGCAGTACTATGAAACTGTTGAAAGCCACAGCCACATAAATTCGATCCTTGACAAGGGAGGTGACCAACATGGCATAAGAGACCTCTCCTGACCCGCTCTCTGCCCCCTCAGCAGCGAATTTCAGTCAATCTGCCTGTTCTGCTCCCCACTCTGTCTCTGATGAGTCTTCTCACCTGCCCCCACACACACACACACATACACACCTCTGGCCTGTACCCGTTTTTGTGTGCATAAATACTTTTTTGAAAAGTTCTCAACGGCGCCCCAATATTTGCCAACATCACTGTGGCCTTGCACAATGTAGGACTCAAGTGCTGATGTGAAGAGCAGATGACATCTTTCAGACCATCCCTGTTTCAGACCAACCCTTTCAGCACTCTCGTACCTTTCAATTCCCTGCAGAGGGTTTTACAGCCTCTACTACCAGTTCGTGAACAACATCAACACATTCCGTGGAGTGCTGGGCCTCTATGGGTCAGGAATCCTGGCCTGCTTCTACATTCCCCCTGCCCAGCACACGAACCAACATCTTTACTGCCATTTATTCACTAATACTTGTCCATGTCCTACTATGTAAGGCAGACATTGTTCTCTTTACTGAAAGCACGACGTAATCCTCTCATTAACCCTGGGAGCAGGGCTGTGACCGACTCCATTTTACAGATGAGGACACTGAGGCACAGAAGCAAAGACTGCTATGAAATGCATCAGTGATATACATTGGTGAGGAGAAAAGCTGGAACTCTGAACACATGTGGTCTGGCTTCAGGATCTGTGCTCTAACTCCAACCATCGACTTCTCATAAAATCATCAGGGAATTATTTGTTGAAGAAAAAAATAAAAGTCAAGAATGGAATGGAGGTGAGATACTGTTAAAGAAATATTCTGGAACTGTAAATCCATTCAAAAGATCTAAATGAGTAACAGATTTCATTGGCCTACTCCATAGACCAACTCTGTAGTTATATCAACAGAAAAAAGTAATGCTACTTTTTTGAGAACTTTTGGGGAGGAGGCTGTTATGTCTGTTGTTTGTACTGACAACCTTTTGCTATCTGTAAGAAACTTAAGGGCCCCATACAAGTTGCTTCCATGGAACTTGTGCCACAACTTCCCTCTCAGCTCCACTCTCCTATGCTGAGATGCCACCTTGTCTCCATCCTCTCCTCCACACCCCTGCAGCTGGTGTAGACACTGCCAGACACACAGACTTTTCCTTTGAGGTCAACACAAAGCCCGTGCTCCCTCCTACCCCTCCCACTTCATCCTCACTGCTCCCTAGGAATAAATATTGTATTATCCCTGTTTTACAGAAAGATTAAATCACTGGCACAGAAGCTCACTATACTGTCAAAAAGCAGTTGTCAGGATCTGAGCCTGATCCTTCTGACTCTACCTCTCAATTTCCTGATCACCCCCTTCCACAGTGATGTCTGCCACTTCTGAATCCCACATCCATTGTTTAATTGTTTTCCTTCATTTGAAACTTAGCTGCTTTCCTCCCCACTGGCCACGGCACCTTTCCAAATAAACTCCACATCTCCTGAAGTTCAGTCAGTGCTGGGTATGGTGTGATAACAGCTGCTAAAGCAGGTGGCCCAATACCTTCAAGTCATAGTGTTCTAAATCAATGTTCCCTCAATAAAAAATACTTTACTACCAATGGAGATTGGTATTTAAAACAGCAGCAACCATATGGAATTACATCAGGGGGACTCTAAACTGATCAATCTGTAGACGTTGTAGTAATTATAGCAGATAAAACAAAGTTCTATAATTTGTATAATTTCAAAATATGTGCAATTTGACTGACTACACATCACATACTCATTTTATAAGTGACAGGCACATGTGAACAGAAAATTAAATATTAATTCTGAATCACAAAAATGCCATCGTTCCTAACAAAATATGAAAAGTGCGGAAATTCTACAGTACAAATAATTCAATGTCAAAGTGAAAGATTTTTTTTTCCCCTTGACTTTTCTATCTGAATTTTGCTGACGATAAAAAGTCACCACCAAGCATCCATTAAAGCCATTCTTTGTCTTTTTTCCTAATCAGAATTTATGAAGTCAATTTTATTTAAATTAAAAACAAGAATTCTTCTTGAAACATGTAATAGCAAACCAGTTCCTCGATTTTTTTCCTTCCTCTTAATTTGTAACAGAGACTCTAAGAAAATAAAATCTAAGGTTAAGGAAATTTCCATCGATGTGAAGAAAATATTTTCCAAAATTAAAATAACAAGTTCCTCCCTGGTTAACATAACTGATTTAAGTTGCAGATACATGACTGCCCCTGAGATCACCTTCCTCCCCAAGCTCTGTGAAAGGGCCAAATCCACATCCTTTTCAGCAATTTGCAAGTCCTCCATGGGACTACCTTTTTTATAAAATGCTGTGCGTACTACCAATGCTACATAAATATTTCATGATACATTACCCAGTCCTGGAATTTCCTGCACAATTGTGCAAAGTCTTTAAAATAGTGCACTGCAGGCCATAAAATAATCACATATAAAAGCAGTATCAATCCCTTGATTAACCACAATTTTCTTACAAAATTTTCAGAAAAAGTAGTGTTACTACATTTTCATCTCAGGAGAGAGATTTGCTATTTATATTACTTTACTAAAAGGCTTTTAGAATTATATCTTTTTTTTAACATCAGATAATATTTCTCAATTGGACAGGAACCTTTATATTATAATCAGTAGTCAAAACATGATCCAGTGTGTCTTGAAAATAGACAGATAATAGACTGGATTTAACATCCACCACAGTGTGTGATATAGAGAAATAAAATTTAATTCATTGCTCTAACTTGTGCTTGAAGTTTAACAAAATGTGCTCCTGTATGTTAACTTGAATCTCAATGCTTTAATTTCCTTTTACGAAAATAAAACCTGAAGACCACTAGTGCACTTTCAGCTTTAAAAAGGTGCTTAACATTTTACTCTATCTACTTCATACCCTCCATCCCAGTTTCAAATTTAGTAAATTGGGAGTAGAGTTCAGTAAACAGAAAACACCCCCAAGGGAAAGGGAGGCTGAGATCAAGAACCAAATTTCCAAACCAAAAACATTTTCCATGTTGGGAAATTTCTAGCAAGATAATAATGTATGAGAAAGTACTTCTAAATGTTTAAAAATACTACAAAATATAAGGTGTGGTGATAAATTTAAATGTTAAATCTTGAAGAGTGATATTTTTCAATTAACAGAAAATGCGGGAATAGTCAGCTATAACTGCAAGTATTAGCTCCCAAATACAAAATAAGATCACGCCAGTTTCCCAATGTGGCTTTGTTGTCAAGGTAATGTAAGTGATAGGATGGCTTTATTTTTAATTAAACTCACTTTACTCTATTTCAGCAACTCATGAATATTTGACAGGGCTACATTTTAAAGTAGATATTACAAAGCCAGATTTTGACTGTCAAGTGGGGTTTTGTTGTGGAGGAGGAGCCTTAAGCTGATATACTAAAATTTGTCTTTTTTTTTTTTTTTTGGATTTGTGTGTGTGTGTTTTAAGCCAGAAAATCTCATTAAGTTTTATGAGCAGTTGGAATCTTTAGACCTTTGAAACACCTTCACTTAGTAATCCGTGATCTGTAGATCCCTGATCTGCTAGGCCCTAAAGTAACTGTTCTTTTCAGAAAACTAAAACTAAAGGAAAACCCAGAATTTCAACTACACTGGTTTCCCTCAGGGCTGAGCTGGCTTAACTAACAACGAGACTTGTCAGGAAAAGGCTGCCATCTTGTGGCCAAAAGGAAGAACTTACTCCAAGAGTTACCCATTTCCAGGGCCTAGGACAGGTAGCCCAATGGAAGGAAGCTTTGTTACCCAACATTCCAAGTTTCCCCAGTCTCCTCACCAACAAAAGCAAAGTGCTCAAAATTAAAGTTGAAAGGACACTAAAGAACGCTTTCTCAAACGAACTCTTATGAGGAAGATGAACTTGGAAAGAGGTGGGGAGATGTGGGTTTCCCTCCCTCCAACAACCCTGAGAGACTCAAACAACTCACAAATCTAATTTCTAAAAAATGAGGAGCTATAAAATACTCCTAATAGCCACATAAATCTCGAGAAGGAAGAAGTCTGGATGGATGCACTCTGATTTCAAACTGTCCTCTAAAGCTATCATAATCAAAATATGATTTGGGTATCAGACAGAGGGAAATAAGGAGACCGAATAGAGATCCCCACACCAAAAACTATACAGAAATATGGCTAGTTAATCGACAACAAATTAGTATACTATGAAGAAAGGTCATTCTTTTAAAAAAAAAATATTTTGGGAAAAATAGTCACACACAAAAGGAAGAAACTGCACCACTGTATCTCAAACCATGCACAAAATCTAACACATAATGGATTTAAGACTTAAATATGAGGCCCAAAACCATAAAACTACTAGAAGAAAATAGTAAGCACCTTAACATTAGATCAAAAAGATATTTACTATGGTCCTCCCATAGCCGGTTAAAGCACAGCACTGAGAAGCTAAAGCCACTTCAGCATGAGTTCAATCCCCAGCCCCGGAAGTGACCCACATGGCGTGGCAGACCTCTCCTGACCCACCCACTGTTCCCTCAGCAGTGTACTTCATCAGTCGGCTTGTTCTGCTCCCACTATCTCTGGTGACGCATCTCTGGCCTGTACCTCAGTTCTGTATGAATAAATAAATCTTTTTTTAAAAAAAAATAAAGATTTCTACGACTAATCTCTGAGACTATAGCAAACAAAAGAGTTACTGTATGGCAATGAAAATCATCAAAGTAAAGAAGGAACCTACTGAGTGGGAGAAAATATTTATGAATTGCTTACTTGACAAGGGGTAACAGCCAAAATATATGAAGACAACTCAATAGCACAAAAAGGAAATCCTTTCACTGGATCTGAACAGACATTTTCAAAAAAAGACACACAGAGCAGGCAACCAACAGGTGAGAAGATGCTCAACAGCACTAATCACCAAACCACAGCCACAGTAAGACAGCCTGAGTAAATGGAATTGTGAGCTGGCGGAGAGGAGGTGTCCAGTGTTCCCCCCTTAACCAGGTGGACTAAATGGCAGACTGGCGGGTCCAGTCTCAGCATCCTGTTCAAACAACTTGCCAGGCAGACTGACCAGGGACTCCACACTTAGGCGAAAGATGCTGTGTCTTGGTAATGATTATTTCAGAATTTCCTGGAGGGGGAAAGGCCAAGGGTCCCACATGCACAATTAGAAAAGTCCTGCTAAAGATGGCCAACAGGCATATGAAAAAATATTCAACATCACTCGTAATAAGGGAGATGCAAATTAAAACCACAATGAGATACTACCTCACCCCAGTGAGAATGGCACATCTTCAAACAACTAGCA